>NW_025814057.1:10888641-11514248 GCF_018902025.1 Drosophila willistoni
GAGACATACTTATGCACACACACAAACATATATACAACATAAGTGCGTGTGTGTGTGTGTGTGTATGTCGTCTTCAATTAAAAGTTTGTACAAATTGCTAGCAATTTTATACTCGCGACTCGGTTAATTGCCCAAGTCAAGTTGAAAAGGTATCATTAGATGGTCGTAGCAAAAACAGGGTTAAGAAGGTGGAGGAGGGAGCTACAACAAACAAAGTGCACAAAAAGGATACGTGATGTAATGGGTGGTGGGGGAAAAATAAAGAAGTTGGTGTCATTGACAAAGTTGTTCAAGAATTTGATGACTATAGTTAAAGCTAAAGATGGCTCTTTGCCCCCCACCCCCGCCCGCCGAGCTAATAGTGGAAACCTATCTTTATTCTCACATTGACACAATTTTTGAAGACCATGAAAAAGATTTAATATGTTAGTTAAGCTGACTTCTCTGCTGTGATCTTTCAAGTGCATTAGGAGATGTTTCAAAAGTCTATTGCATAATAAATTGCTGTATAGGAAAATGTATTATTCGTTTTTGTAAAGCTTTGCCTTGAAATAATTTTATTACCTAAATAAATGTATAAATTTTCTATAGTTGAGCTTTGTTTTCGTTGGCGAGGTGATCGTAAATCAAGTTGCCTTGTCTGGGGCTGACCGTAACCTTCGCTTAGGTTACTTACCTTGCCTTAGCCATTAAGATATACTTTCTTCTTTCTACTCTGTCTCTCTCTCTCTCTCCTTCGCTCTCATCGGTCTCTTCATATGACCCCGCACATTTTTCACGCGGAACATTTTGGTTTTTTGTGTTTTGTTTTATTCTGTTCTCTTGGTTATATACTTTTTTTTTTTTTGTTGCCTGCACGTTTCATTGTGGATTTTAAATTAAAAATACTGCCGTGTGTTCTGCGGGTTGCGGGTCTACGAATACATATATATATATATATATATTTAAACAAAAAAATAAGACACAGAAGACAAACAGCAGCCACGCCCATGTGGGGCGGCTCCTTGTTGTTGTTCGTTTTGCTTGTTTTTGTTATTGTTGGCATTTTTATGGCGCCTAATTGCACAGCGTTCCCAGTTGCCAGAAGAAAAACAAGAAGAAGGAGCAGGAGGATCAACATGGGCAAGAGTCAGTAGTATATAGAGTAGGCGAGAGAGATAAGGGAAGGGAGATGTTGGACCTCGGCTGTTATAATCATAAAATTGCTTTTGTGGCATACAAACCGGTTATATTGCTCCCGTGTGATATTCCTCTCTACAGCCCTACTCACTCTCTTCCTGTCTCTGTCTCTCACACTCTTGACTCCCACAGCTACTTCTTCATTTTCTGCACAAATGAAAAATGTTGCGGTTTATTTTCATTTGGAGTTTTTCCTCTGTGTCCCGCCAACAACAACAGCAACAAAAAAAATCTCCTCCGAGTCAGAGCTCAAATTGGAGTTAGAGAGACCGCCGCGTTCTAAACATAATTTGTTGCATTAATGTTTGCCCACATGCTCAACACACACACACACACACACATCACACCCGCACACACAAGAACGCATAGTTTTTGTTTAATTTCAATGTAAATTACTTGGATGAAGGGTATCGAGGTCGAAAATGGCTAGACCAATGAGATGGGGGGCAGAGAAATGGAGACTCATGCTGCTGCCGCTGCTGCTGCTGCTGCATGGGGCAGTGGAAAGGTCTGTGTGCTCTGCTAATTGCTTAGAGCCCTTGAGCTAGAAATTTTGCGCATAATTAGTGGGCAAATGTGCATATGGAAATGTTTTTGCCTAAAATTGCCTAGGAGAGAAATAGCAGAACAGAAACTGACTCATATATTATGATGGCCACACTCACACACTCAAACAGAGAGGGTTAAATAACTAACTATATATGTATGCATGTTTTCATATATGTTGAGGGAGATTGCAAATGCGGTTGGAAAACTCGATGATATATATTCTGGAGGTACTTCTGCCATGTAGATATACCAATTCAACTGAAAATTCATTTTCCAAATTGGCTACCCACCACACACACACACACACACACACGCACGCACATTAAATGCAGAAATGCTTTTTTTCTGCTCACAATAAATGATCGAAATTGTAATTGGAATTATATCGAAATAATGATCCTTTCATGCAGAGATGAAATGATCCTTTCATGTAGAGATGAAGAGTGCTTTCTAATGATATTTATTAGAATTTGTTGTGATCCACTTTAAAGCTACCTAGAAGGATAAAGTACTACCAATATCTAACCTAAAGTATTTCCATTTATAAAGAGAGAAGTACTTCCTGTTCCCCTTTCTTTTTGTTTCCTTTTTTAATAATACTTATTTTGTTTTTGGCTGTTTCTTTTGTTGTTGGGCCCAGCCTTTAGTTTCCCAAAACCTCATATTCATATATGTATTCAAATATATATATATATACCTATATATATATTGTAGTACCTACATATAACCCATTCCTAAAAGCGTCTACTAACCACATTAACGTAGTTCTCTTTTCCGCTGTTGTTGTTGTTGTTGTTATTGTTGCCAGCTTGTGGGGGGTTAAATTATGGTTATTGTTTATGGTAAAACATGGTAAAGGTCGACGGCTCAACTTCGAATTGGTTATTTTTTCGTGGACGGACGCGGCGGCTGGCTTCCTGTCCTTTTCTTACGTCTACTGTCCTGCTGATGTTGTGTCCTACCTTCCCATTTTTGTTTTTGCGTACTATTTAGCGCTAAATTTATTTACGTTATATTGTGCCGAACGAGCAAGATAGAGAGTAGGTAGGTAGGTAGGTGGGTAGGTAAGTCGGATGGAGGTAAGGAGGGAGACAGCAGGAAAGCAATATCAAGCAAGCGAGTGAGCGAGGCAAGTCAAGTTATATAGAAATTTATGAGCTTTATAGTGGCGTGCCATTTTATTTTGTTGCTGGCTGACTGGCTGGCTGGCTTGCTTAAAAGTCCCTCGAGATGTAATCAATTACTTAATGCTATAGAAGCAAGAAACGGAACGGAACGGAGGCGATGGCGATGGCGATGGCAAAGGCAAAGGCGGCATGGGCCAAAAGGGATGAGGAAAGAGAGACTCACTGGCAGAAACGAGGATGGCAAACAAAAGCCATTACGCTGAAACTTTTCAATGAAGCGCACGGCGTTTCACTCGTCAGTTGACTATTAGCTGCCTGGTTCTGTTCTGTTCTGTTTTTTTTTCGTTTGGTGCGGGATGATGTCCTGTCTTGTGTCCCTGACTCTATATCCCTCACTGTTCTTGTCCTAACAACAACAACCCCTTGCGGGGGCATTGGCACAGCTGATGTATTATTATGGGCTCTGTGGGCTGACTCTCTGTTATTAATATTGTTGTTGCTGCTCTCTTTTAGCTAATACTGTCTGAATCCCTAGCGCATTACGTGCTGAAGGTAAGCAGGAAAACCGAAAGGCAGCATGTCATCAAAACACACGCCCACTTGAATTTTGAATGGCAGTCGTCGACGGTTTCTTTTTTTTTTAGGTTGAAGTTTACAGTAAAATAAATATTTAAGTGGAGTCGACTGTGTCGACTACAGCCCGGACTACCCGGACTGCTAGAACGACTCGGTTCCGACTCTTTTTCTGTCGGGGTAAAGTCACTTGAACGTTTGTTGGCACGTAAAAGACATCATAATTAGCATTGGGCGCGCTGAAAATTAGTGTAGCATACTTACTGGCTGCCTGACTGCCGAGATGCCAGAGCAGCAGTAGCAGCAGCAGTAGCAGCAGCAGTAGCAGCTAGCGCGGCCCACAGAGGTTAAAAAGTGCAAAAACGTGCAAAATTTAAGGCACGAAATAGAGAGATGCCAGCGTGACTTAATAGCAAGAGCAAGTGAATAAAATTTATTTCAAAAATTGTCTTTTAAGAATAACGTCTCAATCACGTCGGGGTCACCGAAAAGGGTTAAATGAAATAATCAATAAAATATTTAATTGAGACATTATTTAGAACAGTTTTATGTCAAACAGTTTTCTTAATTAATTGTTCGTTTTCATTTTTGTTTTTCTTTGTTTTTTGTTTAAATCATTTCACGTTGGCATCCCTGTCCTCGGAATATCGAGCAAGAAACATGCTTTCCTTTTTGGGTCTTTCTGGTCGTTCGTAGGAAAATGCTTGCAAGAGCCAATTTCCGTGTCATAAAACTTGAAAGCTTTTTAGAGCAAAGCCCAGTCAAAAACAATTTGCATGCGAAATTCAATTTGATAATGGCAACATGAGCAAAAATGTTGCCAAAGGAAAAACTTTTTTGGCCTACGACATATTTGAAAGACACCCACTAAACAAAGGTGGAAACTAACTATGCAACGGTAAGACGTCCTTTTCTAATTGGGTCAGGGACCGATAAAAAGTTAGAGCAGAAGAACAAGCTAAAAGATGAAAGAGTTTTAAAGACACTACTTTTAAATTGGTCAACCAAAAAAACTTACCCAGATGGGTTCAATAATATTTGCTAAAACAAAAGCTAGAGAGACAGAAAGAAGTTTTAAATTACCCAAAGGAGTAAGAGAGACAGAGATGGAAGAGGAAAAGAGAAAAAGACGGTCGTGTAAACATTTTGTATGAAATTTATTTAGAGACATAGTCGTCGCCGGCTGGCTGGCTGGCTGGCTGGCTGACTGGTCTCTGGCTCTGTCGATGGCTTTTGTCGCCGCAACACCCGTAGAATTTTGTGTAATTTGACCCAAAGCAAATGTAAATAGAACTCCGACTGCTGTTGAAAGGGCGTTAAATTGTATAACTTAATGAAACGTTGCAATAGAAGTGAGAGAAGCCCGAGGAGCTGAAGCAGCTGGGTAACCAGTCAAAGCAAACCGTAAGCCAAACCCTAACCCCAAAAGCCAGTAGACCGACTAGAGAAGAGACCTAACCAGAAAACCAACAGGAAAGCAAAGTCAAAAAGTAAGAGGAGTTGGAGCAGAATGCTTTGCTTTACCCGCCCCCCACTCACTGTCTATATCCTTTGCATTCTATCACTCTTTCTTCTCCGGTTTTTTTTTTGTTTTTGCTCTTTGTGGCTGGCCATGTGCGGATTACGTTTGACTTAATGCAGTGACTGAGAGAAAAAAAAGATCAGAAGGAACGAACCAGGACACACACAGACACACAGGCAGACTCGAGAAGGAGCGGAGAAGCTAAAAGAGAAACTGTTGCACGCTAGATAACCAACTGGCCACGCCCACATTAAATTAAAATTAAAATGCTAAAATTTCCCTCAACTCAAGCTGTGGAAGAAGGCGGGAGGATTGACAAATACACGCCCCTCAGTGTGAACGCCACAGGACTTCAAAAATGCAAGCAAAATAGTTTTTAATTAAAAGGTCTCGACTGTCACACACACACACACACACACAGTCGCTGATCAAATATTAGTCACACTCCCTCACACACGAGAATAGAAGTTTACACTCAAAGCAAATATATATTGAGTATGTATTCTGTTAGTTTGCAACACTAGCGTCTTGTGTAATTAGGTATGCCGAAAAGTTGTCTATCCATCATCTCAATTAAAATCATAGGGAAACAACTTTTTGTGCTCGGCCGCCGCAAGTAAACAAATAATTTCTATGTAAATATTTTACACTAATTATTTCAAATATTTTGCATGCGGCGACGAAAAACAAATTGAGGGCCCACCAGACTCTGGCTCCAATCTGCCACCAGTCAGACAGACAGACAGACAGAGACAGAGAGACGGATAGTCAGTCAGTCAGTAAGTGAGTGAGTGAGTGAGTCTATCTCCTTCTACCAAAAAATAGTTATTTGCTCAAATTAAATATATACATTTGTGTATGTGTATTTGTGCTGGGCAAATATGTCTCTCGGTTCCACCCACTCTCACCCTCACCCTCTTCACTTCACTCACTTGGTGTGTGTGTGTGAGTGTGTTTGTGTGTGAAATTATTTTATGGCATTTGTCCTAGACAAACATAGTCAAAGGCGACGATGTCGGCGGTTCTAGTTGGGTGAGTCACTTCACCTAAAACTATGCAACTAAAATTTGCGCTTCTTTCTCTAACGCCGCCCTCTTCAATTTTTTCCCTTTCTCGTTTTTTGTTTCTCCGTGTGTGTGTGTGTGTGTGTGTTAGAACAATTTTCCAGCCTTTGGGCGACGCCTTTTGTTTGGACACAGGCGCTGAAATTGATTAAGTTTGTTGCCTGCCAATGAAAAAGGCACTCAATCAAACGCCGTTTGGGGCTCGAGCTGCTGGAAAAAAGTGTCATTGAAAACGCACACACACCCATACACATACATACACACACACACACACACACACACACACAAGTGCCTACCGAAATAAATGAATGAATGAGCAACAGCAGCAAATGGAGAACTGGCAATGGCAATGGCATATATGGCATGGCATGGCATGGCATATACGATGGCATGCATTCAAATCAAGTCAAACGTAAAAACGTTGACTTTACACTCACACGCACTTGAAGGACATCGAAGAGTAACGACAGGCGGCACCTAGCGACAGCCAGAGATTGCCAACTTGTGCGCGTTCTGTGAAAATGAAATGAATTGTTTGCCTCCTCCAATAGATATCACTATGTATGTATGTATGCATGTAGAATGAAGAACAGAAAGACAGTGAAAAGAAAGAAAGAGTGATGGCTGGGGTTGAGAAAGTCTTGCCTGGACTTAAATGGCATTGAAAGTGACTAGCTCTGGCCAGCATGTACATATGTACATACGAGTGTGTGTGTGTGTGTGTGTGTGAACTAAAAATAGTATACAACTGACAGTGCTAAACTGAAGAGTGGCACTAGCACTTAAATGCCTTATAAATATATCAAGTTGATTTTATATAGAAACTAAAAGACACACAGTACAAGTTTACTTTCCATTAATGGATGTTTAGTTGCTTTTGCCTGGCTGACCCACTAAAGTCTTAAACACTTGGCACATTTTCCTTTAGCTTTCATTCTTTCTTGTCAATCTCAATTAGAGAAAACTTCAACCAATGTTGATTAATAATATTTAGAAATACTGGAAACAAATACTAAGCACATGAAGAGTTTTTTTTTTCGATTTATCTTTGTCCATCTCTACATACATATACATATGTATGTATATCTATATTTAAGGTATTCATAGAGAGATATTGATTTTTATTTTCGTTTGTTGCTTGTAAATCAAAAGTTTTTGTAAAGCGTATTGCATTTTTTAGATTTCGAAGCACATTTTTTTGTTTGTGTATTTTGACTCCTTCGTTTTTATTAACAACAAATATGACATAGTTTACTACATCCTTTTCAAATAGTTGCTAGCCAACATTTATTGGAAATTCCAAACATAAATTGACATTCCAAACACACACACACACACACACACACACACGCACAATTGGGACACCCACTGCGTATGCGTAATATGAAACACTAAAAACCAAATTTTTTGTTCACTGGTTTTTTTTTTTTTCTTTTGTTATTTTCATTTTTGCATTTTGGCCGATACGAAGTAAACAAAATCGTTTGCCGACAAAATTTACAATATTAGTTTGCAATCTGAGCAAAGACAATAACGGGAACAGCACCAGCAGTAGCAGCAGCAAAAGCTTGTGAACTGGCAAAGTTTTGCTTAAATCCTCGCCTCATCCTCATCTCGTCCTTTCTACTTTAGACAACATAAAAGTGCCACTGTAAAATATTTTATTGAATATAATAAGCAGTGCAAAACTTTTTTTGTGCTCTTAGAAAAACGAGGAGACACAAAGTTGTTGATGCCATTTAATATGAGATTGCAAACATTTTGCTTTTTTCTCCTGCCATCTTTTTGTCCCTGTCTCCTGTCGCTCTCTCTCTCTCTCTCTCTCTCTCTCTCTCTCTCTCTGTCTCTCTCTTCTAGTCGTTCTGTGCACTCTTCCTCATCCGTTTATTGCATTTTGCTTTTGTGAATATAATACCTGCGTGTGAAATAACGCAAAGTTTATGCAGCGCGGGCAGAAACGAAAAAAAAAACTTTGCACTTAAATGAAAACTACAAAACATTTAACTTTTGGGCGGCAACAACGGCCGCGGCAGAGAGGAAAACGAAAGAATACAAAAATAAAAAAAAAAACGAGAAAAAATTTAAATGCCAAAAGCCCTCTGGGCAACGAAAATGAAATTTCTTTTCCAAAAGTTTACACTTTGTAGTCAACGTCCTGGCCCAGCATGCCCCGCACCCGCTCCCTGTCGCCATCCCAGCCACTACCTCACCACTCTTTAGGTTGCCCTTGCCTCTGGTATAGTCCATAGTATTCGTGTCTTTGATGCTTGCCACAGTGCAGAAAAGAAAGTGTCAAATTAAATTTAAAAAGTGATTTGCCGCGCTTTCATTTATTCCCTTTCCGACCTCAGCATGCCCCTAACCGTGTCTCTATCTTTCTCTATCGTCAAATCCATTCTCCCTCTCTCACTCTCTATGCATCTTCTTTTGCTTATATTTTCTTTTGTATGTATTCTTTTGGCGGAGAGTGTTTATTTTGTTGTCTGTTGCTTTTTAAATGCTGCCAGGCATGCAACTAAATGCCAAAGTGAAAATGCGAAAATTCGCTATAATTTGCTTCAGCAGCCTCATTCCACCTCCTCTTCTCGATTCCCCTTTATAGCAGCACCAGCACCAGCACCAGCACCAGAAACAACAACAACAACAACAAAAGAAAGTCATTTAATGTAGAACTAAATTGAATTGCTTTTGGTAGAGAAGAAACGATAAAGAGAGACAGAAGAGGATAAACATTTTGATATTGAAATTGAGAAACGAACCGCAACATCCAACGGATGAACCTCTAACCGTATTAAACATTCGTATCAAATTTCTCATTTAGACAATCCACAAAAATATGAGCTGGTCAAGTTATCTAACACCAAACACTCATTTAGATGGCCGCCGCCCCCTCCACCCCAAAAAAACCAGAAACAACAACAATAACAACGACAAACAAGAAAGAAATAAAACCAAACCCGAAAAACCTTTAGCAGACCAATGATGAGCTTTTTTGTCCTGTCATTGACCACCAGCAGGTGTGTCCTCCTCATCATCAGACAGACAAACAGACATAGTGAAACAGAGAGAGAGAAAGAGAGAGAGATAGACATAGCTTAGCCTTATCACCCACTCTACCTGGCATCGACTCTTGTCTGGCCTGTCATGATTGACGGTCATTTGTCATTTTCTACCATTTGCCCATTTATTTGGCCACAAACTTTTTTAACCGCTGGCCAAGCCAAACCAAGCCAAACCAAACCAAACCACACCAAACCGCACGCAAAACTTTTTTTATTTTTATTTTTGGTGCTCCCTGCTTATGGCACATTTGTCAGACGTTGACGTTATGCAAAAAACCAGACAAATACAACGAGTGAGACTGAGTGAGAGAGAAAAGGGAGTGAGCAGTAAAGAAATGTTTGTAGGTGTTGCCAACATGACGCCTTTAAGCGCGTATAAATTACAAAAAGCCAAAAGTCAGGCAAAGGCAAGAGCAAAAGGGTTCCCTCCACCAGTCCGGCCCCTCTGCCAATCTTGTATTTCGCTTTTTTATAAATGAAGTTGCATACTTTTGGGCTGACTGGCAAACCTGACATGTCACGCCGCTGCCGCCAACGACTTCAAACTGGTTACACGGTTATACAGCAGACCGACCTGTTATCGGTGTCGACCCACGCCCCATTTCAAAAGGAACGGCTGAATGGAGAGAGGTTGGCGAAGGCATTTGCCAGAGGCATTCATTAAGAAGCGGAAATTTGTGATTTTTGTGGGCAAAAGAAAAATTACTTTTCAACTCGAAATGTGTGTGTTTCTGACTCTGTGTGTGTGTGTGCGCTGGTTTAATTGGTTAAAAATTTGAATGGCAAGTGATTTAGAAGTGAACAAAATCAAATGATAGATAAATTGGCTGCTTATATGGCCTTAAAGTATGCTTCGTTTTGTTGGTGTTTGCTATATGTAGAAACCGTTCATGCATTTATGGTACAAAAGCAAATTTAACCAATATTATTAGCAGACAGTATTGTGAAAATCTCTCTTTGAAGACTTATTTGAAGTTCTGTCCACTTTATATATGGTAAATTAAAGGGACGCTGAAAAGTATGCCAGACTTTAATGCTTAATGTCATTTACTTGACAGAGAAGGGGAAAAAGTTTTTAATTTCTTGTAGAGAACATGAAACTGCTTCCTCTTTTCGGTTTTTTTTTGTTTTTTTTTTTTTTTGCTTTGTTGTTGCTACCATTCAGAGCAAACAAAGTTTAAATGCAGCTGCGTTAACTTGGGCTCAACTTTCACACACTTACACACACACACGCATACACACACGCACACGCGTACACACACACACATATGTATGCAAATTACGCTCTCGTAAACTTTTGCAGCTAAGCAACAAACAAGACTCTCATACAAACACACACACGAACAGGTCGGCCCAGAGCCAAGGCCCAGGCAAAAGCAATCCATCAAAATTGCACCTTCTTGCAGGAGCAACGTCTCTCCCTTTTTCTGTCTCTCTCTCTCCGCATCTCTAGCCCTTTCCTCCCTTCGAGCAGTTCACTCTCCACTCTCTGACTAAATTGAATTTAATTTGTTTTGCGCGTCGCACACATGGAACAGAAATTACATCCTACCCAAGTTAAACACTCCCCAGAGAATGAATGAGAGTGAAAGAGCAAGAAAGTGCCATAGAGGGAGACCTAGAGGGGGGAACAAGACGACGATGACGACGATGACGATGACGATGACGACAGAAGGCTATTGTTTAACCCCTTGTTGCCTGGCATGCTTTTGTTAATTATTTGATGAATTTTTAATTGATTTTTCGCACACAGCATGGCGGCACCGAGCACCTCCCCCTTGCCACACCATTCAGTCCACCTCTCAGTCAGGCCGCCATAAAATGCGCTACATTATACAATATATAAAAAAATATATATATATATATGTAAGTGTGTGTGTGTGTGTGGACATGTATGTGCATATATAAATAAAAAACCGTTACATACTTTTAGTTGCTTTGTTATATTTAAACAAAAGGACCAGCAGCAGCAGACGTTGCCCAAATGCATTGTTGCAACATTTAAATTAAGATAAATCACCGCAAAATTTATGGTTTTTAATATATGTGCTTGTGTGTGTGTGTGTGTGTGTCTTCGTGCAGCGGCACACCCACTTATCCACCTCTCACTCTAGATGGCGGCTTGTTGCCGCTGTTGTTATACAACATGGAAAACAATTTACTAAATTGCAATTAAGTGACATTTTATACCAAGTTCGGTTCGGTCCACTCGTCGGCCAGAGTCCAGTCCAGAGTCGTCCCTCTCTCTCTCTCTCTCTCTCTCTCTCTCTTCACAACCGTTTGCATGGCAATCTGTCCCCTCATCACCCTTTCACTCTGGCCACACCACACCGAACACAGGGAACCCTTTGGGTAATAAATTTGAAATTGCGGTTTGGCAGTTTTAAATATTCAATTAGTTGTGAAATTTTTGCGTTCACCAGGCAAAAATGGTAAAATATATGAAAACTGGTTGCGTGAACGAACAGTAGGATGATAGCTGTCGATTTTTGCACATTTGAAGGACATTTGTGGCACATTAGGGCAAAATGAAATGAAAAACAAAAAGGAAATTGGAAAGGGGAATTGAAATATGTGTGTGTGTGTGTTTGGTTGGAAATTGGTGCAGATTTTTATTCTATTTTTCTTTTTACCTAAATCTCTCTCTCTCTCTGAAACAAATTCATTTAAGTAACCAAATGCAAAACTATTTCATTTTTATTCAATTTTGTATTGCAGGAAATGGCAGGACAAAAAGGTGGACAAGTTGTAAGAGATGTGACAAATCTTGTCATCATCTTTCTGGCTGTCACTTATTTACCGGTTTATACCTCTCTGAATTTTATTTTTTTTGTCTTTAATTTATTTCAATTCCCATCAAGCAACCCAAAAAAAAAAAAGAAGAAAAGACTTTTGCTTTATTGTTCACTCTTATTAATTTAGTTGCTTTTCGCTTGGTCTCGTTCCATCTATCTCTTTGCAGCTGTTTTTGTGGTTGTGTGTGTTTGTGTGTTGCCAAGTGTTGTGTCTGGGTCGTTGGCACAACTATAACTTTTCGCTTGGCTTGTTTCTTTTATTTTGTTGTTGTTGTTGTTGTTTAACATTTATGCAAATAAGTTTTGATTGTCTAGAATTGTAGACGCGAGCTGACTGAAAGCAAGCAAAGTGAAAGAAATGGGAAGGGGCAGAAGGAGAAAAATCATCCATTCCCATTGTAGCTAGGAAATTGAAAGTTAATTTGCATGGCCAGCAACAATAACTGTCAAGGCGGAAAAACGTTTATTGTTATTATTGCATTATCCATTTTCATTTCCATTTCCATACTTTCGGGCGCTTTAATTGCACGTGCATAATTCTTTTAAAATACAGTTACAATTATGCATACATATATATGTATATACCAGCAGCTTCCTCCTCCCGCTCCCCCTACACTTCCAACGACCAAAAATGGAGATTCAGATTCAGACTTGAAATTTTATCGTCTGTTTCGGCGGCAGTTTACTTATTTCTTATGCAGGCAGAAGGCTTAAAGGGATGCCGCCTGCTTGTTGGATGGTGTCATTTTAATAAGTTTTTGTTGTTGTTGTTGTTGTTTCCTTCAGCTTCGCCTTTAAGGCGCTTACTTGCATATTTATGTCACTTTTCTCTCATTCTTTTTGGTCGATCTCACTCTCTCACTCACTCACTTTTGTCATTCTGGACACTTTGGCGAAAAAGAAGGAGTTTGCCGCTCGTTCATGTGTGAGCTGGCTGGTTGGGTGAGTTGGAAGGACACACACACACAGCACATTCCAGGCTCAATTGACAGTTCCGTTGTGTGGCATAAATTTTCATGTGACAGCTGTCGGGCTTATAAAATGTGAAGGAGGGATGAAAAGAGATCTCATCATCTCTTTGATGATGATAATGATGATTATAATAATAATATTTTCGGTTTGCTGATAAACTGAAGGCTTAAGGCAAATACATTTATATGTACATTAAAAGAAGACTTGATTGATATCTAAATAAAGAGACCTTGTTCTTTGTTGCACTTTACAAATCAATGACAAGTAATAGAAAAATATTTATTTAATTCTCTACGCTACGTTGAAGATTCATTTAAGATGCCAATAAATTGATAACTTGATTGACGTTGGGCGCCAACTCTAACTTTATTGATTCCCTAAGCCTCTGGTTCTAATCTAAACAGCACCTGCATTAACTGACACATAAAACATGGCTAGTATTCTTTCCCAGAGTTAATAAAGAAAAACTGAAAGCAACTAATTACGGTCTTCATTCAGGATATAACCCAAGAGATACACTTAACTTTCGTATTGACTCAACTTATGTTGGAAATTTGTAAAGAAAGAATGCCATAAGCGCTTGAAATTAATGATAATTTGATATATAAACAGAAATATCTATATAAATATATATGCACCACAAGGAAACCTAAACAGCCATAATAATTAGACAAGCAGCTTGAGCGGTTATAAAACACAACTGTTGTCAAATTTTTCGCAGTTTTTCCTGCCCCTCTCACCACACACACAGCCACAACTTGTGCCACCCGACAATCTGGCAACACTATAAACTCATCAGCGTAATGAAAATTACTCACACACACACACAGACTCTGTGAGTGAGAGAGATACTCCATCTCTATCTCTTCTGGTTGCCATTTTGTCAGTTTCCTTTTTCACTTGGAAAGTCTATCAAAAAATGAGGCAACGATAATGTTCATGCTTTTAATTACATCAAGAATATAATGACAAAGGACGTCATATTGTTTGATAGTTAAGGCATTTACTATGATAATTAAAAATTAAGGAGAAATCTAAATCGAAAGTGATTAATATATACATATATGTGTATATATACCTACATATGAAGAGCGATGGAAGTAAAGTAAATAAATTTTTATTGAGTGCTTAAAGAAGAAGCAATGTCGTTTCACATATTTTTCCTAGTTTAATTGAAAGTTGCGCGTTTGACTTTCAAATGACATTCAGAATCGGAGCAATATACACTCCACACACAGCCAAAGAGAAAGACAAAGATAGAGGGAGGCAGAGAGAAAGAGAGGGAGCGAGAGGGTGCAGGGTAATAAAATTATGATGAAGCTTTGCCTAGCCCCCTCTCGCCATAACATTTGGCTGGCTGCGAGTGGCCCATTGTCTGCCTGTTAACATGCTCATTATGGCAAAATGGCAAAGAAGTACAACAACAAAAACAACAAAAAATATATATATATATAAAAATAAAGATGGAAAATCCTGACAAACAGACAGACAGACAGATGGTGGAGACAGACAGAAACTCGTTCATGACGTTCACTTCAATTATAATTACGTCAAACAGTGCAACAAGAAAATGTGCAACTTGAGGCAAACAAGATAGAAAGGACTTGCCCACAAAAGTAGACAGAGACAACGAAAGAGAAACAAACATACAGACAGACAGACAGAGAGACAGATAGACAGAGATAGAAAGAGACAAACAACTTGAAAGTGAGCATTTCCTTTTAATGCCTTTGCGCTTTTTGCCATTTTTCTTTTCTTTATATTGCATTACATTTGCTCTGCCAGGCAAGGCAACGAGAGGACGTAGGAGAAGGAGGAGAGCGCATTAAAAACAATGCCCAGGCAGAAGCAAAAAAGGCAGCAGCAGCAGCATCATCATCTAACTCCCCAACTCTTTCCAATGGCAAACATTATATCCTTGGCAGCAAAATAGCAAGAGGAAAAACTCATAATTGCATGGCGCAAATTGCAAGTTATAGCCAAAGTTACAAATCCAGAGTCAAAGAACATATAAAACTATAAGCATTCATCATAGAAGTTTCCCTTTTTGCTCGCTCTCTCTCTCTTCGTTTTCTTGTTATCCTGTTTTGCTCTAGATGAGGTTACTATCATAAAAAGCATAGACAGAGATGTGTATATAGGGGACAGTCTATTGGACAGGTGGCCTAGGATTTTGGCCCTCTCACAAAAAATATATATAGTCACATTAAATAAGAGATAATAAGGGTAGAAAAGTTAAGAGGAAGAAGAAACTAGTAGAAAAGTGGCAAGTAATTAAAATGAATTGGTGAGAGGTGACTTCATTTTGGCCATGTAAAAGCAATCTCAACCCTTGCTCTCTTACCCTTTACACAGACAGAGGGAGAGAGAGCGAGAGAGAGTTAACCCTTTTTTTGGCCAAAAGGCATTTCCTCTTGTTATTTAAAAAAAAAAGGCAAAAGAGACTTCAACTTAAAGCTCAGCCAAATGCCAAATGGACTTACTCCTACAATCTCTTGTTATTGTTGTTGTATGCCTATGCATGAGTGTGGGTATGTGTGTGTGTGTGTTTAGAAGGATATTTGCTCTAGGCAAACGTGGCTAGAGCAACAAAACAAGCCATAGTCATATACATTCTCTACCCCCATCCATTTGAAACCATCTATCTATCTATATAGAAATACCAGTAGGATAGAGCCAGGCAAGTCATCCATCCATCCAACCATTCATCCATCCATCCATCCATCTATGCAATGCAGCAAGTCATGCAGCGAAGCTCGCTGACCCGCACGATGAAGCCTTTGTCCTCTCTACTAGCTACAACCCATTCCTGCTCTCTGCTCCTTCTCTTAACAACTATCTATCCCTGTCCAGCTTTTGCATGCATTTGGCTTTACAAACAATATTTGTTGTAGTTGCTGCTGCTGCTGCTGTTTGTTGTTATTGTTGTTGTCTTCACACAACAAACTACATCAAGCTCAGGCGGACAGCCAAAACGGGCACCGATCCCGAACCCGAATCCCCTGACCCTCAAAGGGAACTGACGCTCTGCAAAACTCTGTTGGCTATTTGGAAATCCTCTTTTTCACTTTTCAACCCCATCGCCTGCCCGCCACCCCCCTCTTCGACCTTTTACATTGCCGCTGCCCTCCATCCGTCCCAACTAAACAAACTAATATGCTATGCTTAAAGCGTACATATTGGACTTATAGTTGTTGTTGTTGTTGCTGTTGCTGTTGTTGCTCCTCTTGTTGTAGTTTGCTGTTATTTTTGATGTTGTTTGTCCTGGCCAAGAAGGAATGGCAAAGGAGAGCCAGAGGTAAAGGGGAAAGGAAAGGGAACAAAAGGCCTCCTGCTGTTGCTGCTGCTGTCATATTTCGTGCTCACGCTCACTCTCACGCCTATATGACACGCCATTGTTGTGTGGATGCTCTTCAAAACAACAACAACAACAACAACAACAAAAAAAAATGAAACGAAAAACGAAAAATACCGAAAAAATATACGACAAGCAAGCATCAGGATGAGAATGAGTCTATGAGAATGACGATGAGTATGAAGATGGGATGTCCCATGGGACATAACATAACCAAACACAAGCTAGGGATCTCTCGACCAAAGCAAAATGCACTTGGGTTGCCTGTCCCATGCTTATCATATAAATTTCCTTTCGTGCTTGATGTTTTTTTTTCTTCCTTTCGTGCTGTTGTTGTTCTTGTTGCGAAAAGGCTAAAAAGTTTTGCCTGCCTGCTATTGAAGGCTTAGAAGCCCCCTCTAAAGCCATCCTCTCCGCCGGCCATGCTCCATCCTTAAACTACATAAAACAATGGGGGGAAAAAACAGCAAAACAAACTCAGAGTCTGCTGCGTTACGGGAAAAATCAACGTTAGAGACAAAACAAAACACAGCCTACCTAGAGATATCGGGTATATATACCTATATAGGTATATATATGTACATATGTCTGACTGACTGACTGACTGCCTGGGCTATTGATGTGCCATGCAGCTGGAGAACTGCATTTACACTTGACTGATGCTTGTGATGAGAGACAGTGAGCAAGGACGGCTTTTAAAGCCAATGCAGGAAACGTTTCGTGGGGTAAAGGGCCAAAAAGTTCATTGAATTTGTAGCAAAAAAAAAAAACGTGTTTCGTTTAATGCAGTCAAGAGTGAATGAAGTTATTAACAAGAAAAAAAAAACTCGGTTACCAAAGACTTACGGCATTTATGGAATTGAATTGGAACTTACCTAAAACGAGAGGAGAGAGAAACATAGAAAATTAGATTTAGAGAATGAATTAAAGTTATAAGGATATAAAGAGATAAATTAAGGGAAAAGAGAATTTTCTTTTTTTTCTTTTGCCATACTAAAACCAATTAAAATTTTATTCCATTTCTAGCACATTCCAATCTTGAGTTTTCTAATGCTCGACTATTTGTTCTTATTTATTTGATTCGCACAAATGCTTTTCTCCCCTCCACTCCCCTCAACGCCAGCTGCTGCTTAGCGTGCTCTTGTGTGATTGACCTAGCTTTTTTTTATTCCTTCTTCTCTACAAAAAAAAAAATGCGAAAGAAGGAAGACGGCAAAATAAACTACTTTAAATGCAACAGCGAAAAGCTTTGAGAATCATGCACATGACTTTGAGGCGACTTTCAAGCGAGTGTAAGGAACTGTCAGTAGGGGAGGAGGGACAGGACAACAGAGTGTCTCAAACCCAGACAGGCGGCATCATATCATACGTGTAGAACATTAATCATGTCCACACCAAAGACATTTACCCCAAGAAATTTTCTGTTTAATGAGCTGTGATCTTTCTCCCTTCTGAGTTTTTTTTTTTTTGTTTTGCCAGATGGGCATTAAAAAAATTATGAAAGAGAAAACCCGAAGAGAAGAAATTTCAAAGAGAGAAAGAGAATGAGACTGAGCGTGGAAAATGCATTTAAAATGCAGCAGCAATAATAAAAATGATAATGGCATTATAATACAAGACACACACACACACACGCACACACACCAGACAGAGAGAAGAACAAAACAGTGTATAGAGTAGAGCAAAGAAGGCAGCAGAGCGCATTTTATGCCAGAAAGTATGCTACATTACTTGCAGCTCGTTAATTTTTATAGTTTTCGGCTTCAACTTAACATAAATTGTCCAACCATGCACATGCCACCACTCCCCCCATCCGCACCTCTACAGATTCATTAATTTTGCCTTTTTGCTTATGTCTTGTCCTCCAAAAGGCCAAAGGAAATTCAAGTCAATTCTATTGATTTCACCTAAATTAAAACACACCCACAAACACACACACACACACACGCAAACGAGAAGTAACGCACGCTGGGCAAACGAAAAAACAAAAACTTTGTCTCAAAAATATGTAGAAAATATATAAAAACTTGTTTTTGTGCTTTGCGGTTGTCCCGCTGTTATTTTTATGAGACTTTTTGGCTTTGGCTTTAGCTTTAATGGCAGCCCGCCGCTGTCAGTCCAACTGGCCAAAACATGTCTTTGCTTTTTGCTTTCATCTCGGTCCTTCCCTCTCTCTGTCTCTCTGTCCCTCTCAGTTTCTTGTCCTTCTACTTCATTCCTATTAAGTTATCAAGATTTGTAAAGTATATGAGCCGAGCAAGCGTCAACAGTAGAATGAGAGAGAGAGAGAGAGAGAGAGAGAGAGAGAGGGGGACTAGAGGGAGTAGAGCAAAGAGTGTGGTAGATGAAAGCATAAAATTGCTATCTGTCTCTTTTACACGTCCCTCAATTGTGGGGAGTGAAACGACGACGCAAGATATGGCCAAATAGCGTGTTGGCAAGCCACAACGAATAAAAAATGTGCAAGAAAGAACATACAGAAGGAAAGAGAGACAGAGAGAGAGAGAGAAGGGCGAACAAAAATAATCAAAAACACAAAAAATAAAAAAAAAGAAAGAACAAGAAAAGAGTTGGATATTAGATGTGGTCATGACAAAATATAGCCAAAGGAGCCAAAAGGACCTGCTCCTGCTCACAACAACAATCTGACTTAATTTAACTTGAAAATTGTTATTCTAAAATTTAAGTATAACAATCGATTTGCAGTCGCTTGTTCGTGGTTCGTGGTTACATTACTATTATTATGGTCATACAAATCAAGAGGTGGCCAGCGTTGGGACTTTATTGTGTACGTACGTACGTATATAGAGAACGTCGTAACCTAATTACTATTTCCTGTTTTTGTATTTTTCTTCTTGTTTTGTTCTTTGCCTGGTTTCGAGCACCAGAAGGAACGCAACCATATCAATTTGTCTAATTGCACCTGAGTCAAGCAGCTAATGCGAGTAAACTCGGGCGTCAAATGTCACTGCATTAAATTTAAAGCATACTTTTCAGGGATCAGCAAACACACATACCCACACCTACTCTTATCCCTGTATACATTGTTGCCACCGCTTTGGCACTCTTTTGCTCGATTCGTACTACTATTACCATAACATTTATGATTATTAACCTACAATGCAGGGCACTCTAAATGCAATTAAGATTACAATCTATATTGCAGCTGCCACTGTTTCATTTCACCAAAACGAAAGAGAAAGAGAACGTGATGGGAAATTAAGGGGAGGGGGTCAAAAAGAAAGCCACACAAATATGAATGAAGGGCAAACCTGGCAACCCAGTGTGTGTCGGACAACAACAACAACAGCAACAAAACCCCACGACAAACAATTAAAAACAATGCCTGCAATAAAATGCTGTTGCCAGATGCTTATCCCGTATGAAAGCAACCAACACTGACGTCCCCATATTGCATAAGAAATAATTACTTTTTATATTACACACACATACATTCACACGCCCACTACTGATGCCCCCGTGTCCCTATCGCCTCCTCCTACTTTGCACTTAACACTATTGATGGCGGTCACAACTGTACCTACCCACCTACACGAAAGTGTCGCCTTCGCGTGTCGCTTATCATTTCGTTTTTCACCAAAAATGAAGACACCAAACAAAAGCCGTGCCAGAGCAGAGAGAGGGAGAGATAGATAGAGAGAGAGAGCAGGCCGGAAGCCACAAGGCAAAAATAAAATAAAATAAAAAAAGCCGTCAGACAATTGCTAAGCTGATAAGATCAAGCCTAAAAAGAGTGTTTTTTGTATATGTCCAGCGAGACGGCGGAGAGAGAGAGAGAGAGAGAGCAAGAGAAGAAAAGAAGTGAGTGAAAGTGAGGGGGAAAAATTGAGGTAAATCACAGCTAAGCCGCGGCAACTCTATTCAATAAGGCGTAATAAAATTGGTCATAAATTGAAAAAAGAGACAGCTTTATACACTATAAAAAGTACCAAGAAGAACTTCTATGCTGCAACATAATGCAGAGCCTTAGAGTAACAGAGACAAACAAAGAACGAAAGAGAAAGAGAGAGAGAGAGAGAGAGAGAAAAAGATTAATTGCTAAGATGTTGGCTAATAGCAAATAGAAGAGTGATAACTTCTATCTTGTCCTAAGCCATAAAAAGTTTAAATGAATAAATTTTGCAATAAATGTTATAAAAATAAATTGTTTACAGGAAATTTTAATTTCTAGCCTTGTCTTTATTTAGGCCCAGTCAATTTCTTTTTCCTGCTGTTGTTTTCTTTTCATCTTATTGATCATGAAAGAAACAAAAAACTTGCCGCTTGATTTGTAGTGTATTTGCAATGTCGTTAGAATTTCTCATTCTCGCCTTGCCATCACACTCACAAGGTAAACATCAAAAAGGAAGCTTCCGCCGCCAGGGCCAATGTCAACGTTGACTTTTGGTATTTTATGCAAATGTTTTGTAAGAGTGTCACGGACTAAAATGGCAATTGAAACGCTAATGATGACATTTGGCAGGCCTAAACAGGCCAACAAAAACGAAAATGAAAACAAAATAACAAACTAAAAGCATACACACACACAGAGAGAACGTAAAAACATCTTTGTCTTTGTAGGCTTTTCCTACGCTGTTTCCTGTACGTTTATATGTATGTTAGTATAGAGTAGTATACTCGAGGCTCAAGCTGGGAAAACATAACAAATCGTTTTTGTGTGGCAAAGCGACGACGGTTTAGTGTGAGGGAGCCCCGGACGGCCCTCTGGCATTTTTACGAGGCATTCAGCCAATTGACAGGCTTCAGTCGCTCGTAAAAAAATCAAGAAAAATGATGCGCAGACAGAAGACAGAAGAAAACTACGCAGCTGCCCCCCAACATAAAAAAAAACAGAAAGAAGTATGCAGACTTCAAGTTTAAAAAACCAAACAACAAGAAGCAAAAAAACAAAAAAAAATAAATAAAAGAGAAAACATTTAAAGGCATTTAGCCAGGGCCTATACAAAAAAAAAAAAAAAAAAAAAAAATTGCCTGTTGTATATATATTCTTATTATCGCTTATTTGAACTTGCTGATGATTTGGCAAGTAAAATCGATTTTTTTCCCTCTCGTTGTTGTTGTTGTTGCGAAAACCGAAAAACGAGGAGAAAAAAAGGTCAAAAACAATAAAAAGCCTAAATACACATACGAACCTTTGAACTGCTGTCAGAAAAGACCGAAAAACCATACGAAACAAAAGGGAAAGAGTGAGATAGCGAGCAAGTAAGAGATATATATATACATAGAAAGTGGTGGCTAGAGGATGGGGTAAGCCTCCAATCAATGGCTCTGAGTCGCTTTTGGTACGTGTGAATTTAAGCTGATTAAAGAATTTAGCCAAAAAAAAAAAAAGAAAAAAGAAGCAGAAGAAGAAAAGAAGAATGCAAAAGAAAGGAAAACAGAAATTGATGTCTACTGAATCTGAGGCTTTTGTGTGCCCTTTGTTATTTGGTTGGCTTTTCTTTTGCCTTAGCCTCTTCTTATTTTTAATTTAGCCAACTTCTTGTTGCTGCTGCCCTTACCCAACCATCAAGCATCTATCTGCCATATACCATATATATATATATATATATATGTATATATATTGTGTATATCTATATATGAACATATATGACTCTCTGTGTGTGTGTGTGTGTGTGTAATAAAAAGAGCGAAACGCAGCCAATCATCATCATCATTGCCAAATTCAATTGAATTTGTCGCCTTAATCAAATTTATATGCTTTGGCCGTAAAAAATTTTCTCTTTTCGCTAATAAGGCAGGTAAAGTGTCGACTGACGACGATGGGTGCCGCGATTCTCGCTGCTCTTATGCAGTAGTGATAGGGGGGTGGATGAGAAAGGGGGGTGAATGAATGGAAGGATGGTACTATGGCATTGGCAATACAATTCAAATGCGTAATCAGCCGAAAACGAAATGAGAAAAGTTTCGTCTTATTATTATTAGTTTTTCGTTTGCCTAGTCCAAAAAAGTTTTTGGTTTTCTTTTTGCTGTTGTGCTCATGTTGTTGTTGTTGTTGTTGGTGTTTGTCATAGTTCATTGGTTTTCAATTTGATTGTGAGAGAGGGCGGGGGCGGGGGAGAAACGTAACAAAGAGTCAGAGAGACAGAGTGGGAGAGCCTTGTCTGTAATAATCAGTTCGCTTGGGCAGAAAATGATCTACGAAAAGTTTCTTAACCATCAACCAAACTGTTTTCTCATTACACACACGGACACACACTCATACATATGCATGAGTGTATGTCTTTAATTTTTTTGTGTTCAACTTAATTTTCGTAGTAATTTATCATCGAGGTGGAGTTGATTTTTAATCTTTTGCAATCATTTCTCGCCGCCAACAGCCTCCAACAACAGCAACAACCTGAGGAAATGAATATTTATAAGTATGATGAATGGGGCTGGGCTGAGGGCGAGGACTGAATGAAAGAGGAGAAGGTTGACTATGACGGTGAGGGGGGGAGGAGGGGGAGGAAAACGAAAAAAAAAAAAAAACGTTAGAAGAGGCAATCTGATTTACTGACGTGTGACAAGAACATTTTGCCCAGGATAAAGGTAAAAGGAAATTAATGCTTAGTTAGAAAGCATAAATCTGAAGGAAATACGGGTCGTATGAGTGATATTAATTTGACTTTAAGTTTGCACACACACACATATACACATACAGAAAGAGAGAGAACGATAGACCAGAAAAAGTAATACGTGTACGTAACGTAAGCGTACGTATGCAATTTACGTGACATCATTACGTGTTAGACAAGTACAAATTACGCGCGAAAGACAGAGCAAGAGAAGGCAAAAAAAAAAAAAAAAAAACCGAGAGAATAAAGAACAGAAGGAGCAGGAGGAGGACACCGACTGAACGGCAGACGACACAATGAGTTTGATAATGATGAAACATGGTAGAAATCTCTCTCGCTCTAGCTCTTGCTGCTGCTGAGGGTAAATATCAAGATAAATAACTGAGTATGTGTGTGGGTGGATGTGTGTATGTATCTGTGTGAGAGTTTGTGCAAATGAAATGAAAGTCATCAGACTCAGATATGGCACAGCAGATTGCAAATGCGACAAACGTTGCCAGGACACGAAAAGACAAAGGCAACAATTTTTGGGCTTTACGTTTTTGTTTCGGTCATATATGTATGTGTGTGTGTGGGAGTTGAGTTAAAATTGATGAAGTTAGCCCAGAGACAGAGAAAGAGCTTTGACTTAGATATAAGATGAGAACAACAAAAAGTTTATAAAAAGCGATTTAGTCAACAAAACAAAAACCAGTCAAAAGAAAGAAAATATATTTTGCAAAGTATATTATTATTGAATTTATTGTTGATCTTTAAAAGTTGTTTAATACCAAATCAACATTTTTAATAAAATTCACATTCATTATCCCAGCTTTGTCACTCTCTCTTTTTCTTTTTCTCTTTTTCTTCTTACATGCATAGGTGCAATCGCACACAAAAGTATGCAACACATTTCGCAATCAACTTTAGGTTTTTGCTTGAGGCCACAAAAAGTTAGGGTGAATAGGGTAAAGTGAAATGGGTAAAAGACGGGGGCGGGGGCGGCAGGGTTTTTGTGTGTGAAAGAAAAGTCAGTGCACTCTAGAGCGCGCGCAATCTTTTAAGACATTTTGCAGCTGGCATTGCTTATCACAGCCAGAGCAGCGCCCAAAAATGTCCATTGCACAAATTGCTTGCTCACACACACACATACATACAAACACACACAGACACATATAGAAAAAGGCAAGGACTCTAAGGCAGCCATTGCTCATAACACTCGGCGTCGACAACTCGACGTCGTTGTCGTTGGCTCGCTGGCTGGCTGGCTGGTTGGCTGGCTGGCTGGCTGGATGGCTGTGTGGCACACAAAAAACTTGACAAAGTTGATGTGTCAAATCAGCAGAAGGATGCCAGCAGGACCTTTCCTACCGAATGACCTTTAAACTTTGCCAAAGGACATGAAAGCACTAATCGTTACGTTGCTCCCTACATTCATTCCATCCATCCATCCATTCATTCATTCATTCTTACGTTCATTTGCCAGTTTTACTTCGATTTTGCCTCTCGCTTACACTTTGTTAACCCCCCACCCATCGCCACCGCACACTATTCAACTCGCTTACCCACTCGCCACACCGTCTCACTCCCTTTTTCTATAGCACTAGCTACAATTTAAACTTTTCTAATCCGCTGGGGATTCAAACTTCAAGTTGCTGCTGCAGCAGCCAAAGCTAAAGCAATGGCCCAACAAGCCAAGCAGCTCCTCTCCTCCTTAAGAACTTCGGGGCTGGTTGGACCATTGGACGTTTGGACGGTTGGGCGGTTGGTCGGTTGGACGGGACCCATCAACGACGCAATCAAGTCGACATTTTTGTTTGTCGCTTTGTTTGTCTCTGAACAAATTTCCAAGAAATTAAAGCGCTAAACTTTTTTTGGGGGTCTCTGCTATCAGCAACTCACTTGGCAACTCAACGGGCCAGTTTCTCAAGACTTTTGACTTTGGCATCGAGTAGAGTAGACGAGAGTAGAGTAGAGAGAAGAGATGCCCACCACCCTGTGTCTACGAAGAGGTCTACAACAGTCATAAGGCCAGCCAGCCAGCCAGCCTAGGCCAAAATGCAATTATATGAAGGACAAGTTTAATTGCTTGGTTAGGCTGAGGCCAAGAACAAGACTTGATCCTGGCAGCCAGCTGCTTGCAACTTTTTAGCCGCTGACATTTGCATTTCCCTTTTGTAGTCCCCTCAATCCCAACATCCCATGTAATTTTGATGCTGCTTTTTTTGGGGGGCGAAAGTTTAATTTATTTAAAATCAAATCAGGCGTTGAAAAATTTGCCAAAAGGAATTTTTATTAGTATGTTTCTATCTCTTTCTCTCGCTTTCTCTCAACACAGTAGATATGTATGTATGTCACCTTTTATTTCCTTTCTTTGTAGTGTTGTGGGCGGGATTGGGTGGTATTGGTTCAGTACGAACTTTGAACTGAATTCTTTTATGACATATATCGGGCGCAGTTCCTCTTCGATCCCTGCATAATAAGCCTGTCAATAAGTTTATCAAAAGCAACGACAACAACAACAATAACTACTCTAAAAGCTGACCCAAAAAAGGACAAAAAAATGAGAGAAAGAGAGAGAGAGCGGGAGAGAAAAAAGTTGAAGTGCTGTGTAAATTATGCAAATCTTTATCATTTTCCTTCTTTTTTTGCTGTTGTTGTTTTCCATGCGTCTAAGGACCAAGGGGCCCAGGCTGTCACAAACAAGCGTGAAACACAACAACCGACTGCGTGTGTGTGTGTGTGCGTGCGGGCCAAGAGCGTTGCGAGTAAAAACAATATGGCGCCCTGGCCTGGCCAGCGAGGCATTCCTGATTTCGCCTGGCCTGTTCCGTTCGGTTCTGTTCAGTTCTCTTCTCTTATATCCTGGCCTGCCATTGACAGTTCAACGTTGTTTTGCTATACGTTTACGTATTTTGTCCCCCCCTAGTTCATCTCCCCGCCATTTTTTTCACTCTCTTCTATTTGGTGTTTTTTTTTTTTTGTTAAATGTCAAATTTTTGCAGACAGTTTTGACAGTTTATCGAAGCGAGCTCGTAATTTTTGCTGACGTGTGTTGTAGGTGTTGAAAATAGCAGAAAAAGCTGGGGGCAGTCCCGAGTCCTTGCTTGTCGTTTCCTCCTAATAGGTAGGTAGGTTGGGGGTAGAGTAGGAATGGTAGGGGAACCATCACATACTTACTATAGGTGTGAAAGAAAAGTTGGGTACTTTTTTGGTTTGTTTTTTTTTTTTTTGGCAAAATTTCTGCTGAGTGCCTTGAAAACTTACATAAAAGACGGGTCAAGTTTTTCTCTCTCTTTCTCTGTTTCTTTGTTTTTTTCTTTTTCTTTTTTTTTCTTGTTGGCGAGCAAAATGTAATTATTTGTTTGAGTCACCTATGGAGTAAGCGAGCTTTTGATTCGTTATGAACAAATTGATTTTGCCAGCAAAAGACATTTTTAGGGGGTAGGGGGCCGAGATATGAAAGAAACTTTCAATTCGATTACTTACCGCTGCGACTTTCATTTTCAGCTGGCTTCAGCTGTAAAGTACGGTTCATCTGAAAGATAAATTGAAAAATATTCTGATTAGTTATTATGCCATCAGATGTTGCCGATTATTGTGCGCTAACATGAATGAAAGTTATATGTGCTAATGATATGATATATATGTATGTATATATTTTTGACGTACTACAAATTAAATGAAAAGATAATCATCAAAAGTTTTGTTTAAAAAACTACAAAAAAGGAAAAATTAAAGTGGACTAACGCTTGGCCCTCACGTTGGGCGCCAACTAGTTTGTATATCAATTAAATCTGCTACTATGAAAGTCAACCAGTCAACAATTTCCTTTTTGGGAAATCACATTTCCATTCTCGCCTCTGACCCTCATCTCTTGAACAGATTGGCATCCATAAAATCAATTTCTCGTGCTCTTGCTATCAAACTTTCTATTATGGTAGCACTCTTCATAAACACCTTCAAACATTTGACCAAGCGATGGGCACTTTTCAAGCATTTAAATGCCACTCAATATGCAAACCCATCCTGTCTTCTCATCCTACCTACCTTTCCTCTCTCCCCTCTACCATCTGCTGTTACTGCTGCTGCTGCTGCTGCTGAAGTTTCTGCACATTTGCGCTCATTGCCTTTTACCCACGACTGGGCAGCCACATCCTGTGCCGCTTCATGCATCATTAAAGCTTAAATCTCACCCAAGCGACCCATGTCGACTGGGCGGCCAACACTTAACGTTTCTCCCCACACACACACACACACACACACATACAAGCATTCTCTCTCTCCTTCTACATTGGCCATTGCCATGTTGGGCAATGACTGGGCTACGTGTTGTGGTCACCTTTTGGTTTATGGCAAATGAGTAATATGCCAGCGGACGAAAAATGCCATTAAAAGACGTTCAAATGAAATGCATTAAAATAAAACTTAATTGAGGGCTTTATGCCGAATACCGAATACCGACTACCGGACGCCAGCCCGACCTCCCGCTCGCCGGTCCTCCTGACGGACGGACGGACGGACTCACTGACTAACTGTCAGTCTTTCTGCCGAATATATGTGTGTCTGTCCCAACCCTAAAAAGCCCTGCCACCACCCACTCGTTCTTCAAAAAAAAACCGCAAAAACCGAGCAAATCAATAACGTAGAGCACAGAGAAGAAGCAACTTTGATGATGGCCTTTTATTTCCTGTTCGAGAAAAAAAAAAATAAAGTATATATCTATATAAAAGGTAACGCAGGTGTAATTTATTTGCCACACAAAATGGGCGGTTCTCGACAACGCCCCGGCCCCCCTCAACTCCCCTACTACCCCCCTCTCATGCTATGCTATGCTATCTCTGGTGCCATTTTGGCTGTCCTGTCCTGTCCTGTACCGGGCCTTAGATTGGCTCATCACCCAAGTTGTCGGCCCTGTCATTAGCCCACCAGAGCACCAGGCCTGCAAGTGAAGTCTCATCGTCGCTTGTCGCATGAATATTTTATAATCAGCCATTAGTTTGCGGCAATTGGAAATGATTGAAGCTTTTAACTGCAAAATTCAATTGCTTTATATATGCTTGTGAGTTCGTTCTGTAGAGTTGAGTTTGAATTGAGCGACCAGGTTCGGTTTGGTTTATCTCTACCCCGCTGGCTCTTCGTCTTTTTGGTATTATGAAATATTTAATATTAGACAGAGAGAGAGAGAGAGAGACACAGAGAGCGCTTCGACGTTCAACTTTACAATTCAATGTTCTTGTTTTTGCTGTTGCTGCTAGGTGTGTGTGTGTGTGTGTGTGCTGTGTGTGCGCGCCCATTAGTCAGGCGAGTAATTAAAATTTGGATGAAGCCGATGAACGGGCATGTTTGTAATTCAATTATGTTAATGATTGGACAACATTTACCGTATTTACATTAATGCATAATGAATGAGTAGAGTGGCATGGCAAAGAATCGTATGTGGCAGCATGCGTAGTGTCCTCAACGATGATGATGATGATGATACTAATGATGACGATGGGAGAGAGCCTAAATGCATGCTGCATTTTATTTTGGCTCGCTGATTTTTTAATTGTTATGCTCGCGTACTAAAACAGAAGGGAAAAACACAGTCCCCCTTTTAACCATCCTTCTCAATCCATGCACGGGTATGGCAATTAAGTGCATTTCTCTGTCTGACCAAAGGCATGCCAGAAACACGTCCTCTAGCGCCCTCCCCGTCCAAACACCTACACCAACTCTCTTTCTCTCTCTCTGGAGGGGGGTTGTATTTAATTTTTTTTTTTTTTTTTTTTTTGCGCGCAGACAAAAACACACAAATGCGCTTTTGCTTTACTCAAAGCTCAGCTGGATAAATTAAGTGGTCGATGAACTGAAGCCTTGTTGATTTTGTATACAGGCGAATGTCGACATCCACACAACGCTAGTGTTGTTGACACTGATGGTCTATGAGGGGTCTACATAGATTGAGATGGGGGGTGCCATAGCAGATGAGAGATGGATGGATGGCCTGAGTTTGAGGAGTCAATGTCGGAGTCGGAGCATGGTGACGCCGCAAAATTTAAACCAATGTTTAACCGAAAAATGTTCATTTAGTCGCACGTTACGTTCCAGTCTTCATGGGGGCTTCCACCAAAAAGGATGAATGATTGATGTGGCGTTGTGGGTAATAAATTGGAAAATGTTTTTCGGCTCAAGTAATGCACACACGCAGCAGAAGCAACAGCAACGGCAACAGCAAAAGCAAAAGCAGCAGCATCTTCAAAAGGAAGCTAAGTTGCATTGTTGTCTGCCTGCATCATGCCTGGGTTTCGGTTCTTTTTCCTTCCTCTTTTTTTTTTGTTGGAAGCTTTATCAGCGTTGGCAGCCCGCAGCTGCCACTGGATTGCAAAACGAAGAAGAAGAAGAACAACAGCAGCAGCAACAGGACTGAAATCAGTGCTTGGATGCAACCATATTGAACAGGCAACCAGTTGAGAATGAAGTGCAAAAGGCAGTCAGTTACCCACAACAGCCCAGTCACTCACAATGATTGGCTTTGGCCAACTTTTGTGTGCTGATATGAGAAGCCCGCTCTTTGATTGCAATAGCTTTTGCAATACCATCCCCCCTCCCCCTTGTTCTACACCGCTCCCATCCAACTACCTTTAAACCCACCATGCAATATGCTGGCTGTTTGTTTAATGAACTTCCCGTAATTTATGAAGAGGTTTCAATTGCTATTTGCAAAAGTAATACACAGAAAAACCCCAAAAGAAGTATGCATAATTTTTAATGGGAATATGTGAATAGCTGACTACAAAGAACCCACAAAAGTATGCTAAGCAAAGTGTAAAGTTTTATAAGAAGCATAAAATATTTCCTAAGAATAGTAAGATCGGTTGTGTATGGTGATAAGATCGGATCGATACAGTTTGTGAAATATTGCAAACATTTCATCAATTGAAGCTTACCAATTGCTATAGAAAACGCAATTCTCATGGAAAGCCATAGTGGTACACAAATTGCCGTATTGGGAGAATTTTGTTGGTTTTCTTTTCTTGGGTTTTTTTTTTTTTGTTTTTTTGGGCATCTATCATTGGCTCCTTTGATTTTCAAACTTTGGCGCAAGTTTTGTATGTGCCACATACTCTTCTACTAGTTCTATCTATCTTTCATCAACTTTTGTGGCATTTGTAAGGCATCGCCGACACACACACACATACAGACACAGACACACAATACACTGTAGTTGTAGTAGTGGCTTCAGGCTCGTTCGTCCTCTTCCTCATCTCAATGTTTCTCTCATTCACTTACTCTGTGCACAAAAGCCTTGCTAATTATTGCCCCAAAAAGGTTTCACTGGGTGCCCTTCTCTTTCTCTTGCAACCCCTCCACTTGATTTAACTCCAGTTTTCTCTTTCTCTCCCTCTCTCCATCTCCATCACCATCTCCATCTCTATCTCTATCTCGCTTTCTTCTCTTCAGGCAGCTGCGTAATTAGCGCACATAATTTGAAATTTAAATGTTGCCAAAAGCCGAAGCCTTTGAGAGTCAAAATGTTAATTAAATCTTTTTTGGGTGCAAAAGTGAAAGAAGCACAAAAAGAATACAACACGAAAAATGGTTCAAAAATACAACAACAATAACAAAAAGGCAAAGTATGAAAAGATGCCAGCAATCGTGATGCTGCTTTTGCTGCTGTTGCTGCTGCTGCTGCCTCGACACAATTAGCCTTCACAATTGCTTATGACAAAGTGCTCATACTTGTCGTATATTTGTATGTGTGTATATACTGAACACTATATAAAGAGGGTTAGAATGGGAGGGGTGCAGAGATATTGCAGCGACAGTCCGACTGTCGACTGCCAACTGCCGACTACTGACTGGTCGAAAGGCGCCAGTGGCAACGTTAAACCGCAAATTTTAGCGCCCCAACAAGTCGTGCATGACGTCGAAGTCAACGGCAACGACGACGACGTCGACGGCGGCGGCGCCTACGCATATGCAATGCGACCAAAAGTGCCAACTCGACCAAAGTGCTTTTGGGTGCATGGACCCATAAACTGCGTTAGTTTATGATGCCTGAGCGCTAAGTGAGCAAAGCGAAACAGAGACAGAGATCCAGTCAAGCCGTAAGTGCCGTACACCCACAACCAATCCCCCCCGCGCCCAATCCTCCCCTACTAAGCCCAAATGCTCGCCCGCCTGTCTTCACCCCTCCAAAATGCCAATCTTCCCATGCAATTAGAATGTGGAGCCAGCCAGTGGAGTTGAAGCCAGGAATACTTTGCTCTCTCTCTCTCTCTCTATGACTCTCTGTCTCCCTTTGGTCAATTCTGGCCCGGCTTTTGTTGTTTTTATGCAGCTCGAACTACATAAAATGGAACAACGAAAATGCAATTAAAACTACGTTTTATGGCTTTGTTATGGCAGCCGCGTCGTCGTTCGAAAGCAATTTTTATTATGCTTTCTCCGCTCTAGCTTGACTATATAGAAACGGGGGGAAGGCGGACGGCTGCCATTGCCAATGCGAGTGCCTTTACCGCGGAGGGAGGACTACGACAACGACAACGACGCCGATGATGATGATGATGATGATGATAGTTTGAAAAAGGGTTTCGAATTGAGTTGCTGCGACCCCACAACATGCATGTGTGTGTGGGTGTGTGTGTTGATAGAAAAGTAATATTTTATGGATAGCAGTTTGCTTATTGAAAACGCACTCCGACAGCTAGCTTGCTTATATTTCTACATCTACTTCTTCTCTGTTGTTACCCATATAAATATGCTATACTTTATAGATATACATATATATTTCTGTTAGTTTTTGTTATCAAAAATCATAAAAGTTTTATGCAAAAGTTTTGTTCGCTTTGCTGCAGCTGGTGCTGCTGCTTCAACTGGAGATACAGAAACTCTCTTGCAGTCTCTCATTCTCTCTCTCTCTGTCGAGCGCTTGAGAATTTGTCACTGGCAAGCCCCTAAAAGTAGACAATGTTGCCTCAAGCGCGCTTGTCATGTGCGACAGAGACACGAAAAGGGAGAGAGAGAGTGTGTGTGAGTGGAGTAGGTAGGTAGGTAAAAAGCAAAACAAACTAACGAGCTAGCAAGCAAAACAAAAGCATGTAGCATACTCTTAGGGGGTTCCCTCGATTTAGGAGCAACAGCAGCAAGGGGGCACATTGGTGGTGGTAGTAGTAACAACAACCTGCCATAACTGCAGCTTAATCAAAAGTTTTTCACTGAGCCAGCTTGAGGGCAGCAACCACAACTTGCCACTATATCATACCACTCAACCACATCCACATCTACATGCTCATCCTTAACCTCAACCACATCCACATCCTTTTTTGATACTAATCAGTGTGCTGCTGCTGCTGCTGCTGCTGCTGTTATTTCTTCTTCATCTTCGCATGCTTTTGCCTCCGTCTCTTCTCCTCCCATACTATACTTCATGGTTAGAGCATGCTTTTTATGTTTGTCTGGCCAAGCGGGCATGTTCAATGGAATATATATACTACTATATCGTATAGGTATGTCTATCTATCTATATACACTATCTGTTGTGTATTCTTTCACTTTTTTTTTTGTCTTTCTTTCATTTTTATGTATCTTTGATATATGAAATATGGCAGCTGTATATAATGGTCTATGGCTCGACTCTTGTGGCTATTTCTATAACTTAGATTTCTTCTATCATCTTTTATTTCATTTGCTCGCTCTCTCTCGCTTACTCTTTTTCGCTGTAGTTTGCAATTAGCAAGTGGCAATTAAAGTTTGGTCTTGAACCTCAGACAGAAGGCAGGTTTATTGGTCCATATATTATGTGCGAGAGGGGGAAGCCCAGACAATACAATGTCGGTTGGGTTATAGGCAAAAGGCAAACCTAAGGACTAAGGAGGCCAAGTCAAACAAATGGGGCGTGGAAGTAATAAAAATTGTGAAAATGTTTTTTCCAACTTTCTTCAATGGTTAATCTTTTCTTTGCCATTTCCCACCATTTTCAAAAGAATCTTCCAAGTAAAAAATAAATGGAATTTTCTTAAGAGCCTATTTATCAGCAATCAGAAATTATTATCCATTTTAAAGCTGAGTTCAGAAAAATTTTAGTAAACTATACTTTCATTGTGGATTAATGTGGTTCTTTTGATATTGATATGAAATTTAAGCGCAGATGTTATTAAATCATTTTACTTTAGCATTTTAGCATATTTTGTAGTTTTTGTAATTTTTCATGTTTTCTCGTCTTACTTTGCTCAATTGAATACTCTTCTTTGTATTTTTGGGCACACCTGTGTAGGCCAACTCATTCACATTATTCAGAAATATGATATGACAACCTATCTGACTGAATGACTGACTATCTTCTTCTTTTCATACTCTTACCATAGAATTTTTGCTGCTGCTCCTGCTGCTGTCCGTCAGGCTTGGAACCCCACCCGAAACCCCATTTACAACAAAATATGCAAATAAATTACTAATAACCTCAGAATGTAACCCTTACACGGAGGAATAACAACAACAACAACAACGACAACAAGAAGTAGAGAAGAAGCAGCAGCAGCAGCAACAATAACAGCGGGCAACAAAAATAACTAGCGGCGAGGTATTTTCTGATTCATAATTCAAATTTTACGCCGCAATAAACAAAAATGCCTAAAATTATGCAACATGCCGCCCATGAACATTCGCTGAGTAAGTCATAAATTATGTAAATTTAATTTTACGCCCCAACCCCAAACCTTTATGCACACACAAACACACACACACACACACTCATCTATACACCTATATATTCTATATACTTGATATTCTATATATGAATATGTACATGTGTATGGGCGTGGCCCAGTCAACTCAACCACAAAATTGTAAAACGCGAAAGCAGAAGGAAGCCAAACAAAAAAAAAAACATACTCCACACCAAAAAAAAAAATGTACATTGTTATTATGTAAATAATTAATGGCATGTAATTATCTAAATTTTAGACAATTAGAAAAAATTAACACACATACACACACACATAAATACATAGAAAACGCCTATCCTGGCGAAGAGCCAGAAGTTCCTCCTCCACATGGCAAGGAAACCAAAAAGATATTTATGACATTTTTATTATATAAACGTAGAATGACAAAAAAAGGAAGAAAATGACAATTAGCCAAGTTAAGCCGATGTGTCGATACTCTTTCTAAAGAAAAATGTCTATGGTTTAATTGTTTCAGTTGTTTCCCTTTGAAAATTGCAAACTTCTACTTGAATGAAATATACCTTTTAGCCAATGAACATTAACAGAAGACGAAAAAAAAACATCAACAACAACAAATATATAGAATAACCGAAAACCGTGTCCTTATTTTTGGGTGTTTCCGTTACACATTTAACGCCATTTTAACGCATGCTAATGACCAAAATAATATAACAAACAACAACACGAAATAAACAAGAAATAGAAGAACAGACCAGAACCAGAAGGGCAAACATTGAAAATGAAATAAAGAACTAGGTGTAGCCTTTTGAAAGGTTTGCCATTAATTAGGCAAAGGTTTTTTCCGCTTTCTCTCTCGCTCTCTCTCTCTCTCTTTCTGTCTTTATGTCGCCTTCTGTTTAAGGAATGCTATGCCAGACAAAACATTAGTTTTGGTTATTTATTACCTAAACGAAAGAAGCAAAAGCTAATCAATAGTTTTCTAGGCAACAAAAACCTATGGAAAATTAGTAATTAACCATGGGCAAGAGACCACACAGCACGAAGGCTCTAACTCTAATTCTAACTTGGACTCTGACATTGAGTGCGGTGTGTGTTGGGTTAGGATCAAGTAGATGGGCGATGGCTGAATTGGTTTGGCTCGGTTTACGGGGCTAAATGAAGGCAAAATGAGGAAAATATTATTGATTTCATTTTTGGGGGTATTAAGTATCTGTCCATGTGCGTGTAAGCACACATTGGTGTGTGCGTGTGTAGGTGGCTTTAAAATAAACGTTTGGAAAATTGGTTAAGTAAAATATATATCATATATGTCTGGGGTATGTATTAAATTTAAATTTCAAAGCGAAAGCATTAAGTGTTTTACACAGGTCAACAAAGTAGCGACACATTTCCTACAGTCTCTAGTTTCTTATATTAAATATAACTAAAAGGCATCGAAAACGAGTTGAGTTAAAGATTTGAGTTTTTTCTACTTTTGTTTTTCTAATTAAAAGTTAGTTAACCAAATTTAAAACTTTTTTGGCAGCAAATCGAAATATTTCAAGGCCTATTTTGAATTTTGTACCATTTCTCTTTGTGTTTTTGTTCTTTTTACTTTTGGCAGGGCGATGACCCATTTGATTGCTTCTGGTTTGCTTGCCTATTCCATAAGAGAAGACAAAATGCAACCCACTGCTTAAAAATCCAGCACAAACAACATGAACCCAGGAAAGAAAAAAAAAAAAAAACGAACCACTCAAAAGCTTATGTAACATACAAAAATGTTTGTAGCATAAATTACATAGGAGAGTAAATGGGAAATGGAAGAAATGAGGAGAAATGTGCAGAAGAAGAAGAAGCAAAAGACGTAGAAGTAGAAATAGAAGGAAGCTGAGCCTGAACTCTCAACGCACTCAACTGTGAAAATGTCTGTTAAGGGCAACAAACACGCACACACTCCAGTCGATATGTGTGTGTGTGTGTGTGTGTGTGTGTGTGTGTGTGTGTGTGGGCTACCTATAGCCTGTCAACAGGATGACAGTTTATATAAAGTATATAGCTCAGGATCTGGCCAACTGTCAATTGAGTTGGCATGTTGGCAGGCCTCTTGACTTTGTACCCCCTCCACACCCGTTCATAACGAAATTCAATCCTGTCGTCCCTTACAACCCGCCACTGTCCACGGGCAACATATCTAATATAGAATTTCTCATAAGCATGATAAGCATAAATATCATAGCCACACATACACACACACACACATCTACAGATATACATAGCATATAACCATATTGTAGATATGGGAAAGAAGGAAAATTTGATTGAAATATTTGCCTAGTCAGAGGCAGAGTGTGGAATTTTTTGGCTTTAGGATTTTTCTAATGCCTGGCACGTATTTTAATTGATTCGTGCCACTGTAAAAGGCAGCAGCTCATTACATTTGAAGGCAAAAAACGTAAAAGAAAAACCCAAAAAAAATAAAAATAAAAAAGTAAATCAGAGAATGGCAAATGCAAACCAAAATGAATACAAACACCGAAAAGATACTTTGTGTGTGTGTGTGTGTGTGTGTGTATTTGCTCGTTGGCCGTCGCTTGGGTTTGATGTTTGTTGTCTGTTGCCTGATTCCTGATACTCTCTCGATGCCTGATGCATGATGCTTGATGATGCTGCTCCATTTATTATTAACTTGAAATGATTTCGGCCAAGTCCGCCTCGCCATGAGGTGACGACGCGACGATTGAATGCACGACTGCATCAATGGCAAGTCCTACACGTACACAGATACAACAAAATATATACATATGTATATGTGTATCTCTATATCTATAGCAGCTGTATCTGTATCTGTAGCTTTGTGTACACGTGTGAGTTCAATTGGAAAATCGTGTGCGGCATACGGCAATGTGTTTTCTTTTTTACTTCCCAACTCCGCCCCTCTGCCCCTCAGGAGCCATATCTCTCACGCTCTACTACTGGTAAACAGCAATCGCCGTGTATACATATGTGTGTGTGTGTTTCCCTCGCCTCTCTGTGCTCTGTGTATACTTTAAAATGTATCCAACATATAGACTTGATATACTTGCGTGTTTCTGTAAAAGTTGTTTATATGTGCAGCAGTTGCAAATGATGAAATGATGATGAATCCGATCCATATTCAATATTAAATAAAGCGTTAAAAACAAAAAAAACAAAAAAAATTGATTTAAAAAATAAATAAATAAAAATGAAACCATATTGTATAATCAACTGTTAAGGCAAACCACAGCCGCAGAAGAAAAAAAGAGATTTTCTCATATATTAAATAATTTTTAAATTTTGCAATTGCAATTCAAAAGTGTTGCCTACTTTTTTGAGCTTGTTAATAGCATTTTAGTTGTACTCTGCTCTGAACTATCAGAGTAACAATACGAAAATGCCAATTTAAGTTGTCAATTTTCAAGTCTTTGGGCCACTTTAAATTCAATTTTTGCTAGAGGGGGAAAGAGGGAGGAAAGCGGACCTAAAGGAAATTTTCTGTGTCCGTGTGTGTGTGTGTGTGTGTGCTGAGCATACAGAGAAGACAACAAAAATAAACCGCTTAACATGGCTTTGAGCAGTGCAAATAGCACAGACGCATCTAACGCATGCAAATGACAACATGAGAAAAACGCCCACACACACACACATCTCCTCAGTGTGTATTTGTGTGACTATAAGTGAAGTATATCTTTGTAATCTCAAATGCTCAAGGCGTGCAAATATTCAATTTTAAATATGCAAAAAAAACAAAGAATAAAAAAAATGTATATATATATGTATATATAACATACATACACACACACACACACACACACATAGAGATGCAGAGAGCAATGAGTACCAGCTGCCCGTCTTCTCGCTTTCTATCTCGCTCTATATATCCCTCTCATTCTCTTGGCTCAACTAAATGTCATAAACACAATGTCATGACAACTTTTGAAATTTGAATTTCAAAGCAAAAATGTTTTCCCTTTCTCTTTCTATCTCACTCGGTGTCTCTTTCTCTCTCTCTAGCTCTGCTTTGCACACTTGCAGCATCTCTTCTTTCTCTGTTTCTCTGATTTTATTCATTTGCTCAGTCATTCATTGCCATTTTGTTTTATATATTTGCCCATATATGAAAAGCAAAGTTTCCAAGCACACACACACACACACACATACGCACATAATATACATGCACACGCTTACGCACACGCATAAACATCTTTGATCTGGAAACTGTCAATAAGTAAGAAAAGCGACCCGAAAATTGTATTAATTTAGATTTCATTTAGTTGCCATTTCTTTTCTTCGTTTTTTTTCCCCCAACTTGTCGTCCTCCCCTCTGCCATCTGTTTGACTCCTCTTTCTCATGCCTCATCATCCTTATCACTCGTGTTTGCCTCTCGCTCGCTCGGTTTTGGGTCAATGTTCTTGCCATTTTTGGGCAAATTTTATGATCAAAAGGGCTACAATTTTATGACTGTCTGTCTCTTGTCTCAATTTTTATGTACATGTGTGCGTGAGTGTATGTGTGTGTGTCTGAGTGTGTATAGATTTGCCTAAAACTTAAAGATGCTCATAAAATCTAGTTTAAGTTCAACTTATCTACGCCTATTAAATGTTTTCATTATCAGGGTTGATTTCCTTTAGCCCCTCCATCCCCCTTCCGCCGCTACTATCTGGTCTTATTAGACCAACTCAAGGGGGTGGTGGGAGTGTATAGGTGTAGGGTGAGTTTTTCCTCACGGGGTTGGAGTTTAATTCTATTCATGTTATTTTTTTCTCTCGTTTTCTTTGCCTTGTTATTATTTTAATAAGCAATTTGTTGTTGTTGTTGCTGTTGCTGCTGCTTCTTAAAAATAGAACAACAATAACAACAGAAAATGCTGACACGTGTCACGTGTGACAAAAGTAAACAAAAAGTCGCGTTATTTCTAATTCGGTAAAATGAGGGAAATGGAAAATTTATGTATATATAATTGGTTAGCGCCTCAATGTATACAAGACACACACACACACACATACACACACATCTTAGGGCAATGGGAATATCCAGATGACAATTTTTCCGATTTATATCAAAAAGAGAGAGAGATAACCTATCAAGATTTGGTTGCCATATAATTAATGGCAAACGTAATCAATTCCAGGTGATCGTTCACATTCTAATCTATAGTTTAGAATGAAATCTAATTGAATTGAAAGCTTTATATATATATTTATATATTACATTGTATTTTACAGCTTGGTTGGGTTTCAGTATGGGCTTATTTTCAATTCAGTTGAAGTTGCTGAAGTGTCGCCTCATGAACAGTCAATTTGCTTAAGTATTCTCCATATCTCAACATGAACTTTATCAAACAGTCTCTCTTGCTAAGATACTCCTGATACCCTCCCACTCGAAACACACACGCACTTGAGCTCTTTGGAGAAAAGGAAAAAGTTTATTAAATACAAATTTATAACACGCAGTCATACACACACACACACACACACACATAATACAGGCACACGCACACATGTGACCTCAACCTTTGCTCTGCTCTGACGACTCTTTCTGCAAACAAAACACAGAAGAGAAATCAAGTTTCGCCTCGGCTAATGAAAAGCTCACAAAAACCAGGCCAAAAAGGGTTGGCCTGCCTCTCGAAGAAGAACACGTTGTTGCTGTTGTTGTTGTTATTATTTTTATTTTGCAAACATTTCGTCACATTTAGCTGAAAGTGAAGCGGAGAAAGAGCTTGGGAAGGAGTTTTAATTTAAGCCCACTTAACACCTCATAAAAAAGAGGCTACATTCTCACTGCCTAACTGACTGACTGACTGACTGACAGGCGGCCAGGAATATTTCTCGTATTTCTTGTATTTATTTCCCCCCTCTTCTTTTTCTCGCAGTTTGTTATATAAAATATATAGCTACACATTTTATATACATATATATGTATGTATATACATATTTTAATTTTTTACATTTAACAACTTCCATGCAATTAGGTCGAAAAAAGGGGTTACAAAAACCACCCCCACCCCCACACCCAACCCCTACTGTCTTTCAGTCACTTCATCTCTTGTATTCTCTACCTCTATATCTCACTCTTGTCTGTGTCTGTGTTTGGTTGCCTCTTGCTTGATTGCTACTTTTGGCAAATTAAACTCGAAAGTTGTAAAATTTCCCTTGTCATTGGCAAGGACACGTGCGTGTCAGTCACTCACTCAAACACACTCTCAACCCTTGTTGAATAAAGCAACTGGAACAAAAATATATATGTATGGAAAATAAAAAAAACAACAACATCAAGTTGCGAGAGAGAGAGAGGGCCTAAAGAATTCATAACTAAATTAAAATGTTGAAATGTTAAGTGGTTTTTATCCGTTTGAAAAAAAAGGGTTGAAGAAACTTGAAAAATATTTTCTCATTTACAAAAACTATAATCATTTATTGTATAGTTTCTATTTTCTATTCCTAGTCTTCAAATTGGCTACGTTTTTCCATCATGGATTCTTAAAAACTAACTTCCTAATTTTGCAAATTGCTAGAGTCCCATAATATTAGAGAGAGAGTATTCTACTTATATTTACTTGATATATATGTAGCTTCCTAATCTCATAGACCATATAAATAATTTCCGAAATAATTTTTTGCACCCTTCTTTAGAGTTCTATATATATACATTTATATATAGATATATGAATGCATAAATTTGGCATAAAAATTTCCTAAAAGCTTCTGCCCCCCATTTAGCCACTTGACAGTTGGACTTGTTCTCCTCACTCTGCGCTTGTCTTTTCCGTTTTTGGCAGCTTAGCTACTCACTGGAGTCCACCAAGGAAGCCCCCCATCCCCTCCACCCAAAAGGAATATATATCAAACTTCTCAGAAATAGGCGATGGGTAGAAGGGTAGAGGGTACGCTACAGAGCGATACAGACATTTGCAGAATCTTCTCGCCTGCAATTTATAAATTGCGAGAACAACGCCAAAAAAAAACCAAAAAACACACACAAAAAACAAAAGGCATTTTCGCTATTGTTCATCTTTGTTTGCTTATATTTTATGCAATATGCCGGCACACCGCGTTTTATTAAGCAAATTACGAATCTCGACACAAGTCCTACTTATGACCTTGGCAAAAAAAAACGAAAAGAGAAACGAGAGCAAAGAATGAAAATGGAATGGAGACCAAGGCTCAGCCTCTTGCCATCTCTTAAGCAATTTAGCAAACAGACTCAAGAGTCGACTCGACGCACATTTTCATATATAAATTATTAATTTTCCCAAAAGGGAAACAGAACAGAACGAGGCAAAAGCAAAGAAAAGTAGCAGCACCAGCTAAAGGAAGCAAAAAAAAAAAAACAACCTACAACAACGAAATACAGAAGAGAGAAGAAAAAAAAAAACCACAGAAAATGCATTTTGTGCTCCATTAAATAATAAAAGCAAAACGTGGCAAAGCCTTAGCAGATATATCCTTAGAGTGGGTCTGTTTCTCTCTCTCTCTCTCTCGCTCTCTCTCTCAGTCAGTCAGTCAGTCAGTGAGTCAGTCAGTTGAGTCGAGTGTGTGAGTGTGTGTACACAATAAAAATCTCACACGAAGCGCATAAAAATAAAGCAAAAGATATACTCTCTCGCACATATTCACCGCACACACCACACACACACACACACACACACACCGAAACAAAGTGGCAGCGAGAATCTCCATTGCTCCTTTGCTCTTATCTAATGTGAAAGTCAAAGCCCCCATTGTGATTTTTAAGTTGGCAACCTTTATGTGTGCATGAAGTGTATGTGTGAGAGAAGGAGAGAGAGCGAGCGAGACAGGGAGAGTGAGTGCATAAATAAGTAAACAAATGCCTGTCGCTTAAGATTACATGGCAAATAAGCTGAAGCACACAGGACAACATTTGAATGTGGCCAACCAAACAGAGAGAAAGAGGCTCGAGGCTTGAGGCTCTGTGGCTCTGTGGCTCAAAGTCAGGAGGCCTGTTGGCTGGTGGAATAAACCTCACTCACTTACTTACTTATTCATAGCCAGGCACTGGCATAAAAATCAGCATAAACAGCAATTGTTATGGGCTGTGAATGAGAAGAACCAGCCTCACCACTGTTGACTGCAAAAAGTGATACTCAAGTTGGTAATTTTAGCTGATAATGCAATATACACCAAATTAATGGCCAACAAAACTGACACAAATGTCATTCAAAATCTGATTTCAATTGGCCCGCGAGGAAGTCCAATAGAGAGACAGAGGTAGCAGCTTAGCACTTCATAAACTGAAGTCATGATTAGCAACAACAAAAAAAACCAGAGGGCCGGGGCTAACTTCGACCGCGTCAAAGTTTGTATACCCTTGCAACTTTTATGGTAACTCTTTTCTTACCTATAGCCATCAAAATGGGAAAACGTTCAAGCTAAAAAGGTTAATGTTTGCGAAAGAACGGCCTACAAACTTAGCATAGGAAAAAACTAAGATATTGATCAAAGTCACTGTTTTCCACCGATCGTTCCTATGGGAGCTATATGATATAGACACCCGATCTTGATCAAATTTGGCACAGTCGTTTATATGTGTAATTAACTCACTAATATTAAATTTCATGACAATAGCTCAGAAAATAACGAAATTATTAAGAAAAGTCACAGTTCGTGACTTTGCCTTATGTATGGGAGCTATATGATATAGTGATCCGATCCGGCTGAATCCGAGATATACAACGCCTGCAGTATATACAAGCCTACATGCAAAATTTCAGCTCTGTAGCTCCAACGGTCTAGGAGGAGTTTGCGTTGATTGATGACGGACGGACAGACGGACGGACGGACGGACGGACGGACGGACGGACGGACATGGCTATATAAACTCGTCTCGTCATGCTGATCAAGAATATATATACTTTATATGGTCGGAAATGCTTCCTTCTATGCGTTGCACACTTCTGACCAAAATTAATATACCCTTTTTGCAAGGGTATAAAAAGGTTATCAAGATTTCAAATCAATGTTATCAAGACTTGGCTAAATTGCCAAAAACAAACTTTCTCTTCAAATAAGTTGGCCATAAGTTTTGATTTTTTACCAATTGCAAACTTTGTTCTTTGATATATGTTAGTTAATAAAAAGACACATATTAATAAAGCAGCAACAAGAAATCATAAAGTGCTTGGGCAGAAATAATACATATCTTTGGTATGATTTCCGATATCTTCTTCAGAAGATTCAGCAAAGATATGTGAGAGTGGAAGAGATTTGGCTGGATTTTGACACAATTAAAAACTGATTTAAGCAATTTATTAATTAAAATTTTTGCTGATAAGAAAGAAGTAAAGATAAATAGCTGAATTTAAGCCACAACTCAAAGTCATTTTAATTTTATATATTCAAAGATATTGTCGCTTTTGATGACTAATTATTTGGTATTCCAATCGTTTGCTCTTTAAGTCCATTTGGAAATGAAAAGTAGTTCTAAGAAATATTAGTAAATAAATTTTCAAGAACTTATCCTTTAGTATTGATCAGAGATCGGAAGCATTCCGCAAGGATATTGATGTCTTAGAATAGAACTTGCCAAAGTGAGGTAAAAAATTAGCATTTTAATGATATGTAAATGAAAATTTCGTTTGAAATTTTAGGACTTGTCTATCGCTCTCTCTTTCTGTCTCTCTCTAACTGTCTTGTATGCAAAGGAATGTGAGGAAGATAGAAGATTTTAAGCTACCCCTAGCTAACATTTGCTGAACTATGGGCTTTTACATTATTTTTGCGCATTATTGATATCTCGGGGTTTAACCTTTTTTTTTTTGTTTCTGTTGGTTTCTGCATATTCCTGTTGAACACAACATGCCTTAATTTTTGTCTGTTCACTGACCCGCTTATACACACACCACACACACACATAGTCATACACATTTATATATTTAATGAATATTTACATTTTATGCACACACACCCTTGACTACCACCATCGACGGCGATGACTACGACGCCGATGATCCAACCCCTGCCCCTGAACACCCACACAATCCACACAACCCACCCACTCCTCACACACACACACACACACACATACACCCATATATATCCACTGACAATTTGGCAGTCACCGCAATCATAAAAATTTCCCTGAAAACGAAATGGGGGGGAAACAAAAAAAAAAGCGAGGCCCGTCAGTCAGTCGCCTCTGCGCCTCATTTAAATGCAAATTTTGACGAGCGGTTTTAACATTCTTTGTTTCGCCTTCTTCTACTTCAGCCGCTGCGCTGCGCTGCGTTGCTGCTGCTTTGTGGTGAATGAAAACATTAAAATTAAAAAACAAAAAAAGCAAAAAAAAAAAAGTGTTTTTAGGCAGAAGCAGCACACACAGAGTCACAGGGTGGGGCTCGTGAGAATAATTCAAGGTGATAGCTTAATTGAAATATGCTTTTAGGCGCTTTGCCTCTCCACTGTGTCTTTCACTTTGTTGTGTGTGTGTGTGTGTCTCACTGGCTGCATATTTTATAGCACTGCGGTCGACCACAGACCCAAAAAAGGAAGAAAACTGCCGCTGCTTAATGTTATGCAAAGTGTTTGAGCCTGCGGCATGCGTAAATACAGTCAAGAGGCAAAAAACAAAAAAAAAAACGAGACAAAGGGGACACAACGAAAGGCGCTTTCGGGTGGTGGGGGAGCTCTGATGAGTAGGAGGCGGCGTCATCATCTTTAATTGCTAGCCATTTCAATTCTCATTTCAACTTCAATTGACTTTTGCCGGATGTTGGAGTGAACAAATTGAGAAATTGTGTCTGACGATAGAATGGGACGAGCAACGACCAGAACAGGCAGCAGGCGACAAGCAACGACGTTTTTCCTTCAGTTACCTTCTTCTTTTTTTTTGGTTTTTGGTGGATTAAGAGCAGAGACACGTAAAGGTGACTTTGTATGTGTGCATATTATGGCAAAGGCTCTTAATCCTCTGCATACTTTTAGGCATGCCGAGGAAGCAAGAGAAAAGAACCAACCAAAAATTACAATTAAAAATCGGTTAAAAAAAAAAAGGAAAACAACCAAAATGCACACACACACACACAGGAAACATGACAAGCAAGAAGTCCATGATATCCTCCTACCAACACAGAAGTGAACCAAGAGCAGCATAAAATGTGCTGAGCCTGTACGAAGGCTATGCAAAAATGTAGCCACACACACACACACATGCATACATACATCTCTGGCTCCTCATATATAGTCATCGTTCATCCTCTCTGGTCTCTCGCTCTTTCGAGCCAAAAATTTTTGGCATAAATGCCATAAACAGTTTATTTAGCAACGGAAAATTAACTGCAAAATGTTGCTGCCACCTCTGCCCCTTTCGTTCTGTCTCACTCTTTCTTGGTAACCCTGCAGAGCAAAAAAAAAAAAGGAAACAGAAACTGCCAGACTGATGCTGATGTTGATGATGCTACCAAGGCATCGCATATATAGTATGATATGGTATGTTAGTCCCCACTACCACTCCCACTCTCTATCCATCTCTCTAACCTCTCTCTTAACAAAAATTTCTCAAACTCAACTCGACGCTTTATGACGTTTTACTTCATGTGCAGCTTCATAATTAAGTGACTCCTTAGGGGGAGGCAAAGGCCACAAACTAGTTGGCTAAAGAGACAGAATGGTGAGGGGAGGTAAGGCACTGGGGAGCTTTTAGTTTTGGTAGCCACGTGAGTAGCATCATCGCTTTCGGGTTTGGCTCCAGGCCTGACTGGCTGACTGACTGACTGACTGACGGACTGGCTGACTACTGGGCTGCATGGCTGACACATAAAAACAAAAACCCCAAACGAGGTCAACTGAGGGCACTAAAATGCACTTTCTTTTTTGTATCATTTCCTTTTTTTTTTTTTTTTTTGGGCAATTGCTGTTAGGTGGAAGATTTTTAGTAGCGGGGGGGGATGCGGAGGGTTTGGAGTTAACAACATTTAAAGACGCACATAAAAAAAGTGTTAGCAGGTCGTTTTGTTGTACTTACTAATTTGATGGCTGGTGGTATTAATGGATGATGGCAACTTACCTGAAAATAGATATAGAAAATGTTGAATATTAAGTGCTTTTCGAAAATTAGAAAAAAACGTAGGGCAGTGAGGCAAGCAATGGTAAATTGGATACCCAGCTAATTATGTGTCATTTGAGTTTTTAAGGGTGGGCTGTCTCTTTCTCCCTCCCCTACAAGTAATATGAGATCTTATCAAAATGAAAATGGATAGAAAGAAAATTACAATTATATGTATATCCCCAAACCCACCAATCGCTCATTGCCCACTCGCCCACTTTCATCAACTCGGTTTAGAGGAAAAAAATATAATTAAACTAAATATCTTAAGATAATAAATTGGTAGCTAATGCTTTATGATTGACATGATCTGATAATACACAACAATCACAAATGGAACGCAATGCTAAGAAATAGATTCAATTAGCACAAATCGAATCGATATGTATACATAGTCGCCCCCCCTTTAAGAGCGCCCACAGCCCCACACTTCCCTTCCTGGCTTATAGCATATATGTGTTTGCTGGTGTTATGGCTTTAAAAATTGATTACACAAGGAAACGAGGGAAAACGCTTTAAGCCAAAAAAAAAAAAGAAAAAAGAACAGAAACGACCAACAACGATGAAAACTTTTGCTAAGAGCGCCACAAGAGGAAGAACAAGAAGCACCAAAGCGGCAAAAAAAAAAAAAAAAAAAAAATTGTCATAAAAATTCTATTTTCGTATAAAATTTCGAAAGTAATCTAATAAATATTGATTTTCATTCGTCATCGAGGACGTTGACGACGACGACGTCGACGTTGAGGACGTCGCTGGCGATGGCGATGGCGACAACAACATCATCATCAGCAGCAACAGCCAGAGAAGGGTGGTGACCGTAAGAGCAGAAGCAGAAGCAGGAGCGGGAGGCGGGTGTGTGTAACCCTACACGTGCATATACACAGAACAGGACCAGAACAGGACAGGACACGACACGACAGGACACACCAATACACACACATGCACAGCAGCGGCAGGGGCATAGTCAATAGTCGTTATTTGATATAGTCCAGAGAACCAGATGAAACGTGCCTGGGCGGCTGACCAAGGGCCTGACCACACGTAAAGGGACCAACTGATGACGGACCGACTGACAGACGGACAGACGGAATGACCCAACCGACCACCTCATCGTCATCATCAACTTCGACGTCGTCGTCGTCGTCCTCGTCGTCGATGTAGTCGCTGTCGCTATCGCTATCGTCGTCCTCGACCTCCACAAAACGCTGGAAGGGATGAAATCATGCGCGCAACTCGTTTTTATTTTTCGTTTTCGTATCGTTTCTCGTCTCAACCCACCCAGGGGGACGTGGCAACAGTTCATTCAATCATTCAAATGTCCTTTGAACTATAAAAATACATGACACTAATAAAGAAAACGAACAAATGACACGACACCCGAAAAAGCAGCAACAACCAACCAACCAAGCAACAGCGAAGGAAACAAACACACACACACAGAAACAGAATGCCATTTAGAGCAATTTATAAGCATACTTCAAGGCGCGCGCGCACTCATTTGACATTTACGAGTGAGATCCTTTTCCATCCACCCACCAATTCACCTATATTCCTATCATGAAAACCCATCATAAATTCTCGAAAAGCTATTTATTGCATTTTTATGTAAAGTTTTCTTTATGAGAAAATCGAAATTCTCTTGGCCTAAAACCAAAATGACCACACAATAACAAAAAAAAAAAAAATAATAATAATTGTTATTGTTGTTGTTGGACAGCGCGAACGGATGAAGAAGAATGCTTGGCAAAGCAATTAAAGGTAGTCCAAATAAAAAGAAAAAGGAAAACATTGTTTTCATTCGGGCAAGCGAGCTTACACCTTGGTTAGAATTTCGCGTATTTTGTTGGCTTTTGCTTTTATGATTTATATCAAACGACAGCAACAACAACAACAACAACTATAACAAAACACAAGAGCTAACCACGCGTCTGCACCACATTTTTATGGCCATATGCTACCTCTCTCTCTCACTCTCTCCATCTCCCTTACCCCAAAACAGTAACAATCGGTGAGAAAAAACCACGAATACAAAACACAAATCAAAAAAATAGAAGAAAAAAAAAAGGAAGCTGAAAACAAACGCCTAAAAGGCCACAACAGTAAACTACATGAAGGCTTTTGCTACTCTACTACTTTCAACTCTCTACTCTACTCTACACACTCTCTATCTCTCTCTCTCTCTCTCTGTCGCTCTTTCGTTTCTTCGCCCCATGTAATCTCTGTTGACCATAAAGATTTATAGACTATTGTGTGTCGACATTGTCGTCGCCGTCGCCGTTGCCGTTGTCGTTGTCGTTGCGGCAGCCGCAGCAATGAAAAGGAAACTTTTTGCAACTTAGCGCCAAACTTTATGCAATAATTTATATATATTGGGCGAGAGGCTATATAAAAATGAGAGGCAGAAACGAACTGAAAAAAAAAAGAAACCAAAACAAGAAAATGAAGAAGGAAACGCAATGCCGACGACCTATACAAAAGGCAATACACATAATGGCACAAACAGCAACAACAACAGCAACAACAACAACAACCACAGCCGGCGTGAATGTTACGCATGTAACAACAACCAGCCAGCTGGGTAGAGAGGTTATTTGCCTCGATTCTCCCATTGGTTGTATGTATTGTTTTTGCAAGAAAGGTAAAACAAACGAAGTGTGACCAAAACGTTTTGCGTAGGATAAAATTCCTTTTGGGATTTCATCGATTAAAGCTAAAAGTTCAAAGAGATTTATCCCAAAAAGAAAAGAGGATCAAGACATGGTCAAAACTTTTAAGAGAATGACAGTTTATATACATTTATCTGAAGATTAGAAAAGGTCCGGCAAACTCTTTCACTCAAATGTCGAAATTTGAGACAGATTCTGATCTCAATTGCAGTTTGTGGGCATATATTAAGCTTGTCGATTCAACCGATTTCGTTCTAACAACGAGATCGTACAATAACTCTAACAACAAAGTTCTAATACACCGCCCATTCTCTTGGGCAAATAACAACTGAGAGATGATGATGATGAAGGAGAAGCAAAAAAAAAAAACCGTAAATAAATAACCATTGCATACCATGCGGCGTTGGCGCGATAAAAAATTAAAAACTTGCTCCTTCGATATACCGTTTATGTATAAAAAGGAGATGGGGGGCTTGACGTGGGGGTAAAGAGATGGAGTGCGTTTGTTGTTGCACGCGAGAGCGCGCCAAGTGTAAAAAGAAAAACTTTTCAATGAGTTTTTCCTGTCGACGACGGCGGCGGCGGCGGTGGCTGCGGCGGCGTCGGTTATGAGCCTCCAACGTGCTCCCTGCTCTTCTTAACAGTCAGGACACCCAGGCGGTTTATTGTTGTTTGCGTTTTAAATAGACTCAAGTGTTGTTGTTGCTGTTGCTGTTTGCAGGCATTGTCTGAAGTGCGTTTTCGGTTTGCTACTTTCGCTCCTCATTGTTACCGCTGTTGTTGTTGTTGTTTTTGTTGATTTCTTTTTTTCGCCCACCCATTCAAAACGTTCTGGAGATGCTGTTGTCCTCCGGACTTGAAAATCAATCGATAGTTAATCGAAAATCGTTATTAATGAAAAGTTTACTTCCCCTTTCCGAACCTCACACACACACACACACACACACACATTGCATGCTCCCTTCACCCCGCGGCAATTGAGCGCTCATTGAGCCATGGCAAAATGCTTGATAAAGTGCAGAGAGCAATAAAAAAAATAAGTAAAAATTGAGAAAATCGAGCCAAGAGAGACAGACATGAAGAGTGAACGAGGAAGAGTGAAAAAGAGAATGTAAAGAGAACGCCACATTTAAGTAGCAAAGTTTTTTCTTTTTTTATTTTTTGTAATTTCATTTGAGTGTGAAAAGTTGCACGCACATGAACCAAAAAAAGTACCAAAAGAAGCAACAGCAGGCAGGCAACCAGAAGAAAGGAGAGTCTCTGGAAAAAAAAACGTATTCTTTGGGTTTTTTTTTCTTGTTGCATATTTTCCAGCGCATAAATATTTTATGCATCCCAACGACAACAACAACAACAATGACGAGGACGACAACAAAGGCAGTCAAAACATACAATGGCCAAAACCAAGAGAAGAACTTTTACTGTCTGTTTGCACCTACAACAAAGTTTCGAGGGGAGACCAATTTATAATATCTTTGCCATTGTCAACAGTGCTGCAAATATTTCTGATTGACACACACACACACACACACACACAACACAAAAGCGCTAAAGGAGTTCCTCATCTTTAGTTCAATAAATGGTGGAGCGACAAAAGTTTAATGGCAGTTTAAGTAGTTTGACAGCCAAACGAAATAACGAAAAGAAAAAAACCTGGAAAAGAGCCTGCAAATTGCTGATGCATCTTTTGGCCAAACGATTTTGTACTAAACTTGCAGTTCTACATTATAAGGGCCATTATAAGGGCATAAAATGTATGCGTGTATATGTGGTGGGCCTTTATTTTTAGTTTCTTTTTTTTTAAATCGAAAATCTTTATAGTTGGCTCACGCAGGCTTATTTTTATTTTTATGATTTTCTTTTACTTTATTCCATGATAAACTTGTTTCGCCTGTTAACGTTTTTGCAAATATGTTAAGAATAATTCGTTTTACATTAAAGAAAAATGGCAACGACTTGCAGATACCTTGGAAAATGATCATCAAATTTTCAAGATCATTTTGTTAAGTTCTGAAGTCTATTTCGCCCTAAGAGTCTTTCCCGAAAATGAGTGATCGTTGTTGTTGTTAGAGCAGGGCGCCGGGCAATATGCATAGTTTAAGGTCTTAAAAAACTGTTAGCAAGCATTAGGAGAATCGAAATTGTCGCCGAGAAGAGCAGTATAGCAGAAGATTTAGCTATATGCTTGCAGGGTATAGAAAACGCTTTACGTTGCATACTTTCAGGCGGGGGCTGATTTATTGCAACAACAAAGTTTATCATGCATATTTTATGCGTGTAAATGTTGCCGTCATAAAATGCTCTTTAAGACACACACACAGACACACACACAGACACACACATGGCCTCCCGGTTTGGTGAACCTTAACCTCAACCTCAACTTGAGGACTCTCACGCATGTGCGTGTACATGTGTACATGAGTGTGTGTGTGTGTGTGTGTGTGGTCATGAAGGAGGAAATCGTTTTTTATGCGTACGAGTTGTAATGGCGGCCAATAAAGCAACCATTCAATGCCAGCAAATTGGCATTTTATTAGCGAAAAAGAAGGCAAAAAAAAAAGAAAGACAAGCAAAAATAAATAAACCCTCGAAGCTTTCTCTAATTTGAGCTGAGACCCCCTCTTCCGAACCCCTCACATTGGGCGCCATTTTGTATGTGAGAGCGCGGGATGTCATAATAAAAATGAGTGTTGAAAACTTTTAACAAACGACAAAATACAGCAAAAGCAGCCGCAGCAGAGTCACCTCGATCGATACCAAAAAAAAAAAGGGAAAAAAAAAGAAAAAGGATGCTGAGGCTACGTTTTGAGGTCGTCGTCGTCATCGTCATCGCCAACTTCGTTCCCGTTGTCCTCGTCGTCCTCGTCTTCGTCGTCGACGACATCATCTCGCATCTAAGGCATAACTCAAAGTTTACTCAAGTTACTTGCGCCAACGACAAGACAGAAAACTTTGTACTTTACATCATTAAAAAGTTTTTTTTTCCTTTCTATCTCTCTCTCTCTCTCTCTCTCTCTGTCGTTTTGGGTTTTTTTTTCCTTTATTTTTCTTTTGCCGCTGTCCCGGTTTCTTTTACACTGCTTTTAGAGACAACTTTTCTGTCTATAGACTGGGTTAAGCACTGACTCTGACTCTGACTTGGGAATCTGACTCTGCAGCAGCTTAGCAATTGACAGTTGGCCATCAATCCGTGAGAGAATGGAAGGACACCACGAGCAACAAAAAAAAAAACAAAAAAAGGAAGATGAAGTAGTGAAAAAGTGCGCCAAGAGAATTGCTTAATTTGTGCGTTTTGTGGCAATTAGAAAGTGGAAGAGAAAGAACAAAGTGAGAGATAAGGGCAGAGACACAGAGAGAAACGAAGAACGAGTTAAAGCTCGAGCAAGTTAAATAGAATTCCAACGGTAGTTTAAACTGATCAAGCATTTGAGCTGAGAATCCCGGCTTATCATAACTGGCAATTACTAGATTTCACCTCTCTCTCTCTCCCTCTCTAGGTTTGTGTGTGTGTGTCTTGTCTATGCATTCCTTATTCATTGTGCTGCATTGTGTGTAAGCTTCTTCCTTTTGCCACTGTTGTCGACTGTGCCTTAATTTAACGCTACACGCACAGGCGGCATCCCCTGCCACCCCTTCTCCTAACACTAGTTACCGCCACGCTCTTACTAAATCGTCACTAATACACCGCCTTGTGTGCAACGTTGCGTGTCTTGCCACATAATTCATAGACAGACAGACAGCCTGCAAGAGACTGCTGAGCGAAATGGACTATTCTTTCTAACAAAATTGCAACGAAAAAAAAAAAAAACCATAAACGGAATGTTAATAATTGCCATCCAACGCAACAACACTTTAACACTCCCAAGTGTCCATGTGTGTGAATGTATGTGTGTGTGTGTGTGAGTGTGTGTGTGGCCAGTTTTATGCAAATCTTCTGCATTTTGAGGAGTGACAATGGACACAACGAACAGCCGCTAGTCAGCTCCTCCTACTCGTCGTCATCATTGCTCGTCGTGGCATGCAGTCGGCTTTTTAGTTTTTCATTTCTTTTTTATGCCTCTTTTCTTTTTTTGTTCAAACACATATATATATATATAAACGAACATACATATATATATATATATGTGCATTTCCTTTTAGTGTGCAAGTTTGTGCAACTATTTTCCATGCGCATGGGCACAAAAAGGCAACCACCAGCCATTCCCTACTGCATTGCCGCCGCCGTCGTCACTGCCGCCACCAACCTCATCCCCGTCACTCTGCCACGCTGCACACAATCAGCCACCAGACCATCTCTCAGCCTGGCTAACAGACAACCAACCAGAGCGTAGAAGGCGTCAAGCAAACTGGAGCATTGCAAACTATTTATTTGTGCTAGTTGTGTTAACTCTTTTGGGGGATGTGGTGTATATGATGCAAGGGGATGAGAATCGAGAAATTTGAATGGACTTGGATGGTTATGAAGGCGTTTAGAGGGAGTTGAAGAACAAGAAGAAGAAGAAGAACTATTCTATTATGCACCACTCGTTTATTACAAGATTTTCACGCTCAGCGCCTAAAAGTATGCAATAGTTGCATTTAGCTTATGTTGTTTATCTTCACCCAAAAAGAAAAGAAAAGAAAAATCATTTTGTTATTGGCCTGCTTTTCTCTCTAATGACTCTTCAAGAAGAAAATTGCATTTCATTTGCATTTTTAGATCAAATAAAACACATAAAAAAATATCAGAAGAATAAGTTGGAAATCTTAATAGAGAATTACGGAGCGAGCTTGAAGTTTGAAGAACTAGGATTTAATGATATTCATTTCGATTGCACTATCAGTGAATTTTTAGATCAAATAAAACACATAAAAAAACATCAGAAGAATAAGTTAGCAATCTTAATAGATAATTTCGGAGTGAGCTTGAAATTTGAAGAAATAGGATTTAATGATATTCATTTCGATTGCACTATCAGTGAATTATAATTAAGAAATCATATTAAAAATTCAGTTTAGGCTTCGCATAGTTTATTTTGTGGCCTGTTAAGCTATTAGTGACAAGGTCTTTTCTATTTAATCATAAGATTTAACTTATTAGCTTAGATTTCTCTTCTTTAATTTCTATGAAATATTTCTGCGAGTCTTTTTTTCTGTCTCTCTCTCTCTCTCTCTCTGTGATATATGTATATATACATTGGCTAATCTGTAAGTCTTGGCTAAACTACTATCAACTATTTGTTCCACTGTTGGTTGTAGATGCATTCTACACTGGGATTTGGCCATTCACTTCATCTCTCTCTCTCTCTCTTTCTCTCTCTCGATGGGTCTTTTTGCACTATGCTACTGGTGGTTTCTGTCTGCTGCTCCTTCTGTCTGATGATATAAATGATGCATATGCATCTCAATCTACATCTACATCTGTGTGCATAAGATACATGCCATCATGTATTTTTTATATCCCTTACGAACATCGTCTTTATGCTTTGACAAAATGTATGGCATTTGCATATCCCTCCGACCCTGCCGCTTGCTTTGTCCAAAAACCATCAGCAATCCTCAACAAATCTACCCTCTCCACCCTCCACCACCCCCTCTAGTTTACCGTGCTATGTTGTCCGAACCCCTTCCACTAGATTTTTTTTGCCTGAAAAATGCAGGCAAAAGCCAACGAACTGTAACTGGACGTCGTTTTCATCAATATCAATGGGCGAGAGTTTAGTTTCTTTTCATTCTTTTCTTTCCTTGTTTTGTTTTGTTTTGTTTCTTCACCCCACGCCCACCCCCTTCCTAAACCTCCACCTCTTGCTCCTCATCACATTTTGGGCCTGGACCACGAACTGAGCGTTGAGAGTTGCAACATATGCGAACGTTCTCCAGTCAGCATCAACGGCAGCAGCAACAGTAGCATATGTTGCACCATACGAGATGGAGAAAGATTGGGGGGCGAACTACTACTGGCCAGGGCCCGGTAGTGGGGCGGAGGGCAATGGGAGGGGAGAGCGCATCTAGTGTGGACAGCAGCGCTTTTGCAATACAACGCATCATTTTTATTGTTTGTCGGCTGCTTCAGCAACAGCAACAACAACAACTGACGTCTATTGAAAATAGAAAGCAAAATGCTGAAAGGCAGTATCCAACATATATGTATATATATATACATATATATTTTCAGGGTTGGCAAAGGAAGGGAATCCGTTTCGTGCTTTTGTATTTTTGCACCCAAAAATAGAAAAATGCAACAAAACATTGCAACTAAAATGCGCATTGAAGTGGCAGCAGCGACGGCGACGGCGGTGGCAGCATCGTCTAATGTAGCTGAAGTTGTTGCAACTACATTGCCAGAGACTCTGAATAGTCTATCCCCACCATGACCCCCTCTTCCTAGTCCACCATAGTTGTAGTAGGGGGAAGAGAAGGTTTTGCATTTCTGAGTTATTTTGTTCCAAAGTTTTTGGTTACATTTTGTACGACTATTGCCAGCCCCCCAACCATCTATTCTATTCTTTTCTTTTTTTCTTTGTTGATAACAATAAGATATGCACTTTGAAGAAATTTTATAACATAAAATGAACTTGGCATATGCAATTTTTGCATATGGAAAATATGTTGCAAGTATCGTGTTAAGACGAGGGGAAAAGGGGTCATTGGTAGGGGAAAAAGTCAAAAGTTTGCGAAATATTCGAGTTGATTAGGTTAGGATTTATTTGAAAAGCTGGAAATTTGAGAATAAATAGAGTGAGATGTAAAGTGAGTGGGACAGAGACAATAGAAAGGTCATTTGAAACTAAAAATAAAAGCAACGATCAATGCTTTATGCATATAAGATATAGATACTTATGTTGGATTTATTAGTTTGATGAAAAGTTTATGTCCAGCTGAAATCTTTAGTTTACAATCAATAAAAGATTATAACTATTTTAGGTCTCCCTCTCTCTCTCTCTTGTTGTTAAGCATTTCATCAATTTCAGCTGAATCATAGTTTTTCTTTTCTTTGCTAGCAAACATGTTGATATTCCCTCTCCAATTAAAGTTAACAAATCTTGTTAACTATATATGTATGCATGTGAATTAGCTATGCCTAATATCATAACTTGAATTTAGTGTATATCTAAGTACATTAATATCGGCTACGCATTCCGCATGCCTTGCACGTGTCCGCTTCAATTTGTAGAGGGGTAACAAACTCTCTTTCCCCTACACGGGGGCGACACACTTCCCGCTAACGACACTATCAACAAGAGCAACCAACTTATTGTACACTTCACTACCTAATAAGTCTCAATTAAATGTACATAAAGCATAACACCTTGTAACATTTGCATGTTTCAGAAACAACAGCAACGGCAACGCCAACAAAAAAGAAACAAGTTACTGAAAAACTTTCAGCACGCAAACCTTTAAAGAGTCATATAGAAGGAATCCACATAAAACTAGAACTAGGTAACAATGGGAAGGAATTGAGGGGCAAAGAGCTGTGGAGATGAGGGAAAATATTGGCGCCAGACATAAAACACCTGCGCAACTCACACTTTTGTGCTGTCATTTTGTCATTACTTCAGTTCTGACATTGTCAATGACATTGGGGCGTCTTGTTGTCTCCCACTCCTGTGTGTTTCTGCATTTCAATTAAATGTTTGTTCGGTTTGACTTGCAAACCCTCTGAATTTTGTGGAATAACATTGCATGCGTGCGTTTCAAGTGCTTTTCTGGCCTGCTTCCTGTCGTAAATAAAAATGAAATGAAATTCGCTTGTGCCAACCCTCAACCTGCCCACCTACACCACCACCGACAACAACTCCCCAAACTCCTAATATAATATACCTCTGTGGCTGCTCTCAACCACCTTAATGAATACGACATTATTTTTTATGAGCTGTCAAACACTATTTTCCATACACACACACACACACACACACCATACAATACCAAAAATTGTTCCTCAAGGGCCGTTACAAGTTTCCTTTTGCCATTTTTATTTATCACCCGGCAAAGGAGAGAAAATGAAAGAGAGAGAGAGAGAGCGCACAGAAGTGTGTGCGTTATATATGTAGGTGTGTGTGTGTGTGTGTGTGTGTGTGTGTGTGTGTGTGCGTATTGTTATTATTTATATTATTTTTGATAAATGTTTTTGGGAAATTTGTATTTTATTGGTTGTTTATCGACAATTAGCGGTTTGTTTGTTCAGTTTTTGTGCCTTTGCATAATGTAAACATTTTTGTTACTTCTTTGGCTCCTTAAATTCCGTTCTTTTTTTGTGTTGTGTTGTTGTTGTTGTTGTTGTTGATTTATTGGGCAAAAAGAAAAACAATAAATATAGATAAGTATCGGACTAATAACGGAGAATATAAACGGAAATTGGAAATGTGCGTGAAGGAAGGAAGGATGTTTCAAGTCAGGGGGGTGGCAGAAAAGAAAGCTAATCAAAAGTCACCACAACAACAACAACAAAGTGGACAGTAAGCTGTCAGCCTGTCATCTATCTATCTATATACACATATTAACGATAAAAGTTAGTCATACTTTTTCTCCTTTTCATCGACATGCAATCAAAAGGGGGATACCTACAATGAAAATGAGCATATAAACATATGCTAACAATTACATGAAGCCCTAGAAAGAAGAGAAGAGCTAGGGCAAGGAGATAAGATTTCACTACTTCAAGGGTTATATTAAGGTCGTTACAGGTCGTAGGCCTTATCAATTGATCGATGATTAGTAAGCAATTTATGATCAACTTTGCTGAAATGTCAAAAAGAATTGAAGAATTTAAAAACTAGAATCTACTTTAACAACTCCAAACAATAGTGCAATTTTTTGAATATTCTTCATGCTCATAATGCGCTTAAGATATTTGCTTTTGATTTTTGGGCATTGTATTAAACCCTAAACGTATGTATATAAAACTTTTGTGTATGCACACCCCAGAAAGAAAATGTTATGAATTCGAAAATCCTATTGGGGTCGATTGCAGCGTCAAGATTTTGTTGTGCCACATAAATAAGCCACAAATTTATTTATTGTTCCGCCGCCGAATGCCAAAAAGCAATAATAACGTGCAAAAAAGAAACAAAAAAAAAAATAGCAGAAAATCAAGAGAAAAGGCCACTTTATGCGGTTTTGCACTTTGGCAAAGCTATTAAAAATTATGCTAGGCAACAACGAGAAGAATACGAATACGAAGAAGAGTATATGGTATATAGAAGAGCCTATATACCCTATCGATGTATGTATTCATATGTATATATACCACCCACAATATTGATGCATGCAAAGAGAGAAAGAAAGATAGAGAAAGAGAGATAGCAAGTCAGAGATAGAGCAAGACAGAGAGAGAGAGAGAGAGAGAGAGAGAGAGAGAGTGAGAGGAAGAGAGAGTAAAGGAGGGCTGCACAGGCCGAGCATCTGGAAAATTTGTACACATGACGCACGAGTTTTTCATTCCTTTTCTGTTTCTTTTGTTTACATTTCGTGCAGCTATTTTTGAAGCCAATAAACAAAACAGAACAAAAATCGTCTAAGTCAAAAGGCAAATCCGTAACAATTGAAACGAAACACAACAAAAAAGAAAAAAAAAAAGGTCATAAAATATATAACAGATATATGTATGTATATATTATATATATCTAAATAGAGAGCGATATATACAATCAAGTTAATGAGCTGTACATTGGCTTTTGAAGTTTCAAATGATCGAATTGTGCCCAAACCAAACCAACAAACGAATAAACCAAATGAATGTTTTAAAAACGAACCAAAAAAAAAAAAAAGGAAATCGATCGATAGGCAAATGGAAGACCCACAATTAAGGCAGGCAGCCATAGATAAAAACCCAGAGAGTGCCCTAGGTGAGTGCGATGAGAAGTGTGTATAGATGGAGAAGGGGGAGCGGAGGGTTAGTGGTAGAGAGGGTGACGGGTGGGGGTGATACGCTCGAGGGTGTGCGTTAATCACGCAAGTAATTTTAATGCCGCTTCGTTCAGTTCAGTTCAGTTCAGCTCAGTTTGGCCTGTTGCGATAAGTTTTCCACTCGCTTGGGGGTGAGTTTTCACCCCCCCGCTCACCCAAAAACCAACAAAAAACCCTGCCACCCTCTCTGTCTGTCTCTTTCTCCTGCTGTCGTTCTCCTTATGCGTTGCTTTTCTAAACACAAAGCATAATCAGCGCTAAACATACCAAGCACAACAAAAGAATGAAAAAAAAAAAGAAACCGAAAGAAAAGTTCTGCCACAAAATGTGACGGAAGGCGGGGGTGGTTCTAGTTGTTGCCTCGGTCCTTCCCCTCAGTCCCCCCCACCGACCACCACCAATCATTTCTGTCGCCTGCCTGCTCGGGCTGTTAACAAAGCTATAAAAATGTCACCTCTAATATAACAAGGCGCAAGCAAGTCGCGTGGCCAGAGATTAAATATCTCAAATGATATAGTAAAAGCATAAACATACATACACAACTATATGGAAGAGTCTACATTCTAATAAGCTACAAAAAAAAAAAGGAAATTACTTAGTTAAAAAACAATTCCTAGTTTCTCTATGCCTTGAGCCTTTTCATCTTAATTTGTTATATGTATATACATATATATTTTTAGGCTGTATATACATTCACGATCAACATGCGGTCCTCCAATTATAGCACAAACAAATTATGCATCAGTTTAAACAAATCTCTTTCTGTTTATAAATGCAACAAGCGAGCAATTCCCTTTTCCAAATAGAAGAGAAACCCGAATTTCAAATATTTGTAAATTGTCTCATCTACAAATCTTTTTTGTGGCCTCTCTTCAAATTCGAATTTTTTCTCAGTTGTATCTCACAAATAAAAGAATGCACTTTGAAATGAAAATCCAATTTAATATGTAATCTGATTGGTTCTGATAAGATTTGAAACCATCTAACGTGTTTCTTTTGTTGCCAATAAGAATAGGGAACATTTTACAACCCTTAAGATTCTTTATAGATATAATGTAATATTAAGAATACCAAAACCGAAATTAAAAATTGGTTTGGCATTGAGAGAGCGAGAATTGAAAAGTAGTTCTAGCCCAAATAGATTATATTTCTTTTACGTAATTTCTTTAACTACTTAATTCTAGTCTTTTTGGTTTGCTGTTGATAATTTTCCAGTAATTTTCAATCAATCACGGGTTTTCTCTCTCTCTCTCTTGATATTTTCTTTTGTTTCTTTTTTTTTTTACAACATTTTCTGCTTTCTGCTATTGTACATACTAGAATATTTATGTTTATTAGGCAACAAGCAATTTGCCGACTTAAGCAATTACCAAGCCAAAAGCAAAACCAGAACCAAGACCCATGAGCAAGACCAGAACCCTCACACACACAGAGAGGGAAAGAGGCGTTGGGGGCTTTTCAATATTTATGCGGCTTGACTTGCCACTAATAATATGTAAATGCTTAACTTGCCGGTGATGGTTAGGAGGGTGAGAGGGGGTGATGGGCTTTTGGGCCAACAACAAACAAAACACCAAAAGCACCAACAGTCACAACAATATCAACAATACCAAACCGAGGAGAGTATAGAATGTAGCAGCGGAACAGGCGTCGACCACAACCAGTTATTATTATTTGTTGCATATGGCAAAGGCGGTTTTCTGCTTGCTTTCATTTTCTCCTTTCTTTTCTTTTTTTCTGTGTGTGTGTGTTGTTGTTTCTTCCTGTTTTGTTTTCTCAAGTAATTTGCAAAGGCGCAAGACGGGCGGGGCATGTAATTTAATAGCACGACTTTGAGACAGACTGTGTGACAGGAGCAGCCAAGCTGTTGACGTGCTGCAATTCAGGTGGGACAGGTAAGGCAAACTGGCTGAGCTGCCTGCCACAAGATGATGGGGCACAAGAAGGCAAAGGCAATGGCAAAGGCAACGGCAACGGCTAAAAGGGTGGCGCGCGGCATGTCAAAAGGCAAATTATGCCAAAGGCTGACAACAGACTTGGACATGCCGCTGCTGTTTTCGAGCGGGACACAGATCGGAGAGTGGGTGGTATTTGTAGGAGAAGGCTTTAGAATGGGAGCTTTGAGGAAGGGGAAACATGAAAGATTATTGGTTTCAAGGGTAAAATTATGAAATGAAGTGGAAAATTAAGTGGGCATGATTGTCTCAGGCAGTAGATTGAAGGAATGATACACCAAGGAGTAGGTAAATTGACAGGCGGGCCACAAGGCGGCACAAGGACAGAAGGCAGAGGGCGCAAGGACATGGAATTTCGCTTCAAACGGCAAGGCACTTTTGCTTATGTTCATATAATTAAAGCATTTGGAAGTAAAAGCTTGTCTAATTTCAATAAAAACAAATGTTAAGCAATCCAAAAGAAAAGGGGAAACTGAGGACCTTCCATACATAAAATAAATTTATACATTTTCATTCCCCCATTGGAGATTATTACAAATAAGTGTATCACTCTATAAGGTGATGCTGGTTTATTGTTAGTAGTCTCTTAATTCTTCCTAAATCTATGTAGAATGGAATATACAAAGACTGAAAACTGTTTTACATCTTATTCTAATCAGAATCGTATAAAAAGTATTTCTGTCGCAATTTTCCATAAATTTAAGGTTTATATACATAGATTTTTTATAAGGATATAGGTACACGGACTGAAATGAGAGACTGTCATTTCCGGCATAAACATTTTTAAGGCTTAGTTATTATCTAAAAATCGATATACACTTTTTCCTCTTTGATTCTGAATTTTATCTAAGATAGTAGAGATCGTTTTAAGTTTTGAAACAACATGATTTATATTTGATATTAAGAAAAATATCAATTAAATGTAATGAGATAGCAAAATAAAAAAAGACTTATACATATGAGAACAGTCAGTATATGACTTTTTATGTTTTATCTTATTGTTTCAACTTTTATCTAATTGTCCTTTCACTAACTGACAACAAAAGAAGCAACACACACATAAAAAAGAAACTTCCTTTTAAACGAAAAATAGAAAACTTATTGCACAAAAACGAAGAAGTAGAAGAAGGGCGGAAGGGAAGGGAGGGAAGATGGGAGGCACAAAAAAAAGAAGAAGAAGTAACAGAACCAAAAACCCTGTCTATCTTTTGTGTCTTTTATACTGCTCTTCCATGTTGAGTCATGTTGAGGATAGAAAACTGTGTCAACGACTTTGCTCCACTTAACCATTTAACGAGCAACTTAGCGAACACGTAATGTGCCAGCAGTAACAACAACAACAGCAGCAACAACAGCATACAGGAACAAAAAAAGGATGCAAGCAAGCAAAAAAACAACAACAACAACAACAGAATAGAGGGCAAAGAGAGAGAAATTGAGAAGGAAACAAAGAAAATGTAGAAAAATTCAAAACAAGTGGTACAAAAATATTGAACAACAATGGAAGAGACAACATACAGAGAATAAGCGAAAGAGAGAGAAAAGAAGGAGAGGGAATGAAGAGTAAAGAAGAACGCATGTGTCATCATTAGAATAAGCTGAATGCGAGAGAGACCATACCATACCATCATACCACCACCGGCTCAAGGATAACGCATTGAGCACCACAAAGGACACGCCGGCGACGCATCACGCACTAACCAAGCCAACAGCAGCGGCAACCCTCCTTCTCCCCTGTCCCCACTACTCTCCACAAACCATCCAAGCACCCATCCACCTTCCGCAACAGCCAAACGCCCCGCATCATCCCAATGGCAGTGCCAATCCAACTAGACAGCAACCACCATAAAAGTGAAATACACAATGAAATTTACGCAATATCCCAGCGACGTTGTAACAGACTTTGCTGCGTTGGCGTTGTAATAAAATAAAATAAAATAAAAGAAAAAAGAGAAAATAAAACTAAAAAAAAAAAAACAAACGAGGGTGACAAGCAGACAACAATAACAACAGTAGCAGCAACAGCAACAACTACGACTCGCTGCTGATAAAGCAGTCAGCTGAAAGTGAAATAGCAAAATAGAATATGGAAAGGGAGGGGAAGGAGTGTTTTAGGGGGGGGCAGGCGAAATAACAACAAGAAAAAAACGTGAAAAAAGAGCGTAAGTAGTGCCTCAACGGGGCACACACAATAGTTACACCCGCACACACACACAGCATCAGCAGGACGACAGAGAGAGAGAGAGAGAGAGAGAATGTAAATCCGATTAGAGTTGAAGTCGTCTTCAGAGCATTTCTTTTGTAACTTTAAGAAGAAGCCAACTTCAATTGACATACCATTGAAACATATGGAAAAAAGATGCCATAAAATAAGTATCTTAAAGATACAATGTTGAAAAGATATAGATATCTGAAAGGGACAACAGTCGAAGAATTAGCTTGTCATTGATATTAGTCACTTAGAAACAGAAACCAAAACACAAATTTGGCCAACAAATTGTAAAATGGAAAAATCGAAATAGAAATGAATACGGCCAAAGCTTTTCTACAAAAATTTGTCAATTCCCATAGCAAACAATTAAGGTAAAAGTATTCTTAGAGCAAATTAATTTCAAACTGTTTCTCATTTTTCTTTCATTGCCTGCCGTTTCTGTTCACATTTAATATGCATTTTTACGCTAATTAGTTGGAGCTATTAGTTCGTGAAGTTAATTAATTGTCGTGCTATTGCCATTTGACGGCATTAAGTCATTTTATTTGTCAGAATTACCATTTAAAATGATTTTTGCGAGTTGCTAGTAAGAATGCCACTAAATTTATTCTTCATTTGACGTTTATGATTCTGAAGCGCCATTTGAATATATTTTTTTGAAACAGATATATAAATGGACATTAATGGTGAATAAGTAAAATACATTAATTGATTCTTTAAATTCTTTAAATGCAAAAATATAATAGAAATGAAAGTAAGACTTCAATTCTTAAAGTGTGTTAAATTGATATTGACTAAATGAGAAGGCAAGTTGGGTTTTTCAGGTGACATAAAACCTAATATAGAAATTTGTGTAGAATGATTCAGATGATTGAATTTGGTTTAATTGATTTAAAGTATTCAAATTTTGTAGGTATAAGCTAAAATATTTTGATTGTAAATTTTGATGGTTAAATTTTAGAGCTTAAAGTTTCCAATTTTATCTACAAAAATGTTTTAGAGTTCTTAAAATTAAATTTTAGTTTACTTCATTAGAAACTTTAGAAGTATTTTCTGCACAGTTTATCGAGATAAATTGAATATGGTCGCAAGCAAAAACCTTTTACTCTTAATTTAGTAATAAAAACAAAAAAAAAAAACGAGGCCATACATAATTTATGACAGACAACTAAAAGTTCATTTCATTTGAATTTGAATAAAACATTTTCATCTCGTATAATTGAAAACTTTTTTGAAACAAAAAAAACATAGCATACTTTTTGAGTTCTAACGTTTTTAGCTTTAATGACATTAACACATGACACACAAGGACACAAATTGCTTTAAGCCAAACTAATGACAATGCACTAAGCAAAGCACCAACAGCTGTTGGCCCATTGCAAAAAAGAGAAAAAGCGAAAAAAGAAACCAAGGAAAAATTCTGCGGTGCGTTAATGGCCAAGAGAAACAAGTCACATTGACCTACCTACACACGCACACAAAAGCAGCGACAGGAGACAAGCAAAAAGACACGACGCTGATTTTTATTTTCATTTTCATTTTGAAGAGAAAATTTACACACACACACACACACGGACAGACACACGCAGAGTGAGAGAAAAAGCCTGAAGCCCCAAATGATTAATTGTCAAAATATGTTGGTAAGCCAAAAAAGCAACAAAAAGTGCGTCACTCTATCTCGCTCTTTCGCTTTTTTTGGTTGTGCGTGTGTGTATGTGTGAGTGAAAAACCCTGACAATGTATGCATATGTATTTGTATTAAGTTGTCATTACGTGACTACAGACAACAAGATTTATTATCTGTCTGTGTCGAGGGTTTTTTTCGGTTATTTTGCTTCCACTCCCTTTCGTCCTACCTCCCTCGCTCTCTTTGCTTTTCTTTGCAGTTTCTGATATCAAAATTCCTTTGCCTGCGACCCGCTGACCCCCGACCCACAACCACCGACCCCATCTACATAATATCAGTGTATTTATATATATATATATAATTTTGTTTTTTTTTTTTTTTTGTATGTTGTGTATGTGTTTTTGTACATGTATTGTATGTATATACTCACAGTAACTTGTTGAGCAAACTCAACCTTCGGCTGGCCGACCAATTCAATAATATGAACCATATGGAACGATTTACTCTTGGACGTTGCCTTTGCGAAAAGTGAAAATGATCGAACAAAATGATTTTCCCACTTATTTCTTCTTCCGCTCTTTAATGATTATTGTTCGGCAACAAATTACTTGTGAATTTATTCTTTTTGTGAATAATTTGATGAATAATATATAGATAATATATATATTTTTGAGTTTTTTTGCTTTTTTTGCTCTTGTTATTGTATTAGTTAGTTGGTTGTTATTGTTGTTGTTGTTTAGCACACGTTTGCTTTCCTTTTGCTTCGTTATATTTTGGTTTTTTTTTTTTTGATTTTGGGGATTTCTTTTTGCACTTTTTTTCTCCCTCTCTATCTCTTTCTCTCTTTTCTATTTTTCGTTTAGATAATTCGCTGTTCTTTTTTGTGTTTTTTTGTTTATTGATTTACTTTTCCAATGTATTTAGACTTTCTGTCTGTGTGGTTGTTGTTGTATTTTTTTTTTACTTTCTGGTTGGTTGGTTGATTATATGTATGTATGTGTAAGTATATCTATATATATATATATATTTAGGTGTATATATATATATATATGTATCTTATCTGTATTTTCCAGTATTTAAACACACACTCGTGTTTCTAAACATAAAAAATTACACAGAAAAAAAAACAAACAAAATATATTTTAGATATATATATATGTACATATAAATATATAATTTGATAGTATATATATTTATATATATATATATATATATATAGATAAATTTTTGTAAGCATGGCTAATTTCAAATTCAAATTTGACTTTTGCCTTGTACAGTTGAGTTGCTTGAAATTTTCATTTTCAAATTTTGATTCGTCATTTATTCGATTCGATTCAGTTCAATTTCAATTACATTTTTTCTTCTCTTTTTTTTATGTATTTTGAGATAAACTCATTGTTTAATTGCCTGGAAATTGCCTAGTTAGTTGTTTATGATGAAGAACCGAAACAAAATACACGATAAATGTTTGCCACGTGTGTGTGTGTGTGTAGCATAATTTATTCTAGGTGTTGATACTGTTAATGGCAAAGAGCAAAGGTGGAAAAATTTGGCAAGTGTTTTGAAAGCCAAAAGTTTTTATTATCAATGCCATTTTTTTGCCAGAAAGTGTGGCAAATTGTTTTTAGAATTTTCAACTAGTCTGCAATTCTAAAAGTTTTAGTTAAAAATACTAAACTAATATCAAGTAAGTGACTTGCATCTGTGCAATATTCTTTAATAGTACATTTAATTATAAACTTTAAGAGATAACATATATTTGTAGTTTTCAGAAACCTTCTATGTAATAGGCACTTTAAAAATATGTCCTTAAAATTTGCCTTTGAATTGAGAAGTTTACAAACATAAATGTAAAGACTTCAAAACATCATAACATATGATTTTTTCAGCAGTTTTTACACATTTTAGTAAAATAAACTACAAAAAGATTTGATTTTCAAACAAGACAATTATGAATAAAATACAAAAATTTGAATTGTTCAAGAATTTTATAAGATAATTGATGAATTCTAAATGAATGCGTGGAAATTTTGGAATTTGGAAAATTCAATATTCTCAAGTGATTTCTAAGGCATTGAAATATTTGCTAATGAAACAAGAATTGTGAAAACTAATTTAATAAAATGCTTTATGGAATGTTTAAGTTTTCACAAATTGCCCAATAGGAATATTAAATTTAAGTAAATTTATAGCCAATGATTTGAACATTTCTAAATTTAGTCTCACAAGCAGCAAACAAATCGAAAATAATAACTAAACACTTAATGTTAATTTCCCCAAAAATTTCACTTTCTCGAGGCACTTGAAGTCGTCGAATTTCTATTATTAACAAAATTTTGTTGATTTCTTGTTCGCTCTCTAGAACGAAATAATAATAAATTTACAATATTTGGCAGAGAATCTTTTGATCTTTGTGAAACTTTTGCTCTTTGAAGTTATTCGTTAAGATATTTGAAAACGATTTGCATTTCCAATAAGTCACAATAAAAAACAAAAATGATACAAAAACTAAGTCACTATTTTAATTTTATTTGAAACTAACTTTATTCAATTAGTTTACTAAATCATGTAACTTTGATTCAACGCTTAATTAAAGTAAGCATGGGTTTTAAAGTTGCTCAACTGAAGTAAATTGTTGGCCAAATGCCGCTCTCTAGCAGCAATTAGCACATTTTGATTTTGATGAAAGTTGAGAACGAAACGGTAGAAAATCAGTAGATTTATATCTGGCTATATTTGTATTGAGAATCATTATTATTGTTGGCTAAAAATCATTAAGAGCAAAATGCATATTCAATTAACTCATTCTATTTTCTATTTATTGAGAGGAAATCAAAGCAAAAAGCAAACGCTAAAATATACATTTATATATATGTATAAATATATAGATATCTAGGTTTATATACTCTATGCTCTGGAGATGAATTTGAATGCTTCAAAATGAAATTATGGAATGCACACACACACACAAACAAATATATAGAAAACACACACAAAGCACACTCACATATGGAAAAATATTGAAATTCAGTTTGAATTTGGTTTGCTTTTTAATTGAAAATGTTTTCGTGTGCTGCGAGCGTGAAACAATTTTCCATGTTTGTTTATAAAAGGCACAAAAATTTAACACAAAAACAAAAAGATGAAAAAAAAAACGATACGTGTACTGTATTTTTTTGGGAGGCCAAAAAAAATAACAAAAAAAAAAAAAACAGAAACAATAAAAAAAATCGAAGGGAAAACAATCTGAGAGTTTTCCTCTTGTAGTTTTTACTTTTGTTTACAAAAAGTGTTTGAAATTATTTTTGGATACTTTTTCCATTTTGTTGATCATTATCAGAACGAGAAATGCTAACACACGAAAATCGAATCGAATTTGACTTGCATCAAATGCCTTAAGGAATTTTATCTTAGAATTCTAAAAAGGATATGGAAAAGTATATAAAGTATTTTTATATATTTTTGCCATATCGTAGCATCGTAATATATATATTTATATGTATGTATATAGATTCATTTTAAGTTGGGCCTTTGCTTACAAATTTGGTTGTAACAATAATAGATTTGAATTGAATTTATTTCTTTTTGGATTTTGTAAACTTGGTTTTGTATTTTGTTTTTCTTTTATTTTGGTTTTGATTAATTAAATTTTTCGGTTTTTGTTGTTGATATATTTAGTTTTTAATTTTTGTGTTTTTATTTTATATGTTTTTGTTTATTATAAGTGAATTTATTTGTAATATTTTTTAGGGTTTTTGGTTTTTTGGTTTGTTTATTATTATTTTATTAAATTTAATTTTTTTCTTATGTTTTTTTGTTTTTTGTTTTTTTTTTTGGGTTTGTTTGTTGGGTTTGTTTATATTAATTATTTTATGTTTTGGTAATATATTTTTGTGTTGTGTCCACGACAGTCGAGGAGAACTATACGAAATATTCCGACTTAACTACACAAAACTCAATATCATACTGAAAAAGGACGGCGCTTACAATGGCGAGAAAAACCCAACAAGAAGACGGAAAACACGGAAAACGACGACCACGACTACAACACGACAACACGACGACACAAAGACAAACCCAACAGTCAGCCAGAAAATCCGAATGCCGTTAACGAACTTACAACTCACACACACACACACACGTAGAGTACAGGCATAGGCACACACACTCACACAGACACCCCCGTCGGACCGACCAATTCGAACTAACGAATGCAACAGCCGGCAACGAACGAGTAGTAGAGCAACGGTAAACAACTCACTGCTGGAGCGCCCAATGTATGTGTGTGTGTTGGTGTGTGTGTGGGTGGGTCGGTCGGTTGTTCGTTCGGTGCGATACGGTTCGAATCGGTTTTGGTTCGTTGCCGAGTTCGTGTTCGTTTCAACTTGATTCGAACTTGGTCCGAAGTCAAACCAAAATAAAGCCAAAAAAGAAATAAAAAAAAAAAACTGAAAAACAAAAAAAACACAGAATGAACAAAAAAAAAAAAAACACTCAAAAATCATGACAACATTCTCGACTTTGAGATACCCTTCCGATTAAAATGTTCACATTTCGAATTGGCTCCGGTTGAGACCAACCTCATTGGCAAATGAGTTCTGTGGCGCCATATTGCGTTCAATGTTGTTATCCTTGCGAGGCTTTTATTCAAAGACAAGTAATAACTTATTGGAAACGTTGATTTAAAGATTTCCATCAAAAGTTCTAAAGTTCTTTAATTTTTAACTGAACTAAATTATTATTTTAATTAAAGAACCATTTTTACCCATGCAATAATGTTGTCTATATGTTTGGAATTCCATCTGATCTGTGATATTAGCTATTTAAAGGAAACTCAATTTCTCTAAAAACGTATTTTTCATAGATCAAGAATAGATTTAAAGTAGTTTCAAAGATCTAAAGTATCTACTTTATCCATCTGGATTCTCCTAGATGTGAGCAAATTTTCTAAATGATAACGAATTGAATTGAATTGAATTGTGGTAAATGATAACTTTAACATTAACAATTACCTTCCAATTATGATTTATGGCATTCAATATTTATATATAGAGATATATAGCGATAACTGAATGCTTCAATCTTGCCAAGTACTTTTATGTTTTATACGAAATTATAGAGCAAAACAAAAACAACAACAACACAGGCAAAAATAATAATACAAAAAAAAAAGAAAGAAAACAGCAACAACAACAAGAAAACACGAAACGATACGAAAAACGACTCGACCGAATAGCGGCACATGGAACCAGGCTGGAAAATACAACAAGGCCTAAAGGGAAAATATACGAGCGAACCGAATGAAAGACACGAAAACCATGTGAGTCGTATGTTTGCCTCTGTGTATCAGTATACTCTGTGTGTCTATGTGTGTGTGTGTGTGTTGGAGGGACCCGAAGCACGCGCAACTTGTACACTTTGCTCTTCGGCCCCGGCTCCACCGTTCTCTCTCTCTTTCTCTCTCTCTCTCTGTCATATTGTAGGGGGAAAAGGCCTTTTCGCTGTGTGTGGGAAAGAGACGAGAGTTTAGTTTTTGTGCCTTAGCTATGTAAGGTGTTTTGTATAGTTGAGCGGAATGCATCTGAGTGGGAGAGTGCGAGAGCCAAAAACGCGCGTGGCTGCCGCTGCCCATGTGCCCGGCTCGGGCTTACACTGGCTGGCTGGCTGGCTGGCTGTATGGCTAGCTGGCTGTTAGCTGCTACTGCCTGCTGCTTCTTCTTCTTCTGCTTCAGCCTTCTTGCCTGCTGCCTGCTGCTGGTTGCTGGCAGATGATTCTACGTGAGCGTGGTGGATGGATAGATGGATGGATGGATGGATGTATGGTTGGATGGTTGGATGGTTGAGTTCGTTGGGTGGATGGATGGGTGTTTGTGTGTTGGTTGTATTTGGGTTGCGCGTTCGCTCGCTCGCTCGCTTTTCGCTCATCGAGGCTAGCGACGAGATATATTATGAATTTGTAGTAGAAGGGAGTGTTATGATTGAAGCTGCTGCTGCTGCTGCTACCGATGTTGATGCTGTGAACAACATTTCGCCCGAGCGGGTTGCAAAATGTGAAACATGTGCGTTTTCCTGTGAGAACAACGCTTTAGCCAACATAGTAGGCAACATCATTGAATTCCGCGCTCTGTTTTGACTGGAAACGCTCATCATCATCATCATTAACATTATCATAATGATTATTATTGTGGCATGATCTCTCTTCAATGGCAATTGCTTGTTGTTGTTATAAAAACATATGACTCAGAATATATTTAGATGTATAATTTCAGTTGTTTAGTTTTGATATTGTTGTTGTTATTGTTTTTGTTTTTGTGGCTGGAAAGTTTACACCAATAAGAGCAGCTAAGAGAGACCAAAAGGCCTTACCAAAGAGCGAATTGTATGAATGGAAGAGCAAATGAAAGGCAATGCACACCCACAACAAGGATGACGAGGATGAGATTGAAGATGACGACGACTACAACAACAACTACGACGACTTTGAGGATAAGAAAGCAAGACAGGAAGAAATTAATATGCGAAACGCAACAATTTTGCCAACTACTACAAGCTAAAAGCAAAAAAAAAAACAGAAAGGCAAAAACCATCACAAAAAAGTGCGTTGTCGTTGTCGTCGCTTAAAGCCGGCAAAAATACAGCAACAATAGAAAAAAAAAAACAAAACATCTGGGTGAAAAGCGGCGGCATTGAGTAATGTGAATAAAGTTTGGGACTTTGGGCGCGGTTGCCTCTTTTTTGGAAGGGGCGGAAGGGGAATGGAGTATGGTCGATGGTTTAGGAAACGTAGGATTTCCCTTTTATTTTTGTATGTTCTTTTTATGTAGTTGAGTGAAACATTTGCCACAGTTTTTGTGCTGCATTTAAAGCTAAATGGATTTCTCTCAGCGTGTTGCGTTATTGTTGTGATAGGGCCAAAAGGTCGCTTGATCCCCAATGTGGTTCACAGTGCTTTAGTACATGCTAACAAAAAAAAAAAAAAAATGAAGAAGAAGTAAAAGCAGCAGCATCCAACCAAACGAAGGGTACTTTCAATCTTTAAAAGCCCTTAATCGAACTAGGTAAATATATGTACATATATTGACTAAAGCTTAGATAACTGATAATGCAATTTTATATCCCATTTTTATTTTGGGTTACTTGGATAAATGAGATATCGATTCTTATAGTTTAATTTGTACTTAAAATCTTAAAAATTGACCAAGTTAAATTTAAGCTAACAGATTCAAGATGACAAGTGAAATAAAGTAAACTTAACTTTAATTTAATTCAAGCAATGGACGGATCTAGAAAATATTATTGGGTAGGATTCGATCAAAATTATTAATATTTTCGACTTAGTTTATGAAATATTTTTCATTAAAGCCATTTTGTCAGTATCACAACTTCGAAAAGTCACTACTTGGCGGTATAAGGAGTTGAAAAATGTCAAAAAGTGTTCAAAATATCGACATATCGTAATCCAGATCCACCGAACTCTTCCCCTGGATCCCACTTCAAATCCAACCAATAAAAATTTATCAAACTAAGACAAAAAGAAAAAATAACTTTTCTAATAAGTTTCTCATTTCTTTCAATCTATTTTAAACGAAATGGTATAGATTTTTATATTATATTTTAGTCTGCATTTAGTCAAGTTAATCGATTGCTTCAAATTATAATATTTTGGGTCTCAAAGCATTTGTAAAATCATCATTTTTTTTCACAGAAAAGAATTTCGAATTTCGCTGTGTGTGCGTGTGTGTGTGTGTGTGTGGGTGCGTGTGTGGGGGGCGGCAATCTTTTTATCTGAATGAAAATCCATTAGCTACAACGGTCAGTTTGTCAATCATTCACTCGGTCATTCGTTCATTCATTCATTCAGTCGCAAGCTGCTAACAATCTCAAGAAACCTAACAACCTGCCAAAGCAGCAATCAATGTCTACTCAGGATGCCTGTCTATCTGGCAACGACTCACTCCACTTTATTTCAATAGCCACCACCACCATCGCCCCCTCTACCAACCCCCCTCACCATGTCGCATTGAAGGCTTTCACAACCAACCTCAAGCTAACGCTCATTTTCTCTATTCAAGCGTTATTATTGTAGCTGTTATTCCTGATTTTTCTTTTCTTTTTTTCTTGTGTTTTTTTTTTTTTTTGCTTTTTGCTTTACTTTTTTTTTCTTGTTGTTGTTGTTGCTATTTGTGCTACGCGCTTTTTGCCTTCAGTTTGGTATGTAGTATAACGTATATTCATTCGTTTTGTTCGCGCTGGTTCGTTCGCTCGTTGCGTGGGCGAGTGTCTGTTTCTTGCCATTCAGCGCGATGTACGTAGTATTTGTGTGTCACTAGGATACGCAAAAGCATTCTCCTTCCAAACCCCCTTAACCCCTCGTGCTCCACATCCTCCTCCACACCGCACTCAGCATCCATCGTACTCTCAAATCTCATCCCAAGCAGCGTCTTCTCTGTGGGGTTGTCCTGGAGTTTTTCAATTTGATATGCTCGACCGATTTTCGCTCATTTAAAACGCGCCAACGTCTGTTCCTGTTGCTGTTGTTGTTGTTGTTTTTGCTGTTGTTGTTGTTGCTATGTATTTGCTGTCCGCGTTGCGCTTGTCGTCGCCAATTTATCGCATTTTTACTTTGATTTTGCGTTAATTTTTGGACAGCTCCTGTTGAAGATGATAGAGAGCAAAAAAGGTCGCTAAGGGGGCCACAGGATACTGTCCAAAGATATATTTATCTCTCTTACTCTGTACTGTATGCGTATGTGTGTGTATGTGTGTGTGTGTGTGTGTTTAGCGCTAAATGGTGTGTTGATTTTGCTTTCTTCTTTTCATTTGATTCGCCGGCTGGCCAAGAAGGCAGCCAAGTGTTAAGGCACATAATCAGTGTCAAGATGGTGACGATATGATATGTAATCAATTTTTCAGATACATAATGAACGATAAAATCAGTGACCCCAAAACACACACATACACACAAACACACATACACAATTTTAACCATATAAAATTGCCAATATTTTTTTAATCTGTATCTGTAAGTTAAACTTTAAACTGTTTAGCGTTTCGAGTTAGTTTATTGTTTTGGTATTTTTTGGTGTTCTGTCACCCAAGTTTCTCTCTTGTTGTTTCTGAATAAAAACACTTTCCATTTCTCAGAGTTGGCACTTAAATGATTTTCAAATTTTGTATTCTTTATGTTTTTATTTTCCTTCTTTTTGTTTGATGCCAAAGCTAAAGGATCCCCTTAAGCTAAATGCCAGCAACAGCAAAAGAAAACCGCGCCACCTCAATAACCACCTCCCTCTCTCACCTACCCACACACACACACACACACTTACCCTATCCGACTACTAGCCCCTCTTCCCCCCTTTGTAGTTCAATTCTCTTACCCTTCTTTCTTGTTATGTTATTGCTGTTGTTGTTGTTGTTGTTAATGTTATTCTTCTTCTTCTTCTTTGTATCTCCCCGATGTTTCTCTTTACCGTCAAACGACAATGGCAAGACCAAGACCAAGCGCCCCCGTTAATTAGATTTTGCGGTTTTTGTGTTGTGCAAACTTCAAAAGCAAAAGCAACACGCCCGTTGATGCTGCTGTTGCTGTTGCTGTTGCTGCCAATGCCGTCTCTCATACCATTTTTGGTGGCTGCCAAAACGCCAAAATGTATGCTTTAAAAATTTTTGATACTACATAAAATTGGAATTGAAATGGGCGGCAAGCGTTAGAGGTTCTTTTTTAGAACGGAGTGTGAGCGAGCGAGTGAGAGAGAACCTGATAATGGTGTTGAGGTTGGGGAATGGTGGAAGAGGTTCTTTTGGTTGCTGCGGGTCGCAAAACAAAATCGATAAATAAAACTTTTTTACAATGCGGCAACACTTTCACGCACTTTGGCTTCCTCTAACCAAGCCATTGGTACCTCCTACCGCCACGCCCTCGCAAGAGACTGACACCCGACCTTCTCCTCGCTCGCTCTCCTTCTCACTCTCTCTCTATCTATCTCTTTCTCACTCTCTAATGACATTGGTTGGTCCAATCCCGGGCCCAATTTCAACTTCAATCTTATTCTCTTGCTCCTGCTCTTGCTCTGGCATCGCTTCTAGCCTCAGAAAACGCCGCCTGTTGTGGTGGCATTGAAAAACCGCCCGAAAGTATGCAACAACAAGTTTTTTACGCAATTAGTGTACAATTTCTTAATTTATACGCTGTCGCCAATTTATCAACACAAGGCGCAAAAGGGCACAAGAGGCAAGGTCCGGGAACCAGGAACCAGAACCAGCAGCAGAACAAGAACAGAAGAAGAAGAAGCAGCAGCAACAGCAGCAGCAAGTCGGCATAAACAGGAACAAACAGCAAAAAAGGGGTACAATTGCGGATGGTATGAGTGTTAGGGCAATGGGAGCGGCAGAGCAAAGCGTCAGCGGTAGCGTGGGTCCAAAGTGAAATATTATTATGAGTACGTGTTTGGGTGGTCTTCTGGTTCCGCCCTTAAGTCAGTGTCAGAGTCAGAGTCAGAGGGTAAAACTAGTCGATGGGCCGAAAGGGTTGATTTCTTCTTCCCCATCTCTGTCTCTCTGTCTTTGGATCTGGCCTTAACATATGCTATTTTGTCATAGTTTTTTGTTCTTTACTGTTTTGTGTTCTGTTGTGTTGGAATGGGATGAAATATGAAATACTATTTATAACTTTATCAGCATAAGATAGAATAGAATAGAAACACTGCAAGAAAATGTCAAATGGCCTAAGAAAGCAATTACATGTTGTCGCTTAGTAATTTGTTAAAGTGTAGCATTATCAACGAAGATATAGAATATATATACATATGTATATATATATATATATTGTATATATTATATATAGTGTGAGTGTGTGTGTGTCTGTGTGTGAGTGTGTGTACATACATGAGAAACTATATGCAAAATGCTTATCAAAGCATTGGGATTGGATTTGGGATTGGGTTGCTGCTGCTGCTGTGGCTGTTAATTAAGTTATGATGGCAAACCACAAACATAGCGATGGCTTTCGGGCGATGGCTCCCTGTGAGAGATAGGCCGTCAGTTTATGAAATTTTCATTAATTTTCGACCACAAGAGAGTTTCTGACTTTGGTTTCTGCTGATGCTGATGCCAATGTGCTGATGTTCTGATGTTCTCATGTTGTTGCTGATACTGATACTGATGCTGATACTGATGCTCATGCTCATGCTGATGATGTGTACCCTGTGACCCCTTCAGGCTGACAGCAGACATCAGACACCGGGACCGAGACCGAGACCGGGACCGACGACAGGACGCCGTGGACAGAAATCGGTGGCCGGCCTACGGTTGAAGAAGAAAACTTGACGACACAGCAGTTGTAATGAAATTTTGCGACATGTATGACAGTTTTAGTTTCTCTGATTCGGTTCAGTTTAGTTTAGTTTTCTGTGTCCCCTATTTGTTGTCTTCATTTTTTTTTGCTTTGTTTTGTTTTTGGTTCCTTTTCGGTTTTGGTGGGGTTACAACTTTTGACAAGACCCTTCCCAAAAAAGTATGCTATGATTTGTCACATGTTAACCAAACTTATGAACTTCAATCTTTTCCTTGATGGATGATGACAAATGTAGTCGACGACGACGACGACAAGAAGAGGCAAGAAAAACTTTTGCTAATTATATGATAATCAAAATCTATCAACAGGGGAGCAAAAAAGGAAACATTGACGACTGTCATTTTTGGGTTGACTAGTGTGAGAGAGAGAGAGAGCAAGTAGGAGGAGGGGGCTGGAATTTTAATTAGACCCAATGCCCTGTTAAGTAGGCTATATATAATATGCGTAATCATCATAACAATGCGCTCCTCTGACCCATACACTTACTCACTTACACACACACACACACACACATTTACAGTTCATTTTGACGGCAGCAAACGCTCCTGCTTCCGCTCCTCTCTTGCCTTAGACCTTTAGAGCATTTGCTGTCAAGGCTAACACATGATGATGCCTTCGTCTTCTTCTACATCTTTTTGGTTGCTGCTTTTCTGTTTGGCTTTAGCACTGGGCATATAATTTAGATTTATCGCTTGATTTTCGCATAAATATCGACCATGTCAGAGGTGGATGCTGAGAGGAAGGGAAAGGGAGAGAGAAGCAGGCTGCGGAATGCCAGTTGAATCTGGATTGGGCCAAGAGGTCGCCTTTTACTTTTGTGTGCTCGTTGATGCATAAAAGCAATGGCTTTGAGTGCCCGCCCTCATCCCAGACCAGACCAGACCAAACCAGACCAGGGCTCGTCTTGACTCGGCCTAACGACTTGTTCTTGTAGGTAGAAAGAACTGCGTGCGTATATGGCTATAAGATGTAAAATCCAAAATGACATTGAGCACTGAGCATACCCACATATGTGTGTGTGCGTGTATCAGTATGGATGGTTTGTGTGTGTGTGTGTGTGTGTGTGGGAATGGAAGTGCCTTGTCAGATAATGTCGAAGTGCATAAAGACCAAGTAAATGGCTAAAAATCATTGATGATTTTGCGTTTTTATTGATTTTATTGATGTATAAAGTATTTCATAAAGTAAAATTGAGAGTTTTTTTTTCTTTTACGCATTGCCATTTCGTTATATATAAATATATATATATGTTAATATGTTTAAAAATATAAATTGAGTAAGCTCTACTCTAAATATACGTATCACTTCCCTTCAGAATCAATTTGAGATCCTTAAAATCGTAGCTTATTTATCATTGAGATGTCCAAAATGAGAAACGTGAACAAAATTAATATTAAATCTTATTAGCCGTATAGTTTTTATATGCAGAGCTAAAAAGTCTTTCAATTAACAGTCAAATCAAAGAGATTAAGAAATAAAATTAACCAATATTAAATCAATTTATCAAATAAATCAATTCCTCTATTTTCGTTTCGAAATGATCAACTTTATGATATTTTAATGTATTCAAAGAAAAATTGTCAAATCGATTACAAAAAGAAAAAATTGTTATCTTTTATCTATGGTCATTGAAATGTAATGCAAGTAAATCTTTAAGTTGTCCAACTTCTTTTTATTTGTTAAACATTAATATCACTTCAATAGCTTCATTCTCACCCCATCGCCAGCTAGTCTATCAGCGTATATTACTACCAATAAGCCAGCTGTGTTAACTTTAAGCATCATTTAAAGTATCTTTTCATCGTTTTGCCTGCCTTTCCATCTTTTTTTTCCATCTTTTGGTTGGTGCCCTTGTCAATCTTGTTTAACATATTGCATCCCCAGTTTGCTCGCTCATCTTGCCGCCACTCCAACTCCAACTCCAACTCTGATTCTGATTTCAACTTCATCTCCCTTGCCACCATTACCAACGCTTCCTCGTTCACATTCTCTTCCTTCTCCTTCGACGCCCGACATCCTCTGGCAGTTTTGCCAGCCATCGCTCAGATTGACAGACCTCAGTGTTAGTGTCATCATAATCATTTTGTCATTAATATGTCTGACTGGTCACACAACAACGCGTTCATATTGTTCATCTTGTTGTTGTTATCATTTCTCTTTCTTCATCTGGTTCGCAATAATCTGCGGTTTGCTCTTTGTTGTGTTCATTTTGTTCCCGCTAGCCAATCCATTGAATTATATGGATTTTTGCCTGAATAAAATATATATCTCTCTCTATATATATATATGTTTATATATGTATAACATATCCGTATTTGTTTTGTTATTCGTTTTCCTCCAACAAAATGTAATGTTGTTGTTGTTGTTGTTGTTGTGCTGTGATTGACTCGCTTGCTACTCTGGCTCCTCTGGCCTCCTAACCACGGCACCTCCTCCTATACATATATACATATATATATATATGTATGTATGTATTGGGGATGGAGGAAAGCAAATCATCTGGGCGGCACCCGAAAAGCATCCAAACATTCACATTTCATTTTGCCTTTTGCCTTTTTCGTCTGCTTTACAAAGTATGTATAGGACCCTACCCATACACACACACACACACATACACACACAACACACACCGCACACACACACACACACACACACATAACTATGTGTATATGTATACTATATATACGAAAAGTACTCCTAGGCCCTTATATAAGTAAGTACGTGCCCTCGTCTCTGTGGGTCTCTGTCTCTGTCTGTGAGTGTGTGTGTGTGTGTGTGCGTGTGTGTGTGTGTGTGTGTGTGTTGTGCTATCTTCTTCATGCATTTTGACATACTTATGTCGTTTCATGTTTTTGCTGATTTTGCACAAAAAAACAGAAGAAACAAAATAAAGCAGACAAAAAAAAAAAAGAATCCGAAAATCTTTGCCCCACGATTTCCTTCTACTTTCTTTTTTTTTTGTGTCTTTTTGTTGTTAACAAACAATTTTCTCTTTGCGAAAAAGCCGCTCTTAGTAGTGTTTTCTGGAAAATTGAAATTTTGCGCATGTGTTGTTGTCGTCGTAACGTTGAATTCGCCGCATACAACAACAAAATGCGGCGAATTCATGGAGGGGTTTTGTTTGCACTGGAAAGCCGAACAGCCTGCAAGACTGGCACATTGTCTTGACAAAATTGTTTATCGTTTTATATTATTGTCATTAGATTGTGGCACAAACAATTCAAATCAAAGCTTGGCTTTTATAGTTTGTGATAAGGGAAATTTTCTTAATGAACCTTTTGAAAGTTGCAAAAATCAAATTTAAAAACCTACAAACAAAGAAATTGAAGGAAAATGTATTGGATTTTTCTTTAAGGTTTCTAATTGTCTTATTTTCATTACTGAGATTATTTTTGCCTAACATTTGTATAAAAACTTTGTTAATTAGAATTAACAAAATAAGGTGGTTTAAAAGTTCATTATTTTTCCTTCATTTAGGACATTCATATAAACTATGTTCGGAATAAAAATATTTTAATGTAAGGTTCGCCATGACATTTAACATTTTTTCAATAAACGCTTTGCCGTTTTTAGTTTAAACGAAAAATATAAACCTTTCCATAAAAACTTTTGGCCAATTAGATCTAAATGAAATCAAAACAGCAGGCGCATTTTAAATATTATAAATCCCTCTTTACTAAGTAACCAAAAGTTAACACATTAGTAGACAAACGCAGTAACAGTCAACTGACCTTTCTTCTTCTTTTTCTTTTATTGTTTTTTAGCACAAACTTCTGGATTAATATAATAAAAGTAAAAATAGGAAACGCTTCGCACATACACAAGTGCGAATATTTTTTACAACCTCTGCATATTTTCAAATGTAAGTAATAATTAGAGTAATTAAAAAAGAAGATTTAAAATTATAAAATGCAGATAATTTCGAGCTATTAAAGATAGAATTGCAGTTTTTATAATCAGAAGAGCGATTTACGTGTCAATAATGTGTCAGGATACGAAAAGGTTTATATAGGAAACCTTTCTATCAATTGATTTCATGTTAAACAATTTCATAAACTAAAATTTCAGAAATTTTTTTTTTAAATAAACTTGACTTTGAAGGCTCTCTTAAACAAACGCAATTTGGCAATTAAAACTGTAAAGGAAAGTTAAGCAAACAAATTGACTGTAAACGACAATTGAGGTAAATATATTTTTAGTTGTACGAATAATTGAAAAATATTTATTTGAACGCTTTTAAAACGCTCAGAAAAATTACCATAACAAAATCTTTGAAAAACGCTGCTCATTTCAGTTCATGAGTTAAAAATATGGCAAATGAAAATGTAGGTAAATTACGACCATTATTTTTAATGAAAAGTTAAATTTTAATTTATTGCTTGTTATTAATTTTTTTGTTTTTTTTCTAAATTCTTATACTTTGTAAATATGACTTTTTCTACGAAGTTTTGTTGCCAATTTCCCCTTGATTTCCAATTGCCGCCCCTTTTCATAAATTCGCCTTAAACTTTGACTTGAATTGTACCTTAAGGTATGAATAAATTTTACCCCTACAAATGAATTCGCCGCACTGGAAGTGTCTCACATTTACCCCTCTCATTGGAGTAGGAAGTGCCGTGTGATTTTCTCTTTAGTCGTTTTGGCCGTTCAAAGTGCAAAAATGATTTTTTGGTTGCGGGGAGGATCTTGCTTATCAGTGAAATGGAATAAATATATCGCTAAACTATTTACATGTGATATGTTTGGGAGAGGGGAGGGAGGCAGAGGTAAATCATTCATAAATATGTATAACACAAGGGGAATGGGTGTTGAGGGAGTGGAGGGGATAGGGAGGGCAATTACACGCCAGAACGCTTTGCCACACAACTCACTCAATCACCGCTGAGTTGCGAGTTTCGATAGTTCGAGAGTGCGTTTTTCTCTTATTTTCTATTAATAGCAGCATTTGTTTGGGTTTTTTTTTATATTTTTTTTGTTTCTTCTTTTTGTATTGTTTGTTTCTCGGTTTGTTTGTTTGTGTTTACAGCCAGTGATTGGCATTGCTGATGGGACGACCCGGCAACGTGCCGCAGCACTGCGTGGCAGATACAAAACAGAAGCTGCTCTGCTAAAAGGGGCAAAAGAGATGGATGGAGATATAGATGGCGATAGAAATAGAGACAGAGCAACGTAGCAATAGAGCAAAAAGAGACCGTGGCAAATGCAGCACACCAGCAGCTAATTATTCTAATCACCAACCAACCAACCAACCAGTCCGACCAAACAAGCAGCCAGGCAGCAGGCAGTCATTCAGACAGTCAGTCATCCAGTCAGTCAGTCAGGCCAGGCAAAAGCAATTGAACTGCTGTTGACCCCAGCTGCAACAGCAGCAGCAGCAACACCACCACCAGATGCAAAACGGAGATCGGAGCACAGAGTATAGAACATGAGAGCATGAGAGAGTACTGGAACCACATATGGTTGCGGTTGCGGATATACCAGAAACATTCTCGCTGAGCAAATGGCACACAAATCACAATAACGTCAAATAAATTGCCAGTATTTTGTATAACAAAGTTGTGTCTAACATTTCTTTTTTGAAGTTTTTCATGATGTTGTGTGTGTTGTTGTTGTTGTTGTTGTTGGTATTGCTGACGCTGCTGTTGGCAGGTAGCCAGCCACAAAAAACCAAAGCGTGAACACATGAAATGAGCCATGAGATGAGGTTGTCATTATAATTATATTTGATAGAAAGAGACACACGGCAATTAATTGCTCATATACAAATAGTAGATAAGGGAGTAAATGGGAGTAGGTCATTGAAGTGATATTCAAGTTCAATTAAAGATTATTGAAACATAACTAAAATTTAATCGGAAACGAAAAATCTACATTAAAGTTTTGGTAGAAATTAGAAACATTCAATTTAAAGAGAATTTATATAGAATTTATATAGAATTTCACTGAAGAGTTTTGCTTACTTAGAATTTCACTTAAGAGTTTTGCTTACCTGACCTAGTATCTAAATAGAATTTAATAACATTCTCTAGATTTAGGTGAGCTCACTTTCTTCATAAACAATGATCGTTTAATGACAGTTGTTTTGTTTTCATATTTCATGATTAAACCTTTTGGTTAGAGGATTTTTTGCATGGGTTAAATGTTGTAGAGATAATTGAAGTATCTCTCAGATAGATATTTAATAACTTTATGCTGTTGCTGTTGTCCGGTTAGGTTGATTTTGTGCCATGCCATTTTGGCTGCATATGAAACTCATACTTTACCAATAAATCTACCAAACAACAAAATCAAATCAACTTGTCAAACCCAAAAACCGTTTGTGAAATTATATGAAAAATCTATCCAACTCTTTCTCCAATTTCAATCCTCTCATTCTCTCACTCTTTCTCTCTCTCTCTCTCTCTCTATCTCGCTTTGTTAGTAGCTTTCTCTGTTTCTCTTGTTGAGCCGCTCTCCTATACAAATAAAATTGCAACCTCAATATTTGATTATAGAAAACGATACCTGGGCAATTGGTCGGCGAAACGAGAACGAAAAATCAATGCAAATAACAAATGACCAAACATGATGCACACACACACACACACATGGACAAAGAGACATATAAACCCGCAAACATGAGAGAGGCCTATAGTGTGGCACACACTCACACACACACACACACCTAGAGATTCATTCAGTCAGTCCTTGTTCGATGCACAGGGGCCAACAACAAATCATCCGTTGATGCGTCACGTCAATAACGCAGTTGAAAAATTGTTAAAATTGAATTACAGTTGGAAAACTGCGCGACTGGGACCAGAGTAAATAGCAACAGCAGCTACCACGCCTCCTTTAACGCCCCCCCCCCCCCCACACGAACAAAAAAAGAAGCAAACAAAAAGGAGAAAAAATTGCATATGAGAAACGATAAAAAGCAGGCAACACAAGTGATGTGTTTCTGTGTGCGTTTGTGTGCCTTTAGCCCATCTCATGGGCTGATGGGCTGATTTGGCCCTTTTTCTCTCTTATTCTGTGCATATCCTTCAGCAAATAGACAACAAATTGCAATGTGATATACAGTTGAGTTGAGTCGAGCTGTTGTCCTTGTTGGACAGCGGTGAAAATTGATAAAATGATATTGATGAATTGCACATTCGCAGTCAACGTCCACCGAAAACGCTGCTGCTTCTGCTGCTGCTGCTGCTGCTCCTGCCTTTCGCCTTGGTTGCAACATCGTCAACGTCGTCAGATGATGAAAAATTAGCCTCGGCCCATGGTCGATGTGCTGCTAGACGATGCGTGAGTGTGAAAATTGTAGTTAGTAGGCGATTCTCTGTATGGATGTGTGTGCGTTTGTATGTACATACATATGTGTGTGGAATAGTGAGCAAGATTAATGAAGGCCTACTCTCATCCCCAATCGTATCCCACCGCCCCAAACGGCTGGGCCAAAAGGCCCCAAGGCTTCGAAAGGCAAGGCAAAAGGACCTTATGACAGTTCTCTCTCAGGCACACAAAGGTGTGTGTGTGTGCGTGTGCGTGTGCGTGTGCAACTCAAATTCAAAATTGAAATTGCAGAAATTTTTGCAAAACGCCAAAGGCAACATTTCTCAAAAAATCAACGCAAAACAGAACTGAACTCAACTGAACTTCAATTCAGCCTTTAGGCTCATGAGTATCTCAAACAGAAAGACAACTTTTTGGTTGCATTTAATATGGACACGAGAAAGATTTATTTTTAATTCATGCAAAAATTAATAAACTCCCATTGAATTTTTATACCCTTGCAAAAAGGGTAATTAATTTTGGTCAAAAGTGCGCAACGCATAGAAGGAAGCATCTCCGACCATATAAAGTATATATATTCTTGATCAGCACGACGAGACGAGTTCAAATAGCCATGTCCGTCCGTCCGTCCGTCCGTCCGTCCGTCTGGATCAACGCAAACTCCTCCTAGACCGTAAGAGCTACAGAGCTGAAATTTTGCATGTAGGCTTGTATATACTGCAGGCGTTGTATATCTCGGATTCAGCCGGATCGGATCACTATATCATATAGCTCCCATACATATGCCAAATCTGATCAAGATCGGGTGACTATATCATATAGGAACGATCTTTCGAAAACAGTGACTTTTGTCAATAACTTCGTTACTTTTGACGCGATTGCTTTCAAATTAAACATTAATTGTTAGTTTATTATATCTGTTAATGACTGTGCCGAATTTGATCAAGATCGGGTTACTATATCATATAGCTCCTATAGGAACGATCGGAGAAAAACAGTGACTTTGATCAATATCTTAGTTTTTTCCTATGCTAAGATTGTAGGCCGTTCTTTCGGAAACATTAGCCTTTTTAGCTTAAACGTTTTACCACTTTGATGGCTATAGGTAAGGAAAATTGCAAGGGTATACAAACTTTGACGCGGTCGAAGTTAGCCCCGGCCCTCTGGTTTTATTTAAACCAGAAGAATAAAATTTTTAATAATTTTTCATGGGCATTTTGTGTTTCTTGTGAAAACTGGCATTAAAAATTATTAAAAGATATCTTGAATTTCTCTCAAATCTAGTATTTAGTTGATTCTTAACTTTTTTTTACAATTATAATCTAATGAGCGCTTAACTAAGATTCCAATCCTTAAAATCAGATCGAATGAGATGCTTGAGTAGCTATGGTAGATTATTGTTGGCAAAGTTATCTAGCTAAGGATATATTTTATCCTTTAAGTTGATATTCCGTCAAGAGAAAACTCTTAATCTCATACTTTTGGCTTTTTGGGATGACAAAAATAAATGTTGCATAATATTTTATGCTGGGATTTGTCTACTTGACTTGACCATCTATTAATAGCTGTTTCACCTTTTGCCTTTTTCTTTTCCTTTTCATTTACTTTACTCTACTTTGCTGATGTTTTCTTTTTTTTTTTTTGTTCTTTTGCATTTATGTTGTTAAATTTTGGCTTGGGTGTGTAAGTGTGTTTGTGTGTGTGTGTGTGTTGAGCTTCGATTTTGACTTCACTTGACTATTTATAGGCCAGTTCATTTGCCTTTTTAATATAAATTGTCTTGGCTTGTCTCTCGTTTTATTTGAATTTATGGCCATTTCCATTTCATTTGGTTACATTTTGTGCTAGCATTTCATATAATAGTTTCCTCTTTTGGCACTTCATCAAGGATACAGGTGTGAGAAGAAATGCAGAGAGAGAGAGAGGGAGCGAGCCTTAACCTGGACCACAAAAATCGCTGTCTGCCCTTCGTCCAAAAAATTTATAAGCGTTTTGCGTCTCCTCTATGTTTTGTTGTTATTTAAGACAAAACCCCAACGCAATTCGGGTAGTTGCTATAAATAAAACAGGGCACACACACACACACACAGCTAGACACATTGACTCGTGTCTGTGTATGTGTGTGTGTGTGTGTGTGTGCACTTTATATAAACTTAGATAACAAACAGCTTGGTTATTTATTTTTCTTAATATTAACGTCAACATTCAGCGCACATGTTGCACGCATGGACCAGCCCCTTGCCTTCGTTTAGACTGAATCTTCTTCCTTCCGCAACCACCATGGCCAGCACCACCCGCTGGCACTAAGACAGACATAGATAAAGTCATTTACACACAGTGTCTATGTCTATACATATGTGTATGTGTGTGTGTGTGTGTGTTTCTGTGAGGGAAAGAGAAAGATACACAAAACTGTTGTAATATTTGTTGCCATCTTACAGGCGATGTTTGCGAGGTGTGCAAGTAAATCACATCAACAACATTGCTAAAATTTATAACTGTATATCGGGCAATGGGCAACAAAAGGTGGTTAGCAAAGAGGAGGTGGGTTAGAAAGTAGAGGTGTATGTGTGTGTGTAGATGTATTTCTGTTGGCTTATATATATATGTATATCTGCTTGCCATGGCTATTTCGACTTTATTAAGCCAAAGCACGCGCATTTCTTCACTTCTCTCATGGCAGCAAAGTCAAATAGCCTCTGTCTCTCTTTAGCTCTCTCTCTATCTCTCTCCTTCTCTCTTTAAGTGTAATAATTCTTCAATTTCAACTAATTTTATGCCGACAGTAACAAGAAAAAAATGAAATAAAACAGAATATAATTTCAAATATTTGCCACACCTTACTAGCGAAGTGTCCTTTACTAAATTGAGTCGCCTAGCCTTGCCTCTTGTGGCATAAATCATAACCATAAAATGTACATACATATATATATATATATATATATTTATGCCAACCACATCTAAGATTTAAGACAGAGATGAAGCAAGTCGAAGAGAAAAATGGTGAGATAAGAATAGAGAATTTGTATTTTCACACTCTACAAGAGAAAAACAACAAACAAATTTTAAGCAAGCTTGCAAATTGCCCTACAACTTGCAAAAGTCAAAACAGGAAGACAAATACGAATGACCAAGAAAAAAAAAGAAAAGCCAAAAATAAGGACGCAAAGAAAGGGAGCCGAAAAGGTAAATCCAGATAGGTAATGGCAACGACTTAGAGTTACTCCTTTTGATTAAATGCCATTTCTGTTTGCCATCTTTTACCAAAAGTCAAATTTAATCCATGACTTTTCAAGTTCCAAATTATAGGGTATATTATGTGTGATAAAAAAGAAAAGAAAAACACTTCAATGACTTTGATAAGTGTAACCACATTAGTGAAATCTTGCAACTTGACTGACTGACTGTCAACAATTTTTTGATTAGCATCAAAAATGCAAAATGCACTTTGCTTTATTGTCAACACTTTCAACTTCTGACAAGAATTTCCCTTACATATTTTTTGCCGCTCCCCCCTGCCCAACCAACCCGTCTCCTCGTCTCCCCTTTTTTCACAATGCCTTTTTTCATTGCATAGAAAACTATTTGACAAGCGTTAATCAATCAAATTGGAGTGAAGTCTGACAGCAGAAGAAAACCTTTCTCATAATTTTTCTCTCAGGCACCCTTAAAAGTAGTTCCTTTCCTTTTCTCACACCCCATTTTTTGTTATATATATATTTTTTTTTTGGTTCTCTTAACTCCCCCACCGCCCCCGAATTTTATTCATCCACAACACACACACAAACACCCACACACACACACACACAGGGGAAATGTGAATAACAAGATATGAAGGACGACTTTCACCGGTTTCCCAAAAGAAAATGCTCTTTAGTTTATAAGAAGAAGAAAAACCACCAATTCAAGGTTATACAACTCAGTTATTTTGCTTTTCAAACATTTTTGGCTGAAAAGAAAGTTCATATAGGAATTTCAATTCGCAAATGTGTCTTTTCGGTTCAAACTAACTTAGAATTTGAATTTTGCTTCTAGAAATTATTTTCCCTCGCTTTCTCTGCTTAAAGTAAATAAAATATAGTCAATCTAACTTAGTATTAGTATTATAAACATTTATTAAATACATTTTAAATATTACAAATTTAAATTAAAAAATCAACAAAATGAACTTATGGAATCTGAGTAGACTGTCGCAATTTTCATTACGCTTAGACATTGATCGAAGGATTTTAAAGATCAGTCAATTTCATCCAATACCAATTCCATTTTTATGCTGTTTTGAACTCAATTTTATAGTCTTAAAATTGAGATATGATTTTAAATGATTGTTATTATAAACCTAGAAAACATACAAATCATTTCAATCAAATTTATTTATAACTTTTGGCCATTTAAATAAGCAGGCTCAAAGTCATTTTTGAGCAAACAAAAACCTTATTTAATCTTTGTTGTCATAGCTTAAGTTCTCAAATTACGTGATATTTACAATTTTTAATAACAATAATAATTTAATCGATCGCCTCTAAATAAGACAAATGATAATGTAAGTAGCTTGAAATATATTTCAATAGATGTAACGTTATTTCATTAACATTTTGGTTTATAACAAATAAATACTTCATGGCCAAGAGATTTCACTTTATCGAAAGTGTATATAAAAAAGAGAAAGCAAAGAGATAGCAAAGCATATTGTAAAAAAAGAAGAGCCAAGAAGAAAAAAAGGAAATGTAACTCCGTGCATTAGGCACGCACTCACCAGGGATTTGAGTGGACTCTGTGAACTAAACTGAAACTGGTTTTGGTGGTCAGCGACGACGAAACAACAACAAAATGTGAGATGTTTGGACAGTTAAGCTAAAGCTCAAATAGGTAGACCTAAGAAATTGCCAAATTTAATAAACTTAAAAGGGTATGTACGTATCTGACACACACAGAAACACACACCCACACACACACAGAGTGAGACACACACACATGGACAGAGACTAACTCGCACATACACGTGAGTAATCAGCCACAACTTGAGTTGTCAATAAAATTGTGATTTCTTAAGGGATAGAAAAGGAAGCTATGAATAAAAGGAGATCTAGAAAGACAAGGTAATGGAGGATGATGATGATGATGATAAGGAGAAGTGAAGTGGAGTCGAGTAGAGGATGAGGGGTAAAACAGATTATTATATTGTTTAGGCCTGGCCATAAAAAGAATCCTCAGCCTGCTAACAATTTTTAAACAGCCACCTTTTACACCTGTTCCTTTAGAATTTATAGTAATGCCGACAGAGGCAATGGCCTATCTCCCCCCCACCCAATCCCTTCTCTCTCACTTTGCTTGTCGACTGCTGCTATCACCTAGGCAACACATGTACCCAGCTGCTGGAGCATATATACCACACGTACTCGTACATACGTTACGTAACGTCAAAAGCAAATGCTTTAGATAATAAAGGAAATTGTTGGGCAATTTTGGTTGTGTGTGGGTGTTGTTTTTTTTTTTTTTTTGGTCTTTCGGCTGTTGTTGTCTAATAAAACTAAGTGGAAAGACCCCCATGTTTGGATAAACGAAATTGATATTTAATGGAAACTGTTGCCGTTGCCCTGTTCATTAGGGTTTTGGTATCCCTGGCATTTTTGGTATGTCGGCCCTTATATTTGTTATTCTTTTCTTAGCCCTGTCCAAAAAGACATGGCATGCCATGTAAAGGACTCGCGCAAGCTCGCGCGGGTTTGCTAAACCATGTAAATCAATCAGTTCAGCCTGCCTGATTTCAGCCACTCGCATTCGTTATACATTCCCATCCCCATTCGCCCCCCCCCCAACTCGTACTTATATAAGAATTTTACAAAATGCCAGCCTAAATGTATGCAACATACGTATCACTGGGGTTACAGATCCGAATGACGTATTGATGTACGTCATGCATCATTGATGTAGAAAATGTTTTAATGTTATTATTGGCATATCAGCTTTGGGTGGGTTGTCAGCCAAACGGCAGGCGGCAGGGGGTCGGCAAAAAAGGCTTGACTGTTTCCTTCTGCTTTTGCCTGCCTTGCCAGCCTTACGAGCCTTGCCTGCCTTGCCTGCTGGTGACAGTTCAGTTTTATTGAATTTTATTTATAAGAAGACTTTGAAGGGTTGTCGTGTGAGTGTGTGTTTGCAAAGGGTTGCGCAACAGGCGAACAACGACGACCCAAACGAATCAATGCCACAAACAAAAAAAGAGTCCTAAGGAATATAAAATCTATATATGTATGTATGTACGATATATGGTACCAGGAAATCGTGAATATCTAATACCTTGATAATTGGTACTCAATATATTCGTGGGTGAGCGTTTGGAGAGGGCGCCTCTCAGCTTTGGCATTGTTTTGAAAAAAAAAACTTTCCAACAAAAAAAAAAAAATTGAAATAAAAATTGAACTCACTTTCCTCTTCTACTTTTGTCGTATGCGAAATCCTCTTTTTAATTTTCTTTCCTATATAAATATCATATAATTTCACTCTTCAAACAGAGTAGAGCAACGCAAAAAAAAAAATAAGCGAAACAGAGAACCCATCTCAATCCCATTTGCCATTGCATTTGGAAGCAACAAAGTATTTGCTTCTTACTTGTTAGACAACAAACAGCGGCTTAAGTGTGCTTTAAAAGATGCTACAAGGGTCCATACCCCACCCCCCACACCACACCACACCACCACCCACCGCACCACCATCGCTCAACCGACATTGCCTTTATTCTCTCTTTCTGTTCTGTTTGGTTTTGTTGTTGTTGTTGTTGTATTTTTTTTTTTTTTTTTTTTTTTGATTTTTTGGGTGCGTGCAAAAAGTTTTTTATAGGAAGGGGTAGGCGGGCGGGCGGATGGGTGGAGAGAGTGCCCAGAAAAAGTTTGTAGCTCTCAAACAAGGCACACACACACACACTCGCACACAACAATGAGAAATATTGATACTAAAATATAAAATGCCTTGCCTTATGCAAGAAGGGAAAAAGGTAGACAAAATACAAATATGAAAATCTAAGAAGACACACACAGAGTAAATGGTGACTGGCGGTAAGGAGACGGAGACGGAGAAGGAGAAGGGCGACAAGCGAGGGGACAGAGACACAAACACACAGACAGACATACGCATGGACACTTTGACACAGAAATTTACAACTTTGTTGCTACTTTTTTGGTACCCATGAAAACACTTTGAGACCAAAAGTATTGATGAACAGTTGTTTGTTGTTCGTTCGGTTCGGTACGCTCTATCTCCTATCTCTCTCTCGCTCTCTCGTTTGGTACATCGATTGGAATGGCGGGCAACTTATTAGAAAGTTCACTCAGACACACACACCCACACATACAGCCAAATACAATCAATGGTGTGTGTGTGTGTGTCGGGTAGAGGAAAGTCAATAAAATAAACGTTGTATGTTTGCGGGCAAAAAAAAAAAAAAGAAAGTGTAAGGGAGAGACAGTGAAAAGAGATTGCTATGTAGTGGGTCAGAATGGTGGCAGAAGGATGAGAGAGTTTTGTAACAGCAGCCGAAAAGTAGGCAACACATTATGCATACATATCAAAGTTTTTCTGGGGGAATGCGTTCAACTTGTTAGAGTATTATTGTAAAGTTCTTTTAATCCATAATCAAATTGGTCACCAATTCTCAGAGAATTATGTCTGAAATTAGGCCTACGACTAGTTTAATTTGCAACTAAATAAAAAGTAAACTCTCAACAATTGTTTTACAAATGCTATAGACACTAAGCGATTAGTTTCTTATAAAAATAACTGCAAATATAAAGTTTACTTGAAAATTGAAGGAGTGTAACGAATGTTGTTAACCAATCACTTTTTTATTATCGCTTAGATAGGCTAAGCAAACTTTCTAGAAATTGAATCTCTATGTGATCTAGGCCTATGACGGATTTGGCTATAAAATCGGCTCCTTAAAGTATGCAATATATATATATTTGATATTTTTCGATTTGAATCATATTAAGAAACTTTAGAATGTCCTAACACTTATAAATTTTTAAATTATAAGGCATACGAAGAGTTATTAATTTGCCTAGGGTAAGGGGTAATATTTCTCCTATGTACACACACACACACACACACACACACACACACGAAAGAGCATTCAAATGGTTGACTATTTTTCGCGAAATTTTTCTTGATTCGCAACAGATCTCCACTCATTTTTTTTCCTCAAAAGTTGCCTGCCTCCTTCTATATGTATTATATGTATGTGTCTCGTTTGTGTTGTTGTTGTTGTTATTGTTACTTCGTTTTGGGTGTTGGCAACTTTCTGCAGTAAATGGTATTTATGTTGGTTTAGTAAACTTTGACGATAAAGGGGGAGGCTGCCGAGGCTGACTGCCGTTTCTTCTGTGCCTGCAACGGAACGGAACGAAACGAAACGTTGTGCGTTGACGACCTCAACAACATCATGTAGAATTACGAGTATTTGAAAAGTTTTACAAGTAATTTATTTAGGCGCAAGTTTTTTGAAGCGCGGTCAGGGCGTCAACACAACACCAAGAAAACGGAGAGAGAAAAAAAAAGAGGAAAGATCTCCTCTGAGCATGTGTTGCGGTTATTTGGGCAAACAAATATAAAAGTATCCCGCCGAAATAGCTTACAAGTACATCAAATTTTCATAAATTAGGCATGCTTAAATAAGGCGAAAGAAAAGAGAGGAAAAAAAAAAACACCACCAACAACAACAACAAACTTTTCTTGATGACCCCAAAAAAAAAAAAAAAAAAAGTAAGAGGAAATGGCTGAAGCGGGGGGAGAGGAAGGATGGCTCAGTGTCATGAGCTGGCGAAAATTATGTAACGCATAATAATTCATCAAAATATCTTGTGTTATGTGCAAATTGCAGCAAATTGATGTTGTTCGTGTAGTTACTTTTTGTCGCTGTCGCTTGTTGTTGTTGGCTGGCCGAAAAGGCCAAAAATTAAACCAAGTAAAATATTGTTGATGATGTTGCAAAGTTCCTTCTCGTTCTCATTATACATAGGACGATGCTAGAGCAAAAGTATGTATGTAATGGAACAAAATGGACAGCTGCTGTCCAACATGATGAAAGAAACTGAAAATGTTGAAATGGGCGGGAGGCGGTGCCGAGAGATACGATGAGAGACACACATACTTAGGTTCTATGTGAGGAGGAAACATTTTCCTTTTTTCTTCTTGTTTTTTTTTTCCTGTGGCCTAATGAAATGCTCAAAGCATTAGGCTAGACTTTCGGCTAAGAGTCGGTATAACAGATTAAAGTCATATAAGAAAAAAATGCAAATGCTTCCAAAAGAAAGTAAAGTAACACTTTACAGTCTAAATGTTAAGAAAAAATAATAGCAAAATATTTGAAAATAATTTTCAATTATGCAACAAGATATGTTTAGAATATAATGACAAAAGGCTTTAAGAGTTGGCCAAATTTGGGATAATTGCTTGAATGAATTTTTGTACTTTTTGGCTGTAGTTTCAACCCTTTAACCGAAATCGATGTGAAAACATCAAAGTAAGCAGATTTCTTTACTCATACCAGATCTAATCCTGGCAAACATTCAATAACACGCCTGCCTGTCATTTTGGCAAGCTATATAGTATTCCTCTATAACTAACTCTGTCAATCACTTTTCCTATCCCAAAACCCATGTCCAAGCCGCAAAAATTTTGGTCTCCACCCCACCCCCCATTCATCGGACGCAGCCACATTCATTCTGTCTTCGTTCTTATCCTCCGCGGGCCGTGGGCAACGTTTTTGTTTATACGAAAATTTAATGAAACCAAAAACCCTTCTTTCAGCACAGACACACACACACACGTACATATGTATGTTAGTAAGTAAATAAACACATGGACTCACACAAACACACACATACACACAAATTTATCTATAGCTTGGCACGTATCTATATCCTGCATTTCGCTTATATTAATTACAGAAAGTCCTTGGCCAAGGCAGTTTACGCCGCAGGCGACAAGACATCAACGTACACACACACACACACACCACATACAGATCTTCTGTGTGTGTGTCTGTGTGTGAGTGCGAGTGTATATGAAGGAAGATGCCGCAGCACAGCTCAAAGTAATTAAAATTAAATCTCAAACTAATTATTATTGAACTTGGTTTGGTTCCAAGTGAGGGTGTGTGTGTGTGTGAGTAGACTTGCCCGGCGGTTAGAAACTTAATAAGATTTTCTCAAGGTTAGCAGCAACAAACAAAAACAAAACAACAAAAACAAAAAAAAAACAACAACAACAGTAACAAAACGATGGGCTTTAAAAAGTTGAAGGTGTTTTGTCTATTCAGGGTTTGCTTACGAATTCGGGTTTAGCTTTTTGATTTCTCGTTGAACGGTTTGTGTGTCCCTTACACGTCAACACGAATCATTAGGCCACATTTGTTTTGCGCTTCACAAATTACAGCAGCAGCAGCAGCAGCAGGAAGAGGAGCAACAAGGACAATATCAAACAATACAAACTGCAATAGCACCAAAACAATAAAATCTAATTGGGAACACAGACACACGAATACAAATAACCAACAAGGCTACACACGTGTGCGTGTGTGTATGTATGCAAGTGTGAGTGGCAGGACGAATTGTAGCTGGGTGGTCAGTCAGTTTGTTGGCCCAACCAAAAAGTCATGCAGAAAAACAAACGACAAAAAAATTGTAAAGGCAAAACTATCTAACAAAAAAATCCCCCAAAAAATAAACCAACAAAAAAAATGTGGACTATGATAAAAAAAGTTGCCAGCAAAATAAATATATGTATATAGAATAGTTTACCGTTAATAAATTGCATTTAATTTTTGTTTATTAATATGCTTGGCTAGCGGAAAAACTAGTTGAAAATTATAAAATATAATGAGCTCAAGCACAATGTAGAAAAAACAACTGCAAAAATCAAAAATTATAGCTAAAAACCAAATGAAAGTCGAAATAAAGTTTTGATAAACACGAATTAGCAAATACCCTATAAAGAAAGTTTTAGCCGCATGCGAATTTTTGTCTTTGGCCCAATTTGAAAACTTCTATCTTCTAAATTTTGCAAATCTAACAAAGTACAATATGAAACAAAGAATTTTCTCTCTCTCTTTCGCTTTCTCTCAAAGAGTTGTTATGAGTTTTATATCCGATTTTTCGGTTTGGTTAGAAAAGTAACAAAAATGTCATAGAGTGAATATGTTCTCAAATGCATTTTAATGTGCGAAAAACTGAAACATTATAGACGAAAGAATTTCAACAATTAGAGTAAATTTTATCAAATATTTTAGAACTTTGAAATATAAGAGCATAAATTAAATTATATTTTCATAGCGTTGAATAGTATGCTATGCTTTTCAATGCTTGTTTTTGTTGTTGCTTTTTGTGTGAAATTTATTTCGAGAACTTCCAACTCCATTGAAATAATTTTCCATATGCATATGCTAATACATTTTGTCAATAATTAAGTAAAGTTCTCTTCATACAAAAGTAAACACATTCCCGGCTAATTGTTGTTTCTGTGTTTCCCCCCCCCCACCATTTTATTCGTCCTCCATACCTCTCCGCTCTCTTATAAATATATAGTTTTTAGCTGTTTTTATTGCTGTTAACCAATATTACTGTTGTTGCCAAGTGGAAAATTTTTCGTTGGAGTGGCTACGTTTTATTTTTGTAATGTGTTTTTTCATTCATTTTTTTCTGTTTTTCCTGGCAAAATTTGTTGTTATTCCTGGCATATTTGCGTTTATATAGCGCACAAAATGTTTATTTATTAAGCATACACATAAATTTGTATTATGAGCGCTGACTAAATCAACAAAACATTTTCGGTAAATGAGGGTTTGGCTTAGCATGGTATGAGAGTGAGTGAGTGAGAGGGAGCAGCTTGAAGGGCTGCATTAGATGGACAGCAATGGCGAGGAGGGGGGGCGATTTAGGGCATTGAAGGGGGCAGGACTATCTATATAACTGACTTGGTAATTAGAATGGCGTGGTCAAAGTTAATTGAGTAGTTTTTATTGTGTGCAGGCCTAAATAAATATAATCAGGTGGATGATTTTTAGAGCATGCAAATGAAAGTATTTTATACAAATCGATGGATACGATAAATAAAATTATTAAGAAAAGATCCCCATCAAATGATAGATTCCCTGCAAAAGTCGGCATCTTCAGTTGATTTATTTAAATTTATTTATTCATTAAGCAATTTATTTGAGCTAAAACTTTGTCATTTATTCATATTATAGGGTTGTCCCTATCTCTGAAACGTCGGCGTCACCATGTACATGTTTTTTTTTTTTTACATGTACCTCATTTGTGGTAAATTTGTAACATTTCACCCTGGAAATCTTATCTACTTATTCCATCAATTTCTTCCTAATCACTTTGCATTTTTTCCACTTTCTTGTTTGTCAATGCGTTAATTTGTCTCAATGGTTTTGCGGCCTCGTTAGTCCGCGCTCACCCCAAAAAAAAAATAAATTGAAGGGGGGTGGGGAGAGAAAGAAAAAGCCAACATCTAGTCTTAATTAGGCCGAAATACGAAATGCCAAGAACAATTAATAAGGCACACAAAATTTGACATTTATTGTAACTACTCCGCCTACTTGCCCCAACAAATACTTTTTTTTTACTCTATTGCTTTTGCTTTTGCCTCTTTTTTTTACATGCTGTCATTTATTTGCTTTTATTTATGCATTTATTTTTATGGTCTCCGTTTTTTTTATGGGCCAAGTCATTATCCAGAGTTTTGTCTGTTGCTGCTGTTGTCATTGTTATTGTTGTTGTTGTTGTTTGCTTTGACTAAACAAATATTATGGCCATTAAGTAAATTGGTCGAAAAAACACTCACACTGGCATTGGCGGGAGTAGCCCACACACACACACACACACATACACACGAGCATACGAACATAGTTGACCACAAAATAGTTAGTAGTAGATCATAAATGTCAGAGACAATTAAAAAACTTCTTTTCCATTTGGAGCAATTTTTGGTGTCATTGGTTTTGATATTGTTTAGTCTATAATGAACTTTCTTTTTGGCTTGGTATGACCCTGAACGGTTTTATTTGTTGTTCTTTTCTTTTTGGTGGTAGTGGTCGAAAGCAATTAATCAGCAATTTTTGTCAATTAAAAAGGCCAAAGGCGTTGAAAGAAAAATCAGTGCAATTATGCAAATTGGTAATACTTTTTCTCTTCACAATGTTGCGTTCACTTTTTGGGTTGGTTGTTGGTTGGTTGCTTTCTTCTTTTTTAGATCTAAGCAACTTCACGTAGAAGAACCCTTTTGGACTTAAGCCTGTGACCTTGCTTTGTTGTCTCATTAGACGCATAATTACGCTGCTAGAGAGAAGGGTCTTAAGACGAAATTAAAAATAAATTACAAGGAAATCCGTGCCAGGCCAGAATCGAAGCACAAACTCTTTCTTACTCAACCCTTTCTTCCCCGTCCCAACAAGCGAACAAGTACAAGAACAACAACGACAAAAAAAAAAAAACCTGTCAAAATTAGCGAAATTAATGCGCAAACGAAGCGAAACTGTCAAACGCATAAAACAACAAAAAATATCAACTTTTATTTTTTAAATACAAGTCGACCAAGAGATACCTTAAATAAATGATAGGTTTCCATTTGAATCTTGCTAGTTTTCAAAATCTTCACAGTAACACTAACTTGTGTTTTTGGCCTACTTCGGGGTCATCAATATTTTTATGTGCTTCGTTTTCCATCAATTGTTGGACTTAAAATAATGGGTTAAACTAATATAGCTTGTATTTTAAACATCTAATGGATATGCCATGTGGACAAAAAATAAAAGAATTGAGAACAAAATGGCGTCTTATGTGTCAAATGCGAGCAATACTAAGAAAAAGGTTCAGTGAATGAAATTGAAACATTTGCCGCGTCGCTGATAAATTTTCTTCTCTCATTATGCGCGACAACCCTAACGCCACACCACCACCTTCAACCGTTTCTCTCCGCTTTTACCCCTTTGTATCTGCTTCACCTACGGCACCCCTCGAATGCAGATTGAAATCCAATTAATGCCGCTGATGGCGTAAAAACGCAAAGCTTTCAACTGATTTTTTATTTTTTCCTGATTTTTTTTTTTTTTGTTTTCTTTGCATTCTCTTCCCTTTGATGAGGCAAACGACTTGGAAAAAAAGGGCGTCGACACCAAAGGTGGGCGTATTGTATGAAATCCTTTTTTTTTTTTTTTTTTGTTTTTGAAATGCCAAACGCGTTGCGGCGTTAATATGTTAAATTAGAGAAAACGTTGGAGAGAAAAAAAGACGAAAAAAACCCGTGAATTCAGAGAGAGAGAAGTTGCCTGTGGCAAAAATTGAGGGGGGAAGGAAAAGACTTTGGGTACGGAAACTGTCAACACAATAAATTGTGACCGCATACAATACTATGGCAAATGGGTCCAGTGAAAGTTTTGTGGCTGGTAATGCGATAGACCAACCCATGCCAAAAAACCGTGGCCATCGAATGAAATCCAATTGAATGATGGCTCGGGCTTAATTAGAAGCCTGCAAGGCAAGAATGGGTTGCCGGAAAAGTTTTTCCTTTTCTCGTTAATAGAGGATGAGCGACAGATAGATAGACAGTTAGCAAGATAGACAGACAAACAAACAGGCAACACACAACAAAACAAAAAAATCAGAGTGACAGCTTAAAAAAGTTAGCTGATACACGTATATTCCATATAGGCAGTAAAACTCAAATCATATTAAGTATTTTCATGACTCTCTGGATTTAAAGAGACAGTAAAATCAAGTTCAATTGCAACTGCAGTTTCGCTCAAGCTTGCCTAATCACGTTTAATTCTTATCAAATCCACTTCCGAAATGTAGGCAGAAACAAGGAAGCATAAAAAGAAAAAAAAAACATAAAACCAAAACGGACACAAAAATTTAGATACACAAATACACGCTTCATTGCACAGATCGCATTCGCATTCTAATGACTTCCAATGGGCAGTTTGTAATTACGCATTATTCAAATTACAAAAATTTGCAACAACAAGGATTGGAATACACTCTCAAATACACACACCAACACACCGACACACAGGCATAACACTCACATGCTCCTTGTTCAAATTTAAACTCTAAACAGGCGCAAAAACAGACGGCGGACCACAAAAATCGGGTCAACTCGAATGACAAATGTGCAAAAAGGCGAAACGAGTTGTAGGATGATGGAGGGGGAATTGGATATAAGTATAAGGGGCAAGAGATGCAAAGCTATAGTATATAGCAACACGAGAGTGGGGTAACATTGTGCCGGAACGTAGGTGGGGATGGGGGTTCATTTCTCTTCTCGTCCTACCATATGTTTAAATGTTGCGCCCTGTTTTTTGGTTTGACTTTCAAAATGTCAAATACATTAAACGTGCATTTGCGTTTTGGGGTTTAGTTGCGATTTGCTGGCCAGAAAAAGGGGTCGTGGGTGGAAGGAGGAGATCGGGCTAGGGGGTTTGAGGGTTGGGTGCCGGGGAAGCGTTTCGAAAGAGTCGTTTAGAGTCCCTGACAGTTGAAATTTACCTTTTGGCCATAATGACATCACGTACACAAAAGGTGTGTGTGCTTTTCGGTTGTCCTTTCTGTCTCACCTCACCGTGGACGGCTCCCCCCCTCTACATATGCTATTTGTTGCATACTATCGGGCGGTGTGTGTGTGTGTGTGTGTGTGTGTGTGTGCGGTATGTGCGCTTTTGTGGCTTGCAGGCCGTAAGCCGAACCAGCCATGGGCTAATGTGAATCCGAAAATGTAGCCAATGGACAATCACATAAAACAAATTACACGTAAAGTTCCAACCAAAGCCCACAAAAGTATGCTACAAAATGCAAGTGCCGAGCTGCATTACGAGCATACACACAGGATATGGTGGCGTGTAACGAGGAAGGAAACAGCACAGAACTGAACTAAACTGAACTGAACTGAACAGAGAACTCTGTTCGCTTCTACCTAAAGTTAAATACATTCCCCACATCTTCTTCCCTCCCGTTGAAACGAAGGAAGTGCAGTAAGTGAAGTTTTATTGCAGACACCACAGACCACCTCAAAATGGGATTTTAGGCACACAAAATTCGACTAAGTTTGTCCTCTGAAGTGATCACTTTGCCTAAATGACTTGATTAACCAATATTCTCCAACTATTTGAAGCTAGGGTAACCTATTTTATATATATGTATATATTGTACAATGACAAGGTAAGTGCGTCTTTTTTTTTATTTTGAATTCTTTTGCAAGAGGAGACAGCAACGAAAAAGCGTTGGTAAATCTTTACAATCAACGCATTTGAGCTCTTTACTTCGAACAATTTTACTTTTGCTGTCTTTCTTGTTTCATTTTTGAAGGCAGAGGGTAAGAGCGAGAGAGAGAGAGAAAGAGCGTGGGGCGTTACCAAACTGACTGTGAGATAATCAAATGAAAAAACGTAAATGTCTCGTTAAATTGCACAGAAATTAGATTTTTTTCCTTTTTTTTTCATTTTGCCGCTCTCTTTTTGCTGGGATATCTGGCGCGCGTTTGCCAGGAAAAATCAGAGCATGACCACTGGCGTGTGTGTGTGTATATATATCTACGTGTGTGTGTGTTTGAGGGGGGCCTGTGTGAAAAATCAAATTAAGTATACGTAAAACGCGAACAGCCAGGATCTCGCTGCTGCTGCTGCTTCTCTGGTCTGCACTGATGCTGAAAATCAAGGCGAGTTGTCGATTGGTAAAAGCTTTTAAGGTGGCCGAAGGGGAGAAGTGTGCCATGGATGGACTGAATGGACTGGGGCACCGCACGCTAAAAGCCAACTACTATGCTACCTTTAATTGGATTACAAGTGTGTGTGTGTGTGTGTGTGTGGTGTGTCCACCACGACGAGGGTTGGCCAACACCAAAAGTTGTGAAAAAGCATAAGTTTGCATTTTTATGAAGCTCTTACGTATATCGGTGGGAAATGACAACCATATGGCACAACAGACTACATTAGAGAACAATACGCAAAGTGATGGAACCAAGGAGAGCGAGCGCTAAAAGTGTGTGTGTGGGGCGATAGCTGACTGTGATAGTGAAGGTAGGTGGCGACAATTGAGGTTGCTGGGAGGTGTTGAAGGGTAGTTGAAGGTTGCAAGGTGCAAAATTCGTATAAGATTTCAACTTAATGATAAGCTTTTTGGGGGTGAATAAGGATAAAGCGATGGCAAAGATATAGAGTAAGTTTAATATGCATGGGTAACAGTTTTTCACCAACACAAAAAATGGATATCGAATCAAAAAACGGTAATGGAAAATATCATATAAAGAATATAGAAATATATACATATGTATTAATATGTTCTCTCTCTCACACACACACACACTACAAATTTCTGTTTCTGTGCCAATTTATCTCATAAATATGTGATATTTCCGTCAATTTAAGTGCTTGCCAGTTGGCAATCATAATTTGATTAACGTTAAACTGCCCGTTCAAAAGTAAATTTGGCGACTCACTTATATAGTTTCCCCCTCCCTGAAACACTCACACACACACCCAAACAGTCAGGTGAATGGATAGTCCTTTTGCTTAAATATTTATAAAATTTATATATACGATACCATGCGATATTTATACATATTTATATATACATACAAAGCGAATTGGTTATTAACTTTTCGTTTGGGGTATCTTCTCGTGCCTCGATGCTGGAATTTGGCTGTGCATTTTAATTTAATTAAAAGTTATGGCGGAAATGTAGCGTAAGAGGTAGGTAAATTGAGGTGACGGTGGGCGGTGGGGCGACGGGGACGAAGGGTATGTTGTATATGCTACCAATAATAAACCAAATTATTGCATGTATAAATGAATTTGTGTGTGTTTGCCTGTGAGTGAGATTGTATGTGTGTGTGTGTGTATGTGTGTTTTCGCAATTAGGAGCAGCTGGCGTTCAGGTTCTCTGGGTTGTGTTCCTGTGGCTTTTGAGCCCTTTTTGTGCCAGCCATAATTGAGTTAGGCTGACATACACAAATTGTACTTGTTGTTGTCGTTGTTGTCGTTGTTGCTTATATAGCACTATAGTTCGTAGTTATAGTTTACTTTAGCATACTTTCAGGCAAAATGTCAATAGCACGATCCCAAAAACTTTTGTAGTTGTAAATGTTGTGCAGGACTTTTGTTTATGGCATTTAATCTAATGTCTCTTCGAAAATTCTTGCATAATTTTGCATTGTTTTTAGTGCTGACAGTGAGATAACTAATAATTGCCTTTGTCTCACTATCTCGCTTTCGTATACAGAGTGTATGTGTGTGTGACAGTCTGTGTTTGCGTGTGTATTGTAAGTGTATTGCATATGCCGTCAAGATGTTATCTAATTGCATTACTTGCATGTGCCTTGCATACTTTTAGGGCTGCCTTCCGAGTCAATTAGTCGGCATTAATGATTTATTGCATACTTTTAGGCAAACTATTGTTCTTCTACCTTAAGCCTTGCTTTTAATCGGCTTTTATACTTTACTCAACTCAACATGATTCGTCTCGTCTTGCTGCCAGCATGCCAGGCTGCTTGCTTTTGCCAGCCTTCTGTCTGGTAGTACAAAACTTTTCATTCATTAGCGAGGCAAAAATCATTGCATACTTTATGGCTGCCTGAAAGGGATTTAACCATGATTCATTTTGGGCATTTTATGTTAGGTAATTAAAATGGGATGATCTAAGTGAAAAACATTCAATAAGCATTGGCCTTTCCCTTAAAAACATATTTCAGGCCTCAATTTCCGTTTTATCTGTCTCTTTAGTGACTGACTGATTGACTTATTTGCTGACTGTTGATTAGCCTCTATATAAACTTCATTCTAATTAGATTATTATTATTCTTATTATTATTCGAAAATGACAGACGCAAACGTAAAGTAACCAGCAACAACAAGAACAATAACCACAAGAGCAATGACAAGGACAACAACCATCAGGTAGTCAGAAGTAGATAAGAACCAAAAAGCTAAACATAGTCTTTACCAGTTCGAGTTGATCTTGTGGTTATATGTTGCAGCTGCTAAACAGGAAGACGAAGTTAAACTGAGAAACGCAGATGCAGATGATGATAAAGTAGTGGCAGAAGAAGCTAGATAGGTAGGTAGGTAGGTAGGTAGGTGGTCGATGGTGTGACGTAGCCACAAACAAAATGTGTCTGGGCCAAATGCACTCACACACAGAAAATGCCCATCAGCCGGCAAAATGTCTCAGACCACAACATGTCCAATGGGCCCGAATGCAACCAGCAACAGCAGCAACAACAACAACTGAACTGAACTGAACTGAACTGTCTGCATAAGTTGAAGATAAACGTAAACCGCATGCACGGCACAATAAACAGACATCCGTGTGCATTTCCCTGACTATTTGTCAAAAACATTGCAATAACAACAAGACCAAAGACCAGGGAACAGGGACCACGGAGAATGGTGAGCCCAGTGACTGGGCCCAGGGACACCAAAGTATAGAGCCAACCAAAAACCAATGAACAGATAAACCCTTGACTGCAGTCAAGGGACAGCAAGCGAGAGAAATACACAGAGCGAGAGAGAGAGAGAGAGAGAGAGAGAGAGAGAGTCTACCACCTGCCACCGCGGCAAGGTAAGGTAAAGTGAGGTGAGATGGGCTGCTGTTGCATTGAGGTAAGTTAAGGTAAGGTAAGGTAAAGTGAGGTGCGACGCGGTTAGGTGAGATGTGATGGCAAAAATTTGAGTGTGGGTGAAGGTGGATGTTTGCATTGGCCATGCCAGCGATAATAAACCAACAACAACCTGCGCGAAATGAGAAATGCAGCATAATATTAACCACAAACTGAGATTGCAAGGCTCCTGCTGCTGGGGTGGATAGCTAGCGACAGAGCATTGCACACAAACAAGAGCTCAATTTGCCCCAAAAAATGCACTGAGACAAACACAAACCTAACAAAATGTCATCTCATATTAAATAGAATGTCAAAACTATGTAAAATTGATTGTTCAAAGGGCGTATAGTTGATATATCATACAAATATTTTATTATAAGTAGCGATGGCAAATAAAAATCAATGATTTGATTAAGAATCGAAAGAGATAGAAATAATCGAATCATTAAGCGATTAAAGCGTCTTTGATTTGCTTTTGATAGTTTAGATATATTTTTTATTTATTTCCTTTAAAGCTGAAAGTAAGATAGTAGGAAAATTATTTTTTTAAGTGTAGGTACCAAATTATTTTGTAGGACGATTATTGGAGACATTAATAGATTAACGATTCGAAAGTCAGTTTTCGATTTAATCATCAATAATTGTGTATCCTATGATTAAACGTGCCATCACTCCTCGCAGGGAAGGGTAAATGCAAAATATAGTCAATGGTTTGGTTCAATCGCTCACGAGTGAGGTAAGTCATGATTGTTGACTTGGTCAATTCAATTTGACTATTTTGTTCGTGCAGTGTATTCTGACTGCATCTCTCTGCCTGTCATAACCTTCACACCGACCACAGACAGAAGCAAACTTTTGCATGCGAATTTTTCTCTGGCTGTTGGCTGTTGGCTGGTGGGTGTTGGGTGCTAGTGTCCGCCTCAGTTTGGAGGAAGTGAGTTGCAGTTGCATTGCCGCCCGCCCCCACTCCACCCCACCTTCTTTACCTCTCTGGTGTTCCTCAGATCTCTCCTCACATCTCCATCGAAGCCTTCACCATGTAATAACAAACCAAACACTGCATAAATTCTGGCATCGAGTTGTCTGTACTTCGTTTTCGCTTTTGGTATTTGGTCAAGAACGAACTCTGTCTGTCTGTCTGTCCGTTTTGCTTTTCTGTCTGTCTTTTCGTTTGTCTATTTGTCTGTCGTTCGTGTTTGAATTCGGCTTGTTTCGCCTATGATTCCGCTTCTATTGTGTTACGGCGGAGAAAGGGGAAATGTGCGGTGGGGTAATGCGGATGGTGGTTGTCGTATATATGCCTTTTGTTTTGTTAATTTGCCTGCTCCAATATCGAGTCGAGAATGGAATGCGTCTTTGCTTATAGGCTTGACTTGCTTTATTTGAAATTCGGAAAGGCCCATGAAATGAGACGAGGTTGGGCGGGGAGATGAAGACTCTGCTTGTGGATGTAGAAAGCTAACTAAGCTACTTACTTGAACTTATCGAAAAATAGCCATGCATGTACGATTTTCACAAGGACGAGCAACAAAGAAGGCTTAACGAAACAATGATGAGAGAATTGAATTGAAGGTGACCAACAAGAAGATGCAGCAGGTTTCTAAGCCTGAAGTGATTAAACGACAAAATCATTATGATTGGAAACTTTTCAATCGGCCCTATCACAAGTTCTACCTCTACTCTATGGAAATTGGCATTAGGCCAGTATTTTCAAGGTAACCGAATCTCTTTAGTAGCAGCAGCAGCAACAGCAGTAGCAGCAGCGACAGCCCATTTTCCAGCGATTGCCGTTTACAATCTCTAGGCTCTAGGGCATACTTAAACCAATTTTAATTACATGCATGCTGATTGCTTTGAAGGCTCTAAAAGGACCAAATAGCGAGGGTTTTTAGAAAAGGGGGGCAAATTGAGGGCGGGATTTATCAACACCACATTTGTCTACACAATGTGTGTAGTACACATGCCGAAAGGAATAAAAAATGAAGTAGGGAGATGAAAAAAAAGGAAACTGAATGGCAAGCTAATTGAATATGAGTATGAATGAAGAAGACACAGAGACAGAGGGAGAGAGTGAGAGAGAGAACTCAAACTCATTCTCTTGCTTTTGCTCATTCCCATTCCCACTTCCACTACAGTTCTCTTTCTCTTTATAAGCCCCTTGAAGCCGCAACGATGACAACAATAACCAAAGATGAAGAAGAGCAAAAAAAAAAAAAACACAGAAAAAAAAAAGAATGAAAGATGGCGATGATGATGATGAAGGGGGGCAGAGTGGTAGAAATGGTGGGTGGCAAATTGAAGAAGGTAAACTACCATAACGAGAAGAAGAATCCGTTGGCACTAATGGAAAAAGCATCAATGGCTTATGGATTGAAAAGCAGTGGCGAAAAATTTATGGATTTTTTACACAGTGGGAATCACTTGAGGCAGGCGCACCCTATCCCTATCCCAAACTCCAGCCAAACCCAACCTAACCCAACCCATCCCAAGCTCAGCCAAGCCAAGCCAACCTTCCCCCTCACCTGTCTTTGTCGTTTTGCGTATTTGCAGATTTTGAGCCTCCGCTTATCATCCGCTCTCTCCCTCTCTCACTCCCATTCTAACACATCTTTGCCGTTGTTAAGCTAGGCAAACAACTGGATAAGATAACCAGGGTTGGACCGCCACACTAAACACAACACAACGCACAGTCGTCTCTATGGGTTAGAGAGGGGAATATGATCTAAGGATAATTTTGTGATTGTATTGATCAACTTTATATGGCAAAGTTGGCAACCCTTACACAGTAGCTTACAGTTGTGTTTGGCTAGAGAATTGCCTATATATGTACATACATATATGTATGTGTGGACAAAACGAGGACGAGTTGTAGGTAACGGCAGCAGCAGCAGCAGCACGGGCAAATGCGTTTTAAAATGACGCCCATGACGCAAACAATAACCTTATAAACTGTAAGGCCGAGAGAGCAGAACCCAGCCCGACCCACCGACCCAACGACCAACCGACCAAACGACCGACCGTCCGTCCGTCCGCTCGCCCGCTTTAGCTCTTACTCCTCTAACGTTCTTCTCCAAGCCCACGCCCACACCCACACCCACTCTATGTCGCTGTATACACAAATAAACATTCAAGTGGAATTATTGCAACGAAATTCAAAGGATTACGACAAAAGCACGTTCACAGGATTCAACAGAAGCAGCAGCAGTAGCAGCACCAACTGAAGTCCTGCTCTGCCGCATTGCAAGGCTGGGATCGGCTACCAAACTGGCTCCGAGTTGCCAATGACAACAATGCGGGCGGCATGGCAGAATGATGAAGCATTCAATGGGCTATTGCGGAGGCGGTGGGCACAGCTCTGTGGGCAGCAGGCAGCAGGCAACAGCAGCAGCAGCAGCAGGAGCAACAGCAAGTTCAATGAAGGAAAATTATGAAGCCTTATTTATTGTTTATGCGTGCGCATAGCTCATGGAGCGAGAGAAATCAGTGGAGAAATACCCAAACGGAGCAAGGAGAAGGTGGAGGAGGAGCAACAGCATCATCAACTGTGAATGCTGTGTAATTTTTGTTTTACACTCTATGATGGCAAAAATAGGGCAGAGCATAAGCATAATGAGGATATAGGCGACTAACTGAATAACTTTGCAACATTCTACATTTGATATGAATATCCTTAAATGGAATTCAAGTGGCAACCACAAACGTCTTAATGTTACCCAGCAAATGTGTCTCAAGATGCACAATTGCAATTTTTTCTATGTAGAGTATTAACATAGGTAATAACCTTTTGAAGAGACTCTCAGCGGTTGGTTTTATTTTGTTTTTTTTCTCTTTTTTACCACACAAACATATTAATATCAGTGAAAAAGACGAATGGAACGCACATGAAAGTTGGCTTGGCACTTCGTTCAGAGCATGTGAAAAATTTGCACAAATAAATATGAATTGCACTTTAATGCATATTAAGCTACGCGTAAGGATGGCGCATACCCTCTGAGGGCAGTGGCAAGAGTTTATTATTAAATAAAGTGCCCACTGTACGCCACACACACACACACACACACACATACACACACGCGCACCCTCCACTGTTTGTTAATATTCAATATTTATTGTTGTGTATAATTGAGTGAAAAGTTATATGTTTGTGTGATTACACAACGAAATCGTCAGAGAAAGAGAAACCCATATGTGTAGGAGAAAACCATCACACAGTCAGAGATATGAAATCTCAAATAAAAATGATGCGCAATTGTAATCAGAAATGTGATTAACCATATACAGATATGTATGTATGAATATTTGGCGAAAGTATAACGCAACATTACAAATTCTCATATGGCTAATTAGACATAAAAGATAACTTACAAATAAAGAATCATTGCAATTCACTGCAAAGGTTTATCAAATCGAATCGACTTACCTAAAACGAGAAGAAGAAAAAAACAACACAATTAGTAAATATTTTCAAATATAATTATGGTCTTACAATTAGTTTAATTACTTGAGAGAGTTTTCATCTCTTAGTCCCAATTATGGGGTTAGATTCATTTAATGTACCTTAAAGTATTTTAAGTATTATAGTTAAAAAGATTATTTGCCTCTAGTTTCATTTTAAAAAGTAATCTTTTAATGTGCCAAAAAAAAAACGAATTGACTCAAATACTTTTGTTTTGGTATTTCTTAAATAATTGAAACTTATTCACTTATCCATCAATGAACTTGAGTGAACATTTTCTCCTACCACAAACAACCCAAAAAAGTATGCTATGATAATTTAACAGACTTATTTTTTAACTATAAGTATAATATAAAAAACTATCTGTGGGTTCATGTTTTGTCCGCCCAGCAGAAAACAATAATTCCATAAGTAATCCTATCGAGAAAATTTGGTCCATTCAAGTACAAGTTAAGATCTTTTACTTTTAACAGATTTGATTCTTAACAAAACCTCTAAAAAGGGTTAACAAGTTTTTGCTTTGTATCTTCTAGTCTTTATTCAAGTTGTTCACATTCAATGAAACTAAACTCAATTAGGTTCCAAGTGCCAAATTAGCATTATTTCATTGTCAATAACTACTGATTAGCCTTAATAATTCCAATTTGGTATTATAGTTTTAGAGCAATTATGGTGGTTATGGGTGGCGAGGGGTCTTTGGTCATAGGTCAAATTGATGAGATTTTTCCCAATCTCATAAAAGAATAAACAAAAAAAAATAACTCCAGCAAATTTGCTATGCATTTTGGTAGACTCTCTCATTGGCTTTTCCACTCCAATGACTTTCCCTCACTTGGTTTGCCCCCTTTCGTTTTATATCGCCGCTTTCTACTGGCTCCTTTGCCTGGGTTTTGAATTATATTTTTGAATTATGCATTTTTGGCGAAATTTTGCCAGAACGCTTCGTTCGTTCGTCGACATCTTTGGTAGTCGTGGCACAAGTTAAATTTATTATTAGATGCCGCATTACGTGGAAGGTGGTGCAACTTGCCGCTTGCTGTGCAGTGATTCATCAGAATTTATGCTGCAGTCAGAGTAGAGCAAGCAGCAGCTCCTGTTTATGTTTTTTTTTTTCTTTCTTTCTTTCTGTTGTTTTTTTGTTTTGTGGTCGCCCATATAATTTGATATGCTGGCTTGGCAGTTGCATTTTGTGTTGTGGCTCATAAATTTTGCCAGGCAAAAAACATTTGTCTGCTGCTCTGACATGCATGGCATTAACTGGCTAGAAGAAGCATGGAGCAGCCGCATGGAGTTTTGGATTAATGAAGTGCCTGAAAGATTAGATGATGCCGCAGATGAGGTGGGCCGCCGATTGGTCCGCTAAGCTGAGGTGGTGGTGGCTGCGGCGGCGGCGGCGGCGGTGGTGGTATAAAAGTTATTGACAAAACTGTTGTTGGTCATAAATTTAGTTATGGGTGAAACTGCAGTTAAATTAATTGCCCAGGACTCGTAAACACCTATAGCATTAGGCCGCAACACCCCCTCGACCCCTCACCAGCCAGTTCTTTTCTCGCTCTTGCATGTTGCTAGCGATTTCTGATGTTTTTATGCCTTTTTAACACTTCTTTTTCGTTTTCTAGCTAAGCAGCTCACGCAATTTCCATAAAAATAATAATTATAATAAACGTGAGCCATAGTCCCAACTTTAATCACGAATAGGCTGAAGCGGAACGGAGCGGACCAGAGAACGGGTAAGAGATTGGGTGAGTGGGTGGTTATGAGATTTTTTCAGAGGGGGTAACGGTGAGCGGTACAAGCGCAGCCTTGCCAACTTCCGCTGTCGACTTGTTTTATGCTTCCGGCTAGCGGAAGTGTTTGCCTAGTTGCCGCGCTAGTTTTGTCGCCTGCGACAAAGCACACGGCACCACCAAGACGCAAAGGCAACGGCAACGCCAACGACGACAAGGATAACTTTGATTTGCATATTGCTCTCTCTTTGGCACTGGCACTGACTCAAGCTGCTGATGGCACAGACACACACACACACACACACACCACCAACACCCACCCACAACACGTGACAACAATGCAAAATTTTCGTACCGAGTCAATTACCCAAGACACATTAGCAACTGCGTGCTGGGGTCCTGTGTCTCGTGTCCTGTGTTCCTGGCCTGCTGTGCCTTGCTCAATCCAGACAAATCAAAATGCAATTGAAGTCACACAATAGGTATCAAAAGGTATATATTATACGATGAATTATGATATACCATAGTCTATCTTAAAAGGTTTTTAGAATAATATATTCATATAATGGACATTTCGGAATTTCAATCAATTTTTCGCTTAATAAAATATTTCCCATCCATTTGTGTTCCTTACACTTGGTAAAAGCCTTTTTAAAATTTATATAGGGTTTACTTTTTAGTTAACTCAACTACTCCAAACAAATCTCTAATATAGAATGTTAAAATATGATTTTAAAAAAATATATATATATATATCATGTATATATCCTTTTTCATTGATTCAATGACTTGGAATCATTAGTCTTACAGCAAAACCATTGAATAAATTTTGAAATCAACTTCTTCTGAATATTTGGAATAGAAAAACGAAAGTGTTTAATATAAGATTTATCTTCAAAGCTATATATTATTTTAATATATTTAGGTTTAACTCTCAACCAGTTATAATTCAACCGTAGATTTTGGTTTGCTGATATTATTTCTTTTCTAAAGTATAGTGAATTTTGGAATCCACTGTATCAATATTCGTGGACCAGACTTTGATGCCAGCTGCCACTTTTGAGTGAGAAAACTTGTTGAGCCACAGCTTCTGTAGCTCTCACTTACTATCATGCTTTCCCCTATGCTCTTTCTCTCTCTTTCGATTGATGCGGACCCCGCTAACGATCCTCCAGGCTGCAGCTAAAGTCTTATCTGTGACGCAGTGGCTTTTCAGCTACTAAAAGCGTGCACAGAAAGAGAGAGAGAGACATGGGGAGACAGAAAGAAAAGGAGGCAAACACATTATGTACAACTCATTTAAAACGCCAGCAGAAGCGACGACAACAACTTTGTAAGTTTTTCTGGAAAATTGCTTGGAAAAAATTGAAAAATTATTTATGCTGTGTGCAGTTTTTTTGAAGCTGTCAATAGCCTTCGCTATGCTCTTTCACTCACTATCTCTGTCCCTCACACTCTTATACTGGGTGGTCTCCTTCTTTCTCTTTATTTTTTGTCGCCGTCTTTTGGGGCAACCAAACGAAAAGTATACAAAGTTGTCGCTATGCCCGCTGGCGGCATGCGCTTGCATGCAAAAGTCTACTTTGTTGCCTTAAGTACTTATGCCAGGACCAGAAGCAGAAGCACAACACAGAACCCAAGACCAAGAGCAAGACCCAAGATGTTCGTTCGTCTTCAGCTTTTACTTTGTCCTGGAGGATGGGTGGTTCGGCTGATGCGCTTTTCTTTCTGGCTCTGGCTTAGCATAATTTTAGGCAAACGCACGTTGCTTAGTTTATAGGCAAGGCATAGGATTCGTTCTCGTCATCGCCGCCATTGCCATCATCATCATGATTGTCGTCGACGTCGCCGTCGTCGTTGTCGTCATCGTCCTGTTGGCAGAAATGTCAACTGTTTTTAATTGCCCGAGACACCAGCGGCAGGACGAAAACGACGACAGGACCAACATTGTCTGGCTTGGTTGCCTTGGCACGTCCGAGACAAGAAAATTAGCCTTGCCTCCATTCATCCTCGCCCTCAACCCCACACAAATGCCTTAAAATAACTGTAAAATTGTGTAACAAAAGGATTTTCATAAGCTGCGCTCATAAACTATTGGAACAGAGCAAAAGCGACAAAGACAGCAACACAAAAAAAAAAAACAAAGAAAAGGGACAGCAGTTGGCCATGGAGCCTTAGTAGATGGGACTCTAACGCTATGAAGTTCGATTTAATGGCCTGGAACTTTGTAAGTTAGAAACGACCGAATACGAAAATTTCGTCCATCCAACCAACCAACCAACACCCTTCACCCTTCGCCCACACAAAAAATACAAAAAACAAGAAGAAACGGAACGATTTTTGCATAAAAAGCTCAATTTATAAATATTTTAAGGCCAATAGCTAATGCGCTTTTGTGTTTCGTTTAACGTTTAGCGCCTGTGCGTAGGCAGCACATTTTGTAATACGAACAAAAGAAGAAGCTGCCAACCGAGGAGCACCAAAGTTAAATGAAAGTTGAAAATGTGTTTGTAAACAAAAAATGGAAAAAAAAATTATATACTTACATATATATTAAATTAGCTATCTTCAGTCAGGCCGAAGTTTATATACCCTTGGAGGAATTTTAGTTATCCTATTTTATAAAATTTGCAAATTAAGATTGAGGAGCTATGATATGGCAATCCGATGTAATCAGCAAATACGTATTTCTTACAACAGTTGTTCAATTCGAACAATTCAAGAACTCATCCTATCATCAGCTCATTTCTTAACATGATCGAGAGAATGACTAAAACAAACGAAGAGTTTATAAAACTGCATTCGCATGCTGATCAAGAATACATACATACATATATATATACTCCTCTCTGCCTTACAAATACTTGACTAATTGTATAATACCCTCTACAAGGGAATAAAAAACAAAATTTGGTGACCATGTTAAAATTTGAACAGCCATGTTAAAAGCAAGTAGGCAAGCGAGAGAGGGAGAGAGAGAAAGACAAACAAAGAATGAAAGAGAGCCATGGAGAGATCCAACACCCAAGCAATATATCAACGATCCACATCTAAAATAAATGGCCAGGGATGCAACTACTAGAACAATTGCATTCAATGTGTATTCCATTATGGACTTGTGCTGGCATTTTTGCTGTTTTATGGCACACAACGTTTGCATAGATTTGGGGGCATGGGGCCTTGGTTGGGGCTGGGCTAATTAATTTAAATGCGTGAAATTTTCACAGCAATGCCAAGGCTCAGCAAACAACATACAAATGAGATTTATGTGGTAGGTGGGCGGAGGGAGGCAGATAGGGGATAAATGTGGGCTCTGGTATCATCAGAACCAGCTCCAAACAGAACCGGAAAACAGCCACACAGCCGAGGCCAGGTCAAGTGGGTGACTTTGGTGGGTTAAGCTGCTTATCAAGTTGAGCATTGAAATTATAGCCGCGAGCTAGACACAAGAGAAAGGAGCGAGCTTCAGTCAGCTAACCAGGATACCAGAGACTAGAAAACAGAATAGCAGCCACTTTGTTATGGTGAATGTTGTTTCTGTTCTTGTTGGTGTTGTCGGTGGATGTTAGGATAGGGATGGAGACGGGAATGAGAATGGGAGGGTAGGTAGCAATGGCAACGGCAACGGCAGAGGCAGCGGCAGCTACAGCACAGGACAAGTACAAAGGCATCCTTTTAAATTTCCTGTCATTTGCCACACAATACGCTGGAGAGCGGCCACGAGATGAGACTCGATTCAACTCAACTCGCCTTGCCTCGACTAGAGTCGACTCGATTTGCCTCGACTTGACTCAACGCTGGCTGCAGCAGCAATTGTTGAAGGCTCCAAGCTGCACTGCGTCTTGGTTGTGGATAAATTACAGAGGCGGAAAACGTTCATGTTAAACAGAGGAGGAACAAAGGCAGTAGAAGCAAGTCTATTTGTAGGCACTGACCAAAAATAAAGAACGAAATCAAAAATGCATCAAAGCAAAAGGTCGAAAATATATATATTATTTCTCTTGTTTTTTCTCTAAAACTAAAATCAGAACTATAATTGTTAAAACTCATTATAATTCGAAAAGATTTCTTAGTTTTCCTCAGTGTATTTCAATGCAAAAAACAAAAACAAAAAAAAAAAGAAAGAAAAATCGCATTGCTCTCGACGCGGCGCGTCGCTTTGCTTGTTTGCTAGAATTTAGCCGCTGGGAATTTGCATTTTTCATTACGCACAGAAAGAGAACGAGATGGAGAGAGAGAGAGAGGGAGATAAAGAGATTGTGGGGCAGCAGGAGAAGTGAGGAAAGAAGGGAAGCAAAGGGTTCTGGTAGCTGGGCGCCATATTAACGCCTAGACTCGTTCATGGGGTTAAAAGCTAGTTTCCGGCGGAAGTGGCTGCCGTTGCATTCCCCAGGTCCCGTTCCCCTCTCCCTTGCCACCACAACCCGAAATTATCTCACTGGCTCTTCTGACTTTTGTTATAGTGTGTGTGTGTGTGTGTGTGTGTAAATAAATTTCTCTGCGAAATGAAATGAATGTGATTGCCAGCGTGACGACGCATGGTGTTCTAAAACCGTCCAACCCTCCCTCCACCTTCAATTGCACCTCCTCCTTCCCTTTACCTTACCTCCTTTCTCGACCCTCTCTCTCTCTCTCTCTTCCTCTCTTTCTATTTCACTCTGTGCAGCTGTCGGAAGCAGTTATTATGGCAGCATATTTGCCAGCTTTCTCTCTGGGCTTCGTTTTTGTGGGTTTTCTCCGGCGTTTAGGGTATTTGAAATTATTTTGACTAAATATTTAAAGCATATTCTAACATTGGCTTCTTTTTCATTCAATTGTCTATACTCTACAATGAGCCTAGACAACACTGACTAGAAGATTTGTAGTTAAGTATTAAGAATAAGAACTAAATATACTCTAATATAATTTCTATTTCATATAGTTCTTCTCCAATTGTAGGGTATCAGAATTTCAAGGTTCTCAAATATTGTTAACCGAAAATGGTTTTTTGGTTAAATTTCTAGACCCAAGGATTATTTTGTTTGAATTTCTAGTATTTGCTGCTTTTTTGTGCTGGCCACAAAGAAGATGAGAGAAATTATAATGAATTTTGATGTTATTTGTCTTTACCGTTCTGATCAAATACGGTCAGCCAACAGTCGAGTACAAATTGGGGAACAATGAAATGGACAAAAAAAATATATATTAAAACGAAATGTTCAACAATTAAAAAGCACAAAAAATCGAAAAGAAAACAAAATACATATTCCAAAGATAAAGATAATTATATTTATGAACTGAAGGTTCTCGTTTTACCCCTGCACCGCCCGTCGCTTGTCTCTTGGTCTAGCCTTGGGTTAATCTTGTACCTGGGCAGCCAGAGTGCACATTATTAATCAAAGTCAATCCCAAAGCCAATCTTGTCCTCTCTTCCTCTCATTTATCGTTCTTTATTCAAACAACAACAACAACAAGTTTTGCTACAGTTCGTTGGACTGGGAAGGAGGAGGAGCCCGAGGAGGAAGAGGTATGAGGGGAACTACAACAATTTTTGCGCCTAATCAATTTGCTCAAACGTCACAAAGTACGCACATAGAAGTCAGCGAAGGAGTAGATGACGAGGAGGAGTGTGTGGCTTCTTAGGTTAGAAGGTGGTAAAGGGGATGGACGGCCAGGGGGGTTGGAGAACTCGACAAGGAAAATTTATTTCATTTGTGTTAGCATTTTGCATTTCATTAGGTTTTCATTAAATAAAATGTTGAATTACACGCATAATTTATTCTGAAGACGGAGAAGTTTTTTTTTTCTCTGTGCTTCCTCTCTCTCACTCTCTTTCTCTTGCTTTCTCCTTGGCTCTACGGTTTCTCTCTTTCTCTTGTCGTAGTGTGGTGAGGCCAAGAGAGGGGGAGAGAGAAAAACATTTGGGGACCTTTGGCTAACCCAACAAATTTGTAAAAATCAATTGCTAGTCGAGACTACAAATCAAAATAAAACTTTATGTTGTTCCCGTTATTAGGAAAATTGTTGTTTTGTTTTTTAGAGGGTATTGCAGAGTCGTTGCCTTTTTGTTTTAGTTGAAGGCTTGGTTGTTTTTTCGGTGTGGTGTGGTGTGGTGTGAGGGGCACATTTAGTTCCTGTTACACGCACACACACACACACACACACACACAGAGTGAGTGAAATCGAAACAAATTACAATAAAAATGCCAAAGATGCGTGCTAAAAGATTAAAGCCTGACACGAAATGAAGCGTGGCCAAGCCACCAGGAGTGCGGGTCGTCGATTGGAGGTGGGGCGACAGACAGAGAGAGAGAGGGGGTTGCTGGATAAGATTTTCATATGGCAGGCAAGTACATTTGTTCCTTTGGCTTGTCATCGAGTGCTGGCGATGTTACAGAACGAAAAGGCAAAATATTTATACAGCTTCCTTCTCAGCCAAAATCAAAGGTTGAATGAGTTCACTTCAGTTCTCTGGCATTCTCTCGCTTTATCTCTACCCACATCCCTTGCCCGTTCTTGTTCTCATTCTCTATCTCTGACTTGTGTTTCTTTTCCTTGGGTGTTTTTGGCTTTATTTTGACCCTAATGATAAATTACTTTAATTAATGCCGCCATATTGTCTTTGGCCATTATGCAAGTTCATTGGGTTTAATTTGTGTGTGTGTGTGTATGTATGTATGTGTGTGTGTGCGTATGCTTTTACTCAAAGCTGATTTATTTTGTTTCCTTCTTGGCCTTGCGGCTCAAGTATTTTGTCTTCTTTGCGTTTCGTTTTTGTGTGCTCCATTCGGTCTAAATGCAACAGGCGCAACGAATAAGTTAGTTGACATATTTGTTCTGGCCAAGGCTTAATTAATTGGCTTAGAACTTGAACTTTGAGGGCAAACGGAAAGAAATGCTTCGTTTCGCTTTTCTCCCATTTCTCCCCTCACCAAGGGCTTTGTTTCTTTTTTTTTTTTTTTTTCCTTTTTTGAAGGAATCTTTAAGAAACTATTTGATTCATTGGAATGGTGGCTCTTTAGTTGGACGGTCGGTCGTTCGGTCGTCACTGGCAAAAGGAACACGTGACCGAAATGTATAAAAAGTCTTACATTGATTGCGTATATGATGCGGTTTTCGTTTTAGTAGAAAGCGACTCAAAGGTACTTACACATACTGGCTGTTGGGATTAGTTGTGGGATGAGCATTGGGGGGCAACAGACCAAAAGAAAAGTAAGTTAGTTGATGGAAAAAACTGCAGAAAGTCGCAAAAGAATGCGACATGTTAAAATTTCAATCTAACGAGTTTAAATAAATGCAATGTCAATATAAGTAAACTATTCAAAATGTTCACTTTTTATCGTTTTTATAGTTGGACAATTCAAAACAATTTTTTATACGCTTTTATATTACAAAACGATAAAAAATTAAAAATCTTTGAACAACAATTGCAATTAGAACGAATTATTGAAATTTTTTGATCTAATGCTTTTAATTTCCATGGGCTAGTCCTTTTGCTCGTGAGAACTGTATAAGAGTTATTGCCAATTTAGCCTTAAGCCCTTCATTTTGACCTAGACTAGACTTATAATTCGAATAGTAAAACATATGCTTTGTTTAAGTCTGTTTTTTTTTTTGTCTAATTTTTTAAAGAAGTGGCACTTTTGACTTCAAACTCTTCAAGCAAGCACTCAAAACTTAAATCGTCTGAACCAAACAAAAACTACATTTAATTTGAAATTATGTTTCAACTAATCTAACTTAAAATTCCACTGGTGTCCATACAAACACACACACTCACACACACACACGCATTCATATAAAGGAAAAGAAGAGCGTCCTTGTCATGAAGCTTACTGTACCGGAAGCAAGCGAAAAAAATCTTAAAATGAGCACTCAAGTGGCATTTAAGGGAAGGGGGATTCGTAGAAGTAGAACTAGAGTGGCCAAAGAAACACACCGTTACCCCTAAGCGTACCACCCCACCCCAGCCCTCATCATCTTGGACTTGTCCCGCAGCCAAAGTATCGCCAAACAGAGCAAACAGAGAAGAAAAATAAAATTAATATTAAATTAATTCTGAACATGAAGTGTGTGAAGAAAATTGCAAAAGTCGCAGCACCAACAGCAACAGCGACGACGACGACGACGACAACGAGAAACATTTTTCCAATTCCATAAGCGAACTTCAATTTCAATTCAACTTACGACGTGCCCAGGACAACGAAGAAGCCAATTTCATACAAATGGCTTGACCATTGCGAAGGACCAACTAGGACCAGGACACAAGACATAGGACATTCAATGCCTTGAAACTGGGTAACGGGTAATGGGTACAGGGTATCCGGCATCGAGCATCGAGCATCGGCGGCAGTTGGCACAACTTAAGGCGATTTATGAAACAATTTTTGTGTGTGTTGGCATGACAAAAAGTTACTTGCTGCGGCACTTGATTATGTTTTGTACCCCCCTGCCAACCAACCATCTCTCCCCTCATTTCTGTGGGGTACCTTTATGCACTTTTGTTGTGTTTTTGGTTTGTTTTTTGGACCAAATTAGCTAAGAAATGGAGAGAGCTCATAAGAGGAAGCCAAATAAAAGCAAACAAATGTCAACTGCAGATTGCAAATTTTTCCTTTAACCCATTGGGTAAGTGCTCTGGTATTCTATATGTTAAGGGGAATGAAAAATAGGTTAAAAGAGGCTGAGGGTAAATTGTGCTAAGTTTTAAATGCTTTTAAGCATGAGTATGAGCATCAGACGAGTCTGTATTATAAAAATATATTGACTTTTTGGGGTAAAACTAAGGCACATGGCTGCAAAGTTTAATCGTGGGAATTTTAAAATATTTATCAATATTTCCTCCTCCAAGTGACCTTTTCCTAGATGAACTACTAATCTAAGTAATAGAGCTTTTTATAGATCAAACTAAAGATTGCCATAAATTTCGCTTTGATGTTTTTTAAACATTATGATCGATCTAATCATTAATTTAATGGGAAATTTGCTCCGCTAGAGCAGCCATAAGTTATATTATCTATATCAGTTTAATTGTTTTTTGTTTCTTTCTTATTACTTTTGATCAACGATTTTTGTTCATGTTTATTTTTTGTTTTTTTTTTTTTTGTTTTCTGCTTTTTGCACTTGTAAGGGTTAAGCTTTCATTTCCCGTAACATTCAAGAAGCAGCTTGTGTTGTTGTTGTTGTTGTTCTGCTCGCGTGAGGCACAAAGCCTCATGCTAAAGCCCATGCCAACCCATCTTCAATCCTACCTCCGACGCAGCAATCCACCATCCTCTTACTGCCAGGCATCTTTCGTTCCTTCTCAGTAAGAGACAAACAACAACAAGGCAAAGTATTTGCAGCTGCTTCTGCTTTTGGTTGCCCTTGGCAATCTTTTGCCATGTATCTACCAAAAAAAAAATGAAGAAATATATATATATATAGAGAGAGAGAGAGAGAAACAGAGAGGAAGAGAGAGAATGGCCATGGTAGTGGAAGTGAAAGGGAGTAAACCAAGGAGGCAAGAAATGGGCGGGTGTACGCCCACTGCATTAAAATCACAAGACAAGTGGATAAGCATTACCAAAAGAGATCCCCAACCCCAATCCTCAACATTACAGATTCTAGCTTACCAAGTTGCCCCCTAGCCCATGTGCTCGACCAACTAGCGTAGCGTCAACAACAAACGTAAAAACCGCAGCGTGGAGAAAAGCTTAAGAGTTACCTGATGCTGATGCTGATGTCGATGCCAATGTTGCCTACCTCCAGCTGCTCTACTTTCCTTTACCTTTAAACCTTTCATAGTCACTCGCTCTGTCTCCCTATCTCCACATCTCTCTTTCGCTATTGAGAGTTTTGGTAACCATGGCAAATTATCTTCAGAGTTGGCATAAGTTAACAACAGCAGCAACAACAACAGCAACAACAATTGCCAGCGGTAACTTCGCTTTTGCTTTTTACTTATTTGGTGTTTTTTTTTTTATTATTATTTTTTGTGTTAAGGCTGAAAGGTGAGTGCGGAGAGATTGGCTGCTGGAGGTAGATGAGAGGCAAAGATGACAAATAAAAGTTAAAAAATATTCCAATACCTTTACATATTTTACTGAAGCTACCTTTCTGATGTTTTTGCCCCTTAGTCGCAAACAGAAATGGGTAAAATTGTACGATTCCCTTTCAGAAATGTTGGGCAAGTTGGATTCATTGGCCACAATGGGCATTGGTCAAGTGAAATGCCACCCAAGGATATTTTCAACTATAATATTTTACAATTGATTGCCAAGACAAAAAAAAAACAAACCAATTGTATTTTTCGTAGGCACGTGCCCCTTTGTCAATACAAAAAAAGGCAACCGAAAATGCATTAAATCGACTTCAAGTTATGTGACAGGCACTCCAAAGGCCAAATGATCCCTGCCATTCAGGTTCATCAGTCAGAAAAGTTCTCGAAAGAAAAACTTGCTATATAAATCGAAAGACTTTAGCGTAAACCAAGCCAGGTCTTCTTTAAACTTTTTATTTAAGTCTAATGTGATCTAAAATTCAAATATGTCGATTGGATACATATGAGTTGTATTTATCTGTTGACAAATTGTGCCAATTTAAAGGAGTTAACTTCCCAAAAACTCCTTTTGACCCTTTTTTGAATAGAAGTGATTTGTAATAACCTATTGAACTCATTTGAAAATGGTCGCCAATATGATTTATTGTCGTACAATGGCAAAAATTAACATAAAATCTAAAATTACAACTTCTTTTGGCTATAGTTTCATCTGTTTTTGGTGTGGGACTGATTATGATTAAAATTTAACATTAATCTCTCGCAAATGGAGTTTTACCTCAATAAGGATATTTTAATCCTTAAGACTATATATAGTTTACCTTAATTAAACCATAACTTAAAAATTCCTAAGGTCACAAATCAAATTAAAGCAATTTTGGAAACTTTGCCATACTGTGCTATTAAATTATATTGAATAAAAGTTTTTATAGTTTTTTTATATAAATATACATAAATGTTACTTTAGATTATACAGTTGCCTAATTAATTACTGCGCCAATTCTTTATTAATTTTCTTCAACATTTTATTATGCAATTTTGTAGTTTCAAGTGTTTAGCGTAATAAGAATTCGACCTTTGGATAAAATGTTCAAACAATTTTGTTGCTTCATCTTGAAGCTATTGAGCATTTTTTGAAAAGTATTTGCAACTTGCAGTTGGCATGACAAAATGCTTTTGTAACATTAAATACGAATAAATAGAAAAATATTTTCCCCTCCTCACCTTCTCCATCCACCCATCTACGTTTCAAATTTGAAATTAAATAAGCTTTAACAAACTGAAGAGAAGTTTCGTCTTCTTTTGTATTGTTTGTTATTTTTGAAACATTTTAATCACCCTTGACCTGAGAGATTGTGTCGCTCTGTCAAAAAGTAATTTACCAAATACAATGCCAAACTTGTCACTTCAAAATTAAGAAGAAAATGGCGGCAGAAGCTAAAAAAAAAAACACACTCACATACACACGCACACACACACACACCAAATGTGGAGGTGTTGGCAAATTTGCGGGGGAAGCTTTGTTTGCCCTCATCTCACATCACATTTTAACAAAGTGTATTAAAAAAATAAAAACCTAAAAGAGAAAGGGCTTTTTTGAGTGTAAACGAAATTTGTATACCCTTTAAAGTAGAATACTCTTCTTCGTATATTGTATTTAATTTGTAGACTCTTGTCAAGAAAATATTTTAAACTTTTGTGAAAGACTTGACTTTTGTGATGTAGTTAACTAAAATAGCCAAGCAAATTAATGTCCCTTTTTCTTTTGGTAAGGGTAACCAAAATGAAACCGGGGAAAAAAAAGGAAAAGAAAAGACAAGAAGAGAATTCAGCAAAGTGTAGCATTATATAAGTTATTTATGTTGATATGAACAAAAAGCAAATATAATGCACATGATGAGGAGGAAGCAGAAGACAACAACCAAAAGAGGAGGAGGAGAAGGAGGAGGAAGAGGAAGAGAATTGTGAGGTATGAGGTGTGTGTGAGGTACACCCTACCCCCTCTGTTTCAAACACATAATAAAGCGAAAGTCATGTCCCCTAAGGGCTGGCCCAGGACAGTGGCAAGCAGCAGCAGCAGCGGCATCAACTGTGGGGCCAAAAAGAAAAGCCAAAGCTTTTCAATAACACGTAAAAATCTTTAAAAATTGAAATTTATTATTTAAACTGGGGAGTTAGATTGCTAAAGAAAGGTGCGGTGAGGTGAGGGGAGGCAAGCCAGGAAGCAAACTGCTAAAGTGTGTGTGTGTGTGTTTGTGTTTGTGTGTGCGTGGCCAGGAGAGGAAGACAAGGAAATGCATTGCAAAATCTTACGCACATCTGACAGTTACAAGAATATTTTCGGCTGGAGTCTTTGGGGGAATCTCCAACGGAAGTGCGTGCAAAATATAGCAACAACAAAAATAAACCGAAAAGCAACAACAACAGCAAATTATTATTGTATAGATAATAATCAGATATTAAAAACTTTTCTTCCTCGTCTTCCTTTCCTTTCTTATTTTTTTTCGTTTGTTTCCTTATATATTTTTTTTTTATTTGAAAGGAAGTTTTTCTTTCCGTGTTTATATAAAGTTAATGCCATGTGATGTGCAAATGTATAATTTATGGAGCTTGTTACAGAAAGTGAAAATGGCAAGAGGCAAAATTCTGTTAGCAATGATAATTTATAGAGATTATCATAAGCAAACGTATTTATAGAATACAAGAGAAGCAACAAGCAGAAAGACAATTTGTATACCCTTGAAGGGGTATCAAATCTATAGTTAATTATTAAGATAAGATAAGATAAGTTGTAGTCAAACCTTTTGTTTCATTCAATTTCATACAAAAGTAAACCTTGTGATGGAAGATGATTTTCTAGCAACCACTGTGCGGGCCATTTACATTGTTAACTATTTTCCATTATTATAATTTACGAAAAATTCAATTTTAATAGTCTTTGCTCAGAAAATTCTTGGAATTGCTCATTTTATTCTATTCTTAGTCTTAATATTTACTTAACTTTTACCTACAGCCCCATCCAGAGTCACACACAACACACACACATACACATAGATATACATATACTCCCATCCACAAAAAGATAATTAATTAACTAGACTTTGGCTCTCCTCTATATACACTGCCCACTGTACGCCGCCTCTTGCTCAACCAGTGAAGGTTTTTATTGTGTAAACTCGCAAATAACTGGATTAAATAGCATCAAATGCTTTTAGTTGAGTTCTTAAACAGGTGCAGAACGGAGAATGGAACGCCATAGAACGTTAACAGCAGCTTCTATTGGTCCTTTTTGGCCATTCGAACACTGTTGATCAGCAATATATAAACACTATTTTGTTATCATAATAACATTGAAAAGTGTACAAAAACTTGTGGCTAGCACTGTGCTGTATTTGTGTATCTCTATGTGTGTGTGTGTATGTATGGAACAATTTACAAGCCAGCGAGCAACAGTGTTAAGCTGCTTAAAATTTATTACCTTTTGCTTGAAATAACTTTGCCAGGAACAAATACCAACACAACCCATAGTGTGTGTGTGTGTGTGTGTGTGTGAGAGAGAGAGAGACAGTACGAGCTACACACACACACACAGACACATATACAAAACAATGCGCAATGATGATAATACAATAAAATACCAAACACAAAAAGCATGCCAACAAGGACAAGAACAATAACAAACTGGCATTGTAATAATGCTAACAGAAGACAGTATAGAAAAGAAGAGAGCCTGAGCTGCTGAGGCAGCTATACATTATGAAAAAGTGAAAAAGAGCTCTCTTCAAATGCTATGTTTGGTCCTTGTAAACATATACTCTCCAAGAGTTGTTGAAACAAACTGAATTTGATCCTTTTGCCCAATTATTTCCACTGCGGGCTAAACAAACTAACGATTGACAATTTTGGCAGTCCTTGACAATTGATATTCTATAAATAATTTTCAACTAGCACTCAACCTAACACTAACCTGTTGTCCCTAGACAACATTTGTTGAACATTTTCTGGTTCTTCTTACCAACTTCTGGATTCTTGTATATAGATTTAAAAAAAAAACTTCAGTCCAAATGAAATTTCTGCACTATAAAGAGTCTTTGCTTAAGATCATTTTCATTGATTTTCCTACGTTTTCATTAGCATACTTTTAAGGGCTCCTTTATGCACTAGCCAATTAAGGTTAATATCATTTTAATAGCATACTTATGTGGGCAGCTCTTTGAAATAAAACCTCTTTAAACCATCAAAATGTACATATGTTTCTGTTAATTATTTTTTAGCTGCTTGCTGAAAATATTACAACTATGAATTGAAGTCATTAAAAATTTATTAACTGAAGCACGCTAATGACTTGCAAATAGAAGAGAGAGAGAGAGAGAGAGAGAGAGAAAAAAAAAACGATAACTCGTATGTCTTTTAACAATCAATAAAATTAATTTGCTAAACTTTTTCTTTTCTATTTTCAGCAGTGAATAATGTGAAAATAAATACAGACACAGAGTACCTTTTGATTTTTACTGGCGGCGTAGATAGTTTTAATTTTTATTCTCGTAAGCATATTTTAATGGGCAGCCAGTGTTTGTCGTTTTTGGTTAGAGAAACTGGACACATTTCGCTCCGCTCCGCTCTGCACCACGAGTAGAGGCGAAGAGTGTGGAAGGGGTCTGCTCTGTCTCTTTTCCGCATTCACCACAAACGGAAGCACTTTAAAATTATATGAGGCCTTTCCCGGTTATCCTTCAACCACTACCATGCAGCAATCCCTATCCATTCTCTGATCCACTCTCTCTCTCTCTCTCTCTCTCTCTTTTGCTCACTCACTGACTATGTATGTGTTGTATGTGTCCTTCGAAGCCACAAGCCGGTAACCGAACGAAAACTCAACTCGAAAAACTTTTTCCCTCCCGTGTGTGTGTGCAAGTATGTGTGAGTCTGTGGGTGGACGACGAGTTGAGGCGACACTTATGTCCGCTTTCCTGCTACTGCTCATCCAACTCTTCCGTCTCCCATTTTTTGGCCCTTGTCATCATCACCCATTTGATACTTCCTCCAAATGTCGTCTATTTTTTGGTTAGTGCCACTTTTTGATGCAACTAAGCGTATTTATTACTTATTTATACACTGAAGTGCTACACGAGATGGCTGAAGTGTGGGCGTCTGCCAACCACGCCCATAAATAATTGAAGAGTCAATGCTAGTAAACATTTGTAACTGCTAAGTGTAGATATCCTCTATGTACGACATACGTGGAGTACCTACCACCGCATTTCGGGTTTCAAAATGGCAAAAACTTTCGTTTCATTTAAGCAAACGAATTTTTAGTTAATTATGCTAAGTAGATAGGCAACCTTTTCCCCAAAAGGCAACACCTGCGTCCCATCATCATCATCATCATGATGAAAAGGATTATTTATATCAGTTTTGGCATTCTCGTATATGATTTATGACTTTTGGGGTTTTGTCATCAAAGCATTTTTTGTATTTTTGTTGTTTGCTTTTAAAGCACTCAGCTATGGCAATTGATGCTAGTCCTACTTAAGTTCTTATCAAATTATCGAAAGCTACCACGCATTCTCCAATACGATGAGTGTCATTCTGTCAGTCCGACTGTCAGTCATTCAAAATCGAATAATATTGATCTAGTGTATCGTCGTCGTAGTCGTCGACGGTCGGCTTCGTTGTCGTCCTGTTTTTCTGTGTGTGTGTGTGTGTGTCCTCTACGTTGTCAATTTGTTTGTTGCTATCGCCATGACAATCAGCAGCACCAGCAACAGCAGCTGATTTCCATCTAAAGTGTGAGAGAATCAGTGCAAATATATATATATTATATATCTGTATATATTTGTATTTGAGGTGGCAGATGTCAATAAGTGCCAGAGCGAGAAAGAGCGATAGAGTGAGAGAGAGGGAAAGAAAAAGCGAGCGAGTGTAAGTGGAAAAGGAAAACCAAAGTAACAAAAGTAACGTTTGACACCCAATTACGGCGTGAAATCAAAAGGAAATTTCTTTGGGGAATATATATCGGGAAATATATATATATATATATATGTACATGCACAGCCCACACACACACACACAAATATATTTATATATGTATATACTATTTCGTATGTATGACCAAGCAAACGAAGTTGGTTGAAATGTTGAAATGGCACCAACCAAGGCGCATACCAAGCAAAGGCTATTTCCATTGTGGCTTCTAGATTGAGAAATACTTTGTCACTTGAGTGGACAGTGGCCACAGTTTTCAATATGCACATATTTATCAATATATGTATATCAGTTTGAATGAATATCAAATTGCATTTATTAATATTATTTAAATCGTCCTTAAAATGACCGAGTTATGAGCACTTTGTCCTCAAGTCCCAAATTGACACAAAAGATAAAAAAAACTGCAGAAAAACGCAAAATCTTTGATATATCAGCTCTACCCAGGACTTAATGATAAGAATTTTATGACACCATTTACGTCCTGATCCTTTAAAGAATTCCCGTGATATTTACAATTTTTTCTGAAACAAAGATTCCTTTTATTTTAGCTTCCTTAAGGACGTTCCAGGATCCGTAAGTGTCAGCCGAAGCGGGTTTAAAGGACTTTTATCAGCTGAATATAATCCCACTGAGCTTTGTATACTGCGTTTTCTCGTTAATCCTTTGTATTTCTATTTGTAGGCACTGGCTTGTCATCATTGGAGGGAAAAAGAAAAGAACAAAAACTTTGTGACATTGGATTTTTTTTTGTTGTCTTTAATTACAAAGAAGAACCAACACAATAAAGACAGTAAATATGAAGAAAATTGCATTTATTCAATCTAAATCTAAATTAGATTCTCGATAGATTAACAGTTCACAATGTGAGGCAATTTGCTGGTGCATCTCTAGCTGAACTTCGTGGTCAAATAAATATGACGCAGCAGATATGAGCTACTGCTCACTTAAGCTACAACTTACGAGCTGTAAGAACTGCTTAAGAATCTGTGAAGTAACAACATCAATGTGTATGATCTGTAATTAAGTGAAAGCTGAATCGACTATATGGTTTAAGTCGTTACTGAAGACTACTTCTAATGTGTTTGAGACATCTGCTCGTACATCAAAAATAATTAAACAAAAAGGACGACTCTAGCCTTAGAAGCGTAAACTAGTCAAAAACAAATCGCCTAATGCTGAATACAAAGAAAACTAAACTTAACTCAAATCGATTTGCATTACTTGCCAATGATGATAAGGATACAGGTAAAAAATCTCAGGATCTGACTCGTACCTCGATTTTAAAGACAACAACGCAACAGTATCTCAACTAGATGATAATGTGCCAGAGAGGGTTAAAATAAAACATAGGACGACACGTGCAGGAGTGACGCAAGATCACTATTATATTATGGGGAAAATTGGTTTTACTTTTCATTTTTGTTGCATAGTTATTTGGGCAAATAAATATTTAAGTATGTTTTCTTAATATGGCATTTAAACCTTGCTAAAATATAAATACATATACCATTTACTCAATAATTGTAATCATTAGGGTTTTTATTATTTATCGTATATCGCATTCCACTGTGCTGAGCTGTCACCTGGGCAACCTTTTGCACCTTGCGGCGCTTGTTTTGTTGGCGCAAAAGGATCTTCTAAAGCTTCTCTTATAACTACATAATTTGTGTATATACAATAGCGTATGTACACATATATACACATCATATATTGAGTATTCGAGTTTTATTATTTTTTTTTTTCTTATTATGTAAAAGCATACGCAAAAACGAATATTTTTATATGGCTTTGTGACACACACACACACACACTCCCACACACGCATCATGCACAACAAAAGAGTGTAGCATAGCTACGGGCAATTTTCTGTGGCCTTTAGGTTGCGGAAGAGAGGGAATCAGAGAGAGAGTCGCAGAGGCTGGAGGAAAGTGTGTGACATATTAATTACTTTCGTCCAGACCAAAAAGCAAACAGAAAAAACAAAAAATAATAATAAAAGCCAACTGAAAGTAAAAAAGCAAAAACAAAAATTAAGGAAAATAAACACTAAAAGTAAATGTGAAAACCTGCAAAAAACTAATATTTCACGCAAATTTAAATTCATTTAATTAGCTACAAAATGTTAGCCGCAAAAGGCAAACCAGCCATGAGCAGAGATTGCCAGAGAGACAGAGACAAAATAGCAAACAGAGTGCTGAAGAGAGAGAGAGAGAGCGAGCGAGCGAGGTATATTGCTAAATGGTGAGAGAAACATACTCATAAATGGACTGACCAAGGCCTTTGAAACTGTATTTCCGCTTTGGTGCAAACGAAAAAGCCACTAACGATGCTAATCACTTCAACTAACTAAAACGCTTCAGCTCACAGCATAGTTAGGACAGCAACAGCAACAATAACTACTATGAGTGGCCTGAATTAACACTGTAGAAAAATATGTTGCAATTTAATGCAATTGCAATCATCATAATGAGATTCCTTTCTCAAAAACAAAGCCAGAATAGGGCTTAGTTCTATAAGACAGCCTAATCAAGCTGTTAAATTATCTTATTAAGCATATATCCAAATTGGGCAATTCAAAAATGATATACTTAAACTTCTAATTTTAAAAGAAATGTACACCGTAAGATAAAGAAACTTTACATAGAGAAAAGGGGAACAATTTTGCCCCTTAACGTATGCAATGGGCTGCAAAAGTATTGTTTGTAACTAATTCACTACAATGTTTGCTTCGGGGTTGAATTTTTGTCCAAAGTTTGTATTCTATTTTATATCTCTTTTTGAAAAGACAAAGTTTCGTTAATTTCACAGTTGAAGATCGGCCCACTGAGATAATGTATCTATATATCTATAGATTCAATCTAAAATATAGAAACTTTGTATTTAGTTCACTGTGATTTGTAGTTTCGCTCAGTGTAATAACCATATATACTATTTCCAGGTGGCTGACAGTCGACAACTGTCTATCTACGCATCCATCTGTATTTATATCTATATCTATGTATGTGTGTCTTTCTCTCTCTCTCCCTCTAGTTCTCTATCTGTGTGTGTGCGTGTGTGTGTGTGTGTGTGTGTGTGTGTGTGTGTGTGTAAGTTTGGTTGCATTCGTGTGATTTTGATGAATTTGACAGTTTGTGGGCGTTTGCGCTGACAGCTGGCTACACTGTTGCCATGGTTGCAGCATGCAACATCTATGGCCAACAGGGCCAACAACAAGAGTGGCGAAGGAGGTAGAAGGAGGTGTGCATATATATATACATATATGGACAACTCTGCTAAACCGCAACCGACGACTTCCGTTCGCCATGCTTGTTTGCCTATGAATCTCTGTGTAACTTTGTGTGCGTGTGTGTGTGTGAAATGGTTGCTGCATTTGCATTAATTTTGAATTGATTGCTTACATTTTAGGCAACACAATGATAATGGGAACCCAAGAGGAGTACAGAGGACAAGCAAAAGAGGCAAAACAGAGAGTGTGAGAGATAGATAGCGAGAGAGAGAGAGAAAGAAAGTCGGTTGAGTGTGGCGGTTAGGGGGGCAAGGGAAACCCTAATATAATTATAATATCTCCACACAACATTGAAGTCGGCGGGGACCTGCGGTTTTTCGGGTTGTCATCATTACCCAGCCATTGTTGCCATGTTGTTGTCCTCGCATATTGCGGTCACAGCAAATTCTATTTGTCCGCCTCCCCAGCCCTCTTCTCCTCTCTATCAGCATCCTCCTCCTATCTCATGCCATCTCGTTCACAATTCTCTCTCTTCTAACCACTTTCTGTCGCCCACTTTTCAACGCAATTCTCTTTTATCAAGGCCAACACATTGAAAACATTTGTGCAAAACAAAGAACCACAAAATGCAGAAAAACAACTAAAATAATGACATTTGTTGGCAGAAAACCCAAAAAAAAAAAACAATTGCTTTTGTTTTTGTTGTTGTTGTCGCTATTGGCCATAAATAAGGCAAGTAGAGTAACTAGGTGAAACTATTGACGCGGCTAATAAATGTTAATGGAACATTCTTACAGTTCAATAAACATTCAATTTGTTAAATTTAAGTACTTTTATAAACTAGAATTATTATATAATAAATGGCTTAATTTGTACGCATAAATAACATAGAATAATTCAAAAAAGTTTTACTTTTAATCAGTTTTAATGGAAATTTACAACAAAATTGACAACTTTGTTTTTTGTCAGGTGGAATTAAAATAAAAGAAATTCAAAAACAAAAAAATAGTTTTTTTTAATAGATTTTGAAGGACTATTTAATAAATAATTACATTTAAATTTATTTTATATTCTTTCCCAATTTCTGCTGGCAAATTTCTAACACTCAGATCCAAATGCCATGAAAATCTGATGAGAATTTTTATACCCTCACAGAGAAGACGACGATTCTGCTCCTACAAACTATGTTTATTCTATTGGAATATAGCCATGTCTGTCTTTCCGTCTTTGCTTTAAACCGTCATGCCCTTATTAAGAAATCTATTGAAAAGGAACTTCACATTTATTACCTAATTGAAATTAAGTTTGATAACTTGTCGGATGAGACTACTATAACATATAGTTACCATAGAATAGAGCATTCAAAAAGCCTTCTTTATTACGACATATCCTACATCAGTAGAAATATAGAAAAATCTTCTAAAATAATTTCTCCTAATACTTATAGAAGAATCTTATTAAATCCAAGAAATATTTGAAAAATGCAACTTATTTATAGAGGGTATATGAACTTCGTCGTCAAAAGAAGATTCTTTCTTTCTTTTTTTCAAAGTTTTCTGATTTCTACATTGTTGTATTTGAATTAGCTATTTGAATTCCTCGTCAGAGATCGTTTTTAGGAGAATATTTTTCTCACACCCCGCAATCTGTTGAGATTTTATGTTCAATATTTGTCAATTTCTAATGAAATTCAGTTCAGAAATAGATCAGTCAAATGAAAACACCAACAACATACTAACAATGGATCTAGATAATTTACAAAAACGAAGAACACAATGTAAGAAATGTATAGCAGCTTTTGTCGTCTGTATAGATCCTTTAGATAATATTTTATAATCGATCAACGCGGGTACTATAATTGATTTCAAATATACATATATATATATATCTATATATATAAATAGCTAGCTATAAATCATGATTATGGGACTTTCTTATAAAAAAAATAAAGAGGTAGAGTAATTTTATTGTTTGCACTATTCTAATGGCCCTTCATTAAATATACAAAAAGGGAAATTCATTTACTTCTTTTGTAAACAAACTAACACACACACACATACACACACAGATAAACAAGCAGAAAAGCTTACACATGCTACGCCCATTTTCAGCCTTAATATCACGCATACGCCATGTTGACGTACTTACGCTTCACGCCCCCTTTTCGCTGACTGACCTTTAACGCAAAGGCATAAAATTAATATAAAACAAGAAAATGCAACCTGCTGCTGCTTCCACTGGTCGGAGCTGCTCGCCATTCACTACAATCAAGCCACAGGGCCACGCCTCTAGCAGACATGGGTACACTCATTTTCATTCCCACACACACACACACTAACCATCCACCCACCTGGCTGGCCCAAAAAGAAAAAAAAAAGAATTAAATAAAAATTCAAAGCGACTTTACGGCTTTAAATAATAAAAAACAAAACAAAAAATAGAGAAAAAAAGGGGAAAAAACGTAGCAAGAAAATAAAATGCGAAACTTGAATGCGGCTGTCGCTCTGTTTAATAAAACTTTCAACAAACTCAATTAACAAAACTTTCTGCTGGCCACAAAAGAGAAGAAATGCAAGAAAAGTGGCATAAACAAGGCAAACAAACAACTGGGCGCTCTGCGCTCCAACCAAATGATTTCAAGGGGCAGGGGTGACCAGTTGTGGTGGTTGGGGGGCGTGTGGGAGGTTTTAAAACGAATGACAACAGCAACAAGAGCAACAACGACAACAACAAAATAAGAAAGGATTTCCAACTAGGCGCTGATTTATTGTAGACAGTGTAAACGGATATGCTACGAAACGAACGAGCGAGCGAAAGCAGAAGCTGAAGAATGAATCCCAGCATTTTGGCATTGAAAGTCCATTTAACATTTTGTCATTTACAGTTTTGAAATAGTTTTTGAAAACTTGACACCAAACAAATCTCGCTGCCACAAAGACACCGAAAGGCGGCAGAGGAGACAACCGACAGACAGGCAGAGAGAGAAACTGACTGAGTGAGAGAGAGACGGATGAAGAGTGTGCAATAAAATTGCAGGAAACAATTGCTGACAGGACAAGACTGAGTTGTAGAGTGTAAGCATAAGAGAGAGTGAGAGAGACAGAGAGTGGAGAGAGACTAACTTCGTATTAGAATTGTCAACAAGCAGCGCGAAATAAACTTTTATTGCAACAAGCAACGAGCGAACAAGCTACGTTTCCATATACCCTAAGAGAAAGTCCTATCCATTTTTTCATTCTCCAAATAGCCTTCTTCCTGTTCTTCTTTCAGTTAAACACAAAGCGAAAGGTCCACTTTGGTTTTGAGATATCCAATATATTATCTATCAAATCAACTCTCTACAAATATTCATTGTAAACAATGATTTAAGCTCATAGTAATACGATTTTTGTCATTGTTTGATTCCTTAAGACATCTAGAGGCTTTGATAAACAATTTAAGATTTCTCGACTTAAAAACTTATGAATTTTTGTTTGATTACAATTTAAATTTCGTTACTTAACAATTTAATTACTATCAATTTTATTATAATCAAATATTCCAAGAAGGGCAAACGAAGTAGTCGATATTTGGATCCTTGATCCACCTTTACCGTAAGGCAATGATCGAGACTGTTTTGCCCTTGATAAAACCTCTCGAAACATCTCGTTTTAAGATTAAAGATCGTTTAAGATTTAAAAACAACTCTTCTTATTTTTAAGCATTAAAAATAAAAAACTTTTGTCAATGTTTATTTTTTTAAACAATTAAAAAATGCTTTTAAAACTCAACTCAGAGAACTCGCTTTAAATAAGAAAACAGAGAGTTTATTTGCATTACTATCAATCAAAAATGATAGAGTATATAATTTAGGAGTTTTTTCAACTTTCAGTTTTTTCTTTTTTTGTATTTGTTTTGGTTTCTCTTTTCTTATTTTTTTTTTTTTTTGTTTCTTTTATCGTCAAAGTAATCGAAAATGATGTGTCCTGTAGGAGTTTTCAAATTGGCTGCAAAATAATAGAATGAAATGAGGCTCTTGATGCAAATTGATTTGGATTAGACCAACACATGCACACTCAAAAATACAAACACATACACACATACACACACACACACACACACACGAATAGAGAGCGAAACATTCAACAAACTACGAATACAACCCACATGTGCAATTTTGTTTTTTTTTTTTTGCAGAGCGTTGTCGAGTCGCCGTCCATAAAAATTGATTACCAAATTGCACGAAATGCAACTCGAAAATCTATTGGGATTTTACTTAAACCATTTGAGTTTTTATGACCATAGTACATTTAGTTTCAAGTAAAGAAAAAGACTAGAAAACTAACTGAATATCATTTTAGGGTACACGGTTTGTTTTTCTGTTGTTACTGATCCTAACTTACAAAAAACGATATATCCAATTATCCTTATTCTGTTATTTATTTTAGTTTTGAATTGAAATATATTCTATTTTCTAACTGAAAGGTTTCAATTTTGATTTAATTTTAATTTAAGATTGAAAACGCAAACAGACATCATTATTTCGATGATGTTCAATTTAATTTACTTGATGAGAAATTTTGCAAGTTTAATTTAAAATATTGACTAACCGAACTGATTGTGAGTTTCAATTATACATACATATGTACGTTTGTATATGTAAAGAATTACACTTGGTTACTTAATTGGGCTTCATGTTTGCAACCGAGCATTTGCTTTGGCGGCAAACAAGTTGCAACAATTAATTGCGCATTGGGCACTTTTTGGTTAATAATAATACACATGTTGTTTATAAATCAACAATTGCATAAATCACAGCTCAACGAATGCGAAATGTAATTTCATGTGCACGCTTCAATTGCCTTGAGCATTGCCAATTGCCACTGACCAAAAGCCCTCCCCGTTGCCGTTGTCCCATCCTAGGCCAACCCATCCACCACAGACCACCATATCCCCTCCACCGCCACTGACATTGCCATTGCCGCCGCCGCCTTCTGCCATTTCTCCATTCGAACTGACAGTGCAAACAACAATTTGCCGATATTCTCTGGCCATCAATATAAATAAATAAATCTTTGCCAAGCCATAACAACAAAATCAGTTGCAATGGCACGCACAACGACAGCGAGAAACGAGAAACGCAAAAATAATAATAACAATTTAATTAAAATATTCAGCAAAAACACACACACAAACAAATAGATACAGATATAAAGAGAAAGAGAGAGAGGGAGAGAGAGAGAGAGAGAGGAAGAAACAGAGAAAGATAGACAGAGAGAGAAAGATACAATTGCAGAAACACCAAGGGGAAGGCGGGGCCTAGTAGAGAGGGGGGAGAGGGGAGACTGGTAGAAAAGTTGACAGCTTATGAAAATGCAATTTTTATTTTTTAATTGATTTCTTGTTTGGGCAATATTTACTTAAATATTTGTTCTTCTCCCCCACCCCCTTCTCACTTTGTCTCTCTCCACCTTTATGTTTTATTCTTTGATTTGTTGTTGTTGCTACTGTTGCCATTTTACTGTTCATTGTTATGCACAATTGTTTATTGCAATTTTTATTAATATTTAAAAAATACCAAATTTTATTTATTATTTGCTTACGCAACATTATTAACTGTATGTGGCGAATGCAAAAGCATTCGCCCAAAGGCAAATAACTCGCCACAACTCTTATATTATATTTACAATTAGATATATATTTAAAATAAAATAAATCCTCAAATTACATAGGAGCACACTTAGTTTGCAATATGTATAATATATCAAAGGGAAACCACAGAAAAGAAAAAAATTACATCAACTCAATATACAGTTTTTATACCCTTGCAAAAAGGTATATTAATTTTGGTCAGAAGTGTGCAACGCATAGAAGGAAGCATCTCCGAACATATAAAGTATATATATTCTTGATCAGCACGACGAGACGAGTTCATACAGCCATGTCCGTCCGTCCGTCTGGATCGACGCGATCTCCTCCTAGACCGTAAGAGCTAAAGAGCTAAAATTTTGCATGTAGGCTTGTATATACTGCAGGGGTTGCATATCTCGGATTCAGCCGGATCTGACCACTATATCATATAGCTCCCATAGGAACGATCGGTCGAAAACAGTGACTTTGATCAATATCTTCGTTATTTCCTATGCTAAGATTGTAGGCCGTTCTTTCGCAAACATTAGCCTTTTAAGATAAAACGTTTTTCCACTTTGAGGGCTATAGGTAAGGAAAAAGTTACCAAAAAAGTTGCAAGGGTATACAAACTTGAACGCGGTCGAAGTTAGCCCCGGCGCTCTGGTTTTTTATTAAAATGAAGTAAAGCACAGCAATTTTCTGTTCATTAAAAAGGACAGAGAAATTCTTGAACAAAAAAAAGAATCCTTGACATTTTCTTCTTATCTTTTTGTGGGACAAAACAAAATTTAAAGCTCGTTTGTTTGATCATTCATCGGTAGAAATTTGAATAAATTTTTTATTTATTTTTAAAAAGACTATTTTTGATATTTTTATGCAAAATTCCTTATAAATTTTCCTTAAGAATGATTTGATTTAAATGTATAAAGAACTAATAAGTTGTTTACTTTATCTCTTATTTGTTTAAAAATGATTTTCACTTATTAGCTGAAGGATATTGCTCATGTTTAAATGTATTACAATCGTTTAATGTTTCAATTGTTGTTGTAGTTGTTTGTTTGTTATTTTTCCACGCGACTTGACAAAAAATTATTAATAAGCTTTTACCCAGAGAGTCTCTGACGGGACAAATAAATAAATAGCCAACCGCTCAACTGCATCACCCGCCGCCGTCCATGCCACATCCCTCAACAGGGAAAAGACGGAAAACCTTCCCCTTGAGAATGCCATACAATAATGAAGTAAACTGTTGTCCAGTGCGAAGGAATAAAAAAAAAAAAAAAGAAAACAACAACAAATATATATAGAGAATGGCACACACACGCAGGACCCCAGAGTAGAAGTCGAAGTGAGAGACAGACAGAGAGAAAGGGAAAGATAGAGGGAGAGTCAAGCAAGGGTGCAGCAGAAGAAGGGACTTGTACACGGGGACACCCCTTCTAGCGCCGTACAGTAACAAAAACAAAAACAAACAAACATGTCACTGAAGGACACTTGAAAACTACTATTTAATAAATGAGCGCATAGAGGAGAGAAGAGCAGATACAGATACAGATACTGAGAGAGAGAGAGAGAGAAAGAGATGAGGAGAAGGAAGAGGAGCAACAGCAGCAGCAGCAGCAGATACATACCCTAGAGAGGGGCCATGAGTGGGTGAACGGCGGCAGAGAAAGTTGCTTGCTGATGATGGCTGACGGGGTTAAGTGGGAGGAGTGGGAGTCGGTTTGGGGGGTGGTATAGAGAGTGGGCGGAGGGGGTCCGAGGATGGGGCTAGGATGATTCGTCGTTGTCGTTGGCTGGGTAAACAAACAGAGTCATTTTGCAATTCATGCATTTCCTGCGGCAACTAATTAAAAGAGTCATTCATCACAGGCACCAGGCAATGTGATGTGAGCTGCTGCTCATCTCTATCTCTCTCTTTCACGCACACACACACACACACACACATTCCATCTATCTCTTTCCATCTCTCACCCCGTATGTGTGTGTGTGTGTGTGTGGTTTTTGTGTCCATTTCTGTATGCTCTGTTGCATGCTTATTACTGTTTGCTACATGTTTTATCCTCACTCTCCTTTTTTATCCCCTCATTCTTGTTTGTTTTAACGTTTTTATCTTTTGATACACTCAAATATATGACACACACACACACATACATATGATTATTGCTCACTTTGTGAACGACACACACACACAAGTAAATAAACCTTGGACAACCTGAATTTTGGGTAGATTTTTCGTCTGAATTTCCTTTTTTCCTTTGGTTTTTCTTTAACTCTTATTTTTTATTTGTATTTTATTTTGTTTCTGTTTTCTTTTTTTTTTTTTTTGTATATTTCAGCTTGTTTGCTTATCTTTTTCGGTCATTTCAACACATTTAAATGATAAGAGCAAAAGAGAAAGCATGAGAGAGAGAGAGAGAGAGAGAGATTGGGATGGGGAATCATGAAAGTTGTATGGGTTTTGCATAAACTTGACTTTATTTTCCTGTTAATTGCAGGCATTCATCCCCAAAAATACCAAAGCCTTTTCAATTCCTTCAAAGATTTCAAACGAAATCTTTACAAAAGTAAAGCCCATTGACTATTAAAATTAATTGCCATAAGGCACAATATGTTCAAATTATTTTCCAACTAAAAACGCGTATATTTGCGTTTCCTTTAAGCGACTTTAATTACCCTAAAGAGTCTGTGTTCAATAACGGCGACTTTCGTGGCCAAAGCCTACAAAGTAGTCTACTTTTCATATTTATCTTTCGTTTTTGGGCATCATTCGTTTCCAGAAAAACATTGACAAATTGAATGTGCTAGGTCAGTTCTCAGGTAATTGCAAAAACATCAAATCGTGTCATGGACAATATATAAAACAAAAATTGTATATTTTGCTTTGAAAATTTGTATATCAATAAAATGGCCAAAAAATATTTAAATTTTTAGAAATCAAAACCAAAAAGATAAATGAAACAAACTAAAAAATCAAATATATATTTTTTTTTTGATGTATGGCTTTCATTTGCCGTCACATGGAAACAATTTGTTACAATTTTTCCTTTCGACCGCATGACAGGCAATCTGTTGTTGAATATTCTTTACTCTCTTCTCCACTGTTTGGTTCGGTTCAGTATTTTGTTGTTATTGTTGTTCCTGTTGCTGTTTCTCTCTGCCTCTCTTTCTCTGGTATAACTTAATATGCAACAAGCAATTAAAATTAAATAAAAATTGTCACAAACTATGCAACACAGAACTTGCAGCGTTGACAGTGCGGAACCAAAGAAGTAAAAAGATACAAAATATATACATATATAGAAATGTGCATGTGCAGGAGTGAGCGAGTGTGTGTGTGTGTGTGTGAACGTGTTTTATTTTATGATAGCCCTTTGTCAGCACAGGACATTCACATGCTGCACTTGACAGGCAGCGGATTCAGTGGAAGGGATATAGCCAGAGTTGAGACCGGAGCCAGAGCCGTAGCCGTAGCCGGAGCCGGAGCCGGAGTCGGGCCCCATTGGACGACAGAAGGCGGCACAAATAGACCGCACCAAGTGGAGGCCAGACAGATGGTGGCACAGTCAGATAGACAGACAGATAGACACACGCACGACATGACTGTAACATGTAATTATTTTTCAATAAAAACCCAAGGCAGCAGAAACAACAAGAACAACAACAGAAACGACAACGACAACGACGACGACGATGACGATGACGACGACATCGGTGATGACAACATGGCGTATGAGTGACCAAGGCAAATAATATGAACAAAAAAGCAAAAAAATATATATATAAAATCACACAAGAAAATGAGTGTAACGAAAACCATTTGAGATCGAAATTCTTATGCTCTAGGTAAAAATTGATTTAGTTTGTTTGGATATATATATATATATATACAAAGGACATTGAAAGAGATATAAGATTAATTTGCTAATTATGTCATTTAACAACAATTTCAACAATAGCTCAAAATAATTAATTTTAATACAATTTTAGAGTGAAATTAGAAGATTTTAACTAAACTAACTCTAATTTTAGTCGTTTAATTGTATTAAGAGGGATTTAAGTAAGTGTTTAAGACAATAATCGAAATATTTTTATATCAATTTTTATTACCAATATCAAAACACACCCCAACACTATGTCAGGCAAAAAAAAAAGCAATTTTTATAAAACTTTTAGAAAGTATAGCATACTTTTTTGGGCAAATTTGTGTTTTATTGTCGTTGAAGTTTTTGGTCCACATATTAAAGGAGATTCATTAAGCACTAATAGACTAGCGTTATAGATCATTCAATCTCTTTTAATCTATCTCTTTTAATCTACATATATAATCTATATCTGTAGTAAATAGATTCCAAAAATTTTAAAATAGTTTTCACACAATAGTCAGATAGATTTCCAGTGCCAAACTACTCGATGTGACACAAAATAGCAGTGCAGGGTATTTGGAAAAATATATTGCATATACGATAATAAAATAAAATAAAAATAAAAATGTCTGGCATATATGCGTCAGCAACAGTTACGCGTTATAAAACACGGGGGTTGACGAGGAGGTGGCAAATGGAGTATGAGGCAGTCAGATGGATTCTGAACTGAACTCAACCGGCAAAGGCAAAAACAAGAAAGAAATGAAAAACAACAAGAACAACAACAACAACAACAAAAAAAAAAAAAAGAAAAGAGAAAACAATAAAAATAAAATTATTAATTTGCCAGAGCGAAAGAGCGGGTGACCACAGCATTTTAACAGCCGAAGTTTTTATATGAAAATGCGTTTTCGCTTCGTTGTCTTGATTTTTCATGTGCCACGCCTCCATTTGCAACAGCTGCCAGGTTTTCGGGCCGTGACCGTGCTTGCCCGCCTATAACACAACAACAACAACAAGAACAGCAACAACGAAAATAGTATATATACAAATATAAAAACAAATGCAAAAGGCAAAGAGAAGATGTCCGAATGGCAATGAGAACGAGAATGAGAAAAATCTGACAGGCCTCATGGCAACTGACATCTTTCTCTGTCTCTCTGTGTCTCACACGATTGCCTCCTCCTACTTTTTCTCTTATGTCCAGGCAGCAAAAAACTTTTCTTTTAGTCGAGTTCTTTTCCCAGATTTTTCGCTTCTTTCTTTTTCCTTTTTCGGCTTCTTTCTTTCTTTCTTTCTGCGGTTGACAGCCAAATACAACGACCATATTATTATTTTTTAAAAAGTGGGAGGCATTTTTATTGAATAAACAAATTTATATCAAGCCCACCCATATACACACATACGCACACACACACACTTATATACATACGTAATTAAATTTCATTTTTGCAAAATCAAGGCGCTTATTGTTTGCTATTTAACCTCTCTCTCTCTGTCTCTGTTTATCTCATTCTCTCTACTGAGCAGACAAACTGAACAAGTGAAGATATATTCATTCAGACCTGGTCGAGTCCAAGCGATATAATATGAAATTACAAAATAAAATGGGGGACAAAAATATAACCCTTTATGTTAGCACAGTTGGGGTTGGCATCGCAATGCCTTTGGTGTTAAAGGGAACACATGCTAAGAATGTCCAAGTAATATTATTGTGAAATGTTTTTGAAATAGCTGAAAAGAATTCCAGCAAAATATATATGAACAGGGACAATAGATGTATAATCCAAACGGTTATATTCATTTTATAGTTCAATAGAATGCATTCATATATCACACTAAACTAAAAGACTAAATATGTATTTATGATAAATTCTTTAGATTTATAGACTTTGTAGGGTAAAAAAGTACGCCAGAATATTATGAATTAAACTAAATATCAAAATTTACACAAGCTAAATGTCATAAATATGAAATTGAGAATCTTTGAATATTCAAACAGTTTAAGTTCCGCTTGAAATTTGCAAAATGACTATACAGAGTATCACTTAGTTGGTGTATGCAATCTCTTTTTTTTTTGCGTTTTCATAGCTTTCTTTGAATTTCAAGCAACACTCATAAAAAAACCAAAAGGCAACAACAGCAACAACAAAAACTGTAATTAATTTCATGCAGAGACACACACACACACACACACATTCATACTAAAGAAACTAATTAAGCTACAACTCTGATTAAGAGTATAAAAACGAAAAGAGATAGACGGTGAGAGTGTGTGAGAAAGAGAGGGAGGCCGAAAAAGCAGAGAGAGTGAGAGAGAGAGGGAGAAGAAACAGTTTTTGTATGACAATTTTTTTCGCCTTTCATCGAGTGTTGCATACTTTTGTGCGCATCAAAGCGAAATAATTAACAAATGTATGGTAACACACAAACACATACGCGGAGAAGAAAAAATGTTCTCATTCTCTCTCTCTCTCTCTCTATGTCTGTCCATTTTTCTCCTTGTTGGCCGCATTACAAATGTCAATGGGGAAAAAAGGATTTAAAAAAAATGCATATAAACGAAACGCGAAGGGTATATCATAGAAAACAAGTTCAAAAAAACAAACACAAAACATGGACACAGAAAGCGTTCCGGTTCGGTTTGCTGGTGGACCATTTTAATTAGCCAGCGCAATGCCTTTTACCAATCCACTGAACCATACGGTCATAATGGTCAGCAGCAGCAGCAGCTCCAACAACTTCCTATCAATAGTTTAATCATAAAGTATAAAGAATTATATGAGGTAAAGGTAACGATAACAACCATTCAGCTTAAATGAAATATCTGAAAATGCACTGAGAGAATAGATTGAAAATGTATACTAGAATTCTCATTTAATTGGTTATTCTGATATCTGTCAGTGTGTATGTGTGTGTGTGTGTGTGTATGTGTGTGCACGCAAAGAGTGAAAAAAAAGAAGCTCATATTGCCCATTGAATCAATGTATGGGGTCAGAGATCGATTCAACTGCCGCCACACCGTTCCGCCACTTCACATTCATTTCCAACTCTCCATTCGATTCAATTCGACTCGTAGCCATTCACATTCATCAGTCATCAGTCGCTAAGCCTATTCAATAGCCAAGCGACGACGGCGTCGCTGCGGAGTGCTAGGCTCAATGGGCAATACCAAACAGGCGGCTAAATGCCTTTTGTGCTATTGAAAATTTCCTCTTTCCACACGATATTGATGAATGAACTAAATACATCTATATATATTGTATATGGTATATACATATTTTCATTACAGCGGAGACGTAAAGCTGGGTCTGAGTAGGATTAGAGGATGAGAATTGGTCAGCGCGGCAATTTTCCCTTGAATTTCAATCATTTGATGGCAAAGCTAATTAAGTTTTTGTTTTTAATAAATATCCATAAAGGAAGTGGACCCGGCCACCTTATTTCCTAGACGTAATTGCATTAATTTATGATTTCTTTTTTTATATACGTATAAACCCAGTGCCGGATTAAGCCAGCGCGGGTAAAAGATCAAACATACGACATGGTAGTTAATCAGCCATCTTTTAAGTCTGTATTTCGGGCAATTTTTAACCGATTCCATAAATTATGCATCAATTAAATGGCAATTAAGTATTGTTTTAACTGCAGGGCCCCTTAAAACGCGAGGCCCCGCTATATGTTTAATACGTCACTGTATATAACATACCCAAAGTAAAAAAGTAGAGTGGGGCGCATTTTTGTTCCAAAATTTATTGACTTACCTGTAATAAAAAGAAATATTCATTAGGTTCATTCAAAAACTAATTAATAAAAAATCAAATCAAATTTATCTTGGAGAGAGAAAAATTCTTTTGCAACTATGTTTAACTAATTAAATTCGTGTAAATTTAAATGAAGCTTTTTGACTATGCAAGGAGCAGGAGAAGGAGAAGCAGGGCAAAGAGATAAATGCGGTGACTGTTGCTGACTAACTGAATGAGGATATGACGGGGTGTGTTGGTGAAGCAAACAATGTCACACACGTATGTGCCTAAAAGGACATGCCACGTATGTCTTGACTCAACGTTGAATGTTTGAGGTTAAGTTTTTGAGCTGACAAAGCAATTGCAATTGCAGCAGCAGCAGCAGCAGCAACAACATAGAGGAGGTGAGGAATAAAGACGATGGCGGCAACGTCGTCGTCGACGATGACGTCGGATATCCTGGCAACGTGCGCGACCCCTATGTTCCCCACACATCTCAGGGCTCACACTTCTGTCCTCCCTTCGCCTTTGGAAAAGGTGGAGCCATTAATTCACGACTTGTAATTTCCTCACTTCAACTACACAAGGAACCCTGCGACGGCAGCGACGACATCGACTCTGATGATGATGCAGATGCAGATGCAGATGATGATGATGTGAGCCACGAAAACTGTTTTTGACTATCAATTAAAGGCAGACAGCAGCCAAAGACAGACAGACAGAGAGACAGACAGATAGAGCAGAATATTCACGCACACAATGATATAGAAAAGCTTCTTCCCTGGCATTGAAAATTTTGCATATGTCACCTAATTAAAATTTTGCTCAAGCGACCATTTCAAGTCTATTAATTACCTACACTTGCCAGCAGCAGCAGCAGCAGCAGCAGCAGCAGGACAAAAAGGCTGTAGGTAGATAGATTGGTAGCTCCTCCTTTTGTTATGCCATTGTAAATCACAGTCTGGTGGCAATGCTGCTGCTGGACGAGATCGAGGAGAAGGCAAATGCAATCACTCGCCTTCAATTTTCACACCCATTGTCAAACAAAAATCTTTGTGTGTGTGTGTGTGCGTACAGCAGCGAATCCTACGAACTTCCTCTCCTCTGCTACTCTGACAACGGGCTCCATCATTATACTGTGTGATGAATGTGTGTGTGTGTGCGTGTCATTGTCCTACTAGGCAGAGGTTGCTTCACAACTCTCTTCTTTTGCCCCAATGTATGCAACATTTCAGTTGTCGTCACTTGCAGAAGTTGGCAGTAATTTTGAGTTGCACACGAGTAGAGAGAAAAGTGAGCAAAAGAATGAAGGTGGGAGCAACCATGAGTAAGAGGCGGGGGACTAACCGACAGTCGAGGTTGATTGAGAACAAGGAAATGGGGGGGGCGGATTGTGTGTGAAAGAAGGAAGAGGCGGTGCCCCGCACATAGGCCAATGCGTGCAGCCGCAACATTTACGCAAGTGGACAAGAAACAGAGACCTTCAAATGTGCACTGAACAAAATGGCTCTTTGCGATTGCGTTTTTGGGAATCAGTTTGGCAATTGCTTGGTATTTAATGATGCATTTTTATTTTTCTCTCAGTGCATTTGGAAAACATTTTGAATGCATTTTGTTGAGGCCTCCGTGTTTCGGTTGGGTTGCCATTTGAAAATGTGTCGGTGATTTACAACAATGTCGCCTACACAAATTTTCCAAATGTGTTTTTGCCACGAAAGCAAACAGAACAACTCTTCGTTCTGCCACAACCCTTTCTCCGCCTCCCTCTTTAACTCTCTCACACTCTCACTCTTCTTTACTCGCATTGACACGGATGTTGCAGTCTGTCTAAACTGTATGGGTTAGGATACACACGCAGAGAGGGACAGGGTGGGAGGCCGAGAGACGAAGAGAAGTGAAGTAGAGTGCGACTTTATTAGCGGAAGTGCTTTATTTAAGCTACAGAGAATCAGGCAAGCAGGCAGGCAGCCAGGCAGTCAGGCAAGTAGTCAGGCACAGTCAGTCAGCCAGGGAGGCAGGCAGGCAGCCAGGCTGACTGAGGCCAAGCCGTAGCCAGGACACCTAGTTCTAGTCCAGGATTCTCGTTTGTAATACGGCCACGTAGCAGGTGGTGGGAACGACAAAAGCGCATGGCAGGCATTTTACTTGAAGGAAATTGCATTTTCGACATTTTTCACACTTGGCAACAGAGAGACAGTGGTGAATGGGCAAGGAGGATGGGGATGGGGCTGTAGATGGGGAAGGAGGTTGGTTGGTTGGCTGGTTGGTTGGCCGTCTCCCTGGTAAGAGTAAAGCACAAAGGCTTCGTTGCCTTCTCAGCCAGCAAAAAGCACAACAAAACACATCTAAGCAATCCAAACAGTGCTGATGTAAAAGGCAACAAGCAACGAGAAAGGATTGTGAATGAAGGGAGAAGCTAAAACTGAGGTAGCTACTAGATACTTTGCATGCAGTTCTAGTACGAGAAGTAGCAGCAGTTGAAAGCGTTGTCATCAGTGATGCGAACGTGTCACTAACAAGCAGAAATAAAATAGCGCAATGGGCAGTGTTGTCAATCATTTAAAGGCGAAGTGCTAACAATTTCCAAACGAAGAAAAGTGTAGTCAATAACAGTACAAGGAAACAAGGCAATCAACAGTAAAAAATGTATTTCCAATTAGCAATAACCAGTTGTTAATTACAACATCATTAATCATCATCGGGGTCACCATTATACGATAATTGGCCCTACACGCTGTCATCACTAGAAGCAATACTTGACTTGGCTTTTGCCAGCCAAGTTTACTTTTTGCCGTTACCTCGTTGACGAACCGCCCCAAAAACCCTTTTTCTCCTTTTTTTGTCACACTTTGGCCAAAAGGTGTCAAAGGTGCATTTCGCAGCTGCTGCTGCTGCTGTTGCTCTAGTTGCTATGGTTGTTGTCCTAGGTGCGTGTGTGGCATTTCCGTTCATTTGTTTTACTTTTGCCACAACTTCACCCACCCTTGCCACACTTGTAGTCCGCTCGTTTACTTCACTTCTCGCTACCTCGAAGCCTTTGTAAAGGGAAATGCGCAAAAAGCGCAATCAAAGCGGAAATGAAATTTGCAGGAAGTAGAAAAAAATGTCTCCTCCTTGCCTCTTCCTCCATTTTTTTTTCTCATTTTTTTCTTTGAATTTTAAACACACATATAAAAGAACGGGAAAAGGGAACCGAGGACCCAAAGCAGCGGGCTGCTGGTGCTGCGGCAAAGGGAGACAAGTGTGGGCGGTATAACTGTAAAGCTTTTGGGATTTAATACAATTTTTGAAATGCTTTTGGCCTAGGCCAATTTGCTTGCTACTAGGGCAAGGCAAGTTGCTTACTGCCAACTGCATGACAGCGATAACAGAAACAGAGTAACAAAAAGCGGGGCAAAAAAACTAAAAATAGAAAGCGTTGCAAATAGTTTGCATGTTGCTACTGTTGTTTTTGCTGTTGTTGTTGCTGCTGCTGGTGTTGCATTAGAAGGCACTGAAGCGTCCATTTTGGGGGCATAGAGGACGAGAATTTCAATTGCTTGCCGCGCGGTTCTAAACGCGCAAGTTCGAAAATTCGACGAGGCAGATTGCGACACAATATTTTTTCGCTTTGACTTTGATTTGAGGATGTGTGGCAGAATGCCGACTTGTCGAGGTTTGTTCACATGTTCTAGATCGAGACATGGACTTAATAACAAATGCTACCTTAAATTAGTTGTAGATTTTTAGAAAATAATCTGCAACGAAATTCATTTTAATTAAATGGATTTTGGAATAAGTTAACTTCCGTAAAACTTCTATTAAAGGTCAATTTGTTTGCAAACATTTTCTATATATCTGTCCAAGGCTAATCTATACAATTATCTACATGAATGTAAATAGGCTTAAAATGACAATTTCCATATTACCTCTTTAATCAAATATAATTAAATTTCGATTACAAACAAAGTCATGTAGATGAGTAGAAAACGACAAAGACATCAACAGGGAGACAGACATATTTGAGTGCAAGTGCACATGATGACATCATCTCATATCCTTTTTCACTTTTATATATCAAAGCCAAAATGGCTTAACATCAAAATTAATTAAAAGAACTCGCTAATATTTTGCTTTACTTGATGAGCTTTAGACGGAGGGGAGTAAGAAAGGACAGAGGCGTTTGTCTCTTTCTTGCTCTCTATTTCCCTTATAGCCTTAAGCTGCATTTTGCTGTTGTTATTGTTGCTCTCTACCTATAAAATTCATATGCAGTTATATGACAAACAAACAGAGAGATAGAGATAGAGAGAGAGAGAGAGAGTCAGACAGACAGATAGACGACAGGAAAAGTGATGATGGCAGACCAAGAGAGACGGGTGGGGGTGTTATATGATGAGCGGGGTAGGAGAAGTGATACCAAGGGGCAGATTGGGGATCCAGACGACAGGCGTGTTGAAGTTGGTTGGACATTTTCTGAGCTGCAACATTTATTTATTTATATCATGAGACAGAGGCAGAGAAAGAGAGCGAGAGAGAGAGAGCAGCTTTTGGGCGTTGAATGGTGGGAGTTGGGTGTAGAGGCGTGGCATGTTGTAACATTGTTGTCAGCAGCAACATCAGCATGTTGCATTTATGAAATCCTTTTATCTTTTAGGTTTTAAATGCTACACATGGGGCGAAGGATATGTAACAAAGCTTTCTCTCTCTCTCATGCCCTTGCCCTCTCCTTTTATCTCTCTGTCTCTCATTTTGGCAGGAATATTGCCAAAGACAGAAACACGCTTATATTGTACGTCCCCCTCTTTCTCTTCCTCTCGTACTGCTTTCTTCTTGACCGAGTTGACACCTTGAGTGTCATTAATGCGTATGACATTTTCATTATAAGTTTTTATTGTTCTCTACCTTGTACATTTCCTTTTCAATACCCTGTAATCCATTCAAGTAGGGTATATCTAACTAAATAAACTATTAACTTAGCTAGTATGGTTATAAAAAACGATTAGGTTTAGTTTAAGAAAATGCATTTTGATTGAGTATCTGGTTTTGGGTTAATCTTTTGCTAAGGGTATCACCAAATCGTTCATTATAGCTTTTTTGTTGTTGCAAGTAAATATATATGTTGTCAGCTTGATTAAAATTATGAAATTTACTTTTCTGCAATGTTTTTCTTCTACTTCTTAATATTGCTGTTAACTGCCAAACAAACTAAATGCAATTTTCATGTGCATTTAGGAAAAGCTGTTGACAGCTTCGACCTGATGTCATTCAGAAAGTGAGACAGTGAGACACAAAGAGGAAAACAGAGAGAGAGAGAGATAGAATGTGAACAGACAAGATAGTGTTTGTTGTCTGTGTGTGTGTGGCTTGCCTGTCATGGTGCAAGAGTTCAGTGAGAACTGATTGTTAGATGCACTGAATGCGCTGCATTGTTTACATCAATTGAAATGTCATTTAGCATCTTTCTGATTATCAATTAACATTAATATTTTTATAGCTGCTAAAAAAGGATTTTGCCTTTGAAATCGTGTAAATGATAATCAAATCCAGACTATTCAAAAGACGTTTGCTTGCCAATGCAATACAATACAATACAATCCGGATCATTTGAAGTTTACCAAATCGTATGTCCAGAACCAAGCCAAGAAGGATAAGTACGATCTGGAAGCTAATTGGTCTGTGCTCAAACTATACTTAATTAAATTTTAACTACACTATTCTGTTGAAGTGTCTTACCAACTTTCTACTCACAGTTTTCGCGTTGGCTTAGTATCAGTTATTGCCCCACCAGATGAAGGAGGAGAATGTCCAGACGAGTATCGACTGCATCTTGTAACTGGATTAACCATGATTCTATAAGCAAATTTGTGTCACATTTCAAACAATTAAAACGGATCGGCTAAAAGAGTTACTCGGCGGCATCAAAGATCTTACAGCTTTGGTGGTAGTTCCCACACAAGATCAAAACAAAAAATATTACAAAGAAAATTGAATTTGATATTGTTGGCGCTCTGATATGTACTTCTGGTAAATTTCGAATACATTTCATAAAAATAATTACAAAAATACAACTAACTTCAAACTGTTCACTAAAACATTCTGTAATTGGTTCATCAGAAAATTTGCTAATCATTAGCATGAATTGCCTAGTTTAATTAATGCTTCCAAATATTTAATTTTAGTCAATTAAATGTTCTCATGAAAAATACACTTTAAATATTTTAACTTTGACGTCAAGACAAACAAGTCAGAATAGAAACTTGTGTTAGCTTTGCGAACCATTCAGAGTGCTTTCGTCAAAACTCATGACCTTTAATATTGACAAAATTTGCTTTAGTCTTGCTTATGATAAGCCAATGTTAAAATTCTGAAAATTTTAAACATTTCGTATTTCTTTGTACATATGTATTTGGTTCATTGCTTTTTTCAGCTCATGGTTAATCATCATCAGCAACTTTAATTATCCTGCAACTGCTGTCAGGCAGCTCTTCTCATCTGCTCCTCGCCTCCTGGAACAGTTTTTGTTTTTCTCTCCACCGATGATGAAGAAGAAGAAGAACAACAACAACAAGAACAACAACAACCTCATCTAGGAAAAACTTTAAGCGTTCTGTCTCTGACAATGACGCGTCCAACCAGCTAGAAAGCGATGCTCCAAAAGGAATAGAGATAGAGACCGCTATGGAAAAGAGACGGAGAATGAAGGAGAAAGGAGGCAGGCAAAACTGTTTCCGCGCTCACTTCATAAAGTCACATCAATTTATTTCATTTCCTTAGTTAATTTCAAAGTGTCAACATAATAAATGAACTGCACGTAGCAACAATAACAACAACAAGAAAAACAGCAACAACAACAACAACTAGCAGAACAACGTTGTCCATTGGCAAAAAGTTGTCGCATTTCAAAAATGGTTGCACGCAACAAACGAGCACAGGACTCTGAGTCTCTCTCTCTCGTTCTCTGTCACTCCTCCATTCGCTTGCAGGACATTCTGAAATACGCATAAAAATGCAAGACAAATGGTGACGGGCGGGAGGAGAGCGGAAAAAGCGTGGAAAAATGCACCAAAAAGAAAAAAAAACAACCATAAACAGAACGAAAGCCAACCGTCCAGGGGGAAGGGAGTAGAAGAAGTAGAGAAGAAGCAAAAAAAAAAATGATTAAAAAGGACATGCGAACACCTAAAACGTCGCGAAGGAAAAATGCCACAAATGCAGCGACCGTGCAAATTTTCTTCATTTCCATTTTGACAAAACGCAAACACAGACCCCAAAAAAGGAAAAGAATGAGTGGCACAGGGCACATAGACGACACGAGCGACAAGGACGAAGAGAGAGAGGCAGAGAGAGTGAGACCGAGAGAGTTGACGGACTGACTCCAACTGACATTGACAAATAATGAATGGGCATAGCGGGGTAGGGGCAAGAGGAGAGCGAGGGTTGGAGGCAGCAGCAGCTAGCATAATGCATGCCAGAAAGAAGGAACAACCCACAACCAGCACCTAGAAAACGAGCACGGTGGTGCAAAATATCTATTTTGACCATAAGTAAATATTAAAATGACCATTGGATATAATTATCTACATATATACAAAAAGATATATTCTATTTCCCTTTATAATATGCAGCCACATTAATTTGTTTCAAAATGAGAGAAATTAATGTCACATTTATGGGATGCACTTGTGTTGTTGTTGATTTCTCGCTTTTTTTTTCGTGCGCCCCACTGTCATTTGCAGAAGATTTCTGGTCCCGGCACTGGCGCCGCTTGAATGTGTCAAAATTGGAGCCACATTGTCCGCAGCACAAAACGTACGGCAGCAGGAGCAGAAGGAAGCAGCTGCAGATGCCAGCGCTAACCGCAAGGATGATGATGATGATGACGATGACGATGACGACGATGGCGATGGCGATGGCGACGACTACGAGGACGGGAACGCTGAGGATGTCGACGAGGACTTGTCCTCGATATGAAGAAGGAGAAGGAAGTAGAACAACAACAACAACAGCAACAATAACGAAAGGAGAAACAAACAAAATGCCAGACAAGAAATTAAGACAATTGAACCGTTGAGGCGTGCAGAGAGCGAGAGACATGACATAGGTGGAAACTTTTAGGTTGGTTGCCTCACTGACTGAGCCATAGTGGGCGTGGTCATGTTGACATTACAGGTGCGCCCTGGACTCCTCGCATGTTGTCAATGGCGCAGAAAGGATAACAACAGGACAATGGGCAAATGGGCAAATGGGCGAATGGATTGGTGGGTGGGCGAGTGAGTGAATGAATGAATGGTTGGATGGCTCGAATAGGTGGTAAGTGGGAAGTGGTCGTCGTAGTCCTGCTCGTGCTCTTGGTCCTGGCGACGTGTTGGCTTAAGTTATTAAAAAGAAAGCCAAGCAGAAGCAGCAGCAGCAGCAGCAGCAGCAAGCAAGCAAACGGGGCAAAAATAAAAATAATACAAAATGAAATAAAAGACAAGACTATGGAATAGAATAAACTTGGAATGTGAAAGAAATGATGGGCGGCAAGGGGCGGTGAACGGGGGGCGTTGGCATTTGCGTACGGCAAAAAACAAATAATTGCCATGCAAAAAGTATTAGTTGTACCGCCATCCCCACCCATCCTAACCTCCCGCGTTCAACCACTTCGCCCCTCTGTGCAATGTTGCGTAGCCTTGCAGTTTGAGAAAATAATTTGTTTAATGGAATGTAAATTTCATACTTAAGCAAATAAATGTTCTGCCCCAGCGCTAGAGTGATGAGTGGGGCAGCAGCAGAAGCGAAGGGGGTGAAGTGCGGTGAGATGAGGTGAGACGGAAGTGGGGGCTAGAATGACTATAGATTGTGCGTGGGGTTTATTTGCCTTTTTTGCTGAGAATAGTTTTTGTTTGCTTATATATGTGAATTGAGTATAATGACCATAAAGATGATGATGATACGGATGCGAAGGTGGATACGGATGCGGATCCGGATATAGATGACGACGACGACGATGATGATGATGATGATGATGGGAAGACCGTAGCCAAAAGTATTGTTTGGCTATTTGCGCATAAGCTTTCCCATTGCGCTGAGTTGGCAATGCCAATGTGGCTACTTGGAAATGACGTAGGTGTTGACCTATAGAGGAAAACTATATAGTCTCTACAGAAATAGCAAAGTAATCTATGGTTACAATTGATATTAAATCCAAGAAGATTGAATAAAATTAGTCAAGCAGTGAATCCAAACTAAGCAGATGAATCATCCAAAGCAGTGAAGAAATAAATTAAGTTAGCTTAAAAGTAACAACGGAAATATATTTGTTCAAAAGTAGAAAAGTCAGCCAGTAACTGACAATTGACGGCACTTTAATGTTATTTAAATTTGAAGACCCAGTTATCATCATGTTGATCAAATTGCCTGGTTGAAAGGAAGCACACTGAGAATGAGACGAAGGAGAAGGCGAAGTAGAAGGAGGTCAGGCTAAGGCTAGTCAACTGTACAACTGCATAAACAAATGCAAGAGTCTGATTATATTGACAATAACAACAGGGAACAATGTCCTAAGTAAAATACAATGATAATGAGCAGAGTCGAACCGAACTGAACTGAACTGAAACGAACCAAGCAGAACATGAGAATGTGAGGAGGATAGGAGGTATAAGAGCTCATTGTCGATGGAGAAGGAGAATGAGGTAAGGCAGCAATGTGGAACTCGATTCCTGTTGCCATTTACTGATAGCCATCGCAATTCCCAGTGAGGGAAACAAACACACTTAAACATACACACACACAAAAAGAGAGTGAGACAAGGAGAGTTCAAGGGGAGCGGCAGAGTGGCGGAAGGACTATTGAACGATGACGACGATGATGAAGTGATAATAATTAAATTTGCATAATGTTAAGTGATTAAGTTTGTTGTCAGCTGTGTTCGATGGACATGTCCTGCCATTGTCAGGCTGCTTCTGCTACAGCTCTCATTGCTGCTGCTGCTGCTGCTGTTTCAAATGATTGCAAAATCCTTACTCCTTGGACATTTGTTGGTCAACACTTTTCTTTTGCCATCCTCTGTGTATACTTCCACTTGTCCATTCTCTCTTTGTCTGTGTGTGTGTGTGTGTGTGTGTGTGTGTGTGTCATTGCGTGTTCTTGTGACGAGAACACGAGTGTGTCGTGGGACTAATTTTGTTATGTTTTTATTTTTTCTAAAACATTTGCGTTTCATTCGTTAAACTAATTGAAATTCTAATGATGATGGCCATCATGATGATGATGATGATGATGATGATGATGGTGGAAGATGTCGTGCAACAGGCAAACATTGCCAACAAAATGCTACTTCACCTGATGACCTGACTGCCACCAATGGTCTCTGCAGGTGCTGGATCTATTGAGTATTGGGCACATTATGACCTTACCATCCCAGACCCGACCTCCTCTCTTCCTCTATCATTCCTTGCCCCTGCTGTCATTCGAACAAACGTTTCATTTGAGGTCTTCTAATTACAACGCTTATGTATAATTGATTTGTGGCAATTTAATTAATTTGAATTTAACTATTTAATGAGGATTACCAGAACTGGCAGTTGTTACCCGGGATAACTCGCGCGTGTGTTGAAAGCCGCATTTTAGTAGCCCGAACACTAATTAGCTGTTGAATTTTAGATTAAGCCTGTCCAATACACACACACACACACACACCAACAGAGAGAGATAGAGAGAAAGAGAGAGGGAGAGGTGAGGTTAAGATAAAAACAAAAAAACATATATAAAACATCTAGTCCTGTTTTATGGTTAATTGGCATCCAACTCATGCCACTGCTCAGTAGCATACTCTTCTCTTCCATCCATCTAACTTCCTGCTGTTCTTTTTGCATCATATTGATGAATGTATGTTAGAGAGAGAAAGCGAGACAGAGCGAGAGACATTTGGTCAAAAGCGTGTCAAATCCAAATGGTTTGAGTTTACCATTATATACATATATATTTAGTTTCAACTATATCTATCTATCTATCTATCTATCTATAGTTATGTGCGGTCAGTTCGCTCACATGGTATTAATGTTAATGCATTTTGGTTGTTTACTCACTAACAACGCACACACACACACACACGCACACAATTTCCACTTGATTGGCGAATAAATTAATTGTCATTTAATATGCTTCATATAGTTTTTCGGTTAGAGTTTTTTTTTTCTTTCTGTTTTATCATATTATTATTATTTTTTTATCTGCTGCCCACTAATTGCATTTGAAAAGTGCATTAGTTAGGTAATGAAATACTATATATTTTAAATACATACATATAAATAAATATACGTATTTATTTATTAATATTTATAAACATACATACATATATACATATATAATAATGATAATGTATACCTTCCTATATTTGTATATTTATGCTTATCTATTTTCCTCATTTGCAGTTTATTTGTTTGTTATTTTTAAGCTGATTGATTAGCATTAATTACAGGTTTGATATTTCAAATTAATTAAGCTTTAGATAGTTTCACAGTAAAATTATAAAAAATATGATGAAAATAATCTAAATATTTGCCAAATATTATATTGCGAAATGTTATACACTTAAAAAATGTTTATATAATTTACAATATTATTTAAGGGATTTAAAAATACAAAGTAAAACTACTGGGAAACGCATGTAACAAGTGTTGACTAAAAAGCTTTAATAACACTGCAGTGTTGTAAAGGGATTTTGGATTATACTTGCAGCAGGTGCTACTTTTGGAAGTGAAACCAATTTATGTCAATTTTGGTTAAAGAGGTCTCAAGGCTCCCGCTTACACCCTGCCCCATTCCCTCCCCACAAAATGTTTTATGATGGGAATGCAGACGCATTTCGCGTAAGAAAAGTTTTTCATAGTGCAAATCTTTTTGCCCAGCCATATCATTACAGGAATCTCTTCCATCTTTAATATCATATAAAGTAAGTTTTATCGCAGCCCTAAAAGTCGGCTCTAGTTTTTACTATGGGACCATTAAAAATCCTCTTATAGCATATGTATATACGCGTATTAGCCATTTCAAAAACGAAATCCACCAACATTTTAATATACGCATACACACACAAACACAAACACACAGTGTATGTATCTATAGCATAGTCCAAGGGGCCTACACAAAACATTCTCATATATTTGAACCATTTGAAGCACTTTTATTTGCACATTTACGAAAGGCAATAATCTACTTAGCTCCATTAAAATGGCTAAAAGTGCCCAATGCCATTGTATAACATGGGAGTGAAAGTTGTTGTTGTTGTTGTTAATGTTGCTATTGCTTCTGTTTGCTGTTGTTGTTGTTGCTACTGCTGCTTTTTACAGCTGGTTTGTGTAGTTTATTTAAAATGCCATTAAGCGCAAAACAATTTCAGTTTTGCGTTTCGGTTTTTTATGTGGATTATTTAGAGAAATGTAAAATATGCACAGGTATGCTAAAAAGGAATGAATGAGCAAACAACAACCACTATCGGATAATGCGATACTCGAAAACTACAAAAAGTTTATGGGTTAAGGTTGTGAAGGGGAGGGGGAATGTAACTTGCAAATTAGCAAACAAAAAACAAACGTTCTCATTGTTGTTGTTGTAGCTTTATGTACATAGAGTATAAACATTTTGATTTAAGATCACCAAAATGAACGGCCATGGCCATAGAAATCATAGGAAATCTACTACAATTTGGGGGCCATTAAAAAATCGCAAAGACCAAGCAACCAACCAACCAGACAACCAACAAACAACAAGTCAACAGGAAAAGGTGAGAAAAATTTGCAGCCAAAAAGCAAGAAAAACACTGAAAATATAATAATGAAATGAAAGCAAAGAAACCAAGCAAGCCGAGAGAGATGGAGAGATGAAGAGAAGAACACAAAAATAGTGGCAAGTGCCAAATGTATTGTAGTAATAACAATAAAAGCAACTGCCAACAGGCTGCTAGCTATTGCAGCGGACTATGGATAAAAGACGACTCGTTTCGGCTCGCCTGGCCTCGCCTCGCCTCGCCACGACTTGACTTGACTTAGACTCTCTGGCACCAGAAACAAACTCTAACGACTCCAACAACTATAGCACAGGCTCAGGTTCAGTGGCAACAACAAGTTGCACGTGCTTTCAACTTAATAACGTGGCTTTTATTTTTACTGCTTGCCAGCAAACACAGCAATAGCAGCAACAACAACAGAGTTGGTAGGTGCAACCAGCAGTAGCAGTGGCAAGGCAAAGGTTGTATATTATAAAACATACAAGTGCGAATGAGATTCATTCGCCCCGTTAGAGATGAGAGAAAACAAAGTGTACAACAAACCAAAGTGTCATCTGACCATATAACCAGATCTTTTTGAGTATTCATTTGTCCCCCCTTTCAAGTTTATTTTACAGCATTTCTCGTTGTTTACTTTTTTCATTGCAACTGAATTAAATGAAGCTGTTAAATCTGAACCAATTGGGAAAATTTCAATGTAGATTTGTAGTTGAAAGAAGTAAGAAATTTTCTTTACTTTTTAAAAACAAATTAAGGGAGTTGATAATTGCGAATAATTTAAAGATGTTCATATAAATGTCAAGCTATTAGTTTAAGGTTATAATTCTTTTGTAAGATCTCTTGGGTTTAACAGATTTGAGCCTGCCATCTCTAATATATACATATACTCAGCATACATAAATTCAGTTCTCTTGCCCTTCATCTCTTACTTGCTATCAAAGCTTTAACATCGACAAACTACCATATACACATAGAAGCTGCTAGCGTAGGAGCAGAAGCAACAACTCATTCTATGGGCCACCTTTTTCGCACCTTTTTTGCATTTTACAGGTAAGAGAGGAAAGGTTATAAAAAAGAGAAGAAAGTACACACACACCCACACACAGACACACATACACCAAATGGCGTAACGTTGCGGATTTTACGCACGGCAAACAAAAACTACGCGCGCATACACAACAACAAGAAAATGCACTCAGGCTTAGTGTCGGTCGACATTGGGCGACGGCAAAGTCCTGCGTGGGTCGGTCCTGGGTCCTGCCTGTTTGCACCTTTTTATAGCAACGCCATAGGTACGTATGAGTGTATTGGTGTGTGTGTGTGTGTGTGTGTGTATGGGTGTGAAAAGTTTTTGAGGTCTGCTTTGGGTAAGTGCTGTGTGCGGACCGCAGCTTAGTTGCGTTGAGGTTGACTGCGTCCCGCCACAGTAGAAACAGCGGACTGACTGACTCTCACCTGAGCTGAGCGTGGGGCGAAAAACCAACTTAGACCAAAAAGAGACAGAAATGCATGGAAAGACAGAGAAAGGTATGTTAGTAACCTTTGTCAGTGATAGAAGTATGAATACCTTGCGAAATCTAATCAATGAGTAATGAAAATATTCAATCAGAGCCAAATTCAAATCAATGAATATAAAGTCTTTTTTGCTTTATGCAATTAAAAAGCTTCTCAGTTTTCAGAAAAACGAAATGGAAAACCACTCAAAGGCATTTCCAGGAACTTTAAGCGCAGACAAAAATTCCTGGTATTGATGTTGAATGTTGCTTTTCTTAATCCTATAAATGGCTAATCGATTCCCTTTGCAGAAATATTTTAATTAATCGCTCTTTAATTTTGGTTTTGAGCGTGTGGGTTACCTAGGCCTCTGAATTTAAACTGGAAAAGCATTTATGATTTTCCACAAATGTTTCAACTTTTTGCATGTTGTCTACAATCACTGTTTGCTCTGAAGATTGTTTTTTTCAACCACAGGACGTTTGAAAATTTCGTGTTATGTTTCAAAAAGCAAATTTCAAGTACTGCTTATTGGAAAAGTTGGATTTGAGGGGACACTTTCGCGCCACTGGGCATAAATAGAAATTGTACTCCATACATTTCGATTGTCGTTTCAATGAGTTATTGCTTTATTGTTTCTTTAGTGCGAGAGTATCCTAGATATTGCCTATAGGGCATTTTATACACTTTTACCCATTCTATTGCCATTCGCTTTACATTTTGTTTCACCTGTCTACTTCTACAGTAACCATCCACCCACCCCTCGTAGACTCATCGTTGGGTCCCTTTCAGATTTATGTTTAAAATAATTTATAGAAAAAATACAGAAATTAAATAAAATGGAATTACGGAAGTGCAGCAGCAGCGTCGACGTCGACGTCTATCCTATTAAATGTCCATTTGGCGTTTTGTTATGCGAGTTGTTTGGCATACACACCCACACCCGCACATACATACAAGTAGAACTTTCAGCCATTTAATTTTACAATACATATATATGTACATGTATTATTTTTTTCTGCTGTTGTAGCCAGAGAGAGAGCTCGCGTCCAACATCATTAAAAAACTGTCATTAGCAGTTGAGTACATGAAAACTGAATTTTCATTACAAGGACGCAAAGTAGAGTAGAACAGAACAGAGTAGAGGCGAGGCGAATGACTAAGGAACAAATAAAATATAACAAACAACAACGCAAACAGGATACAAAAACAAAAAGAAAAAAGGAAAGTAGCAATCGCACACACACGCACACACATACATACAAACAAACATACATATTGCTATAAAAGCCATATTCGTGTAAAGTTTGTAATTTTTTTTTTCTTGTTTCCCCCACTCTTACTTTATTTTCGCTTTGCTAGCGATTGTTGTTGCCGTTTACATAATCGAATTTTAAATGTTTGTGTGTGTATTGAAGTTGGACACTTCATTTAAGTGATGTCGAAACATATATACCCTACAAGCGCGCACACACACACACACACACACACACACACACACTCGCACGCACACCTGTCACAGTTTGTCAAAGTGACATGGACCAGAAAGAAAGCCAATGATACGAGGGTCATTCGGGAAAGAAACTCAACTTTATTTCACACAATTTAAAGCCAAAAATATTGATAAACTGTATATTTAAGACCCAAAAACGTAAAAGTTCTCTTGTTCCCCCCACGCAAAACAATGTTCTTTGCGTGCCCCTCGTAAATTTTAAGTCGCTTAAGTGTTAAGCCACTTGTAATTTGGGCAATATTTTTAAAAATTTGTTGGCTTAGACCACAAACGGGAAAATAGTTTTCAACTGTTTGAAATGAAAATCTCATTTATTAGTCACCTGAAAAGTATGCTACACTTACTAGTCATAAGAAATGTGGCGTGAGTCAAATGGATAGAGAGAAAGTGAATTGTTTTTATTTTTTTCTGTATGTCTTAAATATTTGATTTGATTCAATTTTTTCAAATATATATATTTATATACTTTTTTTTTTGGTTGCTTTTGATTCTCCAACCACTTACATTTACTTGAGCTGAAATCCAACTCAACTTAACCCCTTAAACTCTTTTGAGTAAGCCAAAATCCCAAGCACGCACTTCAAATGCCAAAACAGCACAACAATCTCGAATTTTAAGCCAGACACATACACACATACATTCACATTCACACAGACTGAGACTCTACATATGTCTTACTCTTTTTATAGCATACTTATCAGGGGTGGAAGGGGACGCGACGCCTTATGCTTAATGCCAATTCAATTTATAAATTGTGATGCTGCCTCTTTCTCTTTGCTGTCTCATTCTATCTTTCGCTCGCTCTCTCTCTTTCGCTCTCCATCGCACTTGCTGTCTTACTTCTAGTTGTGTGCGGCATTTTAGCAAACAAGTTTTGCACACTTGAAATTTTTGTGATTGATGTGCTTTGCTACATTTGCCAGCCGCCGAATGTTTGACTTTGATGTCCTTCTCTTTCTCTCATTCCCGCAATCTCTTACCCTAAGAAATTTCCTTTCTACTTACGTTTGTGTGTGTGTGTCTGTGTTTGTGTGTGTGTGTGCGTATGTGCATCTTGAGTTGGTGAAAGTTTTAATTGCTTTTTGCAATTAGAACTATTAGTGAGTGTTCGGAGTTACAACTGCAAGAAACTGCATCCGCAGAAGCCGCCGCCAATCTACAAATCTAACCTAGAGGTCCTCCCACAACCACGCCACCGTAATACCACTCCGTCACCCCACCGCCTCACCACCTCGTCGTCATTCCTTCGACTTCTCTTACAACATAATATCTAAGCAATTCATTTAATTGCTTTGCAATTTTCATGCATCTATGTGTGCGAGTGTGTGTGGTTTAAATGATTTGTGTAAACATTTTTGCTGCTGGCCGAACAATTTTAAAGGAACTTCTCTTTTTTGCATGCACTTGACGCTTTCTCAATTAACAAAAACACGAAATAAATGAAAGTGGGAGGTAAAAAACAACAACAAGGAAATTGCATAACAAAAAATATAGAACAGGGAAAAAATTGTATACTATTAGAAATCATATCAAACTGCATGTTGTTGCTGGCACTTTGACTATGTCGCCACAGCAAACGAGTTTTCTCTCTCCCACACTCCCACTCTTGCCCTCCCTTTCTCCCTCTCTCTTTGTTGTAGCGAAACGAATCAACTTTCCTATTTGCTGCTGAACTATAAGAGGGTCGTTCGGGGGCGTTACAACATGAAGAGCGCTAAAGTTGCTTTCAATAGCAATCACAGGCAATAACTCGATTGCCATATATATGTATGTATGCAATCAAACAGTGGCGCCGATTAATTTCTATACATAAATATGTATATATACACCTTAACTGATCGAATTTGGTTTCGATTGGAATGACTTACAAATGATGATGTCAGTTTTCTCCAATAATAATTGTCACCTGAGACCCCTTTTTGGTTAACCTACCACCTCTGTTATTATGTACCTACCTTTACTTTGCGTCCCAAACCAAATGCCCTCTCAATCGACTTTCCCCCTCGACCGTTTTTCTTTTGAATGTTTGTATTAAAAAATTAAACTAGATTTCCCTTTAGTTTTGCATGTTTCCCAGCCGCCGCAAGCAATCGCTTACTTTGTGCTTTTACCCACAGAACACAACCTTGACTCCGTTCCCTTCTTCCCTATGGAACAATTTTTTTTTTATTTCCTGACCGCCAACCAATTTCTACTCGTCATCCTACTCCAACTCCTATTTCTACTATTTCCTACTCCTACTACTGATGGTGTTGTCCAGTATGCCAATGTTGCCAATGTCGATTGCAATGCGAAGAAGCAATTTCAATATGCCTCAGAGCTTGAAAAGGCTACAGAGAGAAACACACGGACCACGGGCCAGGGGTACCGGGCAACGGGCAACGGTTTTTTAATTGCCATGTGGCTCAGGAGGGTCCTGCCGCTGCTGGTCCGACTCTTCCACCTTGGAAAAAGGCTCACAAAATATGAATCATGACTCCAATCATGGCATGGCCATGGAAAGGCAGCCAACCAACCAACCAGCCAATGACTAATTATGAAATGTTTGATTTCCCCGGGGAAAGAAAGCGCGACGAATATTTTCAGCATACCTGAAATCGCTCTGGAACAGAACGACGATGAATATCCACGATGTTGTGCTTTTTTTTTTGCCTTTACTTTTCTTGTGTCGTTTTTTTTTGTGTTTTTGGTTGATTTCCTTTTTTTATTTTTTGTTTCGTGTCTATTTTGTGATGAATTTTTGGCGCAGGGAGACAATCAACAAGCCAGAACACAGATGGCACGTCTTCACTCCTCTATTTTTTTTTTTTTTGAGGGGTAAGGGAATGGATGGGTCTGGGAGTAGGGGAAGGGTAGACAGGGTGAGGTGGGGTGCTTGCTCTTCTAGAAGAGTTCGTCACATAAATTCGTGATGAAATGAAATGAAAAATCAAAAACAAATTGCACAGAAATGTAATGAATTTTAAGCATCCCACAATACACATGTGAGACAATGACTAAGTGTGAGTGAAACGACAGAATTGTTGTTGCTAGGGAGGTAGGGGGGTTGGCGTTTGTATACATGAGCGTGTGTGTGTGTGTGTGTGTGTGTTTGGTGGGCAAAAGGTAAAGAGCAAGAGATGGGTGTGCTTTTGACAACTGTCTAGTAAGGCCATGTCACACTATACGGTCATGTCTCTTTGCGGTTGGCCACAGGGTGTCTCTGACAACAACGACCATACATCCACCGAGCACAGTGGAGCCAATACAGGGTAAAAAGCAAACTATCAAATGAAAACTGTCAACTAAAAAATGTTTGACTTGTATTTGTTTTTAATTTTTTTACAGTAAGTAAGTAATTAAAGAGTTAATAGATCTCTGGTAAGTTCTTTTAAAAGTTGTAGAAGAGATATTGAATATATTCTGTGAAATTGTGAAACGTTGCCACCTAAAATATGCAATTAGAAGTTCTAGAATTTGTTTTTTGAAGCAAATAAAAAAATATGACATCATTAAGCACTTTTAATGGGCAAATTGCAAATTGTATTACTTATTGAAAGATTTGGATATAAACTGATGACGAAAAATAACAAAAATTGTAACCAAATTGAATACAAATTAATTTTAAGCCACTGTGGCAAACAAGATTTTGAATCGTTCGCAAGCTGTATATATGAGTGTGTGTGTGTGCTCTGTGTCCGTGCCAGGCATGACAAATATTTTGCAACTTCTCAGCAATTGTCTCTCGCTCTTGCATTCTCTAGCAACAGATCTCACTTTCTCACTCGCTCTCACGCTTTGTCTATATGTGTGTGTGTGTGGTTAAACTTTAAAATATTTGTGTTGAAATTGCACTTGATTTAATTGTTGTTGTTGTTGTTGTCTTCGTATCATTTACAGGCCAACTTGTATTTGGTATCTTTTGCTATTGGACTGTGCGTATGTGTGTATGTGTGTGTGTGTGTGTGTGTAAGTGTACATGTGGTGTCTTAAACAAAAGTCACTTGCAGCCATTTCTTTAAGCTCAAAATCCCCTCCCCGCTCTGGAAAACCAAACGAAGAAATCAAAGTAACAAAGAACCGCAACGAGAGAAATTGCCTTTAGGCTGCCAATGTCTGGGATTTGACCAACCAACCAACCAACCAACCGACCGACTAGCAAAAACAACAAGAACAACAAAAACAAAACAAAAAAAAACTACAAAATAGACTACAACAGCAACAACAACAATACAAAATAAGAATGAGCAGAAAAGTAAAAGATGTTGAAAGTAAAATCAAGTGAAATACCAAACAACGATTGTTGATTTGGCTCGAAGGAGGAGGAAGCTTTGATTGAATTGTTTGGTAACCCCCAAGTATCCCAGCAGCTTCACTCTCATGATGACATTTTCCAGTGGACTGAATTTTATGTTGATTACAGATTAAGATTGCAACATTTTGCCTCTGATATTTGTCAATAATGCCCTTTTGACCCATCCGCACCAGCCCCTTGCCCCACCCGTTTGCACTCTTCATCATCATCCTTTCAATATTATACCTCATTTTGAGCTCTCCTTTACTGCCCTTGCCTTCATACTTACGTTGGCTTTTGGCTGAAGGCGGCAGAGAGGCGAAGAGGGGAACAGAGAATAGGAGGCAAAGTGTTAATTTGGTTGAGTGGGTTTTTGGTCGCACGATTTGAATGCCATCGACCGAGTGACTAACTCTACCCCAAAACTCATACCCGTTTAAAAGTGTTGATAATAATGAGCTGACAGCTTGGCATTAGTTGTATTGGAGGATGTTGTCTAGATTTTGTTTTTGCCTCTCTCTCGCTCTCTCTCTTTCTCTGTGTGTGTGTGTGTGTAAGTAAATGTCTCGGGCTTAGTTACAATGTTGTCAACATTTCAATGTTCTTGTCTGTTGTCGGTGAAGACATCCATCCCATTCTTATTCCCCCTTACCCACCCTCATCATATCCCTATTTTGTAGCTGTTTTAGATCTTCCTTTCTCTTTACCAGTCTCTCGCTTTCTCTCTCTCTCCCACTCTCTCTGTCGCTATCTGTGTGTCTCTCCGGCTCTCTGGTAATTAATTTTAAAAAGCGCTTCAGGCTAGTCAAACACAAAGTGTAACAGGATATTACATTTGATGACTGAGGGAAAAGCGGAAGTGTTAAAGTGTGTATAGATGATAAAATGACAAGATAAGAGCAAGGAAGTGTACGGGTTGTAAATACATGTTTGCTACAATTGATGGATAGAAAGGGCGACAGATAGATAGAGAGGGGACAACGAATTGGATGAAGGAAATATTCTATGCTCTTTGTCATTAAAACACTTTTGCCATTTTGTTGCATACTTTTAGGCTTTCAATATTTAGCCGTATAATAAGCGATCGATTTTAATTTGCAAACATTTTACACACTTTCTTGTAAGCTTAAGTAAGCATTTTAAATGTTTTCATAAACATTTCACTCTTTCTCTGTCACTTGTTCTCTTTCTATTTCGTTTGAAATCGGATAAGGTTATGGCTTTCTCTTTCACTCATGTTTTGTTGTTTATGCGAAAAGGATTTTAAACTAATTTGTTGCTTTTCTCTATTTGGGCATTGAATTTCAAAAAGAAAATTTATTACAACAAAAAAACAAACATCTTTCACATTTTCTTGGAAACGAAAAAAGAAAATAACACACACACACACACAGAAACACGCATACAAATACATGCATTTTGTCAGTATCTTACATAGATAACACAACTATAATTCCATGAATTGCAACAAATCCTTGTGAATGCGTTCGACCCTGAACCGACAAAAATACTCTCAATTCATTTCAAAGAAGGCAGAAAAAAAAACATAGAAAAAAAAAGAAAAATCGAAAAATGAAACGAAAAGAAAAACCCCTTGCATCAAACTGCATAGAATCTAATCGAAACTAGTTGCTGGCCAATATGAAAACTGAAACTGTACAAATTCATAACCAGGCATTGAACAGATAGATCCCCAACACACAACACAGACAAACACGGCGGCTGTGTTGCCCATTTCCCTCGCACTATTCGGGGTCCGACCACCCCCACCCCACCCCACCCTCACCGCACCCATTTAAGCCATACAAACAACTACATAGAAACCAAAAGCAGACGAAGCGACCATCAATCAGCCAGACGCAGGCACAGGATACACCACTCCTTTCAATTTTGGTGTGAAACTCGGGTAGAATGAGAAACTGCAACTGAGTGAAGGACTGGCAAAATTGTAATACATTTAACAGAATTTAATGCATTTGCCACAGACATTAATCACTGTGATGCACAGACAGCAAGCAGTCAAGTAAAGAGAGAGAGAGAGGGAGAGAGCTGAGCTCAACTGAGAAGAGTCCATGCATAGACAAGAGCATCAGAAAGAGAGAGAGAGAGAGAGACGAGAGCAGGAGTTCTCTTCATTCAGGGGTCGGCGGAGGCTCAGTTCAGTTGATTTTTCGCCAAACGCTTTTGCCTACGGCTATCCATGAGATATTGAAAAATTGAATATTGCATGAGAGATGAGTGGGTAGACATTTGAATTGAGAGTTTGAGACTGCATTGATGCACACACCCATCCGCACACACACACGCACACACTTTATTGGCACTGAACGAGAGAGAGAGAGAGAGAGGGAGTGATATGCTCCAGCTTACGATTGAATGCACACTTGGCTGTGAATGATTTTTGAAAAATGATTCTAGGGTTTTGGTCAATGTGATTTCATTTTGGTTTCGGCTACATAATTGCATGTACCTCTCATTCACTTTTTGTCTCTCTCTCGATCGATCAACCCACACTCCTCTTTATAGGACATAGGTTAAGTCTATGTTATGCCAGGTAGTTAAATTTGTTTTTGCTTCTAATAGCCCATAATAGTTCAAAACAATGAACACAACACACACTGCTCCTTCTCATGGTCAATGGCCTTCCTTTTTCTCCCATTTGGAAATATCAAAATAATAATTACTAGGAACAAATGTTCACAAATTTTAACTAAGATCTTTTGATATTACACTAAATATCATAGTTTTACTAAGAATTTTGGTATAAAATCAACTTAACATTGTTGAAATGAATCTTTCACCTAATTGAGATAGAGTTTGACAGCTTTAACATATAGCTTCCAAAGAAACCATTGAGAAATATCTCAGTGCAAATATATATAAATTAGGCATAGTGAGAAATTTCTCATAATATAAAACAATTTTATAAAATCTACAAAAATGCATATAAATATTTGGACAACTAAACTTATTTAAGGAAATTTATTTACTTTAGAGCAACCAAAATAAATATATTTTCTTGCTTTTTTATTTAAGTTAGAAACTATAACAAATTGTTACAATCTTTGATATGCCAAACAACCCATAAAAAGCTGAGTGCAGCTATCAGGAATAGCTATAACAATGTCAGTCATCGATCTATAAAGAAAATCAATAGATTTCATTTCATATAAAAAGTGTGTGAGCCAAAAAAATATAGACAGAAAACAATCGAAATTCAAAAAAAATCGAAGGATACGTTAGGGAACACACTTAACATTCATTTTAGTTAAATCATTTTGTAAAATATCGAATGAAATAATCAAGAAATAAAAGTGAACAACGAGGATCTGGGTTCGAGTCCCAGGCTAGTGTATGGATGTAGTTTTCGCCTAAGCCGAAGGCCTTAGTTGCCAGTGCTTGTAAGATATAGGTAGGTTGATAGTTTACAACTATATCCTATACGTATTATAAGTATGAGATATAGATATACTAATAAGAAAGAAGAAAATGAAGTATTTTTATGGCAATAAAACTGATCAAAACAAAATCTAGTTCAATTGTGAGCTAAGAGTTTAAGCCAAAATCAGTTTTGATGCTTTCAAGATTGAATATCCCTATTCTTAAATGAAGTTTGACATATTTAATGAGTATATCAGAAGGTCGCCCTTTGTGTGCTGTTTCCTTTCTGGGGGTCGATGGAGGTTTCCTTTTCTTTTTTTTTTTTTTTGTACAAATAGACGAAACGAAATCTCAATGAGCAAAAGAAGACGATGCAGTTGCAATATGAAATTTAAAACGCTCAAAGGCATATCCATAACCAGCCAAATGGAGGATGGGTCGGGTTGGGATTGTGCATGGGGTAAGGGTAAGCTTTGAATGGGTGAGGGGTGGGTTAAAGAGAGCAGCAGGAGCCACTACGTAAGTCGAAGGACAAAAAAAGGACATGCGATGCAAGGGCTGAGCAAATATGAACATTTTTTTTTTTTTTTTGCTTGCTTTCTCTGAGCCATGATAGACGACAACGGCAGAAGAAGATAGTCAGAGACAGAGAGAGAGAGAGCGGTACGTGGGCATGGAGAATGGCAATGATTCCAACTCTCTCTCTGTGTGTGTGTGTGTGTGTTTGCAGTTTGCACACTCAAGTGCCCCTGGTTGCCATTGACGACTTGGAGCAGCAGCGGCAGCGATGCGTCGTTTATATAGTTGATGCTGGGGTAGAACTTGAAGATTTTTGACTTTTAAGCAACAATTCGCAAGCGAAAAAAAAAAACGACGACGACAAGATATGTTACGAGCAGAGCAAATCCCCTTCATGTCTTCTGATACTCGCCCTATTCAGTTATATAGATATAGCTTATACGTGTGTGTAACTATGGGTATGCGTGTGTGTGTGTGTGTGTGGAGCTGCTGGAGCGGTTGTCTGACAGTGACAAGCCAAGTGGGTTTTGGCAAGTTTCAGCGCCTGCTCTACCTCTTGCTCCATGCTCTGCATGCAAAATAGTTTTCCTACCCACTGCACTTTTTTCTTTTTTTTTTCTGCTTTTACTGCTACGTTGTCTTGGGCTCCTTCTTATCCAACTGGTTTGTTTCGTTCCGTGCAATTAGACTTTGGCAGCACAGCAAACTGATCGCCTCTCGCCATCACCATGAACCCACAGACCCACACACACACACACACATTCGATTCCACCCCAATAGAAAATAAACCTTGAAAAGTTTTCAAAGCTTGCACCTATTCAAGCGTAAAGCATTCCCTTAGACTTTCCCTCAACTCGCTTGAACTGCATTCAAACGAAAGATTCACTTGAGCTCTCTGCTAACGGAACTTAATTAAAAACATGTCCAAAATGAAAAATCATAAGCAGCAAACAGAAAAAAAAAAACAGATAGCAATTGAAAATCGATTTTTTTGTCGATTTTTTTTTGTTTCTTGTATTTTGTTGTTGCTTCTTTTCCTGTTGTTAGTTTCTGAAAAACTGAAAAACAATTGATGCCTCAGGTGAGTAGACTATTCTGTTGGGCACAATGTCTACATGGCTGCCAAAAATGTGCAAAATATTTGATTATCACCTTGGTGAAATCCATAAATAGGATTACTAGAAAAAACTATGAAAACGATTAATAAAGGCACAAACATAGAGAGAGACAGAGGGGGAGAGAGAGAGAGAGAGAGAGAAAGAGGGGGAAACTCCTAGGCAGAGGATAGAAACTAAATCTAGAACAATTGCTTTGGATTTTTGCTACAAGTACAGAGTGACTGAATTTCTTTGAATGAAGTTAATCATAAACAAACTAAAAAGCAACTGAGTGTTAAATTTTATGTCTTAGTTTGTTTTAAAAGGAAATCTGACACATCTTTTGATTAAGAACTAATTGCAAGACAAGAAACCATAATAACTCATCAAAGGGAGCTTAAAAATTGATTTTAAGAGAAACGATTGGAGTCAAAAAGAGTCAAATCCATTTTGAAATCCAAATCCAACAGAAATTTGTCTCTTTCTGACTCCAAAATGGATTTTGAAATCCAAATCCAACAGAAATTTGCCTGTTTTTGTCCGTTCATATCAATAATAATTTTGACAATTTTGGGTAAATAATTTTCTCTGACAAACAGAAATGAATAACAACACAAAATGGTAATTAATTGAACAGAATTGAATTACTTTTAATGATTATGTACGTTGGTTTGTGTAATATAATTAGAGTTCTGATTTGGGCTGCTTTCATATGTGATTTGTAATAAAATTGTCAATTTCTTTGTCCGTTAAGATCCATGTTATTGAATGGGGTTATTACACACATACACACACATACACACACACACACTGGACACATGCATAAACACGTATAACACGGAACCGAACAAAATAATTAAAACCTCATGACAGAGAATCCGAATCATATCCAAATTCAAATTTCACACAAAAATACGGCAAAATTCAAAATCACAAGGTCTGTGTCCGGGTACATACATACATACATACGTCTCCGCTCCATTCGTCTTCTCATCGGTGTGTGTGTGCATGTTGTTGCACATGCACAACTCAATGCAGCTGCACATACAGCTACGAGCGACTATTTTGCTATCAAATAACAGGGAGAAAGCAGAGTGAGCCAGAGCCAGAGCCAGCACCAGTGGCTGAGAAAAGCAGCCAGAGACAGCCAGAAGAGTAGTAGTAGTAGTAGTAGTGTACGCAACCATTCTCACTTACCATCATCAACCACCACCACCATCACCATCAGTACATTCTGTCGTAGGAAACACCAGATGGAGTGCACTTTGTTACGCATACGGCATGTGGGCCATGGACAGGTTTCGGACTCAGCGTCATCATCGTCGTCATCGTCATCATCATCATCATCATCGTCATCGTCATCGTCGTCGTGGCTCTCAGTCCTGGCAGGCCTGGCAGGCAAAAAATGTTTGCCATTATTGCATACACTAATGAAGCTCATGTTACCAACTATGGTCTGATAAAGGGGTGTGAGATCCGAGCGATCTGGCCCTGAGGGTAACTCAACTCAACTCAACTCATCTCAACGCAGCTCTCATCTCTTTTTTCTCTCTTGACTGCACTAGACTGGACACACACGCATGATTTTCGCTTGTTGCAAAAATTCTGATTAGACTTAATTACAGTTGCTTGTCTGTCTGTCCATCAATCTGATAGGTTTTCATTTAGGCTTCTGTTATGCCCACTATGTATATATATATATAGATGCATATATGTGTGTGTGTGCAAACAATACCTAGTATATATAGTATATATTTGTATAGTTTTTGTATACTTTTTGCCTTGTGTATTTTTCCAGGCCAATCAAATGTTACATTATATTTTAATTAAAAACTTGCCAGCTGCATAATTTGCCAAATGGATGGACAACGCGGCAATTAATGCAAACAGAGTGAAAGCCAGAGAAAAAGCGATGGCAGCAAACAACAGAAAACAATTTTAATTAATCTAAAAGCAAAAATGCAAAATGCATAGAAATTAACAAGGGTAAAAATATTGTACAAAACAAAGGGTCGACCCTTTTGATAACTAGCAAAAATACACACACACAAAAGGCTAGCAATAAAACAAACAAGAAAAACATCAAAAAAATAGAACAAACAGTTGCCAATTAATTTGAGTTTACCATTTAACTTGATCGTTTCCGAATGATGGATTAATTAATCTAATTAAATTGATGGCAAATTGAAAAAAAAAACTTCAAACTCAAATTTTTTGAGCTAAGAATAAAACAATTGATAATCGTATTTATTTACCAAATGAAAAGCATAATTAAGATCACAAACACAAAGACTTATTAAAATAAATAATAGGCAATTTTTAGAAAAAAGTGAGTTGAATCAGTTATCAACAAATACGCCCCGACAATAGAAATATTGCCTGTAATAATAAAGTATGCATAAAAGTAAGGGGGCAGGGGGAGGGGTTAAAAACCAAACTAGCCAAGTTTTATGGACAACGCGTTGACATACTTGTCTTTTGTCCTGTTGCAGTTCCTTGCTTGTTGTTTGTGTTATTGTTGTTATTGTATATATATTTTGTTTTTTTTATGTCCTTGTCGTGGGGGAAAAAGTTTTAATCATCACGCGGCCAACTCTTCGTTGTTCGTCATTTGTCTTTTGTGAACTGACATGCAAAACTTCTTCAAATGTTGATTGTATATAATTCTTATCCCCCTTTTGGTATTTTGATGGATCACAATTTCCTTGATGGCTTTATAATTGACCAAATATTGTGTGTGTAAGAGTTAGTGTGTGTGTTGCGGGTGTGTACTTACAAATTAAGGAATTCTGTCAATTGGCGATGTAGAAGGAAAATAATCACTTACCTACAATAGAAAGAGATAGCAAATGAGAGAATGAAATGGATATTAAAGAGTTAAATTTCAATTGGTTTGCCATTTTGATTGCTGCTGCCGCAGTCTTTGGGGGATTTATATGCCAAACATGCCCCAAGTAGATTAATCTATTATCGATAAGTGCAAGCGAACGAAAATTTATAACCGTAACAAAAGAAGAGAGGCAAAAAACCAAAAACCCACACATACATACACACACACACACACACAAACAGAGAGGAGAAGAGAAGCCTCCAAATGGTAGTCCCCCAAGTCAGAGCTCGACCTCCAGACACTGCACTTAAGTGCTTGAAAATTGTTTTCGATATTATTTTGGCTGCGTTTTTTTGTATTCGGCTTTTTTTTTTTTGTTCCTTTACCAAATCCACCGCATCCAAGCAACCTCTATCTGCTGCTGCTGCTACTGCTGCTCCTGCTGTTGCTTCTCCTCATCTTGTACTGCCTTTCAACACATTTGGCCATTTTACTCTCTGGCCGTTGGCATTTGTCTTTCCGTTCCTTTCCTCTTTTTTTTGGTTCATTCTTTCCTTTCCTTTGGTTTGCCTTTTTTTTTTGTTGATGCTGGTCTGGACAGTGTCCAAGTTGGGAAAAACCATTTGTTGCTCAGTCTCAGTCTCTGTCTCTCGGTCTCAGCTGCAGTGAATTTAATTTATTTGATCAGACTTGTGACTGAGTGGGTAGTGAATTGGAGTAAGGGGCGTTTTTTTTTTGTTTTCGGTCGTCGGAGGCTGGGGCTAAGCTTTAAGTGTTATTTATTGTTTATATTTTTGACTTTGCACTGCATTATTCTGGTAATTAGGCAGCTTTTCTCTGTCCCTCTCTCTCTCTCTCGTTTGCTTTGTCTGTCCGTCTCCATCTTCATCTTCATCTTTGTCGTCGGGGACAGACAGTAAATCACATTCAACAGTTTATTGGACAGCTTAGTACTTAAGTTGCAAAAGATTTGCTGATGCATTAGCTGCTAAAGGCATTTTCGTTGTGCCAAAAAGAAGGACTCAGCTGTGTGTTTTCTGTTGCTCTGATTTAATAGAAAATCATCATCAATAGCTGCTAAACGTTGTGGTAGGAGACAGGAGGCAGGAGGACCATGAGCAGAGAGGTACATTGAGATAGAAAATGTATCTATGTGTGAAAAGGGATGTGATTCGGCAAGTAAGGGCGGTTACTGGGTGATAAGGGGCGGGCAGGCGAGTGGGTGGTTGGTTGCAGAAACAACTGCAGCTGGTTGGGTTTAGATAACATTGCATTTACGGTTAGTAAAGTTTTATGAGCTTGCAAGTAAATTGCATGAATTGATTTTGCTGCTGCTTTACGATAATTTTCAAAAAGAAAAAAATAAACTAAATACTAAAAGCAAAGGGAAAGAAATGACGCATAAAGTCATCAAGAGCATGTATATATATGCATGTACATATAGAGATTGCAACATAAACGTATATAAAGTGCATTTATTTTATCTATTAATCGGATCGATTCGAATAAGTTACCAAACCATAGAACCATACACTTGTTTGTCTCTAAGCAAATTACGTTCTTAGCGAAATAAATCTACTAGAGAACTATTTAAATTCTATGTCAACTATTTGCTATCCCACATTAAACTAATAACAAGATTCGCTTAAACTTCTTTCGAGACAGCTCAAGTTAAACGTCAAACAACGCCTCAAATGTATGTATATATAATTCAATTTGAAATAGCTTTCGTTTTATATTTTATTAAACTTATCAGAGGCTCAACTGTACTTGGATGAAATAAATTTCACTTTATTTTCTCTGGCATCATTAAAAGAAATATTTATTGAAAAATTTATACATATTTGCACTTTTGCAAAACGAAATTAAAAACGACAAAACCCAAAAAAAGAAAAATGTATATTTATATATACAAAAAAACATAGCAAACGAAAAATAAAAGACAGAAAAATCTCTGTCGATATTTTCATTAGGGATTATATGGAAATTTATTTAACAGACAGCATCGACACATAACCATCATCATGATGAGCATCATTATGAGCATCGGCAGGAGCATCCTCATACGCAAAAGAGTTTTGTGTCTTTGTATTTTTGCAATTTTGACATGGCTTTTCACAAAAATGTTTAATAGACACAAACGCCTGCAGTGGCAAATTGTGCAATGTGCAACATTTTCTTGCTAAAAGCAAATAATAAAATCTAAAGAGAGAAAGAGACATACACAGGCGTACACACACATAAACACAAAGAGTGAAAGGGGGAAGAGATAGAGATATGAAATTAATATTTCAATATTAAACACGCATCAAAAAATCGGCATGCAGCAGGCACAAAGTAAAACGTGAGCTGTGTATCTGCATCTGCATCTGCAACTGCAACTGCAACTTCATTTTATGTATTTGCATCTCTCTCTCTCTCTCTCTCTCTCTCTATTTGCTTTCTCTTTCCTTCTCTCTCTCTCGCTCTGCTATACTATGTCTTTCTCTCTTTGAACCCTGTGTGTCACGTTATTGGCATCACTTTGATAGCCGCTGGTGATTGTCACCAATATATTTGAAGACAAATAAATACGATACGCTTGCCAAGGTAACAGAATGTCTGTTTCCCTTTGATTTCATGATATATTTGAATAAAATGCATTCAATGTTTGCGCAAACAAAAGCGATATCAGAATCAAAACCATCTCGTCATCGTCTCAGGCGCACAATCATTCCTCCATAACGTTTTTTAGATATGTATTTCAAATTGAATAATTTTCCATTTATTTATAGACAAAATCAAAAAAGCCAAAAAGTAAATGGCAAACAACAAAAATCAAATGAATTAAATAAAATCAGGAAATAAAAAAGTTCATCAAAATTAATGGAGGAATATGTATTCTTATTACACAAGGCAAAGTGATCAAAGAATTTTTGATCAAATGGTCATATAGATGCAGTAAAATATAAGACTATAATCAATTAGATCTTGAGCCGTTTTCATAAGATTCGAAAATAAAATCCACATTAATTTTGAGTTCTCTATAGACTATTAAATTCTTCTGTAACTCAACGCGTTAAAAAACCATTGAAAAACGACATTAAATCTACACCAAGAAACTAGAGAAAACTAAAACCTGACGAAATTTTTGACGTTATTGAAAGTTTTTAAGTAGGTATTAGTTAGTTATTTAGTTTTTAATTATTATTTTATATCTGAGTCACGTTTTCTGTCCGAATTCAATTCATGTTTCAATTTATTTAATTTGAATACTTAAAGTTTATAATATTTACAAACCAATGTAATGTTTTTCTTATGTTTTGGACTAAGTGTCAGAGTTTTAGAGATGAAAATTTTCAATATTAAAATCTTGATCAAATAATCCAAGTAGTAATATTTCTTACTTCATTATGGCGTGAACCTGAAATATGCATCGTGGTGACATCTTTATACTTGTATTTATGTACACATTTGTTTTTACACCTATTTAGTGCTTAGTGAAACAAGTAAAGTGTTTGCACAAATAATTTGCATTATTTTCTCGTCAACTATTTAAGTAGGTAACACATGTTACCATCAGCTGGCCACAAGGACTTAGCAATTCTCTTGCCATTTGCAACTAACTCTTGGCGTATGTTACGTTCACACGAATCCCAACCATTTAATCCGTCATTTGAATTATGATTTCTTTTTTTACTTTAAAACATAATCTCTATCTCTGTCTCTCTCTTTCTCTGTTTATTTCTGATGCTAAGTTCTACTAAGTGTTCTGTTTGTTAATTTTTAATGAAATGGCAAAAATACCAAATGAAATCACAAATGATATTAAAATCACAAAAATATATATGAATATTGACGTACAGTCAAATGTGAATTTTTTGAACAATGTCATTTTTTGGTATGAAGAATAAAAATACTGTGAGTGAGGGTAAAATCGTTAAAAACAATGAAAAAAAAAATGTGAAAGAAAATTATCCTCGTTGCTTTTTTTGTGTTTAATGAAAAAAAGCAGAAAAAAATATTTTGGAGTAAAAACCGCAGGAGCAGCGGCTGAATGTAGATGAATCGAGGAAGAGCAAGAGGCAAAAGGAGAGGAGAGTAGAAGGACCAGCGGGGACAAGCCGCGGTAGCAGATGGAGGAGCAAAAGAGAAATAAGACTTTCAAATAAATCCGATTAAATGGAAATTTATTGTCATCCAGTGGCAAACGGGCACTTACTACTTCACTGGGGCGTGTGCTCTCATCGACCAGAGTTGCCAGAGGAGCCATTCCTTCTCTCTCTCTCTCGCTCGCTCTATACACCACCCAATCTCACCCAATACCAAATACCCGAGACCCAGAACCAGAACCAGAGCCAGAAGAAAACCCAATCCCATACTCTTTCTCTGCCTTCAGTCGCCTTCAACACTTCAAATATGCTCGCCGACTGCCATACAACATTCATTTTATTTCGCCTTCCCCCGCCAGCCTCAATCCCTTTTCTCTGACTATCTCCTCTCCCTCACACGTTTGCTGTCTCTCACTCTGGTCGCTAAAAGCCAGTAATGTCCTTTCGCCACACTCGACTGCATTTTTCTTTAACACTTCAATATACTGGACACATACAGCAGCTAAAAAAAGAAAAAAACACAAACACAAAAAAAAAAAAGATGAAGAACCAAAAAGGAGCAAAAATTTTGCCCTACACCCTTTACCCCCACCAATCACCGAAAAAAAGGAGAACTAACCGTAGTCGTCGAATATCTATGCCAAGCCAATGCCTTTTTCATTGACTCTTGTCTAGTTTTGCGGTTGCCCAGCGACAACTGGCATTGGTCTTCCTTCGCTTCCTCCCCCTTCCTCTCGTCCACCAATCCGTCCTCTACCAGCGAATGGTCCAACGGTTTGAATATGCAAAGAATTAAGTAGTGTAAATAAAAAAGTTAAGCCTCAACCGCAGTCTGGTCTGGTTTGGGGATCAATGTTAGCAAAAAAACGAAAAAAAAAAAACAACAAAACACTGCAAAGAAGTTACCAAATAAAAATTCTACAAAAATATTCGTTAATTAAGGCTTTGTGGGCAGTTGGGGGAGACAGAGAGAGAGAGAGAGAGGGAGTGAGTAGGAATTGGTGTTCGTGGTTAGATAATTGTGGAATTTTATGTGGTCAGCTTAAATAAGCTGTATGTTGATCAAGAGAATTGACTATCCAGAATAAAAAAAATGAATATAAAGTGTGAAACCTAATTATCTAGCTACTATATATAAAAATTTATATGGTTTATAATTGCAAGAGGTGCGCAAAAGACTCTCAAAGGACCGGGATCACAGGAGTGCCGGTTACGCTTTGCCAATTTGAGTGAATGTCATATACTTGAAACGTGCCAGGGGCTAACAAGCGTGTGTCAATCTTCTCAGGCCATGCCAAGCCAAGCCGTCCATTAAAGCCCTTGAGTCAACCGATACGAATTATAAATTAGAAACACAGTGACGCAGAGTGGCAACTTCAAAGAACTGAGGACCGAAACGTGATGGGAGCTAAGGCAAACAAATAAGTATAACCCATTTAGACAAACTTTTATGTAGTAGCTGAATTCTATGGCGTTTTTGTTTTTTCTTGTGAAATAATCTAAGCTCATTGGAAAATGGTAAAAGTTTACTGCAAACTCTACAGGTTATAGTAAACTAAATTAAAACATTAATTATCACTTTCTGCCAAAGATCTGTGTAGGTTTACTCTGAATCTAATGTTTCATTTTGTAATCCGTGTTACCGATTGTATTTATGGAATATTTAAGGTAAAGGAAGCCCAGTATTTTGTCTATGGATTGTTTCTTCAGGAGGGATAGAAAATAAAATAAGGCTGGATCGCTTATCACCAGCTTACCAGTCTCAAAATTCGATTAATAATAGACTCAAAGCCTGGCTTAGAAATGGGCCAGACCAAAAAAAATCAATTCCAAGCTCTAAGTCAGGCCTGAATTTGCAACTGCTTCATTTATACTGACCAATGTCGTTAATAACAACAGATTAGGTAACAAATTATTTACTTAAATTATGCGAAACCTTGAAATGAAAACATAATCCATAAATTTTTGATATTTTTATGGGATGAGAGAAGACATTCAAAATTGAGAGTTCTAAAGTAAAGTTTTATATTTTAAAATCATATTAGCCAGTTACTCAAAAGGTAATATGTCTGATTTGGTAAGTATGCAGGTCGTTTACTTTGCCATGTATTGCAGCTGTTGCCCCCTGCTAAGCATCCACCAAACCACACACACACACACACAAACACACATACTCTAGTCGTCTCTTTAACCAACTTGATGATGGCTGCCCGCCAACGACCTCAGCTGGTTTGGTAGTGTTCTTTTCATTTTTTTTTTTTGCTTGCCCTTTCTCTGCATTTTGCCCCCTTTCTTTTTTTGATGTTTTCTTTTAGGTTTGCATCGTCGTCGACGTTGTCGCGGCGTGAAAATTGTTCGCTTTGTTTGGTTGTTTGTTTGTTGACACGAGTTCTGCTCTTGATCCTGGGTACTGGTGGTCCTGTTAAAGGTTCTATGTCCTGCTGCTACTACTCCTTGGCAGGGCATTTCACTTAGAGTAAACACCTTCTATGGAAGAGGCAAAAAGGACCAGCAGCAGCAGCAGCAGCAGCAGTACTTCTCACAGTGCTTTGGCACATTTTTATGCTTTGACATTTTTACGGCTCTCCTAGCAATTTTTACGGCAATGGCAGCTGACTGACTTGAGACTAACTGCTGCGAAACTGCTGCTGCAGTTCTTGCAGGACTCACTGGCAAACATGTCTCCCCGTTTGCTAATAAAGTCCTTTTCTTTTCTTGTCTTTGACTTTAATGCGCTTTCAATAAAATTTTATGTGAGTTTTGCTTGCATGCAAATTTTATAGGTCCTAAGGACCAGCAGGACCAAAGCGGAGAAGGAGGCGGGCAAAACGACAAGGCGAAACACACACACACACACACACACAGAAAAACAAAAACAACCAAATGACAATGCAATTTTTTATTTCTTTCTTTATTTTATTTCATTTTCTGTCGCGAACAAATTCATTGCAGTTGTAAGGGTTTGCTCCACGCTTCGCTACTTTTTTTCTTCTCTCTCTCTCTTCCTCCTACCAAGTTCCATCGCCCATTTTTGGTTTTTTTTCTTTTTGTTGTTTTGTGTCGTCGTTTTATTTGGTTTTTGTTGGGGACTGTAAATTGCGCTTGTTATCGATAAATCATGCAACCATTATTTATGGTGTGCTCATGTGTATGTGTGTGAGTGAGTGTTAGTGTGAGTGTGTGTGTGTGCAGCTGGCTGCATATGTGACTGGCCTGTTCCTGCTCCACCTCCGGCTTTGCCTCTCTGATCCTTTAGCTCCTTCCTCCTCATAATGCTACTACGACTACTACTACTACTATTACTGCTGCTGCTCCTGCTCCTGCTCTTTCTCTATGCTGAAAATTATTTTTCAGTTTTCGATTTTTCGCTTTGAAATACCCATTTCATGTATTGAGAGAGAGCGAGCCGTGTGTTTCCTCGATTTCTTTCTCGTCTTTTTATTTTGTTTTTCTTGTTTTTTTTTTGTTTTGTGCAGTTGTTGTGTGTTTTTCTTTTTTCGATTTTCATTTTTTTTTTTTTTTTTGCTTTCTCTCTCTCAATGCGATTTTTCGTATTGCATGCCTTTTAGCATATGCCATTGGCCGTCTGTTGGGGATTCGGCTGCTCCTGTTTCTCCTTCGGCCCCTCGCCCTCCTCATTCATACACTACACACCACCTGCATCTCTCTGGCTGTGGCGCTGGCTCTGACTCTGGTTATGGCTATGGCTATGACTATGGCTATATAGCTTCGCCGCCACCCGCAAATCTCTCATAGAGCTTTTCATTGTGTGTAAGGTTTTTCACTTTGGATACGGATTCTACTTCTACTCTCTGCACTTTGCCGCTTCTCTTCGCTCTCTTCCACTTTTCATCCTCGCTCGCTCCTCTATCTTTTTGTTGCTGTTTTTTAGCATTTAATACAGTTGAGTGTCTGGCACAAATGTTTGGTAGAAATCGATAAACTGACAAATTGCTTGTTGGTTTCTATATATGCGAGTTTGTGTGTATATATATATATGTGTGTGTATGTGGCCCTTGGTCGGTTGAATAGCTGTTGGGTGCAGTGTAGCAGCAGGAATGCCAAAAGAGGACAAATTGTACAACTGTAATTGTTGTCATATTTAAAATGCAAGGCATTTGTTACATTTTTCGAGTGGGCTACTGCGACGACAACGACAAAGCACTACGGACAAACGTAGTTAAATGAAAAGAGAAAAACCCCTTTAAGAAGTGAGAGCTAGTACACAGACTTTAGACTTTCAATTGTGAAAAGCCTTTGCCATCATGCTCATGATGTCTTATTGCCATGGCTACATACTCTAAGGGCTAATAATGGCTAATTTCTTTAGCAAAGTCTGCTGATCATAGAACTTGGTGGTTCTTGAAATGGCTATCCTATGAAACAATTCCCTTCTGAAGAGAACTGCTGCTACAGCAGATTGACAAAAAGAGCCGCCAAAAAGACATGTCTTTTAGACAATAAGAAAGGACATTAAACACACACAAAGCCAGATTCAATTTATGCAATTGTAAAATGTTTTTCTTATCTAATCATAACATTAAATGATTTTACACCTGTCGTTTATTATTTTTATATATATTTCTATAAACATTTTCATTTACTCTCCTTTAAATGCTCAAATGAAGTCTTTCAATATCCATTAATTAATTAATTTCCATTTAATGCCAAGAGAAAAGTTTATCAATGATGACGATCGGATAAACAAGTGATTTTAGCTAAAGGTGTGCACAATCTAAAGATCTCACTTGGAGTTCTCATGGCAAATTGCATGCTGTCATCTTTGGTAAATCACAAAGCGGAAATGGGTGAAAGCAAAAAAACTGAAACTGCAAAGAAGAATATAGAAAGAGAATGAGAAAGCGAGAGAGAGAGAGAGAGAGAGCAATGGAAGCTTATCAAATATGCACAACACATGGCAAATCGTTTGTATTTTTCATTCATACATTTCAATTCAACTGCAAACATTCGATATTTTTCTATGCATTTATCAAATACAATTTTTATATAGAAATATCACGCCAGTCACGTGCCGAAAAATGGGCAAACATCAACGAAATAAAACTGAACGAAACGCAAACGGAACGAAACGAAAACTAAAACTAAAACTGAAAATGTAAAACCAACAACTCTTGCGACGAATGCCATGCAAAAAGTAAAAGGAATTTTGTGAAGGAATTCTTTTTGTTTTTTTCTCTTTCAGAAAAAAAGGCGGCAAAGGTCACAGGTTCACTTCACATTATTATTATTATTATGATTATTTTTTTTTGTTTCGTTTTTGGTTTTTTTTTTTTGTTTTTTGTTTTTTGTTTTTCTTGTGTATCGTTTGTGTCGTTGTCGGGTTTTTGGATTCAGAAAACACAAACATATAATTTTCATCAATAATACCGTTTGCAGCAGACAAGTGAATTTGATGAAGCCCCCCACTAGGATGGCATACACCATGGGATACCAAAAGCGCACAATCGAGCGCAGGATGTGTGATGACGTCCAACAATATGGTTCTATTTTTTTTTTGTTCGTTTCCTTTCGTCTCTTTCTCTCTTCCACCAGCCGTTCGTTTGGGGGTTTCTTTCTTTTTTTTTTTTTTTTTTTTTTTTTGTTGGGGAGAAGGTTTAGAAAAATACTTTATGGAAAAAAAGCGAAAAAAAAAAAATTGGAATGTATACCGAGTAATAATGGTATTTATTTCTAAATAAAATGTCAGTCCTCTTTCACACACATACAGCCGAAAATACACACTTACAAACAGCGAGAGGTCAAAGCGCTGTAAATCCCTAGTGTTTGTGTGTGTTTTTGGTGTCAATGTTTGGACATTTGTCGTAGCCGTTTTGAAAAATAAAACCTCATTTCGTTTGAAACAATGAAAACGCTTCTATATTCTCTCTCTCTGTCTCTTTTTAAATGTGTGGGTGTGTGTGTGTTTTTTCTATCTCTTTCTATGTGTTGGTCTGTGTGTGCACGCCATTAAAAACGTGGCAAATAAATCCGTGACTTGGTATATAAAAATATATTGCATAGTTGACGGCGCAATGGCCTGCAACGCAAACTAAGAGCCCTCTATGCAGTGTGTGTGTGTGTGTGTATGTGCCTGTTAGTGATGGCCATGAACCAAAAACTAAAACACTTTTGTTTGAGTAGAATTGCACACATTTGTTAAGGGAAATGCACCATTTGGACTAAAACTACATACACACACACAGACACACACACACTCCGTATGTTCCTGCCATCACTAGATATCAAACAACATATATTAGGAATATTTGTTATCGGTTCTTAAACATCCGCCAATGACTTAGCTATAATCTAAACTGTTTAGAGAAATGTATCATAAAATAGTTGAAATCGCATGGATTTAAAAAAATAACTTCTTTACGTTCATCTTTTTTGATGTACCACAGGGCGTATGAATGTTTCTTTTTTTTATCTAGCATGTTTTAAAAGTTATGAGTTTTGTGATTTATTCTTTTGGACATTGAAATTCGCGTTTTAGAATATTTGAAATGATTTGCATTAAAAAGAAGTTTTCTTCGTTAACCTAAGCATATTATATCTCGTTACTTTCTACAGTAATTAAATATAGAGAGAATATTTTTTAGAATTTTGTTTTCTTGAATCAGATTTAAAATTTTCTTTATTTAATTAAAAGGAGATTGACTATAAGTCAATTGTTTCGTCCAATTTTTCCATCTATTCAAAACACCGCGCATTGTATTTACCCTAGTTGATTGATTTAAGAAATAAACTTAATTGAAATTGGCAATGGAAATTTTCTATGACATCTACACAAAAGAGAGAACGGTTAGTGGGTGCATCCACTTTCAATTGGACGGATAAACGTCGTCTCGAACCACTAGACCTTCCCTACATTTATCCTAAGCCATGTCCACTCCCATTCCCAATAAAAAAAATTGTTTCACAAATATTTTTGCTGTAAAAAGTTAAACCATTATAACAAAGAAAAAAATACAAGAGTTGAGGATAAAAACGAAAAGATGACATAAAAAATATGGTTTAGTGAATGCAATTGCAATACTATATGCCATATCCCATAGCCCATAGTTCGCACACGTTCCTATCGCTGCCTAAACACACATATTTTTGTGCACAGTTTTGTTTATTTGTCTCTTTGTTATTTACAGTTATGCTTTATGGAATTCTTTTCATTTTGTTGTTATTCGCCGAGCAGAGTTTTCAATTTTCACACACACACAGAGCATCGAGGAGAGAAATTGGTGGAGGGGAAGGGTAGAGGCTTTTGTTTGGGGTTATCAAATGCATTTTAGCATTATAGCCTGGCCATAAATTATTGTTGTTGAAGAAATCGGCTTATATACAATATATATGTATATATATATATATATATGCAAGTGTGTATTCGCTTGGCGTTTGGTTATGATGAAGGTGAGGTGTGGTCCCTGCAGTCAAATGCAATTCATTTTTCATATTTGCAAAAGAAAAAAAAAGAAAAAATAATAATAATAAAAAAAGGACGAAGAAAAAGTTCCCTCTCTTTCTCTTTTACTCTAGTTATGAATGTGTGTGTGTGTGTGTGTGTTGTGTGTTGGTTTGGCAAAGTAATTTAACAAATGGATTTCTAAACAAATACGGAAGTTTAATTTGTAACCAGAAGGACACAAGCGTGGGGCGGAAGGAAACTAAGGAAATGTATGCCAATGGCAGGACAAGTCAAGGAAAAAGGAGAAGTAAAAAGAAAGGAGATGACGAAGAACAAGAAGGAGCAGAAGACGGAGAAGGCGAAGGCAAAGCAGACCACTTGCCACTACAAGCAAAAACCGCAGGCCAAACAACGCCCAAAGGGAGGTGGAAGTGGAAGTGGAGGTGAAGGCTAACACCAACAACAACAACAACACTCTCGCTGTGAAGTGAGAAAGGAGACGGGTGTATGGGGTATGTCCTTCGAGTGTGTATGAGTGTGTGTGTGTGTGTATGGGTATGAGTGTGAGTGCCCTGACATGGCAGCATATTCGCACTTCAAGATGGCTTCGATATTTCTTAGTCAACAAAATGGCGATTGCAAAATTGTCGTCCTCGAGGTTCCACAACGCAGCGTTAAGAAATTACTTTGCTTCTCTCTAGAGATGACAGCGTGATAAAGTAACCGACATTACGATAAGGAAATTGAATAATTTTGTATACACATACATGGCATGAAGGTTTGTTGTGCGTGTGTAAATTGTGTTTCGGTCAAAACTCCAAAAAAAAAAAGAAACAAAAATTTTCATTTCGTCGGGGTCACCATTTAGTAAAATATGCCTATTTGACATGGGGAGCACCATTTATGGCAAATATAAGTTCTAAATGTAATAAAGAACACGAGCTCAACTCTATTTCTCTAGCTCATTCTGACATTTGTCCCCTTTTTTCTCCCTATTCCATTCTAAGCCTTCCCTTCTCGCTTTCTCTTGTTCTCTTTGGGCAGTGGCATTTTGCGGCCTGGCCTAGCTCCGCCTCAAACCCATTCCACTCCACTCCACTCCGCTGCACCACACCGCACCCATCAACCTCACTTGGCAACCGCTTTTCGCCTCCATGCCGCCGCCGCCATTTGCCGCCACCACTGCCTCAAAGTTGACACAGTTTACATTGTTGCCACATTTATATAGCTTGGCAGCTTTTATGGCACTTTGGCTTTTGTCTTGAAGCTTCCCAGCTTTAGCCAAAGTCAACGGAAATGGGAACGTAGAATGGTACTATAAGGGCAGCGTCGGCCATCGTAATTCTCAATTTGCCAAGGCGACAATTTAATGGATTTCCAGGTGTGCAGCAGCAGCAGCAGCAATACGAACCAATAAGACACTCAGTGTTAGTGAGAGAGAGAGAGAGGCCATAGCCGAGTGTGTTTTCAAATTGAATTGAAATTGCAGAAAATGACATTAAAAATTAATTAAATTGATTGCAATGCGAGAAAGTGTCACAAACAGGATAAGGCCAGCCAAAGCAGCCAAGCCACCTGAATGAAGGGAAATAGCCTGCATTAATTTACCATTTCTCTTTCTAGCTCTTTGTTACCACAATGATGAGAAAAAAAGGAAGAACTAAAATCAACGGGGTAACATTACCATTTCCACTCAATTTGCATGTTGAAATAAAAATCACTCAAAATATCAGCCATAATTCAAAACGTCCAATGACTTAGCAGAGTGTCAAGAATATTAAAAGTATTAAACATTTACATCTTCTCATATTGTAAATGAGCTCAAGTTGAAACATAAATTCATTTATGTTGGAATAATCTTAAGAATAGAATTTTATAGAGACTCTATTGATTCGTTGCCGAATTTTCGAAAGGAAAGAAATTTCAACTTATTTTTGTTTGCATTTGCAATTTCATTTAATTGCCCTTGCTAGGAGGTAAACCCATTGCCCATGCCCATGCCCCTGCCATCTCTCCTTCTACTACATATTGGCCCCATGCCCTTTTTGCACACTTTAGCAAGTCGCATTCCGTACTTTGATTGCCTGACTTATGGCAGCCATTTAATTGGCCGCCCGCCACGTCAAAGACAGCCAAAATGAAGAAATATTATGGAGTTGGGTTGTAGCACCAGCAAGAGGAAACTGAGAATAGAGTAGAGGATCTAGCAATCTTCTTTCGCCCCTTTTCCAATGTTGCAAATCAATTTGCTCTTTGCCAAAACTTTTGCTACCTTTTGCAAACACACACACACACACACACACACGAATATACACACATATTTGTTTGCACAAAACATAAGGAAAAAGTTTCGCTTACTTATTGGCAAAAGAAGTTGTTTCCAAATTTTTGGCTCACTTCAACAGTGTGGAGAATGAGAGACGAACAGAGGATAAGAGAGAAACTGTGGCAATTGCTGCATTTTGTGATGTTGCCAAAATATGTGAAATGCAAGCCAAAATAAACGCAAAGAAAAAACAACAAAAAGAGAAACGAAGAACGCAAACAATTTGCTGTCAAGTGGTTTGTGGTGTCAGTTGGCCTAAGAGATTGAGAGATAGGTAACCAAAAAAAGGTCGGTCGGTGAGTTTCTGTGATGTGTTTATACGTTTGACTTGGTGATATCCTAAAGCAAAAGACCTCTGAGAGTAAGTATCGATTCAGTTGTCAAATTTAAATGATTTTTAAGTTGACAAGGACATCGCTATTAGTAAATATAGATAGTATTTTGATGTAGAATAGATATTGTTCTTTAATCGATCGTCATTTAAACAACTTGTTTATAATTTATCGATCTTGAGGGAGAAACTGTCGCCTTCTAACTTCTCAAGTAGTAGAAAGGATAATAAGAACTTTGTTTGTTTTTCAAGTGACTGTTGCGGCTCGTTTAAGAAAACAGCCACAAAGCAAAGAACCTTCAGTTAGCCACGCAGACGTAAACAACCACAACAACAACAACAGCATTACTAAACTGACACATTTAGCCATATTTTAACAAAAGGCAATACGGAATTTCATAATTATTTGTACGTCTTTCAGTTTGGCCTCTCTCTCACCCTATCTCTCTCTCTCTTTCTCTCTTTCTCGCTGTGTGGGTAAACAATAGGACTCACACACCACATATACAAACAAGGTGGAAACAAACAACAAAATGGCGTCGCTAGCAGACACAAACAAGGCCTTAGCTTTCTTTTGCCATCATCATCATCATCGTCACCGCCTCCCATTCCCGCCGTCCACTAACCCTCTTTCGCCTCGCTCACACTTTTCCACATTGCTTCTGTCTCTGTCTTGTTGATCAAGCGAAAATTTTAATAGAGTCTCGACGTCAACATCGCCGCCCCGGTTGGTTGTTTACGCCTCGTCAACAACAACGTGATTGCTGGTTCTTGCAGCTGCTTTAATTAAATTTTTAAATAATTTTTGCTTCGCTCTGTACGTTTCTTTTTTGTTAAACTTTTTTTTTTTTTTGTATTTTTTCTCGGTTGTATATCGTTGAATGTCCTGCACACCTACCCACATGCACATTCATATATGCAGCATCAACTACTTTACTCTTTCACTCGCAAACTCTCTACCTCACTGTCTCTTTCTCTCTCTCTCCCTCAGTCTCTCTCTCACTTTCGCGCTCTCTGTGTCTTTTGAGTTATATATGACAATGTGTACGTAAATTAAAATTGCATTAAAACAGAGCAACAAAAAGTGAGATTGTAACTTGTCTGCATAATGGCAGATTTTTAATTGCCAGTCCAAAAAATAAAAAAAATAAAAAGCGAACAAAAAACGTGTTTCTCGAAATTATTATAATGAGCATATGAAAAAGACAGAGACAGCAATAAAGACTGCGTGTGTGCGAGGGTGGGAGGAGTTAAAAACTCAATGCGATCGAATAATATAAATTATTACGTATACGACCCCTTGATCTGGGCCTAGGCTAAAGTCAAGCTGTGACCTCGGCTTTGTGGTTTCAACCGAGAATGAGAGAGTGACAAAGAAAGACATAATGAGAGTGAAAGAGACAAAACTCCACATTGGCGAGCCTATAAGGGTGATGCTTATTGCCAGATAGATTAATTGCTAGTAGAACATAATTTTTCTACTGGATTAAGGGGAAGGGAAGGTTAAATGAGCTAAGAAAACAATATGATATCTATTGACATGAGACAGCAACATGAAGTTACTCTCAAGTTGTCCTTAATTACCACTGGAACCTCCTAGAATCTTGGAGAAACTGAAAAATATTTGAATGCCTTAAATTGGTTTGTTGCAACATTAGGGTCCTTAAAGGGTTAATAAATAAGGTTCACCCTAATACACTAACAACCAAATACTTATGCTCCATGATAATGAGTTGTTTCGCTTTTCTGATTGAAGTTTTAAAAAGGTTGTCAAAAGAACAACTTCTCCCAATAAAAGTGAGTAACGAAACATAAAGAAACATTGTATATAAGAAATTTTGAAACAAACATAAAGTCTTATTTTTGCTCTTCCTTAAAATTGAAGTAGAGTATTAGTATGTTCGTTAAGCTTAAATTTAAATTATGCCAGCTTGCTGCTCATTTTTATTGACGCTGACATCAGGATGGACGACAGTGAAAGAGGTTAACCAAAGAGTCGAGAGTGAAAGAGAGAGAGAGAGAGAGAGAGAGAGAGAGAGAGAGAGAGAGAGAGAGAGAGAGAGAGCGAGGATTTGGTGAATATGGTGAACTTCCATGCAGTTGGCGTTATTTATGTGGCCACATATGTAATATGGCCTGAGACAACGAGGGTCGTCATCGTCATCGTCGTATGGTGTTCCATTGGCGGTCAGTCACACATAATTATGCGAATTTTTCGTAATTAAATATTCCTTGTAATTTGCATTCGCTTCGAATCGTTTCTTTTGCTTCTGCATTTATTATACTCCTCGTTTGTTCGCCTGCAAACTGCTTTTGTTGTCAATTTTTCAGTGCTTTCTTCTTCTCCGCATCTCCCTCTCCATGCCATCCCATTTTTTTTAAAGGTAATTGAAAAATACAATGCCGCGGTTTTTCATACTATATGTATATATAGCTCCCTCCTGTCTTTATACTACTTTTATATATTCATACATGTTTATATATGCAATTATACAAGTCATGTGGTGAAGCGGCTTTAGGTACTAAAGTCCCTATTTTCTACATGATGCATGGAACCAAAAGCTGGAATCCACAAAACTTTTATGCAGCAAAAAAAAAAAACCGAAATACGGAAAGAGAGAGAGAACATTTTGTTGTTGTATTTTTTTTTCAATTTCCGGCTTAAGACAAACAAATGTATTCCTTTCCCCAAAAAAATACTCAAAACTCTCGAGACGAAGACGCCAAATGCAAGAAATCTGATGGCCTAGACAGAGAAAAGGAGATGCATGAACAAGATTAACATGAAAGAAAATGATCATTAACATGTATCTCCACCAAAAAGATAAATTCAAATATATATATCCCTATGTAATTGACGATCACAATATATGGACACCCTTTTTGGTCCTATGGCTTAGAGGGTAAACAAAAAACGGGGCCCATTTCAAACGGAGCATCTTCTGCTACAACGGAAGTGTTGTCGTTGTTGTTCTTGTTGTTGCTGCTACTTGTTTGAGAACGAAAAATAAGAACAACAACAATAAGAACAAGCAAAGCAGCAAAAAGCAAAATGAGGGGCTCAAATTTATTTTTTATTTACACCGGATATTAATTTTATAGCAGGAAGCAGGCAGCAAGGCGCAAAGAAAAAAAACAAGAAAACTTGACAAACTTTTTTGATCTTTACACTGAAGAGTTTCACATTCAATAATTTTTCGTCGTTTTCTTCACATTTTGTCCAGCTGTCAAAAATAAAAAAAAAAAACGTAAAGGCAAAGAGGACGAAAAACGACACAAGACAGAAAAAAAGAGAGAAAACTGGGTATGAACTTCAAGCTAATAACATATACATACAACTTCCGTTTTTCCGGAAATGTGCAAGTGAGGCGGCCATTTTAAGTGTATGTCAGGGTGTGTGTGTGTGTGTGTCTCCCTGTATCTGTGTGTGACTTTTGATATGCTAAAAGCCAAAAAGAATTTTCGGACAAGAAGCAGCAGCAGCAGCAAAAGCCACTATCAGGTGGATGCCATGTAAGCGACCACTCTCAACCATCAGCAACAACCACCAAACCAGCAGATGTCCCCAGCTGCTCCCTCCCTCCCATCAAGCATCAAGTTCTCTTTCTGAAGAAGCAACCAAGCGAAACGCATCAGTAAACACCTTCACCGACTTTTATGTACGTTTTTCTTTTATGTCTTGTCAGCATAAAAAATGCATGCAAACAAACAAACCCAACCAACAGGCAGGCGGCACAGGACAACATCGCATACTCCTGGTTTAGCTTCTCCCTCTCTCTCTCTCTCTCTCTCTCTCTCACTGTCGTCCTCTCGTGCTTAGGTCTCCATGTGTTGGTGTCAACCAACACGATATCATTCTGCGTGTGTGTGTGTGTTTATGCTTTCTCTTTCTTCTATTACTCCCCGTGTTCTTGACAGCAATGCAAATAAACAACAGGTTGATCTCAAAATATATTCAAAAAGGGTATATTAAAAGCGTTATGCCAGAGAGAAATTATTACAAAAGTCTATTTTCACTTAGAAGTTTCTTTAATGTTAGAAGATTTGGCTAAATATCTATTTATAATTCTAAGATTAGATTTGTATTGAAAAGGGTTTGCTTGTGCGGATAAGACCTATGTATTATGTAGTAATATTTAGGATAATTATAAACATCTTTACATACATAGATCTGTTATAGAATAAGGGAAATAATCTTTAACTACAATTGAAAAGCCAAAACGAACTCATTCTGTGAATAAAAAAATGACATGCCTTTCCCTAGAATAATTTGCAAATCACATTGTCGATTCTATTGTCATTGTCTTTTTTTAAGAGAACTTTTGGATCCCAACTTACAAATTGCATAATATAAAGACAACGTCTGGGAAAAGGCCTAAATTGTTCATAACGTATCAATAAATGTTTGTAGGAATACATTAATAAAAAGAAATATCTCTACATTCGATGCCAAGCTCATTTCGGTTTTTGATTATAGACTTTTGTTTTCTACTAAGAAGTCCGCACACTTAAAGGGATGTTCCTTTTGTCGTAGTAAATATGCCCGAATCACTGTCACATGGGCTTTTCAGATGATTTTTGTTTTATTTACCGCTCCATCAAATAGAAGCGGCATGGAATGCATCCCCGAAGTTGCCTTTGTAAGTGAACAAACAACATTTTTTTCAATCTTTTTTGTTCTATTTCCTTCATTTTTAGAGATATGTACAATATAGTCAGGGTACGCATGAATTTTTAGGCAGGGGGTCCTACGATCCACTGTCCTGTTCTTTGTGCCATACTTTTGTTTCTCACTGTGCTTGTGTGTGGTGGAAACAGAATCTCAGACCCATGCTGAGCAATATGTGCTTTTGATGAAAAACAGGAAGTTGGCGCTTGCACCTACATTTCATTCCACCCTTTCATTCAAGAAGAGAAAGATGCACAAAGGCAGCAGCAGCTGCACGCTGTGCGCTCAGTAAAATTTCGCATATTGCACGTTTGATAAATTAAATTAATTACATGTAAAATGTGAAACTATACCCGGATCCAACTCTTTCAGAGCCGAACACTGCCACATAACAAATATTGTATGCAAACCTCATAAACAAAACTATATTTTGATGCAACTATAAATTCTATTATGCACGTCATGCCAAAGCCATTCCAACATGGTCAATTGAGTGGGGCGAAAGGAGAAAAGCAAGCAAAACAACAAAAAGGCAACACACAAAAAAAAAAGAATTATTTCCTTTTTCCCAAATTAAATTAAGGCATAAAATGTGCGGCCAGGCCAGAAGCTAAATGCCAACTAGATGGAAAAAATAAATAGAACACACACACACACACGGGCATACATAAAACTATTCTCACACATATGTACATACATACACCCACACAAACTAGAAAGTGAGAGACTGGGAGATAGAGCAAATCGAATTATGAAGAGAGCTTAATTGAATCAAGTTGGCTTTTCGCATTGCCAATGTGTCCTTGAATGAAATAAAATGAAAATGAAATAGATATCAAGGCATATTAATAGCCAATTCCCAAAGGATTGACCATGTTGTCATCTAGATTAAGCCATATTTTCTCATCTCGATATGGTTGGGGGACAAAAAAAGTTTTATATTAACGCCACGAAACTTGATCAAATGATGACAGAAACAATAAATTGGCCATCAACTATATTAACTTTACCTTTTGCCAACTATTGTTATACGATCCAAACTTTGAAAACTTTCAGTTCTAGAGTATATAATTTATAATACGAACCAATCAAGGTGTTCAGATTAATATATAATGATCTTAAAATTTTTTGGCCAAGCATTCAAAGTATGAAATTCGTTTTCATCTTTGTCAAGGTTGGGTGGGTATTTGGTTGGTTAAAGTCAGGCATTTTCTTTGCAGGTGAGACAAAGCTATATATGTATTTACATACAAAACCTTACCCTTTCCCCCTCCTTGACTTCTCTTTACAGTTCTGCCAATCACCTTTTTGCATTTTCATGTTTTTTGTTGTTTTCCTCCTCCCCCTCACTCGCACTCTCGCTCTCTGCTTCTCTCCCACTCTGTCAGGTTAAATTCAATTACGCAGCACATTTCACATTTCGATTTCGAGAAGTTCTTACGAGTGTAGAGTCGTCTACGTATCCTTTGCCATGTCCTTTGATACTCCACCCAATTGCCCCAAACTCACACAATCACCCATTTGTCTATATATACATCCGAAATGCAAACGAAATCTGCCCGGATTCGTCGTGTACTTCTCTGTATTGTTTGTTCTCGCTTCTTTTCAATATTTTGTGTTTTCTTTTTTTTTACATATGTAATAAACTTTAATGGAGTGTAAATTTCATAAAGCAGTTGGTTCCTTTCCTCTCGCTCTCTCTCTCTCGCTCTTTCTCCCTCTTACTGTCATTTGTAGATAGCACTTAATTCAATTTTTGTATGTTTTAAATACAAAAAGAGAATTGTCCTTGGCAAGGCAACAGTGTCATAAATAATGAACAAAATACCTTGACACAACTGGCAGAAGCATCAGCTGTTATTATATAGCCGATGATGCTTGTTTTTGCTGCTGCTGTTGTTGTTGTTGTTGTTACTGTCGCGTTCATTAAATGGTAAAGTTATTAAATTACCGCAACCAAACCAAATAGCCAACCAGGCAACCAACAGTCGTCGCTTGCAATTTGTACAATGTGAAATATGTAATTGTCACAAGGCGTTCGATAAAAACCAAAAAACCCAAAACCCCAAACCCCCCTCCACAGCCCTGACCGCCACCTCTTCACACAGTAAAAACCCTTCTTAGTATCCATATCCCACAGCAAGCAAAAAAAGAAACATAAAAACAAAAACACCAATTCAAACCCAAACCGTAACGAATCCCAAATCGAACCGAATCGAAAAACCACACTTGGCAAAAGGCAAAAGCGGCGGCGGCAGAAAGGGCCACAGTTGGCAAACTGAAACTGAAAATCGATGCCCAGCAAATGACAGTGACAATTCCATTTAATTGGTTTTAATTAAATTAATGAGTAAATTTTACAAATTGCTGCAAAATGATAAATAAGTAATTTAATATATATTCATCGTTTGGTCACGCTTGATGTTAATTTAATTTCATATCGTAAAAGTTCTCGCTGCTTTATTTTTTTTTCTGTTGCTTTTGTTTTCTCACTCACTCACTCACTCATTCCCTCTCTCTTTCTTTCTCTCTGCAGTTTGTGTAATTTTGTTGCATAAATGCTATTAAATTTAATTTAGTTTAATTAATTTTGGAACAAAAAAAAAAAACGCGCAAACGCATATCGTGAAAATGAAAATTAAAGAAATGCATAGTAAAAGTGATGTTAATTAGTTGACCAGTTAAAACCAAAATAAAACATAATCAACCTTAAAAGACTGCAAAAGCATTTCAAATTCATTTCCACCATGATTTTGGATATATGATATTCATTTTCATAGGAACAAATTTCATCAACAAACTTTGACCCTTGAACTTTCTGTAAAGAGTTTTTCCTGGAAATGTTTAGCTCTGAAACTTAGTTTCATTTTTTTTTTCAAGAACCTTGGTTTCCTAGAACTAAATCTATCAACTTACCATAAGACACATTTCATTTCATTTTTTTCGACTCAATAGGCGACTCCATTGAAGGACCTTGGTTTGATATTCTATTCTTCTTTGGCTATTCTAAGCATCAGATTTCGCTTCTTTTTTTTTTTTTTTGTTCAACCAATTCTATGGCAATTGGGCGCGCTTTAAGCCGGCTTATGGATAACATTCTATACGACTGACATTTAACAAGGCACAAGCCATTAACTTTTCGCCCCATTTGGCCACACCCACTTGTCACTTTGCATGCATAAATTTAAGAAGAAGAGAGACCAGATTGAGAGGGAGTGACAAAAAAGGGAAAGGGCAAGGGAGAGGAGAGCTGTCAACGCAGATTCCACTCCATCGTCTGCTCTTACATTTGCAATGTACTGTGCATTCATATGAAAAATTGCCAACATCTCAAGGATTATATAAGTCGAAGGCGGCTGTCCTTTTGCTTAAATCCCTCCAATCCCCCCTCCCCCTCCTCCACAGGTACCCCTTTGATATCCGCATCTGCTTTGGCAGTTGGTTCTAACGATGATGGAAGGTCACTACTCAACATCAACTAGTCAAAACTAATCAGACGAATGTAAAAAAACGAAGAAGTCCAGGAAATTGACGTAGCCCAAACAACATTTCCATTTGAACACATAAATTTTCACAACAAATTCAATTTCCTCTTTGATTTTTCAGCAAACGAGCTTGAGCGAAGGCAACAGGCAAATAAAATAAATAACTTCCTTGGTAAAGCGCCGGCGAGCAACAGTTGCCAATATAAACGAATGAAACGGCAAGACCGGGACTAGGGCACGGGGACGCGGTGCTTCCCCTCTGTCTAACAAAAGCGGAAACGGAAATGCACTGTGCGAGTGTGGATGCGATGTGTGTGTGTGTATATAAATGGGTGGATGGGTGTATGTAGGTGTGTGCTAGAACAAATAGCAAATAAGTGCAAAGCAACCAATTGATAAAGTAAAAAACACTTCACAATTCTCACTCCCTCTAGTTGAGTGTATGCGAGTGTGTGTGTGTGTGTGTGTATGCTGGGCCCTCGTAACAAAGGCCGTCGCGTTGAGAGTTCGAGTTTCGAGTGTTGAAAACAACAAGTAGAAACACAGCAGCAGCAGCAGGAACAACAGGACTCGCTGTACTAGCAATTGGAACCGCTATCCTCAGACTAAACTCAAGGGATGGGGGGGAGTAGCAGCAGTACGAGAAAAAAAACCAAAGCTAGGCAAACCACTTCATAAATAATTCATTTCCCGCCTGCTAAGTTAACTTGAACAGCCTTTTTTACGGCATTCCCATCTCCAGAAAAAAGGGTATGATCGACTTAGGAGGATTGAAAGTATTGAAAAATATGCAGCCACACAGTTCTCGAAAGCAAAGCTTTGGCTTTTGCAACGAAAGGCAATTTTTATCTTCGTGTCTTTTTCATTTATTATTAGTTGGTATTTTAAATACTACTACATTTAATATTTACAATTTCTATGATAATTAAAAGAGTTTGTTGGCTTTTAAAAGGTATTTACCGGTCTTTACTTTTTGGATAACAGAGTTTGATTTTCTCTTATATTCAATTTTTTTTTTTTTTTTTATTCTTCGCCTGCGTCTACGTGGCGAATGCGCAACATATGCAGTCAGTCAGTAGAGTTGGCCACCGCAGACGCCAAAACTAACGTGAAATAGACACGAACAAAGGCTTTTCATGCCTTTGCAAGCATAAAATTGCTTTTTTGCAACAAATATCCTGAGCCCAGGCTGCCTGACTGGCTGGCTGGTTGGCTGGTTGGTTAGTTGGTTGGCTGGCTGGTTGGTTGGATGGCTGGCTGGCAGGAGTCTCGGCATGTTTGTCTAGCATTGAAGTCTAGGAATCGTGTCTCTCACTCTCATACTTTCTATGTTTCTGTCTCTTGTGCTGCTGCTACTGCTGCTGCTCTATTTGTTTGCAATTGCATGCGTATTTGATTCAATTTCTGCAATTTATTTGCAATTTGGTATCTCTTTCACTCACTTTCTGTGCGCTCTATCTCTTTGACGAGGGCAAGCACACGTTTTTATTAAATTCTTTTAAAGCCCTCAAACATTGTTTGCCGGTTGTCATCCATCCGAAATGCATAAATTTAACACCTAGTAAGCAATTCATATGCCATTGTATATGGAGGAACTAAATTCCGCACACTGCCAAAGAGGACAGAGAGACACAGAGGGAGTCACCAACAATGTGCAACACCCAAACATCCGTTTCCGCTGCATCCGTTTCTCGCGTTCCCATTGCCAAAGCCAACCAAAACCAAATGCTGCTGCTGCTGCTGCATCATGTGCATATATTAAATGCCACTAAAGGAACAAACACACTGCCTGGCATTATAATTAAATGCATTGGTTAGGCTTTTGTAACGCTGCAAGGTGAAGCAGCGGAACGGTGTCGGCTGTTGGGTGGCAGGTGGCGGGTGGCGGGTGTCGGGTACTGGATGTTATGCAAGCCAAAAGGTTGGCTCCCACTTAATGGTTTGGCATTCAACTTAACGCCCTTAAGTTAGTCAGTTGCGCTGGCAAAGCAAATGAGCAATACCCAAAAGGTTAATAATGGGTTGAAATGATGGGTAAGCAGGAAATTTCACACACACACACACACACACAGGAACTAACAAAGGAGTTATGGCAGAAAAGACAGTAGAAGAAGTCTCGCAAGAGAATGTGTAAACTTCAAACAAAATCTTCAAGCTCTAGAGAATGATTCGTTCTACATTAGCATAGTTTAAACAAACATAAACAATTATAATTTTTTAAAAATATTACCATGTTTAAACCAATTAAATACTCTTCCTTGTCAATTAGGCCTTATTATTTATGGACATCAGTTTAAAGTATTAAACAAGTTTCGCTGTGGTGTTAGCCGTTATGCCACAGAAAATACATTAAATCCTTCCACAAAAGTAACTTAGTATGTAAAGACTGAATTTCCTAAGCTGAAAATCTCAATTTTCTGATCGGACACACATCGAAAATATATTCTAGCTTCCTTCATGGGCTAATTAGCCAAAAATAATATGCCGAGATAGAAACATGAACTTCAAAATCAAACTCTTCAAAATCTAAGTGTGAACCTCTTGAAGGAAATTCCAATTGTGAATTACAATTGGATTCTTAGCTTTGTTTCTTGGATTTCTCTTTTTTGAATAGAGCACAGCTTGATGGGAATACAAATCTATAACGAGCTTCATTTGCTTTACGGTAATTTCGATTCAATGGGTTTCGTTTCGTTTTGGGCAATTCAAAGTAATGGAAATTTGAGCAAAATGAATAGAGCTGTGAAGGGAATGGGGAGGGAGGTAGAGTGAAAGGAATGCTGAATGCTCGTATTTAATCACATTAAATTCATGTGTTTTACTCCCAAAAGTTCATCCACAACAACCGCATTCTAATTAAACGTTCTGGATTTTCGAGTCAACTGCGAGTATTTTCTTTTTTTTTTCGGTTTTGTTGTTGTTTCTATTTGAAAGCCTCAAATGTCACACGCCTACATGCCAGACAAAAGCTGAATGCTGAACTGGGCTCAGTTGCAGTTGCAGTTGCAGTTACCAAGTTGCCTCGTGTTGTTGCCGTTGTTGCAGTAGTGCCCCATTGGCCATGTATATTGGTTAGGCTTATGTAATCACGAGTGTCTCAGGTCCTTTTGCCATGGCGTAAATAAATTATATTTACGCAAATTCGCACTAGGAAAGCGTAATGCAGGCCAGGGCAGGGCAGGGCAGGGCGGAGCGGGCAGGCAACATGGCAACCAACGAAAAGGGACAGAGACAACGAACTACACACACAATCAGGCAAAAGTGGGCATGGATTTTGAGTGAATGGGGGAAGGATGGGAGAGTGGAAAGTTGTACAATGACGACGACTGCTAGTGACATGATAACATTTTGGCCTAAAATTGGCAACAACAACGCACGACTAGACAATGGCAGGATGAATAGGTGATGGAAGAGACATGGAGGGGGAGTACCTAGTAGTGACCGTGTGTGTGTGTGTGTGTGTGTGAGGTGAGTGAGAGGAAGAACCTTCATTGTTAGTGCTCGTAATTGGGTAGCAACAATTTATGCGTTGCGTAGCCCCAGCCGTGGGCGATTTGAGTAGAGTGGAGATTCCAAAAAGGAGAAAGCTCCTCCCTCCTCTATTTTAGCTTCAACATGAATTACATTGCTGTTTTGCACATGTGACGAGAGAGAGAGAGCGAAAGAGAGTGCAGATACTATTCATCTTTAAACTGCATTGCTGCATTATTTTTACGTTTGCATTTAAATGACTTTGACCGAAACTGCTAGAAAATCTTTGCCATCCACTAAAAACACAGACACAGAACGGTCACACACATATGAATAAATTTCTGAACTTGCCCCTTTTCATTTCACTCCTCCCACCGCTCCCACCACACCGTCGCCCATCTCTCTCTCTCTCGCTCTCTGTCTATCGCTGTGTGTTTTTGCTCAAATTTTGTTTGTGACACAATTCCATTTAATCGCTTCTTTGGCGCCAGGCTTGCAGCAAAAACAGTCTCTCCCCCTAAAAAACAAAAAAAAAATCTGAGAGGAGGAGGAGCACAGCAATCGGAATAATAATGAATGCCTTCATTATCATAGACTCTCATTGTTGTTGTTGTTGTTGGCTGCTGTTGTTGGTTTTTGTTTACCCTTTCTTTTCCATCTTTTTTTCTTTTTTTTTTTTTGGCTGGTTGTTGTTGTTTTGTGGCGTCTGCCATTGCATTTCCACTTACGGCTTTTGGCTCCATCTCCGGCGACTGTTTAAGGCCGCTTTAGTTCCGGTCAATGTGTATGCACTTCTATGGCGCCTTTTCTAGCACAGATATCGAGAGAGCAAAAGGAAATAAAAGAAAAAAAGAAGGAAAACCGAGACAATACACTGACCGAAATTCAAGAAATACAAAGTGGTTTTTGTGATCCATAAATTAGATATGATACTTCAAGACAAACTTGTGACATATCAATTCTGTTTTTACTATCATATTAAATTCACTGGAATAACGGTCTTTCATAACTTCAATCAAAGAAATTTCACTCATTTGACATAAATAGAAAAGCCAAGGCCAAACAAATCAAGGCAGAAATTCTTTCACATAACAAAAATCAAGAGAGTTTACAATACGATCAGTTAAAGACCTTTAAGAGGTCAATGAGGAAAGGTAAAACTATGTGAAAAAGGCGACAAAAAGAAGATTCAACTAAAATTTAGTAAATCAGATAAGTTTATTATAAACAAATATGTGGTACTTAGATTCATATTTACTACATATTTTTAACTTGCCTATGATCTTCTTGAGAAAACGTTTGCTTACTAGTTCGACTTAAATATTTGATTCAATTTTGAGTACATCATTTCGTATTAGCTTTTCAATGTTCAAAAATGTAAAGAGTGACTCTAGTGCATATCGAAAAAAGATTACTATGAAAACCATTTTAATATAAAAACTTAATATAATGAAAAGACAATATTAGGAACATACAGAGAATGAAATACACAGATACATGCCAATCGCAAGCAACTCTTTGAATAGTTGTTGATATTATTTAGTTTTAATATATTCTTTATTTGGATTATGTCGAATAGAACTCTTTGGAGTTAAATAAGCAGCCGACCAAAGTGCTTCAGTGTTTAGTTTGATATATTAAATGTAACTTTAATTGATGAAATTGAGTTACGTAGCCGAGAGTAGAGCATACATAGATAGAATTTCATTATAAAATGAATATAATACATGTGAAGTGACGCGCAATGTGGTAGCATAATTCGTATATATAATTCAAATATCATCTTCAAAATAATTGCCCTGCCGCGAAACTTCAATCAAAATCAAAGCTAAAATCCAACGAAAAGCACACACAAGCACAGAAACATACAGAAAAAGTGAGAAAGAGATAGAGAGAGAGAGAGACATATATGTATATAGACTCCCACTTTAGCAAGAGAAACCTAACACAATTTATGGTTGTTGTTAAGGAGAATGAGGATAAAATACACATCAAGGGACTCGCGTTTCAGTTGCGTCCTCTGGTTGCGCTTCATCGGCCATGGACCAATACAAGGGATGGCAGTCAGCCTGTGAGCCAACCAGCCAGCCAGCCAATGCCAATTGCAATTGCAAAAGCATTTTCCTTTTCCACGTGTATTAACATAATCAAATTGGATTTGTGCACAGGATAATGATGAGCTTCATTATTGGTTGCGAGAGTTGCATGTGTGTGTGTGTGTAGGTGGAAGGATCTCATGTCTATCGTTTCGTGTGTGTATGTGTGTGTTTTTTTTTCATGTCGTCCCGGCTGTCATTGCTGCCGTCGTCCTTGTCAGCGTTGTTGCTTATTATAAATTATAATGAATTTGCTGCTGGCAGCAGCCACTTGTTGTCAGTGGCAACTTCTCACACCAATTCTGCTCATTCCGTTGGAAAATTAACGCACATGGGTACTATAAAAGGCAAAGCCATGCCATAATCGAAGCACTTGCCAGGACTCAAACTACACAACAGCAATAACAATAACAACAACAACAACACCTAAAAAGCGTCTCGGCGGCATGTGTCACTGTCAATTCTGTAGCGAGATCGAGTTGCTACTTTCTATATATATATTTTCGAAATGTCTTTAATGTCCTTCTTTCGCATTGTGCCCGAAGCTTAGCTAACACAAAATTTTCAGAGCGCTTATTATGTAAATTTTACCATTCCAAAAATTGATGACGATGATGATGATGATGATGATAGCCTGAAGTCTTTTTCGCTTTGTTCTCTTCACGTCTACAATTAAAATTTAAATCACAAGTAATTTAATTGAGCCAACAATTGAACCAGCCAAACTCCGTTTTCAGTTAACCCCCGTTCCGCCCTCTTTGCATACCTTTCTATCTACCCTAAGGATACTTGAGTGTCGTTATTTTTTTTTTTTTTTTTGTGAGCTTCTTGCCGGCAAAGTGGATAGGACAATTAACTAGCAATTTTCAAATAAGCGTTTTTCCCTCTCATTCTCTCTCTGTCTCTCTATATCTCTCTTTCTGTCGTTCCCTAAAGAAAAGGAAAAACCACACAAAAACGAAAAATGAAAAAAATGACAAGAGATGGTGAAAAGATTTTTCAATTGGCATCGTCGTTGACGTTGTCGTTGCCGTTGTCAGTTGAGGTAGTTGAGAGTGAGGTGCATCGTCATCATCATGGTTATAATGATTGCCTTTATTATTGTTGGTTTTAATTTTTTGCCCAGCTTTTGTTGGTTGTTCTTGCAGTTGTTGTCCAACTACCCCCGGTCCCTTTGACGTCTAGCAGTCATTGCAATTGTTGCCAAAAGCTTTAGAGCCAAGCCATCATGGTTAAGGTGAATTCTTTGTAGCTAAGAGAGCACTTGCCAAAAGGGTTTATTGTTATTATAGCTTTGCTTTTGTATGATTTCCTAATATACCAAGACGAGGAAAGAGGGAAAGAGAGAGAGAGAGAGAGAGAGAGAGAGAGATAGGGAGAATAAAAATTTATTTTTTATAGGCCTTACAACTAAAATCTAATTCACATGATGATTTTTTTTAGGCACCTATTTAATAGATGCCTTTAATGTGCCAATTTCGTCTCAATTTTTTGCTGGGTCTCTAAAAGTAACCACAAAAATAATTTTACTGATAGGATGGAGAGGAAGAAGCACCACTACTACCCAACACCCACCCACCCATCACACACACATACAAACACATATTTGAATCGTTTATGGTTATGCATCCCATGGGTGCAGCAGTAGCAGCAGCAGCCCAAGAAGAAGGCTTCCTTTGTACATATAACTGCCAACACTTTAAGGCCGATAAAAGCCGAGCTAAAAAGGGGGTAAAAGAATACATATATGAGAGACATACTCACGCTCTTTATCTTTCACTCTCTCACACTTTTTCTCTCGGTTTCTCTCTGTTGAAGCAGACACACTTGAGGTGGGATATTAAAAATACATGAGAGAAGATCCCAAGGCCTGTTGGCATCCTTCTTATTCCTACTTTCTGGTCCTTCTGGTTGTGCCTCTGTCTGTGTCTCTACTTGAGTTACAAGTGGCTTATTTACCTTACGATAAGTGCAGCCTGGAGTGCCATGAGGCAATCCCAGCCATTCCCCAGTATCCTTCACACAGCCATCAGCCTGCCCCCTCTGGATGGCTTTCTTTGCTGTAATCATATTAATAATTATTTCTTTTGCCCGCAAAGGTTTTCTTTCTTTAACCGAATGTCTCTCTCGAGCCTAATCAAGTTGAATTGTGTGTGTGTGTGTGTGTGTTGTTGTCTGCTCGACTTGGGGTTCGCTTTATCTCTTAGTTGTTGTTGTCGTTGTTGATTTTATTTAAAATAATGAAAATCATCATTCAATATCAAATTGAGAGAGAGATAGAGGGATTTTACGGGCATCAACCATAGGCCATAAATCAGGTAAAAATTTTCAATAAAATTGAACTGAAGTGGAGAAGCAGCAACAGCAACAGCAGCAGCATCATGTTGACGATGACGATGATGCCGCCGCCGCTGGATGATTTATGTCCTCTGACCGCAATGATAACCCCTCGAATTTAACCCAACCATCCAGCACTTCATCCTTCTCTCCCCACAATCACATTCAACCAACAACAGCAACAGCAACATCAACAAGCCAATGCAGTAGGCAAAAAATATTTATGACCAGAGAGAAACGAGAAAGGGGCGAAGGGGGGGCAAAAGAAGGTAAAGAACATTGTGTAGGCTCCGGCCTGGATCAATTTGCGTTTGGTTTTCAATTAAAATGTCACATGAGCTGTAAAACAGTTTGATGAGCATGTTCGAGCATGGCTCGAGAGAATAAATGAGATATGACCAAACCAACCAGGCCGACCGACCAGGTGATAAAATCTTGGAGAAAATAATTGAAACTACTCAATGGATGAGATGAGATGAGTGAGATATAAATACATGCAACGTTGTAATGCAAAACAAAGCTAGAGATGCTGTTAATATTCATGTATTTATCTACCCAAAATTGCTGGCTTTAACTTTAATACAATACTTATAGAGGAGTTATCTGATTTATGGTGTGCAAATCCTTAATCCTCTTAAATAAAGTTAATTAATATAGGTTTTGGAGCTTTAAGCAAAGCTAAATTTTAGACTGTGTTGTGTTTAAACAAAAAATTCTGGAAGCAAACATTACTTAGAGACAGTTTTACAGTTACACGACTTACGAAAAGTTATAAATTTCTTAAAAACAATCCTATTGCATACTTTAAGGGACAAACTTTTGCTCATTTAAAAGCCTCTAGATCTGCCCTTGCATTTAAGAGTGAACTTTAGTTTTTTAAGTGTTATTTTTAGTGTGTTATATTTAAATTGTTAAGATTGTTGAAATCATTTTTGCTCAAATTTTATGGACACCTAAAAGTATGCTTAAATTTTCGCATTTCTCAAATACTATATTTGTATGTAATTAAGTAATTTTTGTAATCTCTTAAGTTATATGTAAAGTCAATGGGCCATTGAATAAGTAAGATTTTGTAGCTTTGGCCATTGCTTTTGAATTGACCGAAAATCTCTTGTTTTTTCCAGCACTCATACTTAAATCAATTTGAAATATTTTGCTTTCAGTTCAGTTCTCCGGGATTAAAGAGCAACCTCTTGTATCATATAATCCGCTGCCTGCCTACGTGCACAGTTATTAACACGCAGACACACACACACATACACTCAGAGAGAAAGAGAGAGAGAGAGTTCTCACATGTATATGGCCATACAAATGCACATCATTAGCATGGCCATTGTTTTCGCACAACAATATGCTTATTATCTCCAATTTCCGGGCAAAATGCATAACAAATAAAAACAACAACAGCAAGGACAACGAGCAACGAGAAAGGCTAACGGGACAGGGGTACGTACGTTTGTAGAAGAGAGGATGCCACTCCTTTAATGTGTGAGAGATAGAGATATAGAGAGAGAAAGAGACACAAAGATAGATAAATAGACAGAAGAGGGGAATAGAGAGCTATGGAGATTTGGTTTATGGTTAGTTGCCAGTCGAAACGTAAAGTTTGCATTTCGTGGCAAGCGCCTAACTTTAGGTACTTAAGCCTAAGCTGCCTTTCAAATTGAAAGCCGGAGCCAAACAATAAGCGCGCTAATTGAGGATAATGTGTGTGTGTGTGTGTGTGTGTGTATTGAATGTGTTTGTGTGTGTGTGTGTGTATTATCGCATTCAACACAAAGTCAAAAATGAAGATATTTTGCATTCAGTGGTATATGTAGATAATTAATGCATGCTTATAAGTATGTATGTATGTATTATGGTTACCGTAGTTAGTTTTTGGGGGCCACCCTAATCCATCCTAATTAACTGCCAAATGTTGAAATTCGTTTGATGTCTTAACGCAAAGGAAAAAATCTCATTAATTTACTCTACAAGCAACAAATAAGAAAAAAGTATAAGCATATAATTTGCTCATGCAAAACGGAGACACACACACACACACACAAATACACAAAGCAAACGAGAGGCAAATGGAAGAAAAGAAAGAGGGAAAGCTTCTTATTTCCACTCTTCTGCTAAATGTTTTCCTTTTTCAAAAATTCATGCAAACATGTGACAGATTTCTCATGGCTACAATTGCGCCTAGACCAAATATATATACATATATTATAAATTTATTTTCCCTTTTTTTATTTTTTTGTTTCCCTAGAAGTTGTTTCTTGAAAAACAAATGTAATTCATCTTTTGATACCTTAAAAGCAATCAGAAAAAGTTGGTATACTATTAGGCAATTAAGACGGTTACGAAAGAATTCATTCATTGGCAAACAAAAATCATAAACCTTTATGTTAAAAGGTATCCAAAAGTCCATAAACCAATTTAATGCTTAGAATGTAAATGATTAAATGTAAACAAAAATGAGAATAAAAAAGTAAAAAAAGACATGAAATATTTTTAAATAGACAAATTCAAAGCGTTTTAATGACAGGTGCCTTAATTTGAATAAAGGAGACGATAGAAATCTATGCACTTTTTAGCTAATAGATATTTTAAATAATAAAGGTTAACTCTTTGTTATAATAATTTTGTCAAGTTGTTCAAATTTCGTTGTCTAAATTTCTTGTCAAAACATTTGCGTAGTTGTTTTTTAATTTTGCAAAAACAGTTTCAATTGTTTGCAATTGCAACAATTTTAATTTTCTAAATTGAACGGTTTGCGTAAAGCAAATTAATGTTTTTAGGGACATTTTTGGTCACATTTTACTTGAACTTTTAAGGAACGCTTCAGAGTGCAACTAATTATAGCGTGTTTGGTCTCATCTCAAGTGGAATCTCTGTTTTAAGTACCTAATTAGAGATAAATACACGACTTAATTATGATAGTTAATAGCCCTTAAGTGGAATGAAGATCATTGTATTCTTAGCTTTTTGTTCGCTTTGCTCTTTTCAGTTGTCGCCCTCTTATTCTCACCCCAGTTGAAATGTATAAGTAAAACTACCCCAAACCAATGAACAGAACAGCAAAAAACAAAAAAAAATACCTTCGAAACGGCCAACCAACCAGTAACCAGTTGCATTGCCGCCTATTTTGGCTGACTGCCAACAATTCAATTCGGCTCAAACTGAATAGGCGTTGCCCAAAACGAAAAAATGGGGGGAAGGAAAAAAACGGGATTACTGCCAAGCATGCGCTTGTCCCATATAAGTAGGCTATGAATTTTATTAAATGTTTTTTACCTTTTCGAGTGGCAGGCAAAAAGAAAAGACTCAAACTCAAGAGTTCGGAGCAGTGGGGAAGAGAAGCTTAAGCAAAAAGTGCATTACAAGAAAAGGAAGAAACAACAAAACTAATTGAATTAAAACTAAATGCAACTTTTATCCTAAGCAATTACTGAGAGGAGACAACAGCAGCAGCAGCAGCAGCGGCAGGCTGAAGGACGAGAAGGAGTTTCGGTTGTATGTGGTGGAGTGTGCGGTGGGGGAGGGAGAGTTGAGAAAATTGTAGTAGAATGGAAGTTAAAACATCAAGCCATAGAAATACATTTTCATTTTCTATTTCATTACAATTTCATTTAAGTGAAGCTTAAAAGCGCACCAAATGGCAAAATGGCTTGGCCCTGCGTCGTGGCAATTATTTTTGTAGATTTTACTCTCTCCCGACAGCCCAGGCAGTCGGCACACAACCAACCAAGCAACCAGCCAACAATGGTTGTTGGTTGCCTGAAAAGAACACAGAAACAACAAAAATACAAAACATAGAAAAACAAAAAAATCCAACAGGACTAAAAAAAAACAGAAAAAAAAAAAAAAAAAACAGGAAGCCAAAAGCACCTGTAAAACAATGCGAAAAACAGGCAAGGCAAATAGAAGCGAGGCGTGCCTTGAGATTGAAAAACAAGTTAATAGCAATAGAAATGGCTTGGCCTGGTCTCGTCTCGTCCTGGCTCGGTTTGGTTTGGTTTGGTTTGGGCTATGGTTATAAGGCTCTTGGTTCGGCTTCGGCTTTTGGGTTCGGCTCTTCTGATTACTATTGTTGTTGCTGTTGTTTATATGTATGCATGTATATATATGTACATATAAACGGCAAACAAACAAAAGGAATTTTCCAATTTTCACAAAATGTTTTTTGCGTAAACAAAATCAAAAAAAAAAAGTAGTCAATGAACAAAGTAAAACACATTTAGAGATGACATTGTGATCTTAAAGATCGGCAGAAAAAAGAAAGATTGTAATCCAGTTGAGATGAGATGAGAAGGTTAGTTATAGTTCACTTTAGTGATAATAATTTATTACAAAAATTGTTGCTACATTTTTAATTTAGTTTAAAATAAACTTGTTTATCAAGTGTACTGAACAATTTCATTGATATTGATTGATAAGAAACTAAGAAAATTGTTTAATGTGTAGGAAAAGACATGTAACTGCCATTTTCTTTGAAGTTTTGCATTACTTTCAGGTCACGCTAGCATCTCTAAATGATTCCCAGATAGCAATGCCGAGCAGCATCTTTTTGTTCTATTGTGGTTTGGCTCTTAAGTGAAGTAATTAATTTACTAAAAACACACACACACGTGCACACACTCTTAAGACTTTTTCAAACGCTTACAGGATGGAGGAAGGCAAAAAAAGAGAAAGAGAATAAGACTCACGTGTGTGCCATGTCTTTGGAATCTAGAGAAAGCCATAAATACTTATAAGAGCCACAGAATGTTTTGGCCATATTCAATATTTTATTTATTCCAAACGTAAAGACCGTGAAGTGGGCTAAGGGGTATGTTTGGTTTGAAAGAGCGTGCCAATTGGCAGTCAGGTGCTGCCTTAATGTCAATTACTAAAGAATCGTTTACTACTCCACTCGACTCCACTCTCTCTTTGTCTCTCTATCTATCTATAAAACTCACTCTGTAGTCTCTGTGTAGTCTCATGTGCTTAAATATTTTTCAATTGTCTTTTAATTTGAGCAAAACAAAAAGGAAATGCGCCTTGTTTGTGGCTATAAATTTAACGCGAGGTCATAAAATTTCAATTGCTTTTTAATTTGCATAGACTTTTAGGTGCTTACCCATTGTAATTACAGATTGTTAATGAATAGGCAGGCAGACAGCAGCAAGCAGCAAGGCATAAAATGGACCAGTTAGTAGTAGGTAGATAGGCAATTTAAACTTACCTGTAAAAAAGATGGGAGTAGAGAAAGATAGAGAGAGAGAGTGAGAAAAAATAAAGAAAATGGTTAAATGAATTTAAATGCCAATCATATTTATCCCACAGATACACTCAAAACACTTAACCTCACTTTGGGAAATTTTCTTCTGATGGCGATGATGATGATGACGAGGATGGGAATTGGAATGAAGATGATGATGTTAGCCACAAAACGCAACCAAGCACAAAGCTGCTTAACTATTTTGCCAACTCATTTTGCATATTATTTCTGCTTCTTCTGCTTCAACTTCTACTACTACTGCTACTGGTTGATGCTGCTTCTTATTTTTCACAAAAAGTTTGAATCATTTTCCAACATATTAACATGTTTGCCATGACCCACCCACCCTTCCATCTAAATGCGAACTATAACAGCCCACCATAACTACATCCCCCCACCCACAAATACATTTGGCTCCGGTCTGGTCTGGTTTGGTTTGGTTTAGTTTGGTTTCGTTTTGTTTGGGTGTGTGGAACAGAGGTTCGCAGGTTCGAGAGTTTGGGCCGTAGCTTAGGAAATTTACGAAATACTCTTGATCTTGTGCACATAAACTTGTAGCTTGTGCATAGTTTTCGGGTTTGCCATATGCGGTTGGGTTTTAATGCCGAAATAATTGCTGCAAATAGTTTTGTCAGATAGACAGACAGACAAAGTGAGAGAGAGTGAGAGACAGCTAAGCGGTTTAACTTAAGAAAACTAAAAAACACAAAAAAAAAAAAAAAACAAAAACAATCATAACGACAAATAAGTTTCTATTTTATTATTATTATTATAATAATAATAATTGTTGATTGAAACTTTTGCCATGCTGTTCTTTTAAAGTGAACTTAATTAATTAGCTGTCTGTACAACAGTGCGTATAATTGATATACACCATTTCTCATACTCCTGCTGCCTGCCTGCCTGCCTGGCAGTTCAGCTTCAGCTTCTCTTCTTCTTCATTATCCTCCTCACATCTACTCCACCCAATCGTTTCGCCTTTCGCTGTTTATGGAAACAAAAGTCAAGTGCAGCGGGGCATGCTTGGCATTTAAATTCAACCATGGGCAACAAAAACGTAAAAAAATGATAACAGTAGCAGCAGTTGGCATAGTTACACTGTTCAAAACATCATGAGAATGCAAAAGATCATGCAACAAATGCATGGACAGCAGCTTAATCATTGGGCTAACTTATAATTAGAGTCACACTTTCTGATGTTTAATTAAAGCCCATTCTAAACCAGCTTAAACCAATTCTAACACAATTTGCTCAACATTTTTAAAATTACGTTTTTGAGTAAAAACAAACTCTGGAGAATATAAAACATTTAAAAAATCTATGATGCATACAGACACTTCAAAGATTTATTAAGCATTTTACAATGACTGTGAAAATATAAAGAATATTTATCTTCTAGGTCCAAGCTATTTAATAGTTTGTATGCCTACCTTTCGGGGCCATGCTACAATTTGACAAAGTGAAATTTTCTATTGCCTACTTTTTTGGGGCAAGTTATGATATTTTGGCCATTTATTTTAATGGTTATTAATCAGAACTATTTGAAAATTAATTGCAGTGTACAATCAATGATGTGTATTGTTTTCAAGCCTTCATTTCATTCGCTCCCACGCTCTGTTTCTTTCTCCTCTCTTTTTAGTTGATGTATTGCGTGCTCTTTCCCACTGAACTCTGCGCCCCTCTCTCTCTCTCCTTGCACTTGAAGCATTGTTATTATGGATTATTGCCGCTGCTTCTACGTAATGTTCATATGAGGGAAAGCTCTTTTGCATTGCGTATTTTCAATTTGTGTGTTGTTGTTGTTGTTGCTATTATTGTATTGTGTATGTGTGATGTGTGTGTGTGTGTGTGTGTAAGTGTGTGTGCCAAAAATTCAACGCACAAGATAAACAGAAAGCAGGACCAGCAGTAGCTGGGGTAGGCACAGTCATCCGAGTCCATGGAAATTAAGCCAATGCCAATGACTGGACTGCGGTTGCTGCTCGACTGAGCCTACGAAACGTTAATTGCAACGCTTTGTGAAGTCCTCCATCCCACACACACACACACACACTTCGCTCCTCCGCTCCGGATCGCCACAGGCCCCTCTCATCTCTCTTTTGCCTACTGTACAGACCCTATTATACTTCTCATCTGTAGTATATCCACTTCCACACCCACATACACTCCATGGTTTATACATTTTTTCGCACTGCGGTTTCGATGCGTGTGTATAAGTGGGTATATGCGTATGTGTGTGTGTGTGTGTGGAAAATTTACTGCATGGCACATTAAGCAGGCAAGTGGTGATATGATTGAGTTTATGAGTGTCTGCCGCTTCCTTTTTCGCCACCCAAAAAATTAACTACAAAGTTTTTCAGTTTTTTGTTGCTTTCCGTTTTTTTTTACCCTTTTAGCGAATCTTCTCTTTGTCTTTCTCTCTCTCTCTCACTCTGTGTCTGTTTCAATGTATCGTATATAGTTATATATATGTATATATGTATATCTACTTATATAGATATTGGAGTACACTTTGCTTCGTGGCTGCTCAATGCAGCGTAAAATTCGCACAAGTTTTTACTTTCGCACACATTAGTTGCCAATTCAATGAGCTAAGCTAAAAGAAAATCTATTTGATAAATTGTTATTAAGGGGCTAGAGAGGGCATTGCCTGTGTGCGTTTGGTAGACTTTTGGGTGGGTAATTAGAACGAAAGCAAATGAGTGGAAAATAATGAGAGATGGAAAATTATGGGAATTTCTATTCCATTCCGCCATCCCAACAACCATTATAATGATCATTATAATAATAGTAATAATAATAATAATGATTTTAAGCAGGCGGCAGACAGAGAATGAAACTTAAAACCAAATCAAATCATTAAAATGTATATATACTCGTTACATATAGATTTAGTTCATAATAAACTAAAGTCATTGAACTTAGAGCAGTTTTCTCTATAAATTCTTTCTCTTTTCAGAATCTCTTCAAAGTTTTAAGTTTTGTATGTAAACAAAGTGTTTAAACTTTGCCTAGTTTTTTTCGGCTAAGTTATAGTTAGCTAATTTTTACATCTTAAAGTTAAACGTTTTTCTTAAATAAGTTGTACAAAGCAAATTGGTAAGTGACTACTTTTTAAAAATAACTAAATTTAATGCGCGTTTTTGTGTGTGTTTGTGTGGGGCCGATCTAAAGTATAGTTCAATGTATTTACATTGAACATGAACTTAAGGATTTGCAATTGTTAAGCCCCACAGGGAAAGTGAGTAAGTTCCTTGCAACATTTTATTCATCTATATATAGGTATGTATATATATTGCCTTGGCAACTGGGCAAATATTTAGCCTTCGACTTTAGCAACAACTTCGACTGCAATTTGCACAGAGTGCACAAAGTCCAGAGCGAAACTAGACCGCAGGCGCATTTTTCTTTAACAGATGGTGGGAAAGGTTTTAGCCAGGTTGGTGGTAGGCAGGGCCAAGGCAGAGGGGGCGATGTGAATGTAAGTAAGGATAATAATACGAAGGAGCCAAGCTTTTTGCTGTAGCCCCCGCCCGCTATTACCGCAAAAACATTTCGCTTGGCTTTTGTTATTAAAAAATACCTAAAATTACCAAAGATAAATATTAATAACCAGCCGCCGCAGCTAACAGTTACTCCTTGTTCTTGTTGTGTTCATCCTGTTCTGTTCTTGTTCCTTTTGCTGTTGTTGTTGTTGTTGTTGCTGTTTTTACCTGGTATTTTTTAATTTGCATTGTGCGGAAGGGAAACTCAAACAATTTGCGGTTTTCATTAAGTCATCTTTCTCTCTACATTTTCATTTTTTGCTTTAGTTTCTTTTTTTTTTCCCCAGCCAGATTTTTTTCTCTCTCTCTCTTTCTCTCTCTTAGCCAGGGCTTTATGCAGGAGTTGATGTGCGGGAGTTTATTATATGAAATAATTTAGCCAAGTGGCATGCCAAGACAAATGGACGGACCACCAGAAGTCAGCCAGCAGCAGCGGCAGTGGACTGGCTGTGGAAAGAGTCAAGCACACGCATAAGAAAGGACAGTTGTCATTAAATGCAGGAGAAGAGCCAAACATTTGAATAAGAGATTTAACCCAACAATAGACAAATGGATTTCAGCTCTAAACATTTGACTTGTGCATTGTCCTTTGTCTTGCCAAGGGTTAATTGAAGATTTCTTCTTCTGACATTTACTCTGGGTCTTTTTTTTCGGCATGCATATATATATATACATATATATATCTTTGGTCAGGTCGAGATCTTAAGAATTCTGTGCATTTAATAGTTTCCATTTTGTTGAATATTGCTTCGCCCTGCTAGAGCTACTGCCCCCTACCCCAAAACCCCTCTCTGTGTACCCTTCTCTTGCGGCTTTTGACGTTGGCACTTCCGTTTCCGCTTGAATTATCGCGCACAGCACAGCAGGCGGTGATGGGCGGGGCAACGGGAAATTGCATTAACTGCGGCAAAAGTCGTCGTCGTCGTCGTCAGCGTCATCGTCAGCGTCACCGTCAGCGTCAGCGTTAGCGTCAACGACAGCGACAGAGAGTTTGGAGTCAGAGTCGCCTCTTTGGTTTTGCCTTGTCTGCGTTTAATATGCAACTTTTCTCCCACATGCCGCTTGCGTCATTTTGAAATATTTGTGGCATCAAATGCAGTCGTCAACTTGATTAAATGTCATGCATAAAGCAACAGCAGAGCCAAGATGGAGATGCCAAGAAATTGCAAGGCGTTTGAATAGAAAAGAAACTCAACTCAACTGAATACGGTGAACGGAGCACACAGTGAAGAGGGAATCCACAGCATGGGATGAGAAAGGCGAGAGAAAGATGAGTTAGCATTCAGGCTTTGACCTGACCCCTTCCTTCCTTCTCCTTCATGCATCAAAGAAGAAGAGAGATCTCAAAATAAAAAGAAAAAAACGCAAGGAAAAAAAGTGACATGCAGATTTGTTTGGCAGAAATATGTATGCTTTATGTAAGGAGTTAAGGTAAGGGATTACCTTAAGGGAATTTTTATGCAAAAGCCAGATCAATTACCAAATGAAATGGAAGATGAAAAGACACAAACTCATACTCACACAGAGATGTCTATACACACACACATACACAAACACACATACATATATAGCTTGGAATACAAACATAATGTATCAAAAAGTATATAAATATCCTAGTACATTTTTGGCCTAACAAATTATAATACTAAATAGTTGCTACATCATCTTGGGTCTTAATTTAGAACATTTTATAAACTCTCCTTTTTTTGTGAAACAAGAATACCAATGAACCTGCAGATCGTTAATAATAGTTTTAAGCCAAGCTGTTAAATCCTAATGGATCTTTCTATTGCCTACTTTTTTGGCCACAATAATAAGCCAATCAGAAAATTAGATTCTTCCACAACATGAAAGATTTAATAAAATATAAAATACAAAATGCCATTACGTATTAGTCGAAACTTATGACGCCTCAATTTTGGTTAAAGTTTCTGCTCTTTGAAGCATTTCTCCAAGTGAATGTCAAAACCATTTGAAGCAATGTCTTAAAATAATCTATTGCCTACTTTTTCGGGCCTTTTGCATTTAACTGATTTCCTGTAGTGAATTCATTTATTAATTTCAAACACTGTTTACACGGAGTAAAATTTAATAATATTTTATGGCAGTTGCCTCTTTTTTGTAGGCTTGCACATGGTTTTGTTGATATATTGTTTATAAATATTCGAAATAGTAAATGTTTAATTTATGACTTTTCTAAAATGGCATGGCACGTAAATACATTTAGGATAGAGCAGATAGATTTTACTTAAAGCCAAAAATCAACCGCAAACATTTGCCTCAACACGCATTTTGCATGTATCTATGTGGCTGCTGCAGTTGGCTGAATCACCTTACTCATTTCTTGACTTAAAGGTTTATTTATTTGTATCCTAGATTTGTCTTTAGATACATTTGTCACCCTGCGGGCAAAAAGCTGAGGCGGTTGCGAAGTAAAGTGATGTCCGCAATACGGTGGTAGGAGAAATCTCCGCAAATATTTGCATAAGAAATGCAAATTTGCATAGTTTGAGAGTCGGCCAGAAAATGGGAAAACAGACAGTAAAGCGTAGAATGAGAGAAGAAGAAGAGAAAAAAAGGAAAGCGAAGCCGAAGAAATTATTTAAATGAATTTGCATATGTTTATTTGTGAGTGAGTGCGGCAAAACTCAGCTGTAAATTAATTAAATTTGTTTAGGCTTGCGTATAAAGAAATATTACGCATACGCCAGAGTGTACAGAGCATACAAGACAGAGTCAGCCAGTCAGTCAGTCAGTCAGCCAGTCATTCATTCAGTCAACCAGTCAGTCAGTTTTAGTCGGAGCTGACAACAGGCTGACAGACAGAAATGACAAAGTCATCAAGTGTTCAGTTCAGTTCAGTTGCTTTCCCCTCGGCTCCTGCCTATTCTCTGTGTGTGCCATCATTACTTTAATTTCTTTTGACAAAACCAAAACAGACACACACACACATACGCACTTACACATACGCATCCACATACAAGAGAAAAGGAATATATTTGTAAATTAAATCAATTTATTTGCAATTCCTTGGCACACAGAGAATGAGACGAAGCCGACGACGATGATGATTCAAAGAAGAGCGGTGGCTAGAGCGGCGCACAAAAATATGCAGCAATTTATTTTCACTTCTCACACTCTGCCAACTCTCTGCTCCGCACCGCACCGCACCGCACCGCACCGCATCCAGCTCCTGCTAACCCGAGAGATGTCCATGTCCTGTGCATTTGATTGAAAATGCGTATTACTTATGTATATACCCAATGTATTTCTCTCGCTCTTTTTCTCAATGTAGTTGTTGTTGCTGGCGAGTGGCAAATCTAAAATCAAATCAAATCAATTTTCTCAAATGTTACTTGGCAGCAGCAACAGAAAAACAGACAACCGACCGACAACCAACTCAAGCGCGCGTCATCTCACTCTCTCTCTCTCTCTCTCTCTCTACCGCCTTTGACGCACTGTGCGGCAGGCATCTTTGTCGCCCAACAACAACAACACCAACAACAGCAACTCTGATTGATCGAATTTAAATTTTTGTGGCACATTTCAGCAGCCATGGCAGTCAATAAATGCGAAAGCTCTGACGGTTTCCCTTTAATTATGGTGTCGAGCCACGAGTTGGAGACGCAAAGGAGGCGCCAGAAGCAAGAACGAAGATTCCTTCTTATTTTATTTTTTTTCTTCTTCTCTGCACCCCGCTGCCGTATGGATGTTGCGAAAAATCGTCAAGCATAAACCACAGAGCAGCAGCAGCTAAGCAAAACCACATACGACTTTGTTTAGGCTTAACTGCTGCCTGACTACAAAGACCAAAAGCCAGAGGCATGCCTAGTAAAACTCTAGCAGAAGTGGAGATTTCATTTGCAATCTGTTTAAAGCTATCAAAGTATCATTCGCCGCAGTGATATCACTGTCTTCAAGCTAGTATAAAAAATTCTTGACCTTCTCAATAGAAATGAATATGGAACCACATTTTGCTGGCATTTTTTGTTAGAATTAAATATTCTGTATAAAGAAATACCAAGTATTTTAGCTTTCACTTAATTCAACTTTGGTCATTGTAAATTCACATAAATAAACAAATAAGAATTTAGCAAACAAAAATAATCAATTATAAATTTTGAACAATAAATTTAAAAGCAACAAATGAAAACTACAATAAGCCGCAGCTTAAAAATTAGCAAACTTAAAATGTTTAGCAGAGAAACCATTTTAGGGAAATGACAAAGAATTTTGTAAAGAAAAGCTACAACAGAAATTTTGTGGATGGTCAAATAGAAATAGATTAAAAACTTGAAAATCTTATTAGACAAAAAACTTTTTAACAACAATGCATATCGTTTTAATTGTAAGCCCCTTGAAAAGTTATTTTTAACTACACCCATTGGTCATCAAGCCAAGCTGTAGGCGGCAGGCGGTAGGCGGCATGAACACTTGATGATTGAAAGGGCAACTTAAAAAGTTTTCTACAAACCCAGAGTCAGTCGTCAAGTCAACACGCGTGCCGCTTCAAACCACATAGACACACACACACAGAGACTCACACATATACACAGACACTCACACATATTAAGGGGCAACAAGCCGCAAAAATGTTTGAAATTTTACAAATTGCAATTTCATTGAGAGGCAAAAAGCGATGAAAATATGAAGGCAAAAACTTGTGACTCTATTTCGCATCTTGCTTTCTCTGGGCTATTTTACTCTCTGTCTGTATACATATATGTGTATGCGTGTGTGGTGCTGTGTCTGTGTGTGTGCACAACGAACCAGACATAATTAGCTAAAGAATTTTCTCATCAAATGTGCAAAATGGTCGAAAACACGCGGCAAGCAAGAGAGGGAAAGAGAGAGAGAAAAAAAAGAGTCAGGCAGAACAAGCAGAACCCAACAAGACGAAAAGTTATAAATCAAAAGAAGCGGCGCGGGGGGCAAAAAGAAGAATCATTTCCAATTTTTTTTTTAGCCCCCCTCGTTTTTTTTTATGATTTCAATAAAGTTGTTAACTTTATTAAAATTTTTGCGAGAAAAAGTTGTGTAAAAGCCAGTCGAGCATAGAATTACTATAAGTTAAACAGAGAGATAGAGAGAATGCGGCGACGGCGGCTGAGGGGGTGACAAAAAGGTGTAGAGGGAAAGAGAGGGAGAGAGAGAGGTTCGGTTGCAAGTGCAAAAGTACTTTTCGCTCATAAATTGACAATTTAAGTTTTTGAGTGGCGCGTGGCAGAGAAATTGCGCATCAATGAAGCATAAATGCACAAAATGCATAATGCCACCCAAACCCGTCAATCCTTGAGGCAAATCTAACTAATAAATGTTCAACAAAGCCAAACGGTACGATGACTCTTCACAGTCATCATCATAATCATCATCACCATCATCATCATCATCAACATCAACTTTTTACGCTAAATTACACTCGCCGTTTGGCTTGATTGAAACCGAAAATACTTAACCTTAACCAACCGTTGGTCGGCTGGCAACAGCCAGCCATTCAGTCAGCCAAACCAGCCTGCCTTACCCTAAACAAATCAAATATTTTTCCATATTTTTTCCCTCACGCACAGTTGCATTGGAAAAGAAAATGCATGCCAAATGTGCTGCATATACCAAGGCGGACAGGCTTTGGCCATCTAAACTGTATTTACAAAAGAACAAAAAAGAAAGAAGGGGAAATAAATTTTTACCAAAAGCAAAGAAAATTTTGCAAATCGAATTAAAGCTACCCTTTTTGAGATAATTAAAAAAGATTTCATACATTTTTTAAATTCAAAATCTTGGCTTATCTTGTATTACAAAATCATAAAATATAAAGATCAAAATGTTATAAAACAAATAGTTTCAAAGAAATCATTGAAATTAAATGTTAATGGAATGAACAAACTATCGAAACCCTTAAACCATTTTACAGTTTGTTAAGAATAAAAACGGATACAAAATTTATTAAAAAATTGAAACCTCGTTATTAAGAATTTATTGTAATTTAAGGAGTGCGATCTGTAGATTTGAGGATTACAAATCTTATAAAGCATAACATTGGGATTTACTACAAAACACAAATTGAATGAATAAATAAGCTATAAAATATTAAAAAAAAAACTCTTGAAATCTTTTTATCTGACCACGATCGAGTGAAAAAGAAATGAAATGAAAAATTGTAACAAAATCGATCAGGCCAATCATTTGGAATAGTCAAATAGACTGTTATTGCTGATGTAAAATATATAAAGCTTATTTTTGCCTGTTACGATTTCACTCTCGAGTTGCATGGTACAAAAAATTCCATTAATTAGTCAACGAGGTTTTTTTTTGCCGATTAATAAATAAAAGGAAATTTACATTTACATTTCTGATCAGAATCATCTCTTGAATGCCCAAGCGAATCAAGGGTATTATGGTGAAAGAAAAAAAAAACAAGAAGAGAGGAAAAAAATGCATAGTTAAAGTCTAGCATTTTCCCATAAATTCATCATCTGAATGGTGGGGGAAGAAGATTGAAATGGAGATGGAGTTGAATATGGGCGAGACGTGCGTTTGGGGGGAGATGGTGGTGGGAGGGCACCATAGGAAGAACAAGTTCATCGATATCAAACATCGAGCATCGTTTTACGGCTCAATGATTTACAGATTTATTGAGCAAGAGAGAGGTTTTTGCAGGATTTTGGGTTTACTCTACTTGTTATGGGGTCGTGCTGCTAATCAAAGACAACAAGTGGAATGATTGGGTAGTTATTTGGTTTGGGTAGAAGGCAGAGCGACCGATACCCCAAGCTGACAGAAAAGTGAAAACTCTGACCAAAAACTCTTGCAAAAACTAATTTATTTTCTACAGGTTTTTTGTTTTTTGTTCTCTTGTTGTTTCCTGGCTCTTAACTAATGCTGCGCAACATTTTCATTTGTGGATTTGTTTGATAGTTGCTTGCATGTGGTGTCTTGTTTTTGCAAGATTCCCACATAGTTAGCATCACATAAGCCACATAATTAAACGCACAACTTTATCAGGCAGCAGATAAACAAGAACAACAACAACAACGAAAAAGAAAGAAAAAAATAAAACAAGGTAAATAAAGGTACAAAATTATGAAAGAAGCACTTCATATTTTTTACTCCCACCAAATCATACCAAAGTCAAACCAAGCCAGCCTCTCACTCGCCCTCGTCGGATTGGGCAGAGGCAACGCAATCAACACAAAACGACCTCGTCAACAAGAGCATACCAACCGTCCCCCATCCCCCACACCCTTCACCTCTTACTCAAGTGGAAGTGTGCTGCAACATAAACAAAATATTGTCAACGATTTCTGGAATATCCTGCAAAAATACAGCTAACACAGCCGGAGAATTTGACCTCACGCACTTTACTGGCAATTGAGATTGAATTGGAATATTCCTCCAAAACTTTTAGATATTCCATTATTCTATTATGATTATAATGATGTTAATATACCCTAATTTATGCAATGACTACAGGGTGTAAAAGTGAAAAAAACGCAAAAAGAAAGGCCATCCCATCACCCATGGCAACTTTGTTGCTGGCAGCTGGCAGCAGCTACAACGAAAAAAAAAGAGGAGAAGAAAAAAAAAAGCAGAGACTTTTCTATAGTTGGGTTTGAGTTCGGTTCGGTTCTTCTGATTGCTAAGCAACGCAACAGTTTGCCATGGCTATAATACGTTATAATTTGTTATTGAGTTTTGTGCCAAAGAGGGTAGAGAGGATGTCGGGAGAGAGAGAGCGAGATATAGGGGGAGAGAGAGCGGAGAAGAGCAGCTGCAAAAATGCAGGAGAAGGAGCTAACGATGCTGTGAAGGAGGCAACAAAAAATGCCAGATAAAAAAGTAAACCAAAATAAACAAAAAACAAAAAAAAAAAAAAAGGAGAAATATTTATATATACCTATATATTTTTATATATAAGTATATATTGTATGTACATCTATATGGAAAGAAATGACGATGATTTAACCTATGCCAGAATAATCAAGCACTCTTACAGTCTATACTCTAACCGCGTATATAATTCATTATTTTGCATTTCATGTGGAATGCCATTGGTATGTGGAAAATAATTCTATGCAAATAGGAATGCACTACAAATGTATTTTAAGAGTACAGGAATAGAGAAAGTGAATAAGAGAGGATAAAAAGCAAACAAGGGCAAGTAGGAGAAAAAAAAAGATTTATACTTTTACATTTATTACAAATAATTAGAAATTTATTAGTCCTGCTTGACTAAAGGAGAAAAATTAATCAGAAATGGAAAGAGTGAACCTAAGATAAAAACCTCAAAGAAAATGGATTCAAAGGATATATAAAAAACAATTTAATGCAAATCATTCTCATTCATCTATCTTAATAAAAGATCTTTCTGATTCTTTAGCTTTTGAAATTTGTTGTAGATTTCTAAAATCACTGGAAATCAGGATTTTGCATAATTATATAGAGAACCAGTCAAAAGGATATCTTCTTCTGAAAATATTATATCTACAGCTTTTTAAAAAAATTATATAATAAAATATAAAGAGTACAGCCAGAGGAAGGCGTTACTACTGCTTCAAGCCTTCGAATACCACCCAACACCCAACCCGCTCCTGCTGTTGCTGCTTCTGCTCCTGTTGGCTGTGTCATAAGTGTGCTTGTTGTAGTGCCATTATCCTTGTTGTTGGTTTTTCCTTGTTGCGTTGAGTCCAACAACGACAACGACGACAAAAAAAAAAAAAACACAGCAGAAACCAAAGAAGAAGAGAGATGTATATATGATTGGCAACAATAGCTTTTTAGTGCCGAGTCCCTTTTTTTTATATTTCTGTTGCGCACCATCAACTTTTTTTTATTTTGCCCAGATTCCTCCTCTGCGTTTTTTTTTTTCTTTATTTATTTATTTATTTTTTTTTTTTTTATTTTGTATATATTTTTAATATTTATTTCATGTTTTTTTGCTGCTTTTTGTCCTCGTCTCGGATCTCTTGTTGTCCGCTCTTTGCCATCAACATGACCCCAACCCGCCACCGACCACGAACCGCCGTTGCCTTATAAGAGGAAACTTCATCATATTCTATTTGGTTGTGTATGCTTTATGAAATTGATGCTCGAAAATCGCACTCAATTAGTAGGGATTTTATATTTATTTATTGTTGCTGTTGTTGGAAAAGCTTTTCCACAACAAGGACGACGGCACGTGTGTCAAGTGCTGTATGGGTGGGTGGTTTGGTCGGTGGGTGGGGGCTGGATATATATCGATAAGTTGGGACTAGTTGCTTGTCAGAGAGGGAGAGAGAGCGAGGAGGAAGAATCAAAATTGTGCAAGTATTTTGGCTCAAAGGGTGTCAACTTGTATACGCTTGATTTAATTTATTGCTTATTTGATTTGTAAGCAAAGAGAATCTTATGAAAAAGAAATATATATTTATATTATTGTAAAATGTCTTGTGTTGTGAGGTCGAAACTGTTTTACTCTTAAATCAATCTTTCTTTTATTTTGTTAACCATTTCGTATTGCTTTTAAAGTTTTTATTAGAAATTTTCCCAAACTTGATAACTTACAGAAATGACAAAAGACTTTTCGAGCGATCGTTTTCATGTGGGCTATATGTTATGGTGGTTAAATTCGGCTAAATCAAGAACTTAGCTTAAACCAAAGCTTAAACTCCATGTTTCATTCCAACAGTTCTTAATATGAGAGCGGAAGATTTATAGAAACAGAAGGACATGACCATGTAGACTAGACTTTTGGGCATTTTTCATCTACGCGATACGAGTATCAGAGCAATCTAATACCATTTTTTGCAATAGTACGACTATAAATAAATAAGTAGTTATTCATTCAAGAAAGTACTTCTGATCTACATTTTTAGCCAGGATTAATGATATTGAACGCATTTTTCAAAATTTATATACAATTATATAGTCCACAGTATAGTCAGTTATTGGTTTCCTTAAACGATCAGCATAGATTCACAATAAAAAATGTCGTTTTTCTGTGTTAAAATACTATAGAATCTTCATAAAGCTTTCATTTCGTTTACTTTGCACAATTAAACATACCCCAACATCGAGAAGAGTAACAAAATAAGGATATATGGATTTGATTGAGTGCTGCCTATGCTCAAAACTTTTTGTTAGGTTTCATTGATTGCGTTTGATTTTCACATTTTGTGAAATAAAGATTCCTTGTTGTTATTTTTGTTATTGTCATAGTTGAAATCAAACTGCCTCTTTGTTTAAATTATTGAATGTCCTTCGTTTAGCTATTCAGGTTACCTGCACAAATTCTATTTATAACCTGAGCTTATATTCCAGGCCCCTAGTTAAGACCTAGGCCACAAGAGATACTCAATTGGAAGGACAAAATGTAATTCCAATCACTGGATGCAAGTAAATGCATGAAAAATGGGCCAAACAGGGTCCATGAGTAGAAGGTTGCAATCCCTGGGAATCATCAATCAAATCAAAGAGCAAATTTGACATTTTCTCAATAAGTTTCAAGGATCTATTTCGAAAGATGCTCAAAGTGCTGAAATAAGAATATAGCGAATTATTTAATACATAAAAATTGTGGCATATATTAAGAGTGTAGCTGAAATTGCATATATTTTGGCGATCCTTTTGCTATATGCATAAATAGCCTAATATATTATTTAGGAAAAATTTGAATCAAAGACGGCGATAAAGAACACTATTGTAAGCGCAATCTAGCGGACTTACAACTTGCTTAGTGCTTTCTGATAGGCTCAAGCTCTAAGGCTTAACAAAAAAAAAGCTTTGTGTTTGAGTTTCTGCTGAGCTTCGCTAAAAGTACCTTCAATGTCCTGCAATATCTTTTGTTTAAACCATGGAAGGACACTGGAAAAGGTTTGAGCAAAAAAACTGTATAACAGTTTCCATCAACACCAAATACTCGTTTAAAGCTTTTGTAAATTTTTCAAATGCAAGTATCCTGTAAGCATTAAGAACTCTTCATGCATTGTTGAAAGCTTTTAAAAGCTTTTATGCAGTTTATTTGTGCTTGAAAGCAATGGTTTAAGGACATGTAGCTAAAGCTTCGTAATGCTTTTTCAAAGCTTATGCTTATAGTGGAGACACTTAGATTATTTGAAACTTGGGCAATTAAATGAATTTATAACTTGAAAGTTGCGTCTAAAACCATATTTATAAGTTTTGCAGTTATATGTTCATATTTTTCCTTAGACTTAGTCCTTTCGTATGCTATGTGGATCAAAAAAAATAAGATGCTTCTTTTTTTTGACCGACCTTTCTGACCTCAACCATCATAAACTAAAGTTTTTTATTTAACGCTCTCTTAGAACTTAGGATTCGAGATAAAGACAATGCTCTATAGTCCTTTAAACTTTAAGTAAATGGCTTTTTATTTTTGTTTGTTTTTGTATGCAGATGCAGTTTTTAATAACAGGATTTTAACGAATAATAGTTTTTTAACAAATACTTTTCACCATTTAAGTATACATACATTTCCACACCAATCTATTTCTCATGTTTTTGAAACACAAATCAATTTCCCGAATGTATACGTGTTTTTAAGGATTTGACAAATTTCGAGTAAAGACTTCCAACTCTGACATTCCCTCAAGCATTCGTACAACTAATTTGACCCAAATTTCCAGTAGATATGTTCCCGATAATAAGGCCAATAATGTTCATTTATATACAGACGTTTAAAATGGGAGATTTAGTAATTGTTGTTGCTGCTTTTTGGATAATATATTGTAAAACAAGTTGCTTATGACAAAAGCTTGATCAAGTTTTGCCTTTGCCATGTATTAGTCTGCAAAAAAAGTAAGCAGGAACAAATAATATGAAGCTTCCACTCTTAAATTGGTAAGTAGTTTTGAATTCAAGAAATTTGGCATTCTTAGTAGTTTTATTTAAGTTTGAAAAATCTTGTAAGTTATGAAAATTGAAAGTCTGTTCGATTTCCTTCAACTGATTACCAGCTGGAAACAAAAATGCTTGATTCGTTTTGTCCTCTAGCCAAAAGCGAGTTGGTTGCTATCTGCATTAGCATGGTTCATTTCTGCTTCAGCTCTTGCCACTGCCACCAAATATCTCGTTAGTGTGTCTGTCGCTTAAACACAGGACATTTACTTTATGTGTTCTTAAATGGCATGTACTCCCCTCTCTCCTTCTCGACTCCTGGACTCCTTTGCCCAGGCAAGCATTTTCCAGGGTACAAGCAGAGCATCATCATAACGATTACATTAGAAGCGAGTAAAATTTCATAAAAATGTTCTACGTGCGCTGCCTTTTTGAATATGTAATGATGCCATGAAGCCCCCGTATGCAATTTAAGCAAACACACACAGACACGCCCACACTCGGAGAGAACCGTATATATATATATATATATATATACGCATATATATATATATATATATATATACGCATTAATACACCGCACACAAATACACATATACTGACACACAGACATAAAAATGAGGGGACTAACCACAAGCGCCAAAAATTCTATTTGTGGTCATAGCGGCCAACTTTATTACCGCCTAAAAGTATGCAATAGCCCCCCCCCCAAAAAAAAGACTAAAATAAAAAGAAGAGTATTTTACTATCAATTTTCGGCTTGGCATTAATTTGCGCAAATTTTCGGCACTAACAATTCTTGGACCAATTGTGGCCAGTTGAACTCACGCGCCTCTATGGTTTGGGTTTCGTTTCGTTTTTTTTTTCTTTCTCTTTTTTTTTTATGTTGGTGGCAGAAAGGGAAGAGGAGCGGACTAGTGGTACCTGTCAAAATTCTCGTGTGTTTGTTGCTGTTGCTTTTGCTAGTTGCTGACTGTTGGCATTTTGTGATGCTTTCCTAAAAAGGTAGAAAACAACTGAGCCGTGGTTCTAATACTTTAAGTACAGTGTTGAAAAACTAAACAGTTTTGTGCCGTGTCCTCAACTACATGAATATAATCCAGGTGCATAAAACGTTTAAGTAAATATTTATTAACTTCATTACGTTAGAAATTCTCGAGTTCTTATATAAATATAAAGCAATTTTCAAGAAGTACCTTGAAGAGATTTGGTCATTATATTTATTCATTAAGAACAACCCCGCAAATACAGCATATATGTATCTACTTTAAAATGTCCATATATCGTAGAATAGGCGTCTGGAGTCAGTTTCCAGACATTAAGATTTTAGATTGAGATACATAAAGTTATTTTTAATGTATGTATTCTGTTTGTTTCATTTTCATTGAATGCTAATGCAGTGTGCAACGTCTGTTTTTGTTCAATTCTAAACTAGATGTAGGCCCAGTCTGGCCAGCCAGCCGTCCTGTGGTTTTCATTACATTTTCGATTTTGTACATTTTGCAGTCATCGTCGTCATCGTCATCATGGTCCCCTCCATACCAACTCATGCCACTAGCCGTCCTCTTTCTCTTTTCTGTCTCCGTTTTGGGTGCAACTTAAGCGGCTTTACTTTTGTGTGCATATGTATGTGTATGTGTGTGTGTGTGTGTAGGCTCCACTCCGGACGGCGGCAATTTAGCTAAAACGGTAAGCACACGCCTACCTACCTGGCTGACTGGCTGGTTGGACAAGTCCAAGTTTGGTGAGTGAGGCGAAGCGGGGCGAGGAGTTCACAAAAACGCACTACACAAATTACTATTTATGTGAGTGCTGGACTCAAAACCCTTTCTCTCTTTTTTTTTCCTAACCGCCCATCCAATTCAACACTCCCCCGCTCTCTGTTGGTGCGGTTGAAATGAGCAAATTGTATGCGATTGTGGTACAACAGCGCACACACACATACAGAAACAAAAAAAAAAAATACAGAAGGCAAAAACGAAAAAAAGAGGGACAAGAAGAGACGGGGAGAAACTGCAGTTCCCCGATCCCCCTTACGGCAATCGTGTACATGCAAAAATTTGGGTCACGTGGTTGAAAGAAAATGCGGCCCCTTCGTTTTTTTTTTTATTTTTTGTTTAAATAAACTTACTTAAAATAAATTAGTTTTACTAAACCGCAAAAAAGGGCAGCCCAAAACAAAAAAGAAGAGAAATAGAAGAAAAAACAAGGGAAATCCAAAGTGTTGAGGGAGAGGAATGTGGGGAAAATCTAAACCAATGTAGGAAATAAATGTGAAGAAATCAGTGCCCAATGCCCAAAGGATGCCCACAAAACAAACAGGATTCGAAATGGACATAGGTCTGGCCTTGGCTTAGGCCATGAAGATGGAATGGGTCGATGAATGGAGACGAAGACTGAGGCAATTTTATGGCCAGACACGCAATTTGCGCCCTCGTCTATTCTATGTATATACATTTCTACGTTTATGTATGCATGTGTCTGTGTGTGTGTGCGTGTAAATGAGGCAAAAGACAAAAAGAAAAATGGCCAACTATTTGCCATTTGAGTCACCAGGGGAGGCAGCAGATAAGTTGGCCAGCGTTGGCCAGTTAGTTGGATTGGTTGGTTGGTTGGTTTGCTTGGCTGGTTGTCGGTTGGGACTGGGTTGGCAATTCGATTAGAGCCCCAAAGCGTTAAGCAGTTAAAGCCAAAAAGCAGAGAGATCTCTCTCAAATGACATCAGTCAAAGCAACTAGAAGTTTTGCGCCAAATGAAGTGTGCACAAATTGTGCGACTCTCCCAGAACTCACTCATTTTCTCTCTCTCTCTCTCTCTCTGTCTCTGAATGACCGAAATGCAACTTCACATAAGAAAATAAACCGAAAACTCTATGCTCTAAGAGAGTTTGAGACAAATTTATTTGGACAAACTGATGAAACCAAATGCCTAAACTCTTTGGCACAAAGCGTATAAATGCATGAGCAGTTGTAGTTGCTAGTAAGAGGACGACAAATTGCATGCAACGAGCAACGTTGGTGGGAACCGTCAGATATTTATAACCCCAGACTGAGACTAGACTGAAACGGGGACCGTCGTGTCAGTCAAGGGGGGGTCTGGGCTAGGCCATGCCAGGCCAGGCCAGGCCAGGCCGCAACTATACGAAACTTGACAGGCAATTTGGCAAACAAAACTCGCAAAGCGTAACTAACATTTATATTTGTCGCCAGGAGTGCCGTCTAAACAAACAAATGTCACACATAACACGACGACGTCGTCGACGACTACGATGGGAACGTTTTGGTAACGACTGCGACTGCTACTAGGATGTCAACGATGGCGACTACAATGTCGTCTACTACTACTACTACTACTACTATTACTACTACTACTTCTACTGGTGCTGCTGCTACTGGCAGACGACTTTGAGGTCTCGTCTCTGCTGCCTTCATGTCAAGCTGCCGCGCCATCGGGCTCGCATGCAAATCAGCGAGGCGACGCGGGTTAGGCCTTGTCCTTTTTACTTCTCTTTCCTTTAACCGAGCCAACTGAAATGAATGGCGCAAACAAAATGCTCAATTTGATGGGGCAAACTCGTTGTACGCCTTCACTCGTCGCCGTCGTCATCATCGTCATCATGGTTGTAGGCATTTTCTTTTGTAAAACTTAAAGCATACTTTCAGGAGCCAAAACAATTTTCAGCGATTTAATAAATTAATTATTGGGTTCACTTTATTTCTTGAAAAATCAACAACAACAACAACATCAAATCATAATAATAATTAAGAGTTCTTAAAAGTATTTTACTGCTTTGATGCCAAAAATTTCGGTAAAATGCAAAAAAAAAAAAAGAAGAGTTTTTGTTGTTGTTGTTGGAAAACTGACATAAAACCATGAAATCTTTGGCAAATCAACTTTGACTTTAGAATTTTTACAGCTTTTCTTCTTCTCTGTTTATCGTTGCTGCTTTTCATGGGATAAATGGGATGAATTGCAGGCAAAATATTTTCAAATATTTAAAAGTAGAAATTATTTATAAAACAATTTGAGTTATTTTATTTATTTTCACTTTTTGATATAAAATATTTGGCCATATCACTAGGAATTTTAGTTTAATAATTGGCAAAGAAAGCAAATGGCAATAATTTTTCCTCAATCCTTTAAATGAAATTGTAAGTTGGATTCTCCAATAAAAATTTATTACAAATCAAATATTGTTTCCAATTAGCCAACTATTCAGCTTAAGCTAATTTCTTTTGGTTTTCTCTGTCAAATGCCAATATAGTGCAAGGCTATAGACAAAACTATTTTGATTAAAATCATGATTTTATATGTTATGGAAAACTTTTGTACAAATTTCTTCGCCTCATGATTGTGTTAGATTTAGAAAGTGACTAGATTTCATAATGGCAGCAAATGGCATAGACAATTTCGTTTATCGACTATAATTGACCCTGACCCAAGTATCAAGTTGTCTTGTTTTTATTCCCAACCTATCGAAATCCATATATCACTTTAATATGCTATCATGATTCCATTTCTCGCACACTCCAAACAAAAAGGCGAATGAAGGGAACCACACCCCAATGAATAGCACTCATTCATAGCATTCAAACAAACCTTAACCACCTCTGGATCTCGCTTGTTGTTCTTTGCCAAAAGCTCAGGGCCACTTTTGGTCAATTCCCTTGTGCATTTTGTGTATTGTGAATAGATATATGTGTATATATATATATATGTATATGTATATTGGATTTTTAGCTACGACTATAACTAAATAAAAAGCGTTCACTTAAAACCCCGACAGACCTAAACAACAACAACATCAACTAGAAGAGGAAGAAGAACCACAGCGACTAAAACCAAAAATGGACAACAAATACAATTGAATTTGATATACGAGCGTGCCGCACCCCAAAAAATGCTAAAAACAAAAAAAAAAACACTTTGGGAGAAAGTGAGAGAGAAGGGGGGAATAAAGATAAAACAAAACGTAAAGGAAATCAATGTCAAGTTAAGGAAAACGAATTGCCAATTCTCTGTAATTCCCGTGAACTGTTTAATTGCATGAAATTGAATCTTTCATGAAAAAAACTTTTAATTGTTTCAAATTTCTCTGCAAACTCTCTGTGATTCTGCATTTCGTTACATAATTATACAATTTTTTGTTCTCAGCTTTTGAGTGTTTTTCTTGTAAATATGTTCCATTTTTTGAAATACCTATTTCAAAATCAATTTTGATAAAATTTTAAGAAAGACTTGCCATTCACAACCAATGAACAAACGTAAATCTGATTGTCTCACTGCTTTATACCTGTAATTCTTTTCGATTCTCAAATCCTTCAGGCGAGTGAAGTTGGAGAGGAGATAGAGTTTCCTTTATTAAATACAGGTTCCTTTAAATATAATGCTTATACCTTACTGCTTATAGGGTATGGCAGAAAAAGAAAAAAAAAGTAACTGAAAACTAAGGTTCAAACTTCTGGCAATCTATGGCCAGGGCAAATTAAAATTCAAATACTTTTGCATGATATAAAAACAAGTGCAGCGAGAAATTAAATGAAATAAATTTTCAGTTTTGCGATTTTTAATCAAAAAATCCTCCACCAATCCCTCATACACCTCTCCTCCCGCTTTTCCATATATTTGCATGAAAACAGAAAACCAGAGATCGGGGATGGTATAGAGAGCGCGGGGGGACTAGCGACAACTAACAAAGATTACTCATACGCACTGTGTGACTACTGTGTGGACCACGCCCACAACAATAACAACAACCACAGCAGGAGGAGCAGAAGCTGCAGCAGAGAACGGACGGACGGACGGACGGTCGGGCGGACGGACTTTGGGCTCTCTGCAATTGGAATGCAAAACTGTCCGGCATGTTTGATGTACAAATCCCTCAACTGAAATAGATTTACGTCACTGGCAGCCTGCGTTTGTTAGCCATTTTCTGTTCTCGTTTTTTCCTCTGTTTGTTTTTTGGTGGAAAGCGGCAACTTAGGGGGAGGAGTGGTGAAAGCGAGTATATGCCATTTCTGGGATCTAGTGAATCTCTCCCACTCACTCTTGCCCTCTCTGTCCCACTCTCTCTCTTCCACTGTGGCACTTCCTCTATCTCTGCATCATCTCCCCCTTTATGCCTCTGAGTTTGGCTTTGGCAATTTATTTGCAAATATTTTTCAACATCAAAAATATGTATGCCTCCTGCTACCGCTGCCGCTGCAGAGGAAAAGGAACTCCCTGGACTCCTTTCTACCGTAACCGTCTGTTGCAATTGTGCAGCAGTTGTTAGTTTTTATATCTTTTCTACTATATACATATATGTATATATATACATTTTTTTTTTTTTTCATTTCAGTTTTGTTATATAGTCTCAAATAGTATAGCATTTGTTTTCCCCTTTGTGTGTGGCATAACATTTCGACTAGATATGTGAATAAGATGCAATTAGATAAATGCATTGCTTACATCAAAAAATATCATCGTCAATCATTTTCAACTGATATTGTCTTTAAAAGAGCAAGCGAGTGGCCATTAAGGATGACGAAACAATTCCTTGACGACACGATTATTGACCGTTAGTCATTTAAGAAACCTTTGCTGTTTCCTGCATTAATTTAATAACTATCTTATGTTTTTAAGAAGTCCCTTAACTTATATTAATTGATGCATTTGTTAGACTATTTTCTTGTCAAATTTTTGAAGATAATTCATAAAAATTCAAAATGACAAAAGTTAAAAAAAAATGTTAAAATATGGCAGCATTCTAAATAGAATTAACTGTAAATAGATAAGGATATAAAATGAAATGAAATTAGGTATAATTGAATGTAATTGATTAAAGTAATAAACAAACAAATTAAGAACAAAATAAAATAATCTCAGTATAAAACACGAAAGATTTGCTAAAGGTAAAAAGCAACAAAACACAGAAAACTAAATACACTTTTCTGCTTTTCCCTTAAACACCGCATGGAAAAATTGAAGAGGAAAGTATTCGCATCCTTTTAACAAAGACAATTTAAACTCATTTCCTTTTTCTACATTGATTGCTTGAGAAATGGCAAGCACACAATTTTGCAATTCCCATGAAGATGGAATTAATGAAAACTCAAAATGATCATTGTTGAGGTAAGGGAAATTCATTTTATTAAATTGAATTTTTATTCAGCCCATGAGATTTAAAATTGTTGAGAACTTAAGCTTTATATATTTTTAATGATATTTTCTATATACATGCATACACATACATATACAAATGGTTGGGCACAATTATGTTACGCATACGCCGCATTGTGCAGTGGAATTTTGAACAACAATATTCAAAGTTTCCTGGTGTGTGTGTGTATGTGTGTTTGTTAGAGTTGTGAATCCTTTGCTTGTCCTGCCACTCAATTGCGGCGCCCATTGACTAATCTCGCTTTTGATTTTCCAAAGCCATTAGCGCACACACACATTACGAGAGAGACAGGCAGGCAGTTAGACTGTACAAAATATGACAATGCCTGGCCGGGGATGAACACTAATTCGCACCACACACGCACACACACACAAACAATCAGGAAAGAGAGAAAGGGAATAGCAGAGATAGAAAATGGGTAAGCGAAAGAGATAGCCATAGCACATGCAGGTGGCCAAAGCCGGAGAATTTCCCTTTGGTGCGTGGTCTGATGAGTTGTCACATGTCGTCGCATTTGGCCCAAACGTGTGTTTCTAAATCCTCATCCAGCGCCTATGCTTAAGTGCCCTTGCCTAAGCTCTGCAGCAGCATGGCATTGTGTGGGTTCTCTCCACTCCCGTTCCTATAATCTTTCTCGATTTTTGCATGTGTGTGTGTGCGGGTGTGCGAGGGTGTGTGTGTGTGTGTGTGTGTGAAAAACTATTCATTTGAAAAATTATGCAAAGTTTGTGCTGGCAAATATTTTTTAATTAAAAGCATTTGGCCCAAACTTGACATCCAACTGGACTGAAACTGAACTGGAACTGGACTTGGTCTGAACTGTTGGTCGGGACTGGCATTGGCCTGAATTGGACTCTCTTGGCTTGTTAAATGTCAAAAACACGCCTCACTGATTTGCCATAACAGAGATAGAATGAAAGAGAGATATGCCCAGCGTATGCAAGAGACAAACATGGAAGCAAGTGAATGAGTGAGTGAGTGAGTGAGGAGAACGAGTTGGCAGCTGCAAAAATTCATCTGGCAAAAATTCGATTCAATTCTACCCTATTCCTTTCCTCCTTTCACTTCAATTCGTTTTCTTCATCCTTCTACGGATTTCTTTTTTCTCTCCCTTTCCCTCTCTCTCTTTATCATTTTTTCTGAATTTTTTTAGTTTTAGTTTTTGTTTTTTTTTTGTTTTTTTTTTTTTGTTCATAGTTCTGATGAAGAATACTAAAAACATGCCGCATTCGCATTCATTCATTTTCATTTACTGGCATGTTGTCTGTGTGCCAATGACAAGACTATGCAAGCTGTCAAGTTAGCAGGAAGAACAAGAACCAAAAATCCATCCCTAACCCTCTCCTAAGCCCATCCCATTGCACATTGCCCTGCATATAGGCAGCCGGCAGCAGGCAGGCGGCCAATGGAGAGATTTAATTTAGTTTTTGATGTAAATGAAAAATGTGCCAACATTGAGAACGGAAGCATATCAAATATATGTGTGTATATAACTCAAACATTTGCAAATGAATGAATGTATTCAGTGAATCAATTAAGTTGACTACATGCGAGTTAGCTGAACAAAAGTATTATAAAAATTGTTAACTAGTTTGGGCTATACTTTATATGCATATCAATCATTTTGTTGACCATTTAATAGTTGCCCTTTAGCTAAATCCCACCAACTTTTCATAAAAGAAATTGAAATGAAATGTTGTCAAGAGAAAAATTTGTTTGTTTATTGTTTGTTTATCTAAACATAAATTTGCTATTAAACGGATTTTTAATGTTGTATATTGTAGTATATTGATGCCTCTTGAAATGACTCATTCAAGGAGTTGAAGAAGATTGATGAAAAGTCACTTATGTATATGATGTTCTATCTATAGATGAGAACTTATTAAAGTAACCTACTTCTTGTTGATTAAACACAAAGTAAAAGTTCAAGAAATAGGATATTGTTAATAAATCTTATTAATTGTCAACCGTTCTTTTAATAATAATAATGTTCATTTTCTTTTCTCTTTTTTGTTTTTGGTCGAGGCTTTTTGTTGCTCAATGATAAATTATGCACTTCCGCCCACAAAAAGGAAAAATAGGCGTGTCGCAAAACAAACAAATAAAGCGAACAAGACAAACACAGAGACAAAAGCTGAAATGCTACTACAAAACAAAAAAGAAGAAGAAAAACCAGGGAAAATGATGAGAAGTAGGAAAATATTGCCCAGCTAAGCATGCTTCAGTAGAAAAAGGAAAAAGCCCACAGCAAAGGACATATAAAACCAACAAGGACAAAGGACAAGTCAGAATGATGACTGCTCCAGCTTCTACTGAAGATGATGATGATGATGATGAAGCTACTGCCTCAAGGCTTGCTCTCTGTCGCTTTCCCACCCGCTCTCTATCTTTCTCTCTTTTGCTCGCTTACAACATCAACAACTTGTCCATTTATAGCGCTTCATTTTTAAACAACAAACACTTGGCACTTGGAACTCGGCACGGGCACGCATCACTTGGCTTGATTTTTAATTGTGCTGCTGCGCATTTCAATTGAAATATGAAAAAAACAAAACGAAGCAAAAGGACGAAAGGGAAGTGAACACGGGCACACAGCACAGGGGACTGGCACACGACGCACAGGACCTCAGGTCTCCAGTCTCCTGCTCCTGCTTCTGGTCTGCTCTGTTCACTTGCCACCGCCAACACAGTTCAACAGCTTGTCTGACAAAAAGGCAGTCAGACCGACAGAGAGACACAGTCAGAGGCACAGTACCAATCCCAGACAGAGAGGCCTTTTTTCAAGCATAAAGATAACTTAAGTTGTCCCCACTGGAGAGTGAGGGCAGAAAAAAAAAGAAACCCCCAGAAAAACCAACCAACACTCGAGTGAAGCAAACAAATGACACTGAAGTTCACCTTTTTATGCCAGAAGTGGGTCGTCGTCGTCGTCGGTCTGAGAGACTGGGCAAGTTGCAATAGAGTGGGAAGCTTACATAATAAAGTGACTCAAGTGCGCTAAGCAGGCGAAAATGGGTTGTCAAGCGGCGGTGCGAGGTGACATTAAAGAAAACATAAATATCATAAGGTAGACCAATGAACGGAGAGCTCGACTAGCTACTCTTCCAACTCACCCCCTCACTCTCTCCGTTTGTTGAGTAGACAATTAAAAATTCCATTTGTGGTCTTATATGCGAACAAATTACTAAAGAGCCAGACAATGTCAAAGCAATTTGGGGTGACATTCAGCCCGCCCACCAACTAAATGAAATCAAAGAAAATCATCATACTCTACATTTTTCTCTTGAAATTTAAAGTTTTTGTTTAGGAAATTTACTTTGTATAGCAGAAAATAATGTCACATTAAACTATATTAGACCAAAAAACTATCTAAACAGGTAAATATAGTATTAATTACTATACTATACTATGCAAAGTTTAAAGATTTGGGATTTTTAAAATTTGTCTTTTATTTATTAGACTTCATTCAAAATAAATCAAGTTTAAACAATAAACTGAATTAAATTAAACAAGATCAAATTTAATTTAATAATTGTTTAAGATGGACTTTAAAAACTATTTTTACACTCAAATATCGCAAAGATAAAACTAGAACTAAATTGTTAAAATCAAAGCAACTAAAGAAATTTCTGTTTGATGGTTAGACCAAAATCTATATTCGATTCTCATTCAGTTGGCTTTCTTAACGCATTCAAAACGAAATTTTCAACTAAAAAACATGTATTAAACGCACTCACTTCAGATCGTAACAAAACAAAAACAACAACAATATTTCAACCTCAACAAAAATTTAGTTCAATTATTTTTCTATTTTACTTTTAACTTTTTCGCAAAATACTAAAAGGATCCAACTAAGAAGTGCGCAAATATCAAAATAAAGCAAAATGCTCAAAATTCCGAATCTAAGACGTAAACCGTTGCCGTCCCAGGAGCCGCATGTTATCAAAATTGAACGTCCAATGCCGGGCAAAAAGATTAGTTTGCTGAAATCATCAAATATACAACCCCAACCGATGAAAACCAAAGCCGAACAGGACCAGAATGTGGCCAATGAGCTGAATCGTCGTCTACAATTGCTGCACGAGCGTGTGAACGAATGGAAGGCCGTGCGAAAGAATTGAAATCCAGGCGCAGACGAGTTACGATTCCATTAGTTTATTTGGTTTCTTCCTTATTTTTTTTTAAAAGTATTTTGTCTGTGGCTTGCTGTTGCGATGGAGAAATATCTTTCATTTGGTCTTAAAAAACTAAAGAAATTGCAGTCAACTCGATATATATATATATAGAGCGAGACAGAGATGCCACACACTTGCTAAAAGTTTTCTTCTGGTTGTATTTTTGGAAAGTTCCTCTTATTCTTCATTTCCGTTCTCAATAAACAAGCAAACAATAGATAAAAGTTTCGCTTGCATTGTTTTTATTTTATTTTATTATTTTTTATATATATTGTAGTGCGAGGACTGTGAAAATTATTTTTGACCGACCGAAGAGTGGACAACACACACACAGGCAATCTGGGCGACAATTTGTGTGTGTGAGTGCGAATAAAATGTTTATCGCATCGTTCGATTTTATACTGGGTGAGTGGACAATTTATTCACTTATTTATAAGCAAAGCGACAGACAGACAATGATAGCCCAGATAGTCCTTATTCGTCCTGCCGACACGCTTTACGCCAGTGACTAATTAATTTTACACCGTTTTATCGTCATCGTTGCGTTTAAGCCATACAAATCAATCACAGAAGGCCAAGAGGAAGCCGAACAGCCAGAACCAGAGAGACAGCTAGAGCCAAAGGCAGAAGGGAGCAGAAGGGAGAGGGGGCAGGAGGGAATTGGTTGGCTTGAGCCAATTAGCAAAGCATACACAATATACACACACAAACAAACACACACACACACACACACACACACATGCACTTTGCATGGCGCCAGAACGACCAATCGACCAACCGACCAAGCTGAAAGGGCAGCAGCAGCGTCAGTGACGACGGCGTCGGTAATGAAGGGAATGGCTAAATGGAAGGAATAATGAAAGGATGGGTTTGGGTCAGGTTGTTGGTCAGTGGGTGGTAAAGTGAGAGAGAGAGAGGGAGCGAGAAGGAGCGAGCAAGACGGAGCAGGGGAAGCGTAAGCACTTAAGACAGATGAATGAAGTGGCAAACATGGCGGACAGTCCGAGTTGAGTTCAGTTCAGAGGCGTCGACTGGCCGTCGACATTTACAAATCAGCGGTCATTATTTATGGCTGGGCATACCAAGCAAGGACTTCCAACAGCAACAACATGACAACGAGGACACTGACTCGAACTCGAACCCAAATGCCGAGCATAACATTACGAACCACCAGGCGACTGTCCAAAAAACGAAGCTTTTAATTAATTTTGGTCAAACCCTTCCTCAGAGCGCACACACACACACACATAAAAAGGAAAACCAAGAAAAGAAAAATCAAGCGAGATAAATAATTGGACAAAAGGTGAACAGATTGATATCTTAATAAGATTGATCTCCACCACAAGCAGGTGGAATAATCCATATACACAGTTAAATTTAGCTAACGAGCTGCGTCTACAAATAAAGCTAATTCTAGGATAATTTAGCAGAACTCAACTCAACTTTAACTTATTAGAATCAATTCGTGAATCAGAGAAACTAGCTTTGTACATGACCCAATAAGAGCCTTTTTATATAAATTAAAAATCAAAACTCGTGCTCATTTTTCAACCCAGACATCCTTTATTGGCATTGCCTTTAAGATTTGACTTTAAACCTTTCTGTGCTTCATAGAAATCCGATTTATCTTATCTGATTATCTGATTGTCTGCTTAAATGCATAAGTATGTTTAAAACCTAAACTAATATTTATTTATGTGCAACTTTTTTTTTCTTTTTTTTTTTACATGTCTACTAATCTATTACATTAACCCCTTTGGCCCACTTGACGTATGCTTAATATTTTGTATTTACACTGACCATGTTTATTTTGTTTGGTTTTTTTTTATTTTCTCCATGTGCTCATATGTTAGAGGCAAACGCAGTTTGGGCTCATCCTTCTCTGTGGCACATTGGCTTTGGCGTTGGCTTTGGCTTGTAACTCACCGCACATAAAACAAACTTTGCGGTTACTTAATGAAGCTGAAAAATTGCCTTGGTTTTCCTATTTTATTTGCACTCGCCTTTCTTTCTTTCTTTCCTTTGGTGCTTGGTGTCGTTTTTTTTTTTTTTTGCTCACTTTTTCATTGCTGTTGCATTTTTTTCCCATCTCAACTGCCTGGCAGTTGTCTATCTATTTTTCTGGGTCTCTTTTTTTTGTGCTGTTGTTGTTGCCACAGACACATTTTAAACGCTTGAGTGGGTGGAGGGGAGAGTTGGCTCTCTGGGTTCTATTTATGTTGAGTGACTGTCTGGCCTGACTTTAGCTGCCATTAAGCAGCCTTCGCTATAAACTTAACACAGAACTCTTACACTTACTCTGCTGCTGCTACCTTTTTACCCTGGGAACTTTCAGAGCCACTTTTACAGACTCTCGCCTAGTCATAACCACAATTTCACTCTCCTACTCTTTCTCGAACACACACACACACACACACACACACACCAATGTTGCTTCGCTATTGCTACTTACTTTTCGACTTTCGACGACTTCATCATACCAATTTTCATTTAAATTTTTTGCAACATTTCATTTTTAACTGCTGAACTTTGCATAATATTTCAAAAGTTTCAACGTTTTCGTTTCGTTCATTCTCGTTTCTTTTTTTTTCCTCCCCTAGCTGCTTATTAAGTGTCTGTTTAGCCCAAGGACTTTCATTAACTTTTACCAACAAATTTTCGACTGGCGATGACACCCATGCGTGCAATTGATTATGTTTTTGCTGTTTTTTTTTCTTTATCAAAAGTTTTTCTTGTTTTTGTTCCTGTTCCTTTGGAACTAATTGGTAAAAATTTCACTTCTTCTTTTCATTCTTGTTAGTGCAATATACATAAATCATTGATTTAAAATTCTGTTATTTGGGGCGGATGTAAATACTTAAGCATAATATTAAGTATCCGCCCTGTTATACATAATGAATTAGATGCAAAAATTTTATGGCAAAATGTGCACACTAATAAACTCAAGGGTCCCCCCCCCGCCTAAAGCACAAAATGCAAGCCAAAACTTGTTTTCTACGAGACTCGAGCACACAAACATTGCAAATTCTGGGGGAGTTGGAGAAGGATGGGGCTTGGGGGGAGTAGAACGATTGGAGGACATTGACAAATATACACAGAGGCAGCAGGCAGGCAGAAGTCAGTGGGCAGAAAGCGGGCAATGGCAATGGCAAAGCCAAGATTGGCTGCATTTTATGTTAAATCAGCAACAATTGTTGGACAGAAGCTGGCTATCACTTTGCGGACTATTCGGTTTAGAGAGAAAGAATGAGAAAAAGCATTGCTTTACTTTCATATTGTTGTTGTTTCGGTTGTTGTTGTTCTTGTTATTGTTGGCCAGCCGCCAGGCAAAGAAAGGAAATTAAAATTTATATAGCATACAAAACGGGGCAGATGCTGCTGCTGCTTCTGCTGACTACTGAGGCGTTTTGCTATTTAGCATTTGGCTTCTTTTGGGTTTTCTTTTCTATCGGTTTTATTTTCTTGTGTTTTTTTTTTTTTTTTACTCATGCCAAAGCGGAAAGCGTGGCTGCCATTAAGCTGCCAATCGGCCATTTGTCAGCCATTCGAAAAAGAAGTGAATTTTCGTTTTTGCCAAGTTGTAGCCAAGTTTTCAGTTTGTGCTTTGAATTGGGTTAAGTGATTTGGCATTCAATCAATGTGTGGCAAAATACCACACTACTCTCCCTTCGCTCTCGCATTTGATTGCTTTTTTTTCTGTACATTTTTTGAGTTAGTTTTTGCTTTTTTTTTTGATTGGGCGTACATAATTATGGAGTTTTCCTGGGCGGCTATTTTGGTATTTCCTTGGCATATTACACATACGCCATGTTGTGTGTGTGTGTGTGTTTTTGTGCGTCGTAGGACAAATGCATTTGGCTAATCAACAGTTTGAATTGCAACATGAACGGTGGTAGATTGAGAAGGCTTGGCCCCATTATGGCTTTATTATCTGCGGCGATAAGCATTGGGAATTGTCTATGGACATGCCATTGTTGCTTTTTCCCTCTGTCCGGATCCGAGTCCGGGTGTTTCTCTCTCTCTCTCTCTTCGTATCTCTGTGTGCGTGTGCAATTTAAATCAATTATGCGTTGGTTGATTCCCTACTCTAAACCGTATCATTATACACACACACAGAAACACTCCCAGATTGTGTCTGTAGATGAGCAAAAATGTGCAACAATGATATAGGCAATCGCAAATTAATGAGCCTGGCAATTTATGGATCTCTTTGCCCTCGCACCCCTCTCTCGGCCACTCTCTTGTTCCATCTATTTGCCTGTGTGTCTCTTTTGGGGATAATTAATGGCTGAAATGAGGCAGAGTTTACTGTTATCTACCCCCACATACAAAAGCAATTTCCATTGAATACGCTTTGAAATCAATCTATGATCATATAAAGGTTTTATACACAAAAAAAAAACGTAGAGAGAAACCCCATAGAATGACATTTCTGGTTAGGATATGCTCCATAGAGGCATCTCTTTTATATGCTTAAGCATATCAATTTTTTCGCCTTTTTATACCACTACCTACTCAAATAAACAAGCCAATTGTGTGCTCAAAGTGATTCATCACCTTCAATGCATTACATTTCTTTGCTAGCCAGAATTTGCTCCATTTAATAAGGCCCTAAGGCCTCTCTATGGGTGTGTGTTTGTGTTTGTGTGTGTGTGTGTGTGTGTGTGTGTGACATTCATTGTGTGAAGCCCTTGGAGCTGGAGCCTACACACACGCAATAAATCAATCAATATCCTGCCTAAATATATTTGTCTGGCGTCTACCTCCTCGTCTCTTCGTCTCACTGTCTGTCCGTCTGTCTGTCTATCTGTCTAGCAAACTTTAAGCCACACACACAAAATGTCGAAAAATGTCTGCTTCATTCTCAACGTCGCCATCGTCCTCCATGTCTGTCTGTTTAGCTGTCTGTCTGTGTGTAAGTCCTGGCTAGGCTTCCCAAGTATTTGCCCTGTTCATGTTTGTAATTTAGCTTGCAATTCTGGTTCCTCTTTCTCCACTTTTATATTTTTTTTCCTTTCTTATTCTATATTTTTTCTTCTTGTATTTTTTTTTCGGAGGGTTTAAGGACATTGATAAACATGTGTCCCCATGAACTTTGCAGTTGTCTTTTGTTTACCGCAAGCTGTTTATTTGGTTGGACGACTTGGATTGCACTCAGACAGGATATAGAGTGGACGCATCCTTCAAATGTTGCTGCACTACACAATGCGTCTCTAAACCAAATGTCAAATGTAATGAATTCTTTTCTTCGCTTAGCATTATTTAAAGCAGCACCCAAAGACGAAGAATCTATCGACATTTTCCCAACATTCTTTCGTTCTTGCCCTAAATATTATTACTTACTTTCCTAGTTAAATTATTCCAACAGTCACTTACCTAGAAAGAAAAAGAAGAAATGATAAATGAAATAGGTTATCGAATATACATGGATTAGATTATAAATATTAATGATAAACTCGTAAATCAGTATACATTCACTCATTCAATTCCAAAAGAAAGTTTGCTTATGCAATTAAGTTTTATCCCATGGCAAACAGAATTCAACTCACATATCCTTAAAGTCTTTTACACACACACACACACACAAAGAGAAAGAGAGAGTCTATGGCCAACACCTGCTTCAGTTTTAGCCCCATCTTGCTTGCCACAACAATATTCATACCTAATTCCCACATCATCAACAATTGACAACACATGAGGCGCATTTTTGGCATACAAACAACGAAAACAAAAATGAAAAACGAAAAGACAAGTGGAAAGAGAGGAGCAGAAAGAAAGGAAAGGGCACCAACTTGAACCCAAGGCACACAAATGGCAAATATGCATAACGGCCTAAACCAAAACTATGCCTGGGTCCCCTCTCCGTATAAACCCAAACCCACACCCAAAACAAAAAAAAAAAAAAAACACAATCCAACCTAACCCAGTCCACGACCGATGAACTTTATCTACTCCCCCAAGACGAAAACAAAAACCCGATAACAAAACAATATAAAGAAAGCAAAAAAAAAAAAAAAAAAGAAAGGGAAAGGGCAAAGGGAGAAAAAGAGGAAGAAACTGAAGAATTTCTGGCACAAGGCCAAGTCGAAGGAAAGGCGGCACACACGAGAAGCAAAGGCATAAAATATTCGAGACGAGGAGAACAGGCAATAGCAAAACCAAAAGAATTACTAAGTATTTTGTATTGTTTTCAATTGTTTGTTGGCAGCCAAGCATAAATATGATATTGATGAGGATGCACACGGAATATCTATATATATTTGATATATATATATACATATATATATATCTCTACACTTGGAGAAAACAAAAGATATATATATACATATATATTCATGAATGATGATCTAACGAGCATGATGCATGTAATCAACGCTAAAGTTATATCAAATGACAAATGAGCCAACTGATTTATATATCGATAAGTGAATTAAAGCCAAGAAATAAAATCAATGAATGTTGCGGACTGATGGATTCTATTTCTTTAACTGAACTTTCAGTATCTTTTACTATACTCTATATTTCTTCTTTAATTTGCTCACAATATGATGCATAATATTATAGCCCTTTGATTTCTCAGTCTTTCATAAATGTTTTTATAATATTTTTCTAAGAATCTTAATTGCTTGTTGCTTAATAGACGCCTAGTTTGAGTTTTAAGCTAATGTAGTGTTGGGTAAACATTGCTCAATTTGGTGAACATGTTCACTTGTTCTTTTTTTCGAAGTGAGTCGACTCGCTCACTTTGCTCAGTTGCTCATTCACATTGCTCAGTTACTCACTGTTCATGAACAGCTCAAAGCTAGTGAGTGTTGAAAAACAGCTGAGCAAAAGAGCATGTGAGCAAAAAGAGCAAGTTAACAATAGTGAGCAAGTGAGCAAAAAAGAACAAGTGAGCAATAAAGAACAAGTGAGCAAAAAAGAGCAAGTGAGTAATAAAGAACAATTCGAGAGGAACATGTTCAGTTGCTCAGTTTAAGGAACAACTCTTTTTTGTTCACTCACTCATGAGCAACCCAACACTAAGCTAATGTAAAAATAAACAACTTTCCTTAGGACTTTGTCCATCCATTTCAGAAATAATTCAAAAAATATTTTAATACTCCTTTGCAAATTATTTAATTGGGGAACCTTTTATAAATGTATTAATTTTCATGTCAAAAATTTAAACCCTAAAGAAAGTTATTGTTTATTACTCGATATATTTGTCGAAATACAAGAAGTTTTGCTAAAGGTTTTGTTTGTTTTTTTTTTGGTTAAATGAATGAAAAATAAATGTCATAATGTTTAGTTTAGTTTCTATGGAATTAAGTTAAACATATTTCAATGCGCTTAATTTAATAATGCTGCATTTTTGCATTTTAATTATAGAGCTTTACAACCTGTCGACTGGCCACAGGCCGCCACACTAAATGCATATGAATTTTGTGCCCTCTTCCCTTGCCATCTTGCCACACCATCGTATACTAAATGCATTTGGCTCGCTTAACCTGTTCATAATATGGATTTTGACAAAACTGCATGCGTGCTTGCATATTTAATCAACTTTGCTTGTTGCTTTTTGTTGTTTTCTTTCTCAGTTTATTTATGTTTGCTTAGCTGTTGTTCAGTATGTGGACAAGAAGAATAGAAAGAGCTAGAGAGTGGGAGTGGGAGAGGGAGAGAGATGGCAAAGGGATGTATGTGCAACAAAGGAAAGGCAAAATGTGGGCGTGGTGTTGTGTGGCAGCAACTTTGTAGTCTAACAACTAGTTTCCATTCATTCATTCATCCATGTGTGTGTAAGTGTGTGCGTGTATGTTTGCTGCGTTGGCATTTAAAACTTTGAACTCTTTTTCTTCCTCACTTCCCCTCTTATCCACACTCTCTCCTATGTGTGTGTGAGTGTGGCATAAATCACAGGGGCGCCGCACAGTATGCAACATTATTTTTACTCGGCGCCTTTTCGGTAAATACCCATTGCAGCTTTATGACTGTGAAAAAACACACACACACACACACATGTAGAAAGAGGGAAAAATAAAGAGAGAATCAAACGATTCTAAAGTTTTTCACGCGTTTTACCAAGTTTTTAGCTTGGCCTGCTGTTGTCACCTCCCTCTACCTTTTCAAAGTGGGAGAACCGTTGTCGCTTTATCCCCTACCCACTAATTCAACATGCGGGGTTGCATTTTATTAACCCCACGTGATCGATTGCCTGAGGTAGAAACTTGGCATTAGTTGCAGGTTCTTCTTTACCGGTTTTCCTAAAACTTTTTGGACACTAGCAGAGCAGTACACTAAATAAAATGGAATTTCGGTCGGGATTAAGCCAGGATTTAAACGAAATGGCAAATGACTAGCAGTGAGCATAAGCAAAAGTAACAAATTTCATCGTCTTTAAAAACTGAAACTTGCATAATTTGTTGAATTATTTTGTCACTCGCACCCCCAATCTATGCTTTGCTTTGGCTTTCCTTTCTTTTTGTTAGGTGTTTGCTTTTAAGGCACTAAGCTAAGAAGTCAACAGCCAACAGCTAGAATTTTGAGCTACTCTCATCATCGTCATCATCATTATTATCATCAACATCATCATCATCATCATCTTGCACTAAAACCAAAGCCAGTAAAAGGAAGAGGATAAAGCTAGAGAAAGGCAAACGGTAAAGCCATCATCGTCTGCTCTAAATTATGCAGAGTTCAATCAACTTACGCTGATTGGAGAACCACAAAGCGGCGGTGAGTGTCAAGTGGGGCTGGGTGGCAGGTGGAAGGTGGCAAATGGCAGGTGGTAGTTGGCAGTGTGGGCAACATTGAGGTATGCCAAGCCCATGCAACGTGAATAGCATGGTGGGTTCTATGCGGCAATAAATCAAACTCGCCTAGCACTGCGACCATCTCTAAGCAATTCTCCTTCTTACTCTCTCTTTAACTCACAAAGTGAGTGTTTCGGTACACGTTTTGCTTGACTGCGTTTTCTGATTTTCATTTTCATTTTAGTGTTTTTGCACCAAACAAACTAATTCCTACCTCAAACTGATACCTACTACATATACTTAAAGCATCAAGTAAGCCATTTTAAAGTTTCCCTTAAACCACACACACACACACACATGTGCAAAAAGTTGCCTTGTCGCTGTTTGAAGTTTTGATTCATTTGCTGCACGTATGTGGATAAAACCCGTCGTGTGATTTGCCTGAAGTCCAACTTAGTCGAAAAATGCGTTGGTGGAGTCGGAGTCGGAGTTGTCCTTGTCGTTGTCGCGCCACTCTTTGGCTCCACTTTAGTTGTTTAGCTATGCAACAAACTATACAGGACAAGTCCTGCATATCCTGGCCACTGCCACGACGACTTTTGCTGCTGCTTTTTGCCAGCTGCTTATCACGCATGCTAAACAAGCAGACGTCGACGACGACGACAACAACGACGACGACTGTGCAGAAAATACCATTTGAATTTTGATAAAATGCAGTTGACTTTTTGTGTATATGTATGTGTGTGAGTGTGTGTGTGTAGCGGCGTGGCTTGGCGTGGGCGGACAGGACATTCTCCTGCACACACACACACACAATCTTCTTTTCTTCGCTTGCGCTGTTTCTGTTTTGTTCCTTTTTTATTTTTGCTTTACCCAGTAACATGACATTCATTGATATTTTGTGCAAGCGTAGCGTAAATTCAATTTAATTTTGTGTAAATTGGCTGCAAATGCAATTTACAAGTCCTTGCAGCTGCCAAAGGATGCGTGAGCTGGATAGTTCGCCCCCCTCCCCATTCTGTTCTCTTGTTTTATTTCTTTTTTCTGAGCTTTTGTAAAGTTTTTATAGTTGATTTAAAAAGTAGCAAGTTTTGTTTATTCATGAGGCAATACAATTTTACTCCTGTGCACAATCTCATTAGTTTTGATGTTCCCCATGTACAGTGGTGGCCACGAATTTATGACGTTTAGGTTCCCAAACTTTAGTACTGAGTGTGCTCATCTCAGCTAAACTAATCTTAACTTAAGGTTGAAAACCTAAACGTCTATTTGATTTTGATTTATTTTAAAACTATATAGAACTACACTCCAGATCATCTTGACTGTATTATGATTCATGAAATACTTAAATTCCTTTTTGATTGCAATTTCAGTCAAAAGAATATAAAATTATGTCTTTTAATTTTAAGTAAAGGAAAGAAAACTACTTGAGATTCAATTAGTTTTTGCAAAAATCTCATTTCTCAATCGAATTGAAACTTAATATATCATATTTCGGTTTCCACGTGAAATTCTTTATTACATTTAAACTCTGATAACAAACTTTTTGACACATTTAGCACGGATTTACCAAGTTTTCTTTTATATTCCTGTTTTCTTGTCACAAAAGGCAATCGGAAACATCAAATTTTATATTTTCAGCACCTTTGCCAAAGAAGGCTTTAACGCTTGAACAAGTTACGAATTGCAAAACAATTATTAAGTTAGATAGTTGCAATTGATAAATTGAAAACTAATGAGAGATTATCCGTCATAAATAATGATCATTGATAAAGAGCATCTACAAACTCACATTATGGATTTTTTTGCATTTCTTTTTTTTGAATTTTTTTAAATTCTGTGCATTTTTATCTTGTCACAATACTCGCATGTATATATGTCGTATATGTATATATAATTCATGCCTGGATTATGTCATTATCATATTGAAGCAATAAATATTGATATTAATATGTTCTTAATGCGCTCTCTCTCTCTCTGTCTCTCTTGAATCTGCCCCCGACTCCTGACCATGGCCAATCTTTGCGTGGCATTGTTTATAATTATTTTTGTCACAATATGATTTTTAAATTTTTATTGTCATAATTGTTAATTTTTGCCATATAAAGAGCAATTAATATTTTTCTCCTTTTCCTACCTTTAGTTTAATCTATACCCCGCCCATCGCCCCTCTACGTTGCACCCTGGAAATGTTGTAGAAGCAGCAACAATCCATTGCTTTCTCATAAATGTTTGTTTTTTATTACTGGTTGTTGTTGGTTGTCTGCGGTTTTAATCTGGAATCGCTTAAAATATGCAATTAATTGCAATTGTCGCTTGGACACTCTGTCGTTGGCGATGTTGCTGGACGATGAGAAGGAATGATTGAGGGAGGGGAATGGTCGAATGGAATGCTGTTGCAACGACAAGCGACAAGCGGCAAGCGACAATGTCGCCTGTTTACCTTGCCTCATATTTTTTGCATATGAATATAATTAAATTGTTTAATTTCACACAAGCACAACAAACACACACAGGCACACACACACACGCACACACATACATCAATACAACAATGCCAACAAGATAAAGATGAAAGGCTGCGCGCTGCCGTCATTTGAGCCGTTTGGAATGCGAATTAAAACATTTTTCATCTCTCACTCTTTCTCAATATTTCTTCACGTTTCATTTTTTGTATGTTTTTATTTGTTTGTATTAAACAACGATTCATTAATTTTCATAAATATTCTTTATGTGAATTAAGCTAGTGGCAACTTTCAACTGAGTATCTTATTTATTTATATATTTTTTCTCTTGCTAATTACGGTAAGTACTGACAGTGCATCTTATTAATGAACTACACACAAGGGAGAATCACGGGCGAGAGAGGGAGAGATAAAGTCACTTTTTCATTTCACCTTTCTTGATCAGCCAAAAAATTAAAGCCAACATTTGAACTTTTATGCTTTGGCCCTTAGCTGACGTCACGTAAACCAATTTAAGCATAATTAAGCTTATTAGCAAAAGCAGTTAGCGCGAACGAACTCTCTTCTCTTGACTTGATTTCATCTGAGCAGAAGAGGAAGAGAGAGAGAGGGCAAATGGTTGGCTGGACGGGGGCGACCAATGGTCAGCCAGCACCAAAGTTCAACAACAGGAAGGAAGTAAGGCCAAAATGGAAGGTCAAAACCCCAAAAAGTTGGCACGTGAGACCGCTGCCCCCAATCTGCCCCTACCCCTCAACCAAACTCTCACCCTCACTTACTAACTAGATAGCACAGGCGGTAAGTGAATGGAGCAGCAGAGGGTCAACTTTTAGAGCAGGTCTAAAATGAGAAATATTTTAAGTTCAACTAATTGTTACCTCTCTTTCGATACAAATGTAAACTGTTTCTATAGGATTCGGAAATTTTTAACATTTTTGCAAAGATGTGAATTATTTGTCTTGATTTCGAACTTCTTCAAATTAATGAAACCTTGCCTTAAATAAACTTTATCGAAAGTTTGACCTCAAGGTTTACTTATTTTCTAAATTGAAAATTATCTTTATAGAAAGGTTCATTATTATTTCATACCAAAAACAAAAATCATCATAATTGGAGTGGCTAGAAATGGCAGCTGGCTAATATTATTTCAGAATCTTTCAACTAGACAGACATAAGGATAGGTCCTTTGTTCAAATTTACTTAGTTAAAGAGAAGGGAAGAGAGAATATCAAATAATACGTTTGATTTCAATATGAGTTAAGGCTAAACACATTGTCATGGAAATGCAATAAATTGTTAAGACAAATGAAAGTGACAAAATTTTTAGCATTTTTGTAGTCTATCATCAAAGTTAGTTGCCGAGTATAAAACACAGGTTTGAAATCTACAGACACTAAATGCAAGAGTTAGAGTTGGAGTTGGCACTGATGTTATGGGGGGGTGGGGCGCTAGAGGAGAGCGAACAGATTCCAGCCTGTTGGCGACACTCTCGTTTTGGTATGCGCATGGAATTCTCAATTAATTTTAATTTCAAGTCAACACCTTGGCTGACGACGACGACGATTGCACACAGCCAGCACAGGCACTGCTGGCATACGTTGAATGAAAGGCACACACAGAGAGTGAGAGAGAAGAAGGGAGTCGCAAAGAGAGAGAGCGAGAGAGAGAGGAAGCAGGCAAAAGGATGCACTAGTATTGCTGCTACTGGCAAGCAGGATAATTATCCTTACATTCCGTTTTGTGGTCTCAATTAAGCGAAAGTATGCAACGCAGACAAAATAAAAATGAAAGAAGTAGAAAAGCCGACAGGAGAGTTTTAAAGGCTTAAACCGAATGCAACTGGACACAGGTCCATGCCATATCCATGCACGAAACACACACCCATACACGTCTCTCTGTATGTGTGTGTGTTTGTGTCACCGACTACAAATCACGTGGACCAACGTGGACGACGACAGCGTCTTGTTTGGCATTTACGTGATGCACATTTAAACGCGAGCCCACACACACACACAGACTCTTATAGAGGGAACGACATGAATTATGCTTCGAAGGTGGGAGAAGCGCAAAACTTTGCTTGGCTAAATTGGCAAGGCAAACTGCAGGTAAAACTTCTACGTGCAATGCACCTAGGCGAGCGAGCCTAAAAGTATGCAAAAGTAACAAGCGAACGGCACACGTGCTGAAAAAATTGATTGATGATTGAAGGCAATACAAAAAGACGACGTGTGCTAGGCTCCAGTGGACTGACTGAACAACCTCCCACCAAACCAACTCCAGCCCCAACGTCAGTTGGGTTTAGGTTTGGGGTTTTTTTGGGCGCCAAAAACGGAAAATGGCAATTCAAAAACTCTCTCGGCAAAAAGGCACAATTTCACATATGCCTAGCTCGGCTCAGGCAGAAGCAGGCAGTCGGTGTGTTTGGGTCGCTCCTGCCAAGTCCTCGCACAAATATTCATGTGTAAAATGCCATGTGTGTGTGTGTGTGTGTTTCGTATACTCATTCTCATTCTCCTTTCTCTTTTCCCGTCGCGGGCTCTGACGGAATTTGCATAAATTTGGCATTTGAAAAGCTATTCAGCCTGATGGAAATGATGACGAGAGCGAGCCCATGCAATCCTACAAACGGCAACTGCCTCTTTCATTTCCCCATCTCGCTCCCCTCCACCAACAACACAATTCACAACGACGATGATATAGAGCTCCACCCATCTCTTGGTACCTGGTTTTGCCTCGGGCAACTTGTATAAAGCCATTAAATGTTTGCACCACACATCAAGGCATAAAAATTTTTCCAGCATGGGCATGGTGGGCTAGATGGTGAGTATAAAAGTGAGTTATAATCGACAGAAAACAGCAGGTGGCAGGGGAAAGACTAAAACAGAGAGTGCGAGAGACTAAGAGGGCCAGTGAGAGCGAGAGGAGAGTAGATGGAGTGATGGCCAAGCCTAATGAGACAAGCGGATAACAGGAGGCATGATGATGCTTAAATAGCCCGCTCTTTGCCATTCTCCACCATCTCTTTTATCACCATAAACCTAGTTAGGAGAAGCCAGCAAAATAAACAGAACATTTTTCAGAAATTTTCCAAAAATTTTCATTTGAAATGAAGGAGCAGCAGCAACAGCAGCCCCAACCGCAGCAGGTGCAGATGGTTTTGGGCATTAATCTAATTTGTGTTTTGCCGGGAGAGAGAACAAATTATGATGAATGTGTTTGAATATGGGCTAAATCATACATGAAATACAAAATAAAATGCAAATGAATTGACCTTGGTTTAACCTTCACAAAAAACCATTTAGAACCAAGAACAAATTTCTAAACACACGTTGAATATTCATGATTTCTTTATCGAATTATTTGATTTAGAACTTTTATATGGGAAAGTTAGTTTTGGAGATATTATTTTATAGAGTTCAAAATTAGCTTTTTGAAATATTTATCACAAATTTTATCATATCCTGTGGTTATGAAACAATTTTCAAAGCAAACATTGTCTATGGACAATTTTCAAGTCACATAAGACAATATATATTTTTTTAGTCCATTGCATACTTTAAGGGGGCAAAGTAATATGACATTTTAGAGCCCTTAATTCACCTATGGTTCTAGTCCCTGAAAATCGATCTTAATCATTATTATCATTAAAGGCTAAAGGCTATAGCCAATTTTCTTAATGGGCAACCAAAGGAAACAATTGGTCTATAAATTATTTTTAATTTAATAGATTTATTCAAAGCGTTAGCTCTATTCAAATTTAAAAGTTTCGACCACCTTTACGACCCACAAATCAATTCTCATCAAGTGAATAATCAACTTTGAATGATTTAATGGTTTTCTATTTAAAATGAAGACGATGACATAACAACAAAAATTTTTCCCTTACTTTCTTTGAAGTTTTTTTTTATGTTTTTTTCGCCCACACGTTTATGAAAAAATATGCAAAAATAATGCCACATGAGGCCAATTGAGCCGTTTTGTGTGTAGTAGTAAAAAGAACATTTTCAGGCGGGGCCACAAACCGTAGTTCACAATCATTTACAACACACTTACACACACACCCAGGGAAAGGGAGCGGGGAAGGGAACGGAGGGGGTAGTGCATTAGAGGGTGGAGTTGGGTGGTGGAGCGGAATGGGGAAAAAAGGTAGAGAGAGAGAGACGACCACCTACCAATTTGTTTTGACTAATTTGCGTAGGGCACGGCAATTGTTGCAGTTGCAGTTTTTGTTGCGACTGCAGCAGTTGACCTGCAGTTCTTGTTGTTGTTGACGTAGTTGCTGATGTTGTTGTTGATGTTGTTGTTGTTGCTGCTGAACTGTTAACGGGCACATTACTACTTATTGTTGTTGTTGTTGCTGCTGTTGTTGATGTTGAGGTTGAGGTTGAGGCAGGCAATTGTTGTTAGCAAATTGCCTGCGTTTTACAAATTTCTCGCAAATTGCTGCGACTCTGAACGATGAGACCAGTTGCAGTTGCAGTTGCATTTGAAGTTGATAGTTGTTGTTGTTGTTGGTGCTGCAGCTGCTCCTGCTGATGATGATGAGAAAGGTGTTGCTGTTGCTGGTAATAGTGCTGATGATGTTGCCGCTGATGTTGCATACCCAAGCCACTAGCAGCAGCAGCAGCAGCTGCAGCAGTTGCAGTTGCACGTGTATAGGGTAGGCCACTATAGGCTGGACGATGCCAACGGTGCATGCGTCGCATACTTAAGGATGCTCCATAAGGATATGCGGTAATCTGTAATTAAATTCATCAGAACAAAAATTGAAGAGAGATAGGGAGAAACGGAGAAAAAGTGAGAAGAGAAACTGAGACAAAGACAAAAACAAGGCAAGGGAATGACAAAAAGAAAGGGCGGGGGTAAACAAATTTTTGTTTTTTTGATTTTTGACACAACATCGAACATAATAAAAAGTGAAAAATGATAAAAGCAAACGAAATCAACAACAAACAACGAACAACATCAAAACTGTTAGGAATGTGAATTGGGGAGGGGGCCATAAACATAAATAACAAACCATAAATTATAATTAAATCATATACACATACACACACACAACAACAATAATAATATCATTATCATATATGTCATAATATAGAAGTAGATTTGAATTTGTTTTTTTGTTTTTTAAGTTTTAGAATTAGAGTTAGAGTAGTAGTAGTAGTAGTAGAAACAACATCAACAACAACAACATCAATTATAGAACAACATCAATATTTCAATATGAAGTCAATTAACAACATCGATTTATATATAGGTTTATATATATTTAAATATATATATATTTATATATGTGTGTATCTTAACTTCCCTCCCAATCCTGTGGATCCATACGCTTTTAGTCTTGATATTTTCCCATACAAACTTGTAGACATTGAAATTATATTTAAATATATATTTATATAGTTAATTACAATCACACACACACACACATACACACACACAGCCAAAGAGATAGAGAGAGAGATAGAGACATACGTACATATCATACACATACATATATTATATATACTTACCTTTTTGTTTAAGAAAATTGAAAACATTATATTGAAAATTAGTTGAGTGTGCTTGTTTTTGTTAATTTGATATATGTGCAAAGTAAAACCATGAAAAGTATGCGAAAAGAAACATGCAGCTACAGGAAAATGCCAAAGGATTTGTTTGAAATGAAAACTCGAAAGGAATTTTAACTACTTAGCCAAATAAAAGAAAATATTTAATAATTAAGTAAGTTTCTTTACCCAGATATAACTAACAGGGTTTAAAGATTGTCCTAGTAGACTGACCCAACTAAATTTCATTTTACTTTAAAATCAGAGCAAAAACATATCACTTTAACTTTTGAAAACAAAATGCGTAAATAGCAAAATGTACTTTAAAATGCATTTACGAGAAAAACGAGAATTTCCGTCAAAACTAAAAATCGAAACGGCGAAACATGGAAAAGCAAAAAAAAAAAAGGAAAATAAAATTGCCAGCAAAGTCAAACGGAAACTCCACGCAAATAATTCAAATTAAAATGGCGTTTGACCAAACTGGACAAAAAGCATATTGAACTAACCCAAACACAAATAACACACACACACACACACACAAACACATAGGAAGCTGGTGTTAAATAAAATTTGTGATGTGTGTAAAAATAATAAAAATCATAATAAAAAAAATTACTTGGAATGTGATAAAAAATAATTGGTTAAACAATACAAAACAAAACAAAAAACTCCGAAGCAAACTATACACTTTACGAACTAACAAAAAATTAGTTAAACTAAATTAATTTATTTGTTGAGATAAACATATTTAAAAACCTTAAAGAAATATGTAAAAGAATTCTTTCTTTTCGATTATGACTTTCAATATAGATAAAGAAAAAAAATGTCTTCACTTTGTTGAAATTAAACAAACAAATTAAATCTAAACATAATTTTAACAAAGCTAATGAACAAAATTAGATGTGAACGATTCCTAGAACTCATTCTAAAATTTTAACAAAAATTAGATCCGATTGCCAAAGCTAATGTACTCCTTCTAGTGACCTTTTGCAGGGTAGAGCATAATTACAAAGCGAAACGTCCACAATCAACCGACCGACTGAACGAGCGAACAAACGACAAACAGACTTTGCCTTTTGTCCGGCAACAACAGAAGCAGCAGCAGCGGCAACAACAACAACAACAATAAAAACAAGCGTTAAAAAATATTTAAAAATTCAATAAATTACTAAATAAAAATTCCCCGGCCATGTGTTTGGGTTTTCTTTTTTTCATCTTTTCGTTTTGGTTTTGTTTTTGTGTTGTGGCTGTGAAAATTTGTGTTTTTATGGCATTTTGTTAGCCGTTTGTTTTGTCTTTTTTGTTTTTTTTTTTTATTAGATATAGCAAGCGAACAAGAGAATTGGCCAAATAGTAGAGAAGGACAAAACGGGTGAGAAATTGGATGATAAAAACTAATGTTCAATAGATTTAAAGATAGTGATTCTTGATTTAAGCTTACAAAAAAAGAAGAAAAAAAACCGTTTAAATTTAAAAAGAGGACCGACACAAAGGGGAAGGAAGAAGTGAAAGCAACAGTTGTTTACTGTGTAGAATCATGTGATAAATATGTCACAAGCACCTTGAGCTTTGAGAGAGACTGAGAGCAGGAGAGAGGGAAGGATGAGGAGGAGGGAAAGGCAAAGGACCCAAGTACTACCGAATAGCAGAGACAGCGTTTCGACATTTTTATTACAGTGTCACACATATGTAAGTGTGTGCGAGTGTGTCTATATGTGTGTTTGTGTGTGTGTGTGTTGGATCGTCGTTCTCAGAGCTTCACTTCAATAAAAATGTCGCGCATTCGCCTTTTTGAAATGCAAAAGAAGGCAAAAGCAGCAGGCTGACTGAGTGTATGTCTCTCTGTCTGTCTGTCTGTCTGCCTGTCTTTCTGCCTGCCTGGGCAAATGGCAACCAAACGAGAGAAACTGTCTCCGCTGTCGCTTTTTCTTCATCTTCTTTACTCGTTTCCTTCTAATAAAATATATTTTTACATAAAATATGCTCTTTGTAGTCCACAGAACCACATTTCATGGATTTGCCAAATGTGGGAAATTGCTTTTTATACCCCATACACCTACAACTCACACTTTAACTTCTTCTACACACCCACATAGACACGAAGAAAGAGAGAGCAAGAGCTGGAGTGAGAGTGAGAGCAAAAGTGGCGTTAATCAAGCCTTCGCCTTATTACGAAACAAGGATTCTTTACATGGCTATTGTTACCCTCGAAAATAATATTTGGATCTTTAAAACCAAAAACACAATAAAAATCTCAAAATTATACATTATGCTTAGCGAAACAATGAAATTTCATTTAAAAAACCATTCAACGATTTCTTTTTATTATATCGAACTTTAATTATAAAAGATTTAATAATTTCATGGTAAATCGTTCTCTATTTGTGGGCCATCGTCTCGAGATCTAGAGAAAAGCTTTAAATAAATTCATTTCTTCCTTGCGAAAGAACAGGAGGAAGTCAACCAAGTAAGTCAATGATTTGACGCCAGGTGGCCCAATAGTGTATATGATGGTGGCTCGAAATCAAATTGTTTTGCTGGGTATTTCCAAAGTCGATTCCCTAATGAAATTTAATGCTTGATTTTTGGTTTTTATTCTGTATTTTTTTTGCTGTTTTCTTTTAAATTTTTTTCCCTGTTGTTTAATCTTTGCTTTTGGCCTTGTGCGTCTGAATTTCCTCTCCCTCTCATTCTCCCCTGTGTGTGTGTTAGCGTTACTTTTGCTCTTTCTCTGTTTTTATCTGTGCACTTTATGCTTAATTGCTTCTTTTGCTACTCTCGCTTGGGGTTTTTTTTTCATTTCAATGAACACAGAGGAACAACGGAGACTGGGATAGAAGAGATACAGAGCTCACTTTGAAATCGAACATAAGGTAAGTCCCTTTTTGCATATAGAAAAGAAACACACACACACACAAAAAAAGAAAAGCAAGAGAGATGGCAAGTTAATCCTTTTGTGTCGCCCGACATCCCCTACCCGTTAACTATAACCATAATACTTCTTGATGCCTTAGTCTCCGCTACCGCAGCCCAAAAACGAGACCAGGCATATTTTGTGTGTGTGTGTGTGTATGTGTGTATTTTGTTTTTGATTTTTTTTCTCATTTTTTTTTTTGGTTCGGTTTTATTTGCAGCGGCAGCAGCAGAGGCAGTATCCTTGTGGCAACCACAAAGAGCAATTCGTTGGTCATAAATTTGCAAAGCGGATTTAATTGCAAGCCCAGCCCCGAAAAGGACAAAGTAGCAAAGTAGAGTGCAATCTCTTGTCCTTGTCCGTGTCCGTGCCGTGTCCTGGTGAGGCGGCAAAATAATATACATATAAAACTCATTAGCCAATGTTATATGCATAGAGACATATACACACACACATACATAGAAATAGCAAGGAAGAGAGAAAGACGGGGTAATGGGAAGGGAAACGACTGTGTTATAAGCCCATTGTGAAGGCTTTGTATATGTGTGTTGATCTAGCGTTAAAAATAGCCTTTTTTCCCATATCCTATACAAGAGATTTTGATAGGGAAGGGTCAAAATTGTTGCTAGCTTTTTTTTTTTTTTTTTTCGATGGAATGGAAATTTGGTTGATTAGTCTCACTTACTCACTCACTCACTCAACGTTCTCATGTCACTTGCATAAAAGATGAAAACCAAATTGACGTCGAAATGGAGGACAGTTTTATTTTAAAACCAATAATGACAACAAATCGATTTTCAGTTAATAAACGTGGCCGAATATGCAGCTGACAAATGGCGCATTCGAATACCTTTTGGCTAAAGATTTGATTGATTACTACACAAGGCTACATGGTAACAACTTAAGTTAAGGCAAATTTCAAACTGATGAGCAGTATATTTATATAAAAGTAACAAGGTCAAAGATGAAACTAGCAAGCAAAATTGATTAGAATATTATATTTCACTTAGAACTTGATGAGAGTAAAAAACCGACTTTAAATCTATCGACAAGGCAAGAGAAATTTTAGGAAAAAGCAACAATAAATTCTTATGAGAAAGCACTAGAGAAAGCACTAGAGAAAGTTTAAAAATCCATTCGAAACTAATTAAAACAATTTCGAAAATATCAATCGAATGTCTGCTTATTGCTCCATTATCCTTTATTCTATTTTTCTAGTAGATTTTTTTGGAAAGAAAAACACAACAAAAAATTTGAATTCCTTTTTTGAATTGATAAACTTTTTAGCAGTTATACTGCAAAGAGCCAAAATAGTCATAAATTTTTTGATATCTTAAACATATTCCATACTCATAAATTTTTTGATTCTCCGCCTCCTTCTCCTCCACCAAAACATTCTAAAGTTTTTAGGCCATTCCAAACCAAACGAAAGAAATGGAAATTTCAATTATTAAAAACAAAACATAAAGAAAAATACCAAAAAAAAATAAAAAATAAATGGGACAATAAATGGTGTGACGAATGAAAAAATATCCTGTAATTTATGTCCAAATAGAAGATAGATATAAATGTTTGGGGAACGATCTTAATATGCTTCTCTTTGCTAAAGAGTATTCAAACAGATTTCAACTTTTGCATTCGTTGTGTGTGTGCGTGTGAGTGTGTGTACGTGTGTGTTGAATGTTTGCTAAAATTCATAACCAAAAATTAAATTTTGCATAAAATAACAAAAAACAAAAATGAAAATAGACAAAAAATCAACAAAAACAACTAAAAGAAGAAGAACATGTCTATTGAATATGCAAAATTTTGGTTGCATTGTTGTTGCAGCAGTTGTATATAGTAAGAAACAAAAACCTTAATATCCCCCCTTTAACCCCTCTACCACCGAAAAAAAACACAGATGGATAGATAGCCCTAGACGACGTTTGGCTGGGCCTCTCTCTCTTTCTCTCTCTCTCACTCTATCTAGCTCTATCTCTTTGTGTGTGTGAGTGTGTTGTTTTCATATTTTCTTTTGTCTACGAAAATTTGTGGTCGTTTTGTATAGAAATTTATTACATTTTCTTAGGCAGCGCAACAAAACCCAAAGCATCAACTCAAGAGAGAGAGAGAGTGAGAGAAGTTTCCTTTTCTTTCTTCTACAACTTTTAAGTATGAGCCTCGACTGTGTGTGTTTGTGTGTGTGGGTGTGTAGAACTTTTCACTACTACAAACCACTCCATTCCACTTGAGCCCACTCCAATCCATCTCCTCCATACTTCATTGTTTTGCATATTGAGGAAGAGACAGAAAGAAACAGATAGTCAAAAGTCTTTTGTTGCTTTGCGTTGTCTCTGGCTGCCTGGCTGCTTGCCTGCCTGCCTGCCTGCCTTTTTAGCATAATCAATTTTTGTGTAATGTTAGAGCTCATTTTTAATTAACATCATCTCAGAGTTTACTTCACTTTTCAAGGACTTTTCTGGGGTGAAAAAAAAAAACAGCAAACGGACAGAAGCGAAACAAACGAAACGAAACTGAACGAAAGAAACCGAAACCGAACAACCCAAACTTCACTTCACATGCCATCTACACTTATCAGTTTTCCGTTTTCCGCTTCAACATACTTTGGCAGCAAAGTTCTTGTGCAAATGAAATGCTTCTAGTCCGCCGCAGAAAAGGAAACAGTTTAGCATAAAAATGAAAAGTCAAGTTGAGACAGCAAAAAGAAAAAAAAAATAGAAAATAGTAAAAAAAATAAAGTAACCAAAATGGGATAGAAAAGAGAATATCCTTCATGGCAACTGGCAGTTTGGGCTTTATCTGAATCTTATACGCTGCTTTGTCGTATTCAAATTTTCAAAATAAAAAAAAAATACAAAAAATTACACCAAGTGAGTAAATGTGTGTGTGTGTGTGTTGGTGTGGGTGTAGGAGGCGGCAAAGAGGAAATCATAACGGAAATTTTTTCGAAAATGAAAAATATCTGCAACGAAGCGAATCCAAGCAGGCAACCATACAACCAGCCTCGTCCACCAGTCCACCAGGCCGGCCGGCCACCAGGATGTGGGCAGTAACTTTGCACACATGCCAGGCAATCCTTAGACCAGGAAGTCTTGTCTACTAAAGAAATGCAAACGGAAAAGCTGCCCCCGAACACAGCAGAACAAGAACAGAACAAAAAAAAAAGAAACGAAACAGAACAGAACAGAAAGCTGGCAGCAAGACAGAGACAGCAAAAAAAAAAACGAACACACGAAAATATATGCAGTAAATAATAAAGGAGATATAACTTTAAGATTCCCCATAGCAAAATGCATAACTTCTAGCCGATTGATTAATGGCCATTGAGGCCTCTAGGCCAACTAATTCTCAGCTGTACTTGTTTCAAATGTACCAAGAGCACAGGAGCAAATATTTTTGCTTACACGGCAAATGAGGGAGACGGGAAGAGAGACAGAGAGTGATAGTAAACTAAGAGATGGAAAACGGAAACTGCCGAAATCAGCACTAAAAAAAAATTGCAGATTTAACCACAGTCTGCAATTAATCAAGCACGCCCACATGTCTAGCCAAGGAGACAAAGCGATTGATTAAGAACGACCAAGAGTTACTCTAGCGAGTAGCGACTTCTAAAGCATATGTGATATAAATGTAACGAGTGGCGAGATCAAGTAACGAGTACTTCTAACTAGTTACATTTAATATAAATTACATATAACAATTAGTTAACTTTACTCAATTGATCTCGTTACCAATTCACAACGAGTGATCAAATGGCCTATTAAGATCACAATTCACTCTAGTTTAATAACGAGTAAAGTTTGTTAAGTCCCGGAAGTCCTGCCAATATTTAGCCAAATTTGGCAATATTAGATAGCAGCAATTCCAATTATTTCAAAGAAAGCTTAGACTGGCCATTTTTGTTAGATTTCCTCTTCGCATTCCCGCCAACTTTTTTTGGTTTTTTCTTTCTCACTTTACCACCTAACTCTAACTTGTGCACTCGTTCCGCAATCCTCTCTCGGGCTGTTTGTTTGCCTTTGTTTTGGCTTTGTCAGATAATTTTTCAATAGACAAACGGCGAGCGGAAAAAAAATGGTAGATTCTAGAAAAATTTACAAACAATTTCTGGGATGCTCTTCTCGCTGGTGGCAAGCAGCCCTCTTGGAGGCTCAGCTCAACTCAACTCAACTCAATACCAATGCCGCTTCAATTTGGCAATTTATCTCCAACCCCATCTGAAGAGTTTGTTGATTTTGTGCCCCGTTCGGAAACTGACTGCGCCGCAATGTATGCTATTGTCCAGCTTTTGCATAAGAGCTAACGAACTAGATTTTTTTTCCTCGCTCCTTAGCCTCACACAGTGTAAATGTGTGCATGTTGGCAGGCCTCTGCCTCTGCCTAGACCAGATCGTCCTATGGCCAGCCAAGCCAGAGCCAAAGCCAGAGCCAGAGCCTGTGCACTCCGTTGGCGTTTGCTTCATTGGCATATCAATCAACGGGCCAAAAGCGGGAAATGAATTCGCTTACTCACACTATCAACTGGCATCGGATACAAGCGGAGGAGCAGCGTCGCAGCGTGGATGGATTTGGTGGTGTGGTGTGGTGGGTTGGGGTGGATGAGGATGCCGCATTTTTTCTGCTTGCCTCGGCCGGATGCCATTTTAATTAAGTGTTGGGCAAGGACGATGGTGGCTTGTCCTGTCTGTTAACATGTGTGTGTGTGTATGTTGGTCTTACGTGTCCTGGCCATGAGGAATTTAACATTTAGAACGGAAGTTCCCTAGAAAAAAAATGCTCAACGCGAACAGCTACGGAATCTCGAGAGAGAGAGAGGGCCGAGCTACTTCGCTCTGTTGCCACTGACAGTTTAATTATTATTTTTGCAAATCAGTTAATTAATTAAGATGCCTGAAAGCCATACTGGATGGAGGACGAACACTCACACACACACACACACACTATCAAAAAAATCTATTTTTCTTAGGCTAAATGGCAGTTGATGATGGCATTTCAGTTTACCGGTAAGTTGCTAGAGTTTTGGGGCAATCGATGTTATTACATTTATTACATGGCATGCAACAAGAAGCATCAATATCAATAACAATCAATAATAAATATATTAAAATGGAGTAACCAGTCAAGATTGTGCTAAGAATTGATAGAAATATAAACTTTTCTTTCCTTTATCCAAATTTATTCATTTTTTAAACATTAAAAACAAATGAAACACGTGTGAATAAACTGTACCTAAAAAGATTCACTTATTCACTTTGCTTGAAATTTTATTTAATTAGGTTTAGGTCAAAAAGGAGTTCCTAATATTTCATTTAATTAAACAAACTTGTATTCTGTTTTTTTTTTTTGTTGCCTCCCGCAAACTTTTTTTGTATTTACGGTAGATTGTGCAATTGCATCTTTTTTAATACATTTTCCCACTAGTTTATTTTTGCACATCATTTCCACATAGCCCCCCGAAGGCTAATAAACAGTACAAAGCAAAAAAACGACAACAACAACAAAACTAAAATCAAAATCATAAAACCGAAAACATACGTTAGTTAAAAACACAATTTACATGAACATTTACACGTGTTGTTGCGGAGAGACTCAATTTTTGCTAAAAACATTAACAAAAATAAATCATTGAAAAAGAGAGAAAGAGAGTGAAAGGGGGAATGAACAAAAAAAAAAATCGGAAAAGCCCTTAATTTATTGACTGTGAAAATTGTTATAAATTCGAAACATTTTGTTCTGCCTGGCTTGCTAATTGCCAAAATCAACACAATTAGAAAGAGGTAAAGGGGCAGAGGACAGACAGAGAGAGAGAGAGAGAGATAGTGAGAAAAAGAGATGGAAAAGTGCATACAATTTTGCAAAAATAATTTATTACAATTACAACAAACTGAACACACATACAGACAGACAAATAAAACGAGTGAAAGAGAGAGAGAGAGAGAGAGAGAGAGAGAGAGACAGAGGGAGACAGACAATGCATACACTTGGACACAAAATAAATGTTGCTGCAATTATTTATTTTTTTTTTAGGAATTGCTCATCATCTCATGCAGGTAAAATTTTCGATTTCTTTCTCATTATACACTTGCAGAGGAAATTATTTAGATATAGCTTTTGATTTATCTATATAGACTGTAATTTGCCACGAGTCGGACTAAAACATTATAGAAATGAGTCATATGCCTTAAGTTAGTAGTCGAATGCTTTAAATAGTTATCAAAAAATATGCCACATTTCCTGTCCCACAAACTTTACTTGATTCTTTTCATTTGTTTTAATTTAACTGCAAGTTTATAAGAGATCTTCGATGTACCGAAGTTTACAAAACATGCGCAATTAGAAGAAAATTGAAAATAAATGTCTAAGTATAAATATTTGGCAAATTGATGAATGACTAAATGAATTAATGAAAACTCAAAATGCAATTAAAGTGCAAATAATGGTGTATATAGATGTGTAAATGGAATACGACACTGAACAGAGATTGAATCAATCAAACAAAATGAACAAACAATGAGCAGTATCATATATAGAAATCGTTTTTACTTACCCCAGTTAAAGCTTGTTTGTCATTATAGAGTGTTGCCTGTGTAGCCGCCGATGTTGGTGAATTAGCAGCAGTTGTTGAGCTCTCCGGACTGAAATAGGTTAGAAAGGCGCAACCTGTGGATAAACGAAAAACAAGAAAAGGTATTTTACAATTTGGATATACTAATGCACACACACACACACACTCACACACAACCAACCCAAAAAGGCTATTTTCTTCTAAACCAACTCCCCACAGACTCTAATAGTTAGAAGGTTCCTCTGTGAACGTTTCACGTAGAAATCCATTTGACAATTTGCCTTCATTTGCTTTGCTTAGTTTGCTAGAAAAGTTTTTATTTCAACTTGTATTTTTTTGTTTTTGCCATTTCATTCTTTTTGTTTTTTGTATTTTTTGTTGTTCATTCTGCTGTTGTTGGCTTTTCGTCCTTGTAGCTAGTACTCCTTGGTGGCACTTTGAAGAGGGTTAAACGTGGCGTATGCGTAACTAATTGCTTTGACCAGCAACTAACAACGTTCTAGAAGCAGCTTTGTCATTGACAGGGAGAGCTGAGAGTAGAAACGGTTTTGGGACCCTAGGACTCTAGGACTACTGGCAATGGCACGGGTACGGGCTTTTGCACTGGCACTGGCACTGGCACTGGGTAGCCCCATTTAAACGATGCCAATTTGAAGGCACTCAACGAGGAGGCCAAAACGAGAACGATGGCACTCAAGTGCGACCCCAAAACGCACATGTTGCAAATTGTCGCACACAAAATACGCGAATGGTAAAAGGCAAACACACACACACACACCCATCAGAACACAATAGAAGAGTCTTCTCTATACACCGAGAGAAAAACCAAGACTGAAGGCTATGACAAAGAAAACCATTTGAGTTATTTGATAGTCAAATAATATTCATTTAATTAAAAGGTGAATCTGGCTTCATCTTAAACTCGTAAATTGGTTCATCCAAAAAACGCTTTGGAATTTTGAATTAAAATTTTATTATCTCTTATATGCTCCGCTTACTTAAAGGCAAACGATTTAATAACACATCAAGATTCCGATCTAAACAAATTCATTTGGAATCACAACCTAATATAGATGCATTTTCATCAAGTTTTTAAACTAAGAATATAACTTTTATGCGTTGTTTTGAAACCATTTTAACTAAATGGTTTGTTAACTTTCAGTTCAAAAGTGAAACAGAATTTAAAGTGACTGATCTCTCTCCCTCTCTCTGAGTAAATGAAAACCCTGCCTAACTGTTTGAAATAAGTATAAATTTCTGTTTTTCAATTACATATTTTGTAAATATCTCTTCTATAAATGAAAATATCAAAAAATTGTTCAGTGTTTTTTTTGTTCTTGTGTTTTTTTTCTTTTGCCAGTTGTTGGAGTCACTTAGTTCCCTGGCACGTTATAAAAATTGTATTTTAAAAGTCATTAGCAGCTTTGCTCCTTGTCATTTTTTCGTGCGAATGGTTGGGTGGTAGAAAATTGTGATGTGGACGAAAAAGGCGGACACGCACACATGTTTGGGCAATTGGTTTTGTGTCTTTTGTCTCTTGTTTAGAATATAATTCCTCGTTGGCCTCCCCTCGCTCTCTCTCTTTCTCTCCCTCTCTTCTTTGACCCCCAACAACAGTTTTTCTATTTTGTTTTTTTTTTTGTTGTTTTTGTTGTCTTTATTTGTTGTATGTCTCTTTTTGCTGGTTGTGGACTGTGCAATTAGTGTGTGAAACTTTGCACATACATATATGAAATATGGTGGAGAGTGATTTTTAATTAATAAACTCATTAGGCAAAAATGGGGTCCTGGTCAACGTTTTACTCATTTTAATTACTAAGAGGCAGCTGTTGTGTAGCGCTAGCTCTCCTAGCACGCACACACACACAGACACACACATTTGATATAGACTATTCCGCTCTGGCGTCGACCCCGCCGTTTCGGGTGGCGCACATAATTTCCTGGCATTTCAACAATGTGCCGACAATTTTTCTGTTTTTAGACGGCGCGTTGACGTCGCCGGTTGCCGCCTGTCGTTCAACTTTTGACGTGTTGCATGCTGTGTGTGTATGAGTGTGAGTGTTGTGTTGAGGCAGACAAAAGGCAAAACCTGCAAAACACAGAGCCATATAGACGGAGATAGAACGAGAGAGAGAGAGAGAGAGAAAAACTGACGGACTCTAAAGTCCTGGCTAAACGTGCGAGTTTGCCTAAAAATTAAATATAATTGTTGTTGTTGCTGTGGTTAGTCCTGACGGGGCAGAGAGAGAGCGAGAAAAAAAGAGGAAAGAGTAGACCAAGAGTGAATGGAGAGATGTGAAGGGAAAAATATGACAGCAGACAACAGAGTTTTGCTGGTTAAGCAGGTGGAGAGTGAGGTCAACCCCCACTCTCTATCTTTCTCTCTCTCTGTTTATTTCTCCCTCTCTTTTTCTGTGTTGTTGTGTGACGTTTTAGAACCGCATGTCATAGCTTGGTTGGTTTATGTGTTTGCTATATTGGTCTAGTCTGACATGTGAGCGTGTCTCTCTTTGTGTTAGGTTAGTTAGCGTTCACAGTGGCGTCGCTAAGCATATAATGAGCTTGACACGCTCAAGGAAAGAAGCTTAGGGGAATTGAAATGAGAGGGACACATTTTCATTCCGTACCATTGGCATTAGTGCCAATTTTCATTCTTTTTCAATTAATCAAATATGTCACAACTTTCTATCCCTTCTCTTCGCCATCTCTGACTACTTGCTATTTGCCGTTATCTTTCTGTTTCACACACACACACACATACACCCAAACACACATACATGCAGACATGAAACAAACAAAAAATCCCCAGAAATCACGCCAAAACAAAAAAATTACACGGATTTATGAAAATGGCCACAAAACTGCGCTAAACACGTTGACGCGCTCTACACGCAAAAGCGACACGAAATTATGTGCGGTTTTTCCAGAGCACCAGCACCAGCAGCAACAGCAGCAGGAAGCAGAAAACAGGTGATGGCCAGAGGAGCCAAGTGGTCTGGGAAAGCTTTAATTGAGCAACAAAACGAACATGCATTAACATGAAAATGGCTTATGAAGTGTTGGATAGGGGGGGTTAGAGTTAAGGAGAACAACACTAAAATTAGATATGATATGGTAAGTGTAATTTGGTAGAAAATAAAGACCTTAATTAGAGCTGATATTGCTTCATGTAAAAAAAAAAATTGCCGTCATTTCCTTTTCATACTAAGAAATATGTCAAAATTTATTTTTCCATTGCCTACATTTGCGGGCATATACTATATGGCCATATGCATCTGTAGGCCATTTGGGTTGCCTATATTTGCGGGCCATTTGTATGTGCAGGCGCACAATTTTTTGTTGCCTACATTTGAGGGCAATTGGAATATGCTTTGCCAGTCGCTAGCCTTGTTGCAAGGCCAAACCACCAATTTTAATTGCAACTCATCAAAGGTGCCCCTGCTTCCCCCGCAGTTGCCCTGCTTTGCCTCTCACAATGTTTGAAGTGCACTCGAAAAAACTTTTTTGACTCTCTCACTCCTCGCGCCCAGAAGGGACGCAACTTTAATTTGCCTGCTTCTTTCTCGCTTGCTATTCCCTCTCCATCTCCGTCTCTCTTTCTCTCTCTATGCTTCTGTTTCTGTATGTCCTACTACCATTCCCTTTCGGGTGCTTTACGCGCTCCTCTTCAAGTTAATTTTTTATGCATGCACTGAATTTCAATGACTTTGACAGAATATATATATACATATATATATATATAAGGTACACAAGTGGCACAGGTTTGGAATGTTTGTTTGTTTGAATTTTTCCTGTTTTTGCAACTTTTAATAAAATAAACTTATTTGCACAAAAATGAAACGATAAAGAGCGAGAGAGAAAATGCAACAACAACAACAAAAACAAAAAATACACATATATATATATATATTTATGTATATATACATAAAACATTTTTGGTCTTTGATATTTCAATTTTTCAATGTTTCTAAAAAAGTCAACGACATAAAGAGTAAGGAAGGGGAGGGCCAGAGGTGGGTAGAGGTAGAGAAGAGGTATACAAAAGAAAACTTATGCTAATTAAATTCTTCAGTTGTCGCTGTGCTTTCAACTAGTTTCTTTTCCGCTGTGTTGGTTGATTTTTTTTCTTTTTTTTTTTTGCCTTCTTTTGCAACCACAAAAAGCATAAATTTTACCGCACCCTAGAAAGTTGAGTGGTTTACCCTTACTAACTACTCAGTCAACTCTCGCTGGCTATACCTTTCTCTTCCGCCAAAAAGTGCGGTCAGCGGGCTGGCAAAAATGATTCATTAACATTTCGCTTTAAAAGGTTAATATTCTAGCTAAATGTCAAATCTTCTTCATTCTTTTTTTTTTTTTGCTTTTCGTAGGTCTCTTTTGGTTGTTGTTATGTTTTGTTTGTTATTATGGATGTGAGCTCTTTTTGTTTGTAGAAATGATGAACAAAAGCAAAGGAGACGCAATGTTAAGAAAGGAAATGAAGAGAAAAGTGAAAAGTTTCTCGAAAATCTGCGGGTGGCCATTCAGGCATATTATGTGTGTACGACACAGAAACTTTTGTGAAAATTTATTTTCAAAGCACTAAATGAAAGTAAAAGTTCGTTAATAAACGTATATATACTATATGTATGTTACTGTAAAACCAAAAAAACCAACAAAAAATTAAATAAATAGAGGTTATTTTCAACAACAAATTGTGCGGTTAAGGTTGCCATGTCACGGAAATGTGGTAGAGACAAAGTCACCGCACAAGCTGATGCTCAATAAATCTTTCAGTTAACTCTGATTGGCACACTCATTATATATAATTCCATATATGTACAAAAAGAAAAATCGGCGGCCAGTATAAGTGACTTTAAATAGATAAAAGATTACAAATCATCTAAAGCAATTTCGTAAATCTTATTTTTAATTTTTAGCATTGTTTTATAACTTATTTCCAAAAATCTCATTTATATATATAAATTTGGCAATAGTTTCCCCATTTTATGTAAACTTTTTTTGTGCTGGCTCAAAGAATAATATGAAGAAACAAGTAAAACTAAATCCATTTTTTTTATTGGGTTTTTTCTTTAACCTTAAAATTTTACCTATTCTAATCCGCCACATAAATACCCACAAAAGTATGCAATAAAAGTTGGTTGGTGTTTTATTTTTCTTATCGTTTTTTCTTTCTTTTTTTGGTTTTTTTTTTAGCTAAAACTCAATTTAACTTTGTTCAGCTTTAGATATTGATCTTAAAGCCTGTAAACTACTCACACAGGCATAAGCCAAGCTAAAACCTTTTTATACCAGCAGAAAATTAACTTCTAAGCATGTAAAAAGCAAAACGCAACCAGGACAGAGGAGAAGAAAAAGCGGACAAACGAGAGGAAAGATCTAATCAAAATAATCCCCAAGAAAGAGAACGTGGTGAAGGGTGATGAGTGAGTGGGTGAGTGAGTGAGTGAGGGGAAAAAGACGAAGAGTAACCGAACATAAAAGCAAATAAAATCGAGAATAATTTAATTGCATAAGAAGGCAAAAATAAGACGAGGCAGAACAAGAAGAAGAAGAAGAAGACGAAGTAGGAGGCAAAAAAGGAAGCAAAATGCAATGAAAATAAAACAACAGTAAATCGAATAAATTATTAAAGGCTTAAAGCGCTTTCTCCTCACTTACAGCAACAACAACTAAAAAACCCATTAAGCATAACAATTTCCTGTGTGTGTGTATGTGTGTGTGTGTAAGTGTGTGTAAGGGCGGCAGTGGTTGGAGGCATGTGGGCGGTTAGAGAGAGGTTAAAATAAAAGCCCCTAAGAGGTGTGCAGCAACAGCAACAAGCAGCACAAGGCTGCACTTAAGACGTTTTAACAAGTAACTGAAAGTCAAGAGCTAAGAGCCACGAGCCGCCGTCGACGCCTCCGCCTTCGCTGCCGCCACCAACCCAAGTGGAGCCCAAGAGTTGAGATCAAATACAAGAGCCATGAGAGCAAAAGTATACCAAGTATACCAGGTATACCATACAGGTGGACGACGAGCTGCTGCTGCTGCTTCTGCTGGTTAGCTGCTATCGTTACTTCTTTTCTTTTTTAGCTACCCACCTTACCTAACGCTGCCGCCTGCCAATAAACAATGAAAACTAAGAGGCAAACTCCTTTTTAGCCTCTTCAAGGAGGGACCGACCTTCTTGAAAACCATTGTATGATTGTGTGAGGTTTAGACACATAATAACTTAATGAATAATATATGAAGAAGGCAAGAGTGGCAAGCCACAATCAGAGAGAAAGAGAGACAGAGGATGAGTTGGGGGGAGGAATCCCTCAATTATTTAACTAGACGCCTGTGGCATATTAGATAATATGAGTTGACTCCCTCCTCTCTCTCTCTGTCTCTCTTTCTCACTCTCTCTCCCTCTTGCTTCTCTGTATTTGTGCATAATTCATAGCTGACTAATAAGGCGGCAATTTTGGCTTAGCCACGCCCTTTGGCATGTCTTGGGGTTTTGCTGGTTTTTCTATTTATTTAGTTAGGTTTTATTTTTTTTTTCCTATTTCTCTTTATTTTTATTTTTACTTTTTTGAGTGGCACTTTTAAAGTTGAGTGGCACGCCCAGCAATTTTTCAGGTTTTTACTTTTGTTGGCTGTCTGTTTTTGCTGTTTTTTTTTTTTTTTTTGTTTGCTTGCCACTTTGCCTGTTTGTGGTTTGGCATAGACTTTTTGTTTTTTTCTTCTTCAATCTTCTTACTTCACCTCCTGCTTTATTTTTGTTCTTGTTGTTGTTGTTGTTATGCATGTAATAAAGCAAAGTTCAGCGGCCATTATCAGCGTTGGCACAATCGAGTCGAGTCGAGTCGCGTTGAGTTGAGTTGAGTTGAGTCTGGCTGGGTAGACACAATAGACAGTCAGACAGACAAAACACATACACACAATTGCAGAAGGCCCCCAAAAAGTATGCTTTTACTTTTCGCAGACGGCCACCAAACACAAAAAAAAACAGCTGCAAGAGAGAAGACGGGCGTAGCAGGAAGAAGCGGCTCTTGTATTTTGGCAGCCGTTTTTCGTGTTTGCGCGTCGTTCTCTCAATTGTTCTTGTTGTTCTTTCTTATTGTTTGTTGTTGTTGGCAGCTTATGAAATATTCAATTGAATTTAATGTACACGACCGACTGACTGACTAAGCTTCCTGAGAGTTCAGACTAAAGTTCAAACTCAATGACGAGTCGTCTTGTTGTTGTTGTTGTTATTTTTAGAGACTTCTTCTCCTTTCTGTTTCCCTTTCTCTCCTTTTTTTGTTGTTGTTGTTGGGTCCTTTTTGCATGCATTTTGCGTGTTTAATTTGCTCAAATTTAAATCACATTTTGTTTTATTCATAATAAAATTCAGTTTTAGTAAGTGCAAAATGCAGTTCGAAGCAAATGCTTTGACAATTTAACTTTCAACTCAATCAACAATTCTATCTCTCTCTCTCTCTCTCTCTCTCTCTCTCTCTCTCTCTCTCTCTCTCTCTCTCTCTCTCTCTCTCTCTCTCTCTCTCTCTCTCTCTCTCTCTCTCTCTCTCTCTCTCTCTCTCTCTCTCTATGCAAACGAAGATAGTTTAGGCTGGAGAAAACAATATTTTTTTTACTATTATATTCGTTATATTTTGATTTCAATGCAAAGATTGTGTATTTTCTTATCATAAAAAGTTATCACTACCTAAAATTCTTAAAAATCTTTGACGTTGATTTTTAATGGTTTAATTTTTGAAGAGATAATTTTTAATTACATTCCTTAAACAGCTTTGATTTTGAAAATTTGTTTATTTTTCTAAAAAGCCAAAGTCAGATCTAAACGTCTGAGCTGTCCATCGCTTAAAACTTGATTTGCTCCAAATATATATTTTCAAATGTTATTAAGTAAATTAGTTGATTTGAGAAAGATTTTCACATTCTCCAGTTTGAATAATTGTTGGGCTGATTGATTTTGCCAATGGAATTCAAGTCGATTCTTCAAGTTTTTCGATCGAAATGTAAAGCAACGCCTACTTTGGCCAATCAGATGAGTATTTTTGTTTTTTGACTTCTTTTTTTATATTCTTACTTTGCGCATTCGTTTCTTTGGTAAGTTCGTTCATTCATTCGTTCCTGTTTTTCTTTGTCTTTTTTTTTTAATCATAACATAATGGGCCAGCATTATAGTTAATGGATTGCAAGTGTTGCCATGCCAGGCATCGGCGGCATTCGCTTTTTTAGGTTGCAAAAAGGACTTTTGCCTGCTTCTCTTTGGTATAGTAGTGGGAAAAGAAGGTATATAGTCCTCCGTAGTCTCGACAACGGTCGATGGTCCCCATATGAGCAGCTGGCTCTGGCTATGGCTCCTGGCTCCTGGCTCTGTGCTCCCGAGGCACATTGCTTAATGGCGCTAGTTGCCTTTTAAGTGTAATTGCCGTGTCCCAAGTGTTTGTAATGTGTACAAATTTCTACGATTTTTCCTCACAACAAGAGTCAGCCTGTGGAGTGGAGCAAGGCACGAGGGGGTGCAAAAGGGAATGGGTGAAGGGCCTCAGCCTCAGCCTGCTCGTGTCTGTGCTTTTAAAATTATTACTATATTTGTAAATATGCCTTTGCCCCATACCATTTTCATATCCATTCCCATTTTTCGTGATATCTAACCCCCTTACTTAAAGCTTAAATTCCTTTTACTATATTTTTCTGTGTGTGGTATGTGTGAGAGTGTTGGTTTTTTTTTTTATATACATATATATATTCTTTTTTTTTTTTGAGGTTTTAATACTCACTGGCAATGTGCTCGTTGTGAAAGGCCAACATGTTGGTTTGTGTTCGTTTGTTTGAGGGCTTTTTAACGGCTTCTTTTTTTTTGTTGCACCCAAAATATTGTATTTTGTTGTATTTGTTACTCTATTTGCTTTTTAAATGTTCTTTTTATTGGTGCTTTAGAGTCTGTCTCACTCAGTGTGTATTTGTGTGCGTTGATGTGTGTGTGTTTGTGTGTGTGTTTGTATTCTTGTATGTATTAACAACAACAGCTGCTGCAGCTCCTTTCCGTTTATGCGTTTTTTTGCGGCTGCGGTGAATTTCACACTTTGATTTTTACCCAGAGAAATAAACCGACAAAATTCTCTTTCTCTCTGTGTATGTTTCCCTCTCTATCTCTCTTTTGTATTTAAAGCCGTATCAATTTGTCGTTGCAAATGCCCTGAAAATGAAATAAAACAATGAAAAGAGAAGAATAAACAGAGTGGTTATTATTACATATAGCAAGATATATACATATATATATACAAAGGAACAAAAGGATTATACACTAGGCAGGTTTAAATTTCAGCAATGTGTTTAATATGAAAGTCAAATATCAGATTTTAATAGGCTTTTGCATTGAAAGGTTGCATACTTCGGGGCAAATTTAAATAAATTACTCAAGCAGTTTCATAGTTTCAAGCTTTTTGATTTCGTCTCGATATGTCTTTAAGCACGATTTAATAATGTGTCCTATTTTGATACTAATATCCATCTAAACATATTTATCAAATGGTCTTTTCAGGTCGGCGTAAGGATAAGAAATATGGTTTAAGATGTTTTTGTTAAGTTTCCTAACTGTTATAATTTACTGTTAAAAATAAAGTCATAAACACACACAATATAAATTATATAAATCGCCATAAGCTTTTAAAAATGTTAATAACTTCCTTAAGTTGAAGTGGAAAATTTTTGGTTAGTTTGTTTCTTCTTTTGTCATGCCCATCCCTGACTAAGCAATTAAGTACTTCTTTTTTTTTTTGTTGGCTGACCCCACTTTATATAGAGATTTTCTTGCTCCATCTCTTTCATTCACTTTGTGAACTCCTTTTTATTTGGGCCTTAAGTCATAGATTTATGGTTGAAACGATAACCGGGCCAAACACAACACATACACAAAATTGCCTAGACTTCAATGGTAGATGATTTACAGCCACCAACCAATCCCATGGCTGCTGCAGCTCTTCTTTAACCAGTCCTTTCATAATAGAGAGAGAGAGAAAAAAACAAAAACATAAGACTAACAAAATTAAAACAACGCTTCCAGCACCTTTACCCCAACCCGATTCTACCAGCAGCACTTCATACTATTATTTAAAGAAATAACTTTAAACTAAAAAGCAAAAAACAAAGAAATATCATAAAATTGTAAACAAAATTGCATTGTGCATGGCACTTTTGCAAGGACTACTCCCAAAAATCCTTGTCCCAAACAGCACAGCTTGTGAGAAAGGAGAGGATGGACGGGAGATTGGGAGGGAACTGTGAGGCAGTCGTGGCAGGCTCAACGAAGCGCACACACACCAAACGGAAGCACATGCTGCGGAAGTGAATTTCTTCGCTTCCGTTTTTAGCACCGTGGAAGGGCTTTTACACGGGCATGGTTGGTGATCGGACAGGGGAGGACGGGGTGGACTCATACTTACACATAGAGGGGCGAATGGAGGGTAAGGAAGCTACATAGTTAAGCGCAGGCGTCTAACAATCAAAACTAAATGTCAAAAATACAATAAGATGGTGGGCGGTGGCAAAGGGTGGAAGGAGGGCGGGCATACGAAATGTATGCTTGACAGGCCAAAAATCGGCAAAAAGAAACAGTCGAAACAGTCAGTTTAAGTTATGAGAGGTCAGGTCAGGGCATGGACAGGTTAACTTGGATTGACTTGCGTTTGGGTTGGGTCAGGTCAGGTGAGGTCAGCACGAAGTCAGTAGTAAAAAAAAAAAAAAACTTAAAATGCATTAGCCTGAAACCTATAAAGAATCGAACATGTCGATAAAGTTCCACTAGCTCCTATTACTAGGAATCCTTAAAAGGAAACAAACCTTGAACAATTTTCAAAGGATATTACTTTAAGTTGTTCCGATTGAAGCCAGCTAAGCCGTACCGTAAGAGAAAGCGTTTCTTGCCCAATTTAAAACAATTAAATTTATGAACTTGAAAATATTCCAAAATCAAAATCTCTATTAAGAAAACCGCCGGGGGCACAAAAATATGCCATAAAAATGCTGATGTGCCATTATAGAAAATAGCAAAATAGTAAGCAAGCTCATTCAGTGAAGTAGTCACACAGAAGTTGGAGTATTACAATATATATACTTTTAATATTACTATATGTTTGTGTGTGTGTAAGTGGAGGTATGTGTGTGTTCCGCAAAAGGAGCCCACTGAGTATGTCTGACTGCGCGACTTGTGTAGCACTTCCGTTTCCGTAACGGAAGCTAATGAACGTAGAGGGAGAACGACAACGACTAGTGAGTAAGTGAGAAATAGGGAAGGTAGAAATGACTCTAAGAAAATGCGCCCAAGCAAAATGTTAAATTAATAATAGAAGAAGAGCTCTCTTCCCAACCCGCCCCTCTTTCTCTCTCTCTCGTTCCTTTGGCTCTGTGTCTATCCTTGCTTCTATCTATGTCCCTTCTCTCCTTTGGCTGTTGGCATTTATGTGACTTTAATTTAAATAACTTTTGGGTACGAGCGGCAATGTCGGCTTGTTGTTTGTTGTTGGCACAAAATATGCCAACAATTTTCGCTGCCAAAAACCGCGAAAGTGCAAAGCAAAAGGTCCTGCGGCAAACTCAAGACTTTAACTTGACACACACTCACACACAAACACTGAGGAGAGAGAGTGTGTTTCGGAGAGAGCGAACAAGCGAGAGAAAAGGAAAAAAAATTAAAGACGAAAATGAAATTTGTAACGCTTTCGCTTTTTCAATTATAATTTTAGCTCTTGACGAGGTTTTCGTTGATTGCTTTTGTGTATGCTTGAGTGAAATTTGTAGTTATCTGTCCCGGCTTCGGATCCGGATCCGTGTCTTTCCGATTCTAACTGGATTTGACCTCAATTGATAGCCGCCCCATTTTGTCTAATGTGCATGTCTCCGTCTACATCTACATCGATATCGAGGTAAAATGACAGCAACTTTCTTCACTTTGCGGCTTTTTCGGCTTAATTAGCAGATTGACAGGAAAGTGAAAATCAGTTTAATTTATTATATGTACCATGAAGTAAATTTGACCTGTCCTTTGGGAAATGAACATTTAGTCTGATTTGCCATATTATAGTTTTTAGTTAACTTAGTTTTTTGAGGTTCGGAAACTTTAATTGATTTTAGTTATTTGATTAACTTTTGTTTTCAGTTTGATAAACTTAATATTTTGGGTATATATTTAACACATCAAAAGAAGAATAATATGATGAAGAATTATACATGCAAATCGGTTTATTCTACGGTTTATTCATTGCAAATGTGTCAGAGTATAGATTTTGGTTTGTACAGCCAAAGATAGTTGGACCCTTTTTGGGTTTTCATTTAGCTTGGTCTTGTTGTGATTAACAAAAAGTTTTTTGTGGACTACCTTTTTGTTTGCATGTAGTTACAATGTTGTTTCTGTTGCCAATAACTTTTCACTGACCATTCAACGAAAAATGTTCAAGGAAAATTAAACAAAAAACAAATTCCATCCAGAGACACTTGCCATTTGATCGAATAATCATATAACCTACAGAATGAAAACTAAACTACATATGATATTTATGTTACAGATTTTGGTCTGTAAGACTCAAGATATAATTTGAGGACATAATTTTTGTCCGCTTATACTAATTATCATAAACATTTTCTAGGGTAAGTAATCATTTTCTAATTCTATCTAATCTCAGTATAAGTGAGCGAAAAGGTAGAGTTATTGTGAGCGTCTAGCAAAAGTTAAAAGATATGAAAACCCTTAATGATCATGTTCATCATCATTCTCATCATCATGGAGACGATGCTGTGAAAGGTGACCCAAGGACTCGCCTCAACTGGTGTCGACAATACCTCTTGTTGTGGATGTTGTTGTTGTTGTTATCGTTGTTGGTTATTGGCTAACTGCTGTTGACTTATATTACATGAAGTTTTCATTGCTGTTACTCGTTAATCGAGACGAGGTCGAGTAGTGCAAAAGCAAACGAGAAAGACTGAGACAAGGAATATGAAGAAAGAGAGCGAACGAGGACAAGAGATCCAGAGATAATGCATTGTTTGGGTTTTGTTGTCTAGCCTCAATGTGGTGGTGATGCTGCTGCTACTGCTATGCTATTACTGGTCTATCTACCCCCTCTCTCTCTTTTTCTCTCTCTGTCGCTTTGCCCCTTTACCCTTATATCTTATCTTTATCTCTCTCGCTCTCGTTCCCATTGACTGGGCAAACATAATGGAATTTTCATGTAAACAATTTGCATGTTTTACAACAGCTTCCATTTGCCAGACAACTCTATATACTTCTATAGCATTCAAGCAAGCATACATACATACATACATTTTACATATACATACATATGTACCTACATATATACATAGCTTTGAAGACTAAAAGTTCTTATGCTTACTAATCGAAAAATGTAAACAATAATATGCAAAGCGTAATATTTTTAAAGTAGCTAGGTGTGCAATTCAAAAGAGACTATTCTATTACCAAGAGAAAAATATTTTCCTTAATATTCCATATTTGTGCAATTGTATAAAGAAAAATGTTAACAAGTTTTGCTTGAGAGGAGTTTTCCCATATAATGTAGATCCTTTTAAATATGACAGAAAAGTTGTAACTGTCAAGCCAAGGGTTCCGTTTCCGCATTTCGCCCCAATGAGTATGCTACAAAATGTTAAAATCTCAAACTATATTCGATAAGTTTTCTCTATATTTAGTTAAGATATTTTAAATTCATATAAAAGTGAGATTATTTTTCGTTCACAACTGAAGAAAAGTGTGTAATTTGTACACGAGATTTTTTTCCCACTGTTATTTGTATTTGTTTGTACTTTTTATAAAGCTTCAGAATTCGTTTTTGGTTTTGCTTCTTTCGATTTTTTGTTTTTTTTTGTTTTATTCCTGTTGCTCTCGGGCGCAAGGGTCATCCTTTAAACGGCATACATCCTATACTCCTCTCCATGTCGTACACTTAACACACGTTCAACACACACTTCAATTGCTGTGCAAATATTCTTCGCGCATGCTGAGGACGAGCTAAAAGGACCACAGAAGGACGTAGAAGCAAGTTGGCGAAGAAAAGCGAACGAGAACGAATCAAAGGCAGCAAAACGAAACACCAACTTCAATTGTATCCTTTTGGATGATGCTGGGGCAAGGCAACACACAATAGCGAGCAACTCGAGCATGAATGTCTTCTCGTCCTTAAGCACACATCAATTTCAAAACAATAATTGAAAATTGCAACAATTGGTACAATTTTCGTTGCCCCACCACGTACGTACAACAACGAAATGGCATCTCAGCAGCAGCAGCAGCAAGGCAAAGCAAGGGGACTTAAGGGCAGCAATAGCAACAGAAAATTCTTTACAACTTTTTCCATGTTGTGTGTGTGAGTACGATTGAAATTTCAATTTTGCTAGCTTTAAAAATTGCATTTTGTTTCAAAAACTTTTACTAATTTGTTTTCTTTTTCTGTATATGAAATATCTATCTAGTGACACGCAAACGTTCAATGTGTTTTGTGTGTGTGTGTATGTATGTGTGGGTGAGTGGCTGAGTGAGTGAGTGTTAAATAAATAATTATATTGCCCAGAAATATGGCAGAAATTTATGTAGAAAATGAAAATTAAATAATAAATAAAATTTTCTGTATTTATATTTTATTTATATATTTTGTACATGTGAAAAATTCAAATCATTCGAAAAATTGCAAAAGTTTCTCGAATACATTGGAATAGCCACATGCAACAAAAATATGTTTTACCAATATCAAAATGTCAATAAATGGAGCATAGATGTTAGTATAATAAATCATCATCAGGAATCATTTGACATTAATAATATGTATTTAAAGATTATGTTTAAATTTCAAGAGCAGAAAAAGTAAAAAATAAGATTTAAGTGTAAACTAAGATGGACAGAAATAACCATGTTTTCGACTCTATATCTGCAGGGACTAATCGGCACTTTAGTTTATGTAGGTTAAAAAAAGTATAGCATGGGCATGAGCGAAGTAGACAAAGAAGACAAATCCCGAGATTATAAGATACATGATTTTTTTTATTGAAGTACAGGGTATTAAGAATTCGTTAACTATATCACTTAATGCCTGTGTCATTTACTTTTAGTAGATGTTTTGCGTGTTTGATGTGTTTGTTGTGTGCAAATATTTATGCTCATCAATTAATTATGTGACATGGCGACTGACAAACGCAGCGACAGGTGCGAGAGGCAATGAAGGAGATAGACAGACGGGAGGGCAATAGCGGTAGACACACACACACGCAGAAAGAAACAGCCAGGCAGATAGACAGACAGACAGATAGACAGACAGAGAGAGCGAGCGAGGAGTAGGAAGTGGTAGATCTGTGGCCTTTTTTACATTGCACATTTTCTTTTTGTTTTTGTGTTTAATAAAATATTCAAAATTTAATTTTCGTCGCGCATTGCATTTGACACATTTCAATAAAAACAATTAACACAATTAAGGTTGAAAAGTCAGTGTCTATTTTATTTGCTGCTGCTATTTTGGATGGATGAATGAATGAATGAATGAGTTTTTTTGTCACTCTATCCGTCTCTCTCTCTCTGTGTCTATTTTGATGAAAAGCGTTGAATTCCTGGTGGCGCATTTTTCCATTGGGTTTTTCCCATTTGCTGCTGCTATGTATATTTGGGTAAATATTTATGCAATTTTCATTATAAATAAAAACACATTTAAATAAATTAAAATGCCCAATGTATGCATGTATGCAGAGCGCTGTGTGTGTGTGTATGTGTGAGTTGTTTCCCTCTCGAAAGTGACTGACTTACTTCCGTTGCGCCTCAAAGTTCAACTAATTGCAGTTGGCTTTTGCTTCGCTTCTTTTCTTTGCTCTACTACTAAATGCTTTCCGTTTTCTAATTAAAATTATACCTACGACGGTTTTGTAAATAGAAAAGCGAATTTAATTAAAATTTATATGTATATGCATAATTCTCACTCCCAACAACAGCAACAACAACAACAACAAAATAAACAAGGCAATTCTAGGCAGAAAACAGCCCAGAGTAGTCACCCACCATAGTCAGACTAGAGAAAATGGGGGACGACCACACACCAGAAGGACACTACGCAAAAATTTTTAATTACTCGTCGTTTGGAACGGTAGTGCTGTTACCACTACTGCCAAAGAGAAAGAGAGAGAGAGAGAGAGCGAGAGAGAGAGAGAGAGATCTCGACCCAGAACTTTACCAAAAACTGAAGCCAAGCTCATTTTGAAAATTTTCATAATTACTCCAAATGCTTGCTGACTGACTGACGACGACGATGATGACGATGATGCTGATGATGATGACGACAAGTCAAGTCACTGCAGTTCAGTTCAGTCCGAGCAGCCAGCACGATGTTGCCTCAAGTGCACTCATATGCTCAGCGACCAAAACTAAATGAACTTATGCATGTATAGCTGTGTGTGTGTGGCTTCGCTTGAGCACCTGCATGTGTGGTCCTGCTTGTGTGTGTGAGTAGCTGAGTGGGTGGTTGTATGGAGAGGTCGGTCGGTCGAGTTCCGGCTGCCGCGCACTTGAAACTAAAGGCTAAGTAGGTGCATTCATATAAACATTGCCCATACAGTTGCAGGTTTTGCCATGTTTGTATACTTATATATATTTATTTGTCTGCATGTGTGCAGTTGTATATTTACCCATACACACAAACACACATCTTTTACATTTCGAAAACGGAGCAAAAAATAAATCGTTGACTAGCAATGGCAATGGCGGCAGGCATCTTTCCATCTTCTCCTGATACGCTTTTCCTTTCCCGCTCTCTCTCTTTCTATCTCTCTCTCTCTCGCTCGCTCGTTCTCTTTCCCTTTCTCTTTCTCTGAGTGGTTTGGTTATGTAATTAAATTTATTTCATTATGATATTGTGTGTCTACACACAAACTCACAGAAATAAAGTTGTATGTATGTGTGAGTGTGTGTGTAAAAATTCGTTCGCTTTATGGCAAGATTCTTTTGAATCTTGACAAACAGTTTTGCAATATACAAAGCAAATGCGGTTAGCTATGGCAAGAAAAACAAACACGAGAATAAACCTTAAACTCAAGTTTCAAGGCAAAATGTTAGATTTAATTAATTCTAGTAATTTCTAATAAGCTATATAAATATTTGTAGGCTATTTATAAATGGCTACAAAAGAAAACTTGAACTCAATTGAAAGTAATTTTCAAAACTGAAATAATTAACTTGAATTAAAATTAAATTTAAAAACAAAAATTAAGCCACAAAAGAGAAAGAGAAGTGTCAAAGAAAGAGTTTAAATAAACAAATTTGTCTGCTTTTCTGAGAAATATCATTTTTAGAGCCTACTTATTGGGGCTTTCATTAAAAAAGGGGAAATTCTGCATTTCTTTAAGAAAACTTTAAATCGATCACGTAATGATTTTTTTAGTCAAACTCCCTGCTAAGACAAAGGACTATCCAGTTTAGTTTAAAGCAAGCAAATTTAAACCACTTAAAGCTTTGCGCAAAACAATGGGCAAAATAAAAGAAACACCCGAAAATTCGATGGTCGAGGACATTCAACTAAAGGAAAAGAAAAGCTGTAAGAAAATGCCACTAACAGGGAGACAATTTAAGCGACCTTTCTCCACATTGCTGCTGCTTTTCCTTCTCCTTCTATATTCGTTTTTGCTTCTGGTTTTATTTTGCCATTTTTTTTTTTTTCTTATTTCTATTCTGTTCTTGATTGTCATTCGCCTCGCCATGCGGCACAAGGTTCGAGAGTTGGCGGAAATGAAAATTGAATTTTATGCAAACACAAAAGCCAATTGAAGTCAATTATTGTTTATGTAACTAATTTTATTTAAATATAAGTCAATTTCAAAAGGAAATAGCAAAACGAGAATTGAAATAGACACAGACACAAAGCAAAACGAACGACACATAAAAAAAAAAAAAAAGAGAGAGAGAAAGAGAGAGAAATAGTTTAGGTAAAGTGTCGTCAACTAAATCTATACGGGTTTCGATTAGTTCTGTTCCTTTTGAATAATTGTGAAAGAAAAACCTTTTAAAGTGACCCATTTTGAAAGCAATTCCAAGGTTTTTTTTGGTTTTTTTTTTGTGTGTCTTCCCTTTGCTTTTGCTGGCTACTAGCCAACCATCAAAATAAACTGAAAAAGGGAGCAATAAAATGTCCTTGGCCCTAGTGAAAATTGTTAGGACTCATCCATCAGCTGTTTTTCACAGAGACAGCAACAAAGTGCCTTACTTTTTTTTTTGTTTTTGGTTTTTTCGGGCGATGTTATTTTTGGGTTTTTTTTTGTCTTACGATACCCTGTAATCATATGTTAAAAGGGTATATAGGGTTATATATGTACATTTAATCAGTAATACTTTGAAATTATCGTTTATACAAAAACCAATAAGTAGGCAGTTGGATTCGCAGTTAGTTGGTGCTACTGTGCTTTATTAAAAGGATAAAGCTAAGTCGAGTCTTTTAGATATTTATAGCAATTTTTTTGTTTAGCTATTTTGATTGATTGCATTGTTTCGTGTAACAAATTTATTTGTGCAACATTTTGAAAAGAGGGGGGAGGAAAAAAAATAAAAAAGAAGAAGAAACGGCGAAAGAAACGAAGGCAAAAAAGACAAGAGACATCAGGCTAGAGCTAGCTAAATCATTGTCAGGACAGGAAATTGCCAAGGCCTCCAATAAGAGAACATGGAGCAAGGTGAAAAGTTTAAAGCCACAAAAACCGAACGACATTATCCACATCATCGAGAGCAGAGGAGCATCTAGAACATCATCATCATCATCATTACCATCTTTGACTGTGTGGTGGCATCAGAATCTTCAATCTCAATGACGTCTTTGCTTTGGCATCATTAGTGAAAATGATTTCTTATTCAATGCTCGCTTTTTGCTTCGTTCTTCTTCGCATTTTCTTTTTGCTCTCATGCTTCATCGATTTTTCTTGGTTTTTTTTTTTTTTTTGTTTTTTGTGTGATTTCTTTTTTTTTTTCCTTCTGCTTTGCTGGTTGAGTTGATGGAAATTTTTTCTTTTTTTTTCGTGCTTCTGCTTGCCGCCTGCATTTCGTTTCAGTCACAGAGCCTCATCATTGACTTTAGTTGGTAATAATGTTGTATTTGTTTTCTATAGCCAAACAAATTGTTCTTCCTCTTTTTCCTTCATCTCTTTCTACTCCCATCTCATCTTTCGCCTCTTTCTTTTTGGCTTTTGTTATCTTTAATATTGATTATATGCAATATCTCAAACCGACACACACACACACATACAAGAAAAAAGAAAGCAGCAGCAACAGCAAAACGAAACGAAATTGTTCGTTTTTGGTGCAAAAGATATTTGCCATTTCCCTTCATTTTTGTTTGTCCCGATATCGAAAACAACTGACTTAGACAGAAACAGACAAAGAGGCTAAGAGATGAGCAAAGAAACACAGAGACTCACACATAGATGTGTGTGTGTGTGTGTGTGGAAGAAGGGAGGGTTAAGAAATGTTAGCAACCAGGTTTTTTTTTTGTTTTTTTTGTTGCAAAATAACAAAACTCTTTCATATCCTGGCTAAAGGAATTTAAAGGCCAGAAAAAAAAAGAAAACAAAGCAAAAGCCGCAAGCAAAATGAAAATCCGTCGATAAGTCACAGTAAAAGTTTGTATCGATGTGCCAAACCCGAGGCCTAAATTAGTATTGAACATTCAAATTTATCACAAAGAAAATATTACTTAAATTTCTTTAAGCAAAATGACAAATTGATAAAACTTAAGGCCAAAAAAAAAAATACCTTCATAATTGAAATTTATCTTCTTTGTCTATTGGTTATAAAAACGATCAAAATTCGAGAATATGGTAATAGATTTTTTCTTTTTGGCTTAAATTTCATGGACAAGTGTAATAAATAAATTATTTGGGAGAAAAACTAAATTAAGTATATTGAATGAACACTTTCCAAATGAAATTGAATTGTATAAAAACTGCCAACTCACTGGAGCCTATGACTGGTTAAAGTAAAAGTTGTGACAAAAATAAAACCCACGAATAAAAGGACAACAAAAACTGGAAAGGGAAAAAGGAGTAAAGAAAACGGCGGAAAAAATTTCCAGTCTGGTAATTTTTTTCTTTTCGCTTCTTTTGTTGTTAGCGAAGGCAAAAAGAAGTAGGAGGGCATTTTAAGAGAAAACTCATACGCAAATCTTCAATTCATAGGCTTAGGTTTAAAAGCGAATGAAATGAGATGAGATGGAGATGGAGATGAGTTCGAGATGAGTTTTGAGATGATAGGATGGGATAATGCGGCATGATGATGGTCCCCGAAGTAATGAATTTTTAGAATTCCCGCTGCCATTTATGAGGACACTCCAGAGAGAGCAATTGAAACAACAAGCAAATGCATAAATAAAATGCTCAAATTACAATTTAATGCTATGGGGCGGCTAGCTCTGTAGGGTATGAGTGGAAAATAGAAATGACAGAATGGAGGAGAGTGCTGGAAAAGATAAACCATTAAAAAGTATGAACACATTTGATTTAAAACTTAAATTAAATTCGATTTAAACTTTTATATTTGCCGAGAACAAGAAAGTGAGTAGGAAGGCACATTAATGCCCTTGATTATCTGCATTATTTATAAAAAAAAAAATAATAATAATAATAATAAAAGAAAAGAAACAACAAAAAAATCAAAAAAGAAAATGAAAAATTCGCACGTGATGATAAAAATTTATGCACACACGTTGTCATTTGCCCCTGAAGTCTCTTGAAGGAGTGTGTATGTGTGTGTTTGTCTGCGTATATGTGGAGGTGTACTGCTTGTGCGGACCTCAGTCAGGGTCCAGGGTCGCCCATTAAATAAATAACCGAAAAACTTTTCAACTTTCATGAATATTAATAACAGCAGATTTTAAAATACAAACGCTGCCGAAACCGACCAAAGTGACAAGCAGAGAGTGAGTAAAAGAGATAGATACAATTGAGGAGAGGAGAGTAAGGAAGAGAAAGAGAAAACAAGAGAGAGAGAGAGAGAGAGAGGCTAGAGAGACGCACGATTGTTGCTCATACGCCGCGTTGTTCAGTTCTGGTTTCGGCGCACAAAATGTAAAATGTGCATTTAAATTGAATTCCTTAATGAATTCGCGGCAACGCCTTCCCCCAGACCAACCAGTCTACCCACATCATCCCATCAGAGATGGAAAGGTGACGAGCGACCAGCGAGACCAGCGACCAAGCCAGACCAGACCAGACCAGACCACACCATCACCCACATTATACCACACCACATCACATCGCATCGCATCGCATCGCATTGGACCAAGTTGCCCTGCAGCCAAAGGTGTTGGCCCAATGCGCCAAGCGTTTTTATCAGATTAAAAATTATGCATTTTTTAATACACACTTTTCTCTTGTCTGGGTATAATTACTTTCTGATTACAAAATTCTTCATTTAACAATGTACAATTTCATCATTCAATGATGTTTCATCAAGATCCTTATATTATTATTGCTAAAGATTAAAAATCTGTTATATTTAAAAGTGCTCGCAGTCTTTCAATGACTGTTGAGACTTTTCTATTGATTTTTTAATAACCCTTCATTAAGTTCAATGAGCTAGATGAAATTTTTCGATTTTAGACTTTCAATCTTAATAGTCCATCAAGAGTATTTAAATATACTCAAAAAATGATATTAAACATTCGGTTTTAAATAAATCCAAGGGTATTTCTTGTTCATCACTAAAAGGCTAACTTAGCTACTGTTTTCTATTTACAGGAGTTCATTTAGTGGGCCGAGATGGAGCAACTTTTTCGTACTCACTGTGTGTATGTGTGTGTGTGTGTGTGTGGGAAAAATTATGCAAAAATTCAAAGGCCAAAACTTTGGCGTTGTGCAGTTTCAGAAACAGCAAAAACAACTCGACTCTTAATTAAAATGCATTAAGTTTGAATGCACAGAAAAAAAAAATAGTAAAAACCTACCTAGTAACCTTGGTAGAGTAGCCGAATGACGTATGACCTCAAATGCTAACATAAAAAAAGAGAGAGGGACTGTAAAGAGCAAGGGAATCTAATCTGTGAAATCTGCAATTTAGAATGGCGGCTTCCTAACGAATTGCCATTGTGTTCGAGTATCACAAAAAGGGAGATAAAAAAAACACCAACTATATATATGTATATAGACAGATAAATATATATATGCATGTACATATGTAGAAACTCTTTTTTGTTGTTGCTGCCTAAAACCTGCTGCATTGATTAATGACCTCTCGTGCACGAAAAATTAAATGTAACGCCCCATGAAGCAAAGGACCAACAAGAGACATAAAAAAAAAAGAAATAATAAAAATTGCCTATGGCAGCTGAAACATATGATAATGGTCAAATTTTCGCGTTTTTTTCTGTTCTTTCTCCCTGAATTTGTGTGTGTTTTTTTTTCTTGTTTTTTTTTTTTTTTTTTTTTTTTTTTGATGGCCGTAACACAACATGTAACATGTGTTTTAGTTCATGAGAGCACAAGGAAAAAAAACGAAATTATATATAAAATGAATGCAGAGGAATGGACATATAAAAAGTAATGAAAACATGAATATGGTCAACCAAAATGTAAAAGAGAAGCAACCAAACTCTTGGTTAGCTACAATATTAATAACAATATTGTTATTATTTTCTCATCATCATCGTAAAAATCTATTTTATCGATGAAAGGTAGAGGCAAACGTATTGGCAAATAGTTCAAAATCTCAAAGCAATTTAAAGCAAAACTTTGTTACTAGATTTCATGATTAAGTATTTTGTACCGTCTTTGTTGGCGTAATTTAATATTTTAAAAGTAGTATAATTACGTTTTGGATCCCTTAAATGCTGCTTGAAATTAAAGGGTATTCTTATATGCCATTAGCCTAAGTCAACAATAGAAGCAGAGGATGAAAATAAAGAGATAGTTGAAAATGACAAAAATCTGCGGGGCGTGAAAAAATGTTATAAAAGCTTATGGGTGTTCAGTACCCAACTATGCAATTTGCAGACCGCTATTTTCACCTCATCCCCCCACTACCACCACCAACTATCCACCCATGTATGTATGTGTGTGTGTGTGTGTGTGTGTGTATGTGACAAAACACATTTTAGCCACACATATGAGCCGTGAAGGAACACCGCAGCAGCAAAAGCAGAAAATAAGATAAATTTCACATGAACAGAGTGACAGAGAGCGAGAGCGAGAGCGAGAGCAAGAGAGAAAAAAAAAAGAGGAAGGGGAAAAATTAATAACTTTTTAAAAGGTCATAAAAATCGGGTAAAAATAAGTGTAAAGTCATAGGACATAAGCCGCCGCTTTTTCTGCCTCGTGCTCTCTATACAAATCGCGCTCATATATAATTTGCACATTTTTCATTTTTGTCGCTCCCTAAAAAACTAATAAGAATGCAACGAGGCCATAAATTTTATGCCAGAGCGAAAAATTAAAGTGCCAAAGCAAAGCAATGCCAAGCCGAAACGAGCCGAGACCAAGCCAAGCCAAGCCAAGCCAACCCAACCCAACCAAGTCCAACAAGTGACAAAAGAGCCAAACAGTTTTTCCGTGTTTTTCCTCCAGATGAATATGTACAGTGATCACTGTGCATAAAGATTTACAAATGTTGTTTAACATCTACATACATATCTTCTATTTGGGAAAACTTAAGTTCTATTGTTCAACAGATATTCTAGCTCATATATCGATAATGTGATGTCGATATCCAACTGTTAAATATTTAACTAATCTTTTATATGTATTTTTGCTCTTTCAACATTTCGATAGAAAGGTTATAATTATGCCACCAACTTTAAATGTAGTAACTGTCAAAAGCACGTTTTGTACAAAATTTTCAAATAAAATCATATTGTATTTTCCTACTTACGGATAGGTATAGATCCGATTTTGCTAATACAAAAAAAAATAAGTAAAAATGAAGTAAGTAAGTCGTCTCGCCGACTTTGGTATACCATACACCAGTAAAGCAAATATTTCAAGCATTTTCACATGCTTCTTACAAGCATATCTTAGTATCCCGTTCACTCAATCATACGAGCACCCTAGCGCCCCCACCAGCCAACGGCCAACTTCGGCCTTATGGAAAAACGTTTATATGCATAACTCGACTGTTTTTTTCCGAATTGATCAAATTTGGTATTTTGCTAGATATTAGTATTAAATTTAAGTGTGCCAAATTTGATTGCATGAGGTAAGAAAATACGGGAGATAATCAAGTTTTTCAAATTACGGGGGCGGAAAAGGGCGTGCAGGGTGTGCATTTACTAAGCGAATATACATACCAAATATGGTGTCTCTAGCTAGAATAGTTTTTGAGATAAACGCTTTTTTTAAATTGCGGGGGCGGAAAGGGGCGTGGCAAAAATTTGAAATAAACTTGATCACTCTACATACTACACGAGTCTACATAAAAAATTTGGTGGCTCTAGCTCTTATAGTCTCCGAGATCTAGGTGTTCATACGGACAGACGGACAGACGGACGGACGGACGGACAGACGGACATGGCTAGATCGACTCGGTTGTTGATCCTGATCAAGAATATATATACTTTGTGGGGTCGGAGATGCTTCCTTCTGCCTGTTACATACATTTTGGCGACTTTAATATACCATTTCACCCTATGGGTGTATGGTATAACAACACAATTCCAATGCAAATATATGTAGATACAAGAAGGTACACCGACGGCTACGAATTCAGGACATTTTCTATTTTCAAACTCTGATTTTCTCAACTCCTAAGAGAGTCCCTAGGAATTCCTTATAATATTCGGAAATAATCACTGGTTACATCCTAATGGGGTCATTTTGCTTAAGTAACTTACAAAATTATTTTCTTAAAGTTTCTTGCGAGCCTAGAAAATCAGAATTAAAGTTCGAAAATAGCCAATCTGGTATATTGGTGGCGGCCACTGTATATACATATATATATTTATATATATATTTTACTCTTTCATTCGGTTCCATGATTTTTTTGCTTTCTTTTTTTTGTTAGAAAATAAAATAATAGAAGGAACCGTTGGCAATGGCGGGAAGTGCTGAATCACCGGAAAACCATTAAAGGAAGTCACAACTATTGATTATGTCGGCGAGCGGGTTGCCTAGAATGGGAGTGAGTGAGACCAGATCGGTGGACCAAGGGGGGGACAAACTAAAAATGGCTTTGTGTGTGCAAGCAGCGGAAAAATTATGATAGCGCTCCGGTCTCTGGTCTGGCTTGGTCTCTCTTGGACCCAGTCCGAACCAAACAAAAAAAAAAAAAAAAATGAAAACCCAAACCCATGGCTCTCTCCTCGGCACATATAAATTTGCATGGGAAGCGCTTCAAATTGAATTTGATGGCTTTTATTTGCAACTTTAATTGCAAGCGACGGCTTTTTGAGTCTCGTTTGTTGTAAATATATACACGAAAAGCTGGGTACACCCATTTTATGGTATTGTTTGTGCATCTCATCCAAAAAAAAAAAAAAAAAAAAAAATAAAGAACAATGAAATGAAATGTGATATAAATTCAAAATATTTCAATACTTGGATGGGTAACAAAAAACCGTGGCCAATATATAAAGACTGAAATTTCAAAGAAAGAAAACAAGGTTTGACCAATGAGGCATAAAACTGTAGAATGTAATTCATGCAGAAATCTTCTGACAACGAGACTCGAGGCTAAAAACTGTAAGGATAGTTAGGAATTGGTTATCTTTCTTAACAAATGATCTGCACAATATTTATTATTTAAGATAAACTAAGGTGGTAACTACCGATTCTACCAATTCAAATTTCAAAAATATTCAAGAGTATCTGGTATTCTTCAGGGTTATTAATATTAGACCAAAAACCCTGTAACATTTGCCAATTCTCCTCTCTAATTTTGTTGTTATTTTTCTCTTTTTTGTGTTGTTTTCCTCATTTTCCCGCTATGTGGAGGGGGAAAAAAAAGCAAGAACCACCCGGAAACGTTGCTCGACGGGCCCATAGACGAAAATCATAGCGAGATAAATTGCCAAAGATAGCAAAAATAGAAGGCAATGTCGAGAGACAGACAGACGGACACCCCAACCGACAATGTCCTTCGCTTTGTCCCCCCCTCTGTTATCCCCACTCTCGTCTCGCTGTCAGCGCACCCACGCTCTTCTAGTTAGTCTATTGTTCAAAATCAATTTAGTGTTGAATTGGTGCCAAGAATCTCATTTTCCAAAAAACGGCGTCAGTTAGTTCCAGTGCATATATAGGAAATGAAAATACCGGAAACGCAGAAAGTCAGAGAAAGGATTTGCTAAAGCATAACAGAAAATAAAAAAAAAAACACTAAAAAACAGAGGTCCAAAATATAAAAAAAAAAAAAATTGTGCTAATAACTTTCAAATAAATGTTGGTACCAGAAAGCGAAAAAAAGGAACCTAAGAGAGAGAAAAAGCAAAAAAAAAAAAAGAATTGCAACTTATAGTATGGGATTGGCCTCTGACTGGCTTAAACTGGCACACAGACAGTTCTCTCTATTCTACTTGATTCGCATGTTAGTCTATTTCCACACATAACTCACTGGCTTAAGCCAAAAAGGCCGTAAATTCAGTCAGAAGTCGCGTATTCCTTTCCGTTCCCATACTTCAACCAGCCAGCAACCCGCTGGCTTAACCAAAATGGCATTGCAATGGCTAGAAGAGACGTTTAGAGAAAGCGGGGCCAGCAAGGCAAGCAGACAATGAAGCTGTAGTCAATTTTAAAGTTGTCATCAGTAACTTAACTTTAAATTATCGTTAAATTCTTAATTGGGCTCTGCTTAGAGATCTCTCCAAAAGCTGCTAAAGAGTAATACCTACTCTAATTAATTGGAGAGGAATTGCCTTTTTTGAAAATGAATTAACTGTAATGTAATGTCCTTGGAGACATTCCTTGTTAATAAGGTGCTCTACATTGAGGTTGTTCTATGATCGGCTCCATTTAACGCTTAATAACTTAGTTTATAATTTTTAATACTCATAATCTTTATAGTTGTTTGTTTTGTTTGGACGAATTTCATTTTTTTTTTTCTGTCATACTGGACCAACAATTTCCTGCTTGCCCACACACACACATACTTATACATACATAACTTTTTTTTGTCAACAAAAGCAGTGGGAGAAAAATAGAGGAGAATGTAGAGAAATGGTGGTGAGATGTTTATCACAAAACACTTTCATTAAAAATTTTTGTTGGTCCACAAGTTTTGCCCAGCTGCAACACTGAGAGAGACTGGAGAAACTGCAGAAGGAGAGAGAGAGAGAGAGAGAGAGCAAAAATGGAGATGGAGAAAGAGAGATGTATCTGCTGCGTGCTCAGAATTTACACGGCCTGAGGCCATATTTTGTGTTTAGTTTCTTTTGCGCTTTAACTTTCTATATTAACTTTGATTCTCATGGCCAATGGCTGGAAAATTATTACATTTTTGTTTTCTTTTTTTTTGTGTTTTGGTTGTGTTTTTGGTTTTGATTATGGATTAAGCCAGAAGCAAACATAATTCGTTATGCATATATGTAGATACATATATAATTTAAGCAAAATTAATTTAGCACAAAACTCAAATGCTTGAATGTGTGGAAAATTGAGCATGAAAATGCAATTAACATTATTGGTCAGTGGATTACAGAATAGTCCGAATAGTTTGCCATACAGAGAGAAAGTGCACAAAATTTTCAATTAATTTTAATGTATTTTCAATGTTTTCCAACCCAAAACGCACACACATATACACACTCACACAATAACACACACCATCCATATAACCATACCAATATAGATAGAGGGGAAATAGACAAACACAGTGGCTGCGAAAAGTATGTGCGTCTGGTAAATATTGACCACAAAAGTGCCTTTTGTCTAAGAGAGAAAGAGAAATAGATAGAGAGAGAGAGAGAGACACAGTAAGAGAGAGACGTACAGAATGGGTTGGTTCCCTGTTCTCCTTGTCGAGTAAATGATTGTGCATATTAACAACTTGGTTAGCCGCAAAGCAAACAAAATGGCTTTTAATCTAACCATTATAATGAGCAAAAGCCGTCACTGGGAAAGAGAGGGAGTGAGAGAGAACATAAAGCCACCAGACAAAGGCCCAACAACAGCAACAAGACCAAGAACAATTCTAAGCATTTCGCATTCTATGTGGCGTATGAGTTATATACAAATAGGAAAACTACAAAATGTAAATGGCCATCACGGCTTTAGCATACCCTTTCCTCCTTGCCACTTTAGTGGATATTAAACTCCTGGTAGAACTAAAAGTGAACCATGTCTTTGCCGAATGAACCGATTTGACCAGGTTCTGGGTTAGCCAAGCCGTCCGAGCCGTCCCCTTCAAATCATTAATTCATAAAGCAGTAATTTGCTTTTGGCCAGGGCAAAAGCAGCAGCAGCAGACAACCTTTCGGTCATTTGCACTGCAAATTATAAGCAGACAAATAGCCCAGGATACACACACACACACACACATACACTCACACTTACATACATATACATATATATAAATATATGTATATACATAGATGGGGACAAGGATCTACCTATACCTACAAACAATGTTTTGCTTTACAAAGAGAGCTGGCGATAAGGGGTGGTGGAAGGAAAGCGAGGGGCAAAAACTTATTTGCGGTTGCCCAGTTTGGCCAACAGCAGCAGCAAGAACAACAACAACAACAACAATAAGAACAACAACAACGATACCCAATGATGATGAGAAGGCTAAATGCAAAATTTTGTTGACATGCCTCAAGCCATGGATATGCCATGGATAGACGAACAGGACACAAAATAGGAGCAGGAGCAGAAGTAACAGCAGAAACAGCACGAGCTGGAACACCAGATTGAGCTGAGAATCAAGGAGTCGAGGAGGCAACTCCTTTCTAACTCTCTGTTCTATGTATGTATATGTATGTGTGTTTGTATGTTTCAGCTATGGTCTAAGCGTGTAAATGATTTTGACATATTGTAATGACAAAACAAAGGATTGTCTATCTTAGTCAACTCCCTCCTTCTGTCTATCCTCTACTCCGACCTTTTCTCTCGCTCTCTGTGTGCTTGTCTCTGGCAATGTCAATTGTTGTCGCCAGTTTTGGTTTTTGGCGGAAATTAGAAATCAAAATGTTAAGCCATTCTAAAATGGAAAACCAAATAGTTTGCTTACGGCGAGGGTTGAATGGATTTTCCTATATAGTACATAAACATATTGATCAGGTTTACCATGCTCCATTAGGAATCAGCATAAAATTAAATATTTGCAAATAAAAAATGGTTAATTGGGTATTCAATGAAAAAAGTCACCTATAGTTTAACATTTCAACATTTTGACTTTGCAAATATGTTTATAATATATTTCTATCATTGTTAGAATGAAATAATTAAACAATTTGATAAACAACCCTCGCAATTAGCCTGACTCTGACAGATCAAACATATTTGTCCCTCTCTCAAATATCTTTACAAATAAATGTGTAAACTTGCTTGTTTACTCCTCTAGATTGTTGCAGACAAAACGATACGAGAAGAAAAAAAATCTTAAAAACCGCAACAACAGCAATCAAATGATAGATAAACACACGAAAAGCAGCATACATACATATGGCCAAGCTGGCAACGAGGTAAGGTAAGAGGGCTAAAAAGATAAAACGTAAGCAATTCCTGTTCAAATGAAATCCACAATAACCAAACATTTTACTTCACCTTGAACAAATCGCAATTATAATTAACATTGTAAACTTTCAGTTGAGCAACATAAACCAAAAAGTAAACGACCATTGAAATCTTTTCTACCTCCTCGTTTCGAACCGGCCTCCATCCGACCTCTGACTTACCTACCAACAGTCGATACACAGCATTTCATATTTCCAGCAGCAACAATGGGATAGCTATGGGCGCTAAAACAACAATTAAAATGGGGTTTGGTGGCCAAGAAGTAGAGGTAAGAGGCAAGAGGTGAATGGGAATGGTTGGATAAGAGGAGAGTTTGCTCAACTCTCGAATGTTAACAATAACAATGCCACAACAAGAACAACAGCAGCAACAACAACTACAACAACAACAACAACTACAACAATTGTAATGATGAAATAAAAGTCAAGTTAATACAATAGCTAAAATAGCAACAACAGCAACAAGAGTAGCTGCAGGAAGAGGTGCAACAACAGCCAGAGGAGCGGCAACCCAAACATGAAACTCATTCACAGAGTGAGGCAAATTGAAGAAATGGGTTCGAGGGGCGAAAGAGCGAGGGGTTTGGGAATCACGGAAATACGGAAATACGACTACCCCCATTATCAGGAAGGTCTCTTGTATTTGTTGTTGTTGTTGTTGCTGTTGCTCGTTAGCGTTACATGAAAGTGCAACTTTTTAACAGCAGCAGCAGCAGGAACAACAACAACTACAACAACAAGGAGCCAACAAACAATTGTAATACATAGTGTTATAATAAAAACATGAAGCCTTAACTTATATACTTATTGCTATACGAACATCTAATACCCTTTAATGCCATTGAATGTAAGTCCAATTGCAGCTCTTTGAACCCTCTTTAATCCATTACCTCAAATAAATTACAAAATTATTCAAATTCTTTTGACAACATTGATTTTAATGTATTTGCTTTAAAGAGTGAACAATAGACAAATTGTTCAAGCACATAAGACTTTACTAAAGGGAGGGCTAATTGTAAGACATAATGTTGTAACATTCACTATAATATTCGGAAATTTTCGTACATATAAACAATGGATTCAGAGACACTTTGATATAAATGTACGGATTAATGTGCACATATAGAAGATCGGTTAGATCCACATTATAATAACAATTACTAAAATATCAAATATATAAGATATTATATATATTTATCTTATCTCAGAGTCGATATATTTGAAATCTTGAAGAAACTATTCCAAAAATGAAAATTAATTTATATGTTTACATTTATCGAACATTCTAGATTATTCTAGACTGTTCAAAAATCTATTTAAAATCTTAACAATTTCTATCCATAATTAAAAGTTAATTTACCTAAAAGATCGCAAGATTTTGTGAGTGTAAACTGAATAAATGTCTTTCTTTATCATGGCAAAGAGAGGCTAATTAGACTATTTCATTATAAGTCACCTGCTGGCTAGTTGTATGAAAGCCCATTGCATGTATGTAAAATGCCCGACTGAAACATTTGACCCTTTCAACTTTTGAGATCCACTTGAAATCAAATCAAATTTACCCCATTTAAACCCCATGAATACCAGGTATAATCAGCTTGTTTCACTTTCCTTCCTTTAGTCTATCTAGCAATATACAAGATGCCTGGCATCAGGCTTTTTTCAACAGAACAAAAAAAAACAAAAACAAAGAAGTCAAAAAAGGGTTTCCCTTCTGTTTTGTTGTTGTTGCTTTTATTTTGTTTGTTTCTCTTGTACCCCGTCGTCTCTCGAACACTTTGTGTGTGTGTGTGTTTGTAACTCACACTCTCTTTTCTGGCCAGGCTTGCATGCAGTTCAAAGTTGTTGGCCCCAGTTGAGGCAAGTCGTCCACACCTTTACCCATATTCTCTTCCTGCTCCTACTCCGGTTCATCGTTTACGTTTTTTCTCCTGCTTCTCCATCACCAACACCACCTTAATCCAACATTCGTGTTGCTCTGAGGTGGAGCCAAAGCTGAAGCTAAAGCTGGAAATGGAGCTAGAGCTGCAGCTAGAGCTCGTTTCGTTCTCTGGGCTAACAGCAAACCAAGCGCCGCAGGTGCAAAGTGTAAATGAAGACTGATTGCAGTGCACATGATTTTGTGTCGTCGACATACAAACTTACTCACATACCCCCCAAAAACCCCACAACTCAGGTAAGGCAAAGGCCAAAGAGATGATGGCTATGATGTGGTAAGAGAAGGCAAAATTGGAGGGGGTCCAGGGTGGCGTAAAAAACGTTGTTAGGTCGGCAAAAATGGAAGGGTAATTGTGGTTAAGTGCTGGTTTATTGGTTTGGCAAAAGGGCTTAGAAGATATATGTACTATATATTTGTAAATGTATATGGATAGATATACCTACCCCCTATATGCATTTTAACAGACAAAGCGACGATGGGCGACAAACTAACTAAAGTTTCAAGTGAAGTTTTTCCCTTGTTCCCATCATCTGGTTTTTATTTTTTCTTTTCTTTGTTTTTTTTTTTTTTTGTTCGGGAGATGGGTTGTGTAACCAGTTTAAGGGCAAGTTTTCGTCGGTTACATATTCCGTTGGAGACTTGTGTTCCAAGGGCAAAAAGTTGAAAACATGTTGAACATGGTTGTAATGAAAGGGTTAAACTGACCAATGTATGTACTCTCTTATACACACACACACACACACATACACACACATACAGAGGAGATAAATGAGTTGTCTGTTGGCCAAGAGAGTAATGTAATCGATGTTGTTTTGCCATGAAGAAGATTTAAAACTACATAACATTGAAATCAAAATATTTTCTTGTAAATATCGAAAGATTTAAGGAATAATATATATAAAATTACTTGGATATAAACTTCAAGATAGATTTGGCTTATTTAATAAAAATACTTAGTAAACAATAAAAATATATTTACAGAAATAGTAAATATAAATTGAAAAGTACAAAAGATCCCTGTCAGAAATTTATTAACACAATTGAACGAATAATCAGATAGACTAGAATAATAGATATCGAATCGATCATGGATATCGAAACTAACTAAGCTAAAAACTAAAAATATAATTTTTAAGGCAGGAAAATTTTCCCATTTTCTGTCTTTGCTTGCAATTGGCAAAGCTTATAAATATTTTCCAATATTTTAAGAAAAGTCTGAACTTAGGGCACATTCAGTTCGTATTTGAATGATTTATTATAATTTTAGTACATGTGATTGCAATTACACACACAAATGTCAATTTACATCATTATTTACTTTCATAGGCAACATCATTTCGCTTTAGAAATTTGTTGTACAAATTAATTTCTTACAACGTAAAAAAGCAAAAATAGAAAACATTTTTAATTTCAAAAAAAATCTAAGGCAACAACATCAACAACAACAACAACACATCAGCAACTCTCTCACACACATTAAAAAATCGTTTTTAATTGAAACACAAACCCCTTGGCAATCAGAGCGAGAGTCATCGCCATCGTTGTTATGCACACACGCAAATGCCGTGCTAACTCGCTAACCCCAAGGGCAAGGCAAGGTTTGAAAGCGGGTGTGTGTGGGAGGGGCGTAACCCCAAGCCCAAAACCCCATATATACATATATATATATACTTATATATACACCACCACAAAAAAACAGGAGGGGGACTAGCTGGCTGGCTGGCTCTCTGCCTGTCGCTCACTTAAGTTAATACGCAAACCAAATGTCACTCAACATTATCAACGGCAAACGTAATCAGTTAAAACTTTTTTTTCTTCCCATACTTTTTCTCTCGCTCCCCCAACCCTATACCTCTTTTTTTCCATGCATTTTGTTGTTGTTTGTAGGTTGGCCCCAAGAACTCAAACCAATAGAACTGACTGACTGACTGATTGAGGGAAAGAGGGGATATGAGTGGGTGGAAGTGAGTGTGTGTGTATGTGTGTGTTGAGGGAGGGACACGGGGTCAGTGAAAAAAAGTTGGCAACATGTTTGTATTCTATTTCAATTTTTTATGTGCTCTGGCAGCAAAGCGACTCAACTCAGCTCAACTCGACTCGTCTAACAACAACAGATCGTTTATTATTTTCTTTATGTGATTTTGAAATGCTCTTTCCATGTAAAATACATAAATATTACCTATGACACTGTTGACAGTATCAGGTTAAGTTAAGCCCTCGCGTAATCCAGGAGTTCAATCCAACATTTTTTGAATTGAAAAATCTATTTTTAAGTAGTTCACAAAATATTGACATTAAATCAGATCCAACAACACTTGTAATCAGTTGAAAGATCCTTAAGCGATACAAGCACTAATCTGCCTATTTTTGGGCTTCGAAAAGTTGTCGTAAAGATGCCAATAGATTTCAGTTTAACAGCATTACAAAGGGTAAGAGTATTTTGAAAAATGCTCGGCATGTGTTTTTCGCTAAGCACACACACTTTCCCTCGTCCCTCCTCACCAAGCAACTTACTGCACCTAAAAGCATCCTTCAGGCTAGGCCTATAGAAAACTTTGTGCGTGTGTGTGTGTGTGGTTTGTTTTTTTCTATTTTGTTTTGGTTAACTTTATTTTTGGTATGTGGTGGCCTTTTTTGGGGGACTGTTTGGAAAACTGAAAGCTCTACACAAAACAAGAGAATGTCTAAATTTTCCCGACAGGTCGTCGTCGTCGTCGTCCTCGTTGTCGTATTTGTAGTTGTAGTTCCTGTTGAGAGTTGGTGGCAACTGCTCGCGGTTTTTCATTTTGATTTTTGCATATTTTCTTTTTCTCTGTGTGTGTGTGTGTGTTTGGGGGCCACTTGACAGCCGTTTAAATGCATTAAAAAATTACCTACCCAGGCAACTGAACAAAAAAAAACATAGAACAAAACGAAGAAGCAGAAAAACAGCAAAAAAGAAAGAGGCCCAAAAATTTCACATGCGAAATTGTGCATGTGGGTGGTAGGCATGGTTGGGCCTTGTTGACGCCCACAAACAAGACGATGCAAAATCAAATCAACAGAAAATGGCGTGCCATACCCACGGAATGACGACAACAACCAAAACGACGATGACGACGACAATGGCAGCAATGGGACGCGGACGAGAACATGGAGGAAAAGGATTTTCGGGCCTCCCTATTTTGCAGGCGACAGCAAAAGGGTTTGGCTAGCCAAAAGAAAGACATGGTAGAAGTAAACAGAAAAAGAGGTGGTGGAATAGAAAAAGGGGGGAGTGAAAAGGCGCAGGCAGGCAACAGAGCTGACTCGGCCGACTAGTTAACGCAAATTGAAATTGTTGTAGCCGCAGCCAAAAAAAAAAAGCCATACTGAAGGGAAAAAGAAAAGAGTTTCTCGCTCTCTCTCTCTCCCGCCACGTTCGGCCACTAGTTTGTTCGTGCATAAATCAAAGCCAGGGCAAGTTCTATGGTAAACGGAGATGGCAATGGCGGTGAAAAGGAGAGTTTAGGGTGAGGTAGTGGGGGTAGATTGGCAAGACTTGGCAGTTACAATGGCAATTAAAAAGGCTTTGGTCCAACTTCATTTGAAGTTAAGTCCTCGACATGTTTAAAATGCTGTTAAAGTGCCATCCAAAAAGAAGGGGAAAACCAAAGCGACAGTTTGTCTTTGTCTTTTTCTTTTCATCTACTTGTTTTTTGACTCTTTCAAATTGTAAGTTAAATGTGCATTTTTATTTAACTAGTTTAACAATTTGAGTATAAAGAATTTACTTATTGATTAATTAATTTCTCGAGTTAATAACTGATAAAAAAGACAAGACAAATAACTCCACGGATGATCCATCTGCAAAATGAAGCCTTTAAAGAATGTTTCTTAAAAGAAGATTATAGTCTAGCCATAGGTGGATCTAAGGCTTTGATACAAGCCAAGTATCTACATTCCATTTTCATTTTCTTGAAATATTTTGTTTTAGATATTGTGGCTCAAAATGACTTTTATCTCACTTTCTCTCTTTTCTTTATGTGGGTTTGGCTTGACTAACATCAATCCCCTTTAATCTCGTTGAATTCTTTTTTTATTCTCGCTGTAGAAATCTTCATTATCAGTCGAAACAAAAAACTATGTTTGCGTTTTGTAGGTTTTTTTTAGGAGGGTTTTACAACCATTTAAAGCACTTTACATTCCATTTTCCATAACCCCTCTAGCCAGCAGTTGAACACCCGTTGAACCCGCTGCTGTCACTCCACTTTAAACTTTGAAATGTCGCTAGGCTCAGTCGTTTTCTCTCTCTCTCTCTCTCTCTCTCTCTCTCTCTTTCTCTATGACGCTTGCATTCTCCACTACGCCGTTCTGTGCTGTCACACACGTCGCATGAGTTATATGCCCCATCGCCACATCTCGCACACACAGACACAGATGTTTCAGCTTCTTCTGGCATCCCTTCCCCTGCAGATGCTGCACCACACCTACCACATTATCTCTCTTTCTCTCTCTGTCTTTTGTAGTCGTAGCTAACTTTTGTGGCCTTATCTCGTACAGACTGCACTCCAAGGCTTACGGAAAACGCCATAGAGCTATGATTTAAACGCAAACTTGGTCTTCTTCTCACTCGACACTCGTATACCTCAAAAAACAACCCGCTTACCGCTTCCGAATGCGTTTACTATATGTGTAAGTGCGTGTAGATGATGATGATTACAACTGCTGCTGTTGCTGTTCTCCCCAGAAAAGGAGCTGAACAATTAACTATATTTTAATTGCTACTCACTTTGCTGCTGCCTGCTTGGGTAATTTATTTACAATTTTTACGCTCATTTTACTGACTGACAGTGCAAAGAAACCAACAGACACAACAAAAAAAAAAAATAAAACAAAATCCAAAAAGAGGGGGGCAAAAAAAAGAAATCAGTGAGAACAAAGAAAAACTGTTACTCATCTATTTAGCACATAGACGTATCAATACCCTTACAAATTTATTTAATTATGTGACTTTACTAAGTAATATATAGGCAAAACTATTGACAATTGCGATTTGCATAATCAAAAGAAGTCTTTACTTATGTTTAGCTTAAGGATTAATAAAGTTTGCCTTTGTAATTAAGCAATTTTTATCATTTATACTATATGCAACTTTTCTATCTATAGAACAGAAACGTAGATGCATATAGATGAAATGTTTATCTGAGTTATCCTCAATTTGAGAAAGATTCTTTCCAAGAATCTTGTCTTCACTAATAAGAACTTTTTATGATTCATTTGAATTTTGAAATATTTTTCTGAAAAGTTTCCGCCTATTTATGATGTTATCCTTTTAACTTTTTCTTCTATGCTTCTTTTAGCTAAGAGTATCACACAACGAAAAAAAAAAAAGAAACAGAAGCGAAGCTAACCACACAGAGAAAAACAACAGAAAACAGCATGACGGGCAAACGTCCGATGGAATTTGTTTTTTTTTTTTTTTTTGTTGCTGTTCGTTTTTTGGTTTTTCTGGTTCTGTTTTCTCTGTTCTCTGGGTGAAAAACGCATTACGCATGCACTTTGCTCAACACTTGTGTTAATTTTATGCTGTCCGCCGTTTCCCCTAACCCCAAACTCTCTACGTTTCCTCACGCTTACGCTCGTCCGCTCAATTCACTACAGTCTTTCACACTATGTGTGTGTGTGTGTGTGTGTGTGTGTGTGTGCGTTTGTTTAAATATTCATTGCAAATTCCAATTGCATTTGCGCTTAAATTGGCAATACCAACAACAACAAACGCCAGCTGGCCGAAGCGGGAGTTTGCTTTCTTTCCTTCATGGACCGTTTTTTTTTTCATCTCTCTTTGGTTTTTCCTCCTCTCGTTTTTGTTCCTTTTTTTGCGTTTTTGTGTTGTGTTCGTTTGGCTTGGTGGTCAGACTCAATTTGGTCGAAAAATGCGCCTGCCTGCCACTTCATACCGCTTTTTGTCTCCCTTATTCTACTTTACCCGCTTGGGTTTTGGTGTTGAGCGATTTGGTTTCACTTCGTCGCTTAAAGAAGGAAAAAAAAACCAAAGGCTTTTTTCATTTGAATGAAAATTCAAAAGAAGCGTTTGTAGGACGCTGCTGCATTTTGAATATTACAAATTTTGTTATAAGTATATGTATGTATGTACATATAACCAGTAGCAAGCTTAAATATCTATTTTCTTTCCCATATTCATTTTATACTATGATTTTATCTATCCTTTTAATATTCAAATTTCGACCATGAAATCTCAGTCAGAAATAATTTTGCCACACAAAACATGCGTGTTTTATGCAGATTTTAAATGTAATCTATAAATTAATTTTCTCTTTATAAATAACATGTTTAGGCCATAAAACGCAAAAGCAACTAATTTTTGAAAATGCTCCATCTCTTCACTTCTCTCAGTCCCGCTCTCTCTTTCTCACTCTCTATCGCTTTGCCCGCAGCACCGAGAGAAAAAAACAAAATTGTCGAGTGAAATGCAATTGAAAATGCATAAATTAGTTGCACGAACGGCGTGTTTGATAAAAGCACACAAATTTTTGTGAATATAGATAAATTAGTTTATATCCACTTTTTCGTTGTATGAAAAAGCGTGTGGTGGTAAGGTTGAGAAAGGGGGGGTGGGAGGTGGAAATTGGTGGCTATGCTAATGTAAAAGCGACATTAATTTGCTCTCATATTTCAATAATCGGAGCAAAAAGGGCGCACAATGCAAAATGGCTATTAAAAGGCATTACGATAGACCGCAGGACTCGTAAATTATATTCGAAGGAGCAACAAAGATAGAAAGAGCTAGCAAGGGGCACACCAGAGACAGAGGGAGCAAGAAAGAACGACTACCAGAAAAGACTTCTACGTGTGTCCTTTGTCTACTCTTTTGTGTGTGTGTGCCCCAAAGAGATTTATGTCTTTGACTTGTATGCACCACTTTATTGCATCAAGGACCAGCTAAAAGGAGGCGGAAGCTGCTAGCGGGGCAAGCAAAACTGCCGTTCGTTTTGCTACTGCTGCTGCTGCAGCAGCTCCAAGGCAAAAGAATGAGAACATGGAAGAAGCAATATCAATAAATGTAAGTCACACGCTGCGTATAAGCAATATTTTAATTATGCAAAAAACGAACGGGCTAAGATTGAGTTCAAATAACTCTTTTTGTGTTCTGTGCCCTGCGGCATAGCATACTTTTCTGCGCTCAGCCTCTCCTTGACTTGCTGCATCTCTTTCACAAGCATCTTTGTGTTTTAACTTATTGAGCCGATTGTTTCCCCCTATCTGGGTGAACACATATGTACGTATCTGTGTCTGTGTGTGCTTAATGAGCTTTTGTTCCATGATGTAACTGCCTGCATTTTTAATCCATTAAGACTTTTGATATTTTGACGCGTTGCAACTTAAAGTTAAACTCATCAGAGTGGTTCTTATGCGTTAAGTTAAATAAAAAATTTTAATTTTAAAAATTAAAAAAGTCATCGATGACATTCCTAAAAAAGTCATCGATGACATTTCTAAAAAAGTCATCGATGACATTCCTAAAAAAGTCATCGATGACATTTCTGAAAAAGTCATCGATGACATTTCTGAAAAAGTCATCGATGACATTTCTGAAAAAGTCATCGATGACATTTCTAAAAAAGTCATCGATGACATTTCTAAAAAAGTCATTGATGACATTCCTGAAAAAGTCATTGATGACATTCCTGAAAAAGTCATCGATGACATTCCTGAAAAAGTCATTGATGACATTCCTGAAAAAGTCATCGATGACATTCCTGAAAAAGTCATCGATGACATTCCTGAAAAAGTCATCGATGACATTTCTAAAAAAGTCATCGATGACATTCCTAAAAAAGTCATCGATGACATTTCTAAAAAAGTCATTGATGACATTCCTGAAAAAGTCATCGATGACATTTCTAAAAAAGTCATTGATGACATTCCTGAAAAAGTCATCGATGACATTTCTAAAAAAGTCATCGATGACATTCCTGAAAAAGTCATCGATGACATTCCTAAAAAAGTCATCGATGACATTTCTAAAAAAGTCATCGATGACATTCCTGAAAAAGTCATCGATGACATTTCTGAAAAAGTCATCGATGACATTTCTAAAAAAGTCATTGATGACATTCCTGAAAAAGTCATCGATGACATTCCTGAAAAAGTCATCGATGACATTTCTACAAAAGTCATTGATGACATTCCTGAAAAAGTGATCGATGACATTCCTGAACAAGTCATCGATGACATTTCTAAAAAAGTCATCGATGACATTCCTAAAAAAGTCATCGATGACATTTCTAAAAAAGTCATTGATGACATTCCTGAAAAAGTCATCGATGACATTTCTGAAAAAGTCATCGATGACATTTCTGAAAAAGTCATCGATGACATTTCTAAAAAAGTCATTGATGACATTCCTGAAAAAGTCATCGATGACATTCCTGAAAAAGTCATCGATGACATTCCTAAAAAAGTCATCGATGACATTTCTAAAAAAGTCATCGATGACATTCCTAAAAAAGTCATCGATGACATTTCTAAAAAAGTCATTGATGACATTCCTGAAAAAGTCATTGATGACATTCCTGAAAAAGTCATCGATGACATTCCTGAAAAAGTCATCGATGACATTTCTGAAAAAGTCATCGATGACATTTCTGAAAAAGTCATCGATGACATTTCTAAAAAAGTCATTGATGACATTCCTGAAAAAGTCATCGATGACATTCCTGAAAAAGTCATCGATGACATTCCTGAAAAAGTCATTGATGACATTCCTGAAAAAGTCATCGATGACATTCCTGAAAAAGTCATCGATGACATTCCTGAACAAGTCATCGATGACATTTCTAAAAAAGTCATCGATGACATTCCTAAAAAAGTCATCGATGACATTTCTAAAAAAGTCATTGATGACATTCCTGAAAAAGTCATTGATGACATTCCTGAAAAAGTCATCGATGACATTCCTGAAAAAGTCATCGATGACATTCCTGAAAAAGTCATCGATGACATTCCTGAAAAAGTCATCGATGACATTCCTGAAAAAGTCATCGATGACATTTCTAAAAAAGTCATTGATGACATTCCTGAAAAAGTCATTGATGACATTCCTGAAAAAGTCATCGATGACATTCCTGAAAAAGTCATCGATGACATTTCTGAAAAAGTCATCGATGACATTTCTAAAAAAGTCATTGATGACATTCCTGAAAAAGTCATCGATGACATTCCTGAAAAAGTCATCGATGACATTCCTGAAAAAGTCATTGATGACATTCCTGAAAAAGTCATCGATGACATTCCTGAAAAAGTCATCGATGACATTCCTGAAAAAGTCATCGATGACATTCCTGAAAAAGTCATCGATGACATTTCTAAAAAAGTCATTGATGACATTCCTGAAAAAGTCATCGATGACATTCCTGAAAAAGTCATCGATGACATTTCTGAAAAAGTCATCGATGACATTTCTAAAAAAGTCATTGATGACATTCCTGAAAAAGTCATCGATGACATTCCTGAAAAAGTCATCGATGACATTCCTGAAAAAGTCATCGATGACATTTCTGAAAAAGTCATCGATGACATTCCTGAAAAAGTCATCGATGACATTCCTGAAAAAGTCATCGATGACATTTCTAAAAAAGTCATCGATGACATTTCTAAAAAAGTCATCGGTGACATTCCTGAAAAAGTCATCGGTGACATTCCTGAAAAAGTCATCGATGACATTCCTGAAAAAGTCATCGATGACATTTCTGAAAAAGTCATCGATGACATTCCTGAAAAAGTCATCGATGACATTCCTGAAAAAGTCATCGATGACATTCCTGAAAAAGTCATCGATGACATTCCTGAAAAAGTCATTGATGACATTCCTGAAAAAGTCATCGATGACATTCCTGAAAAAGTCATCGATGACATTCCTGAAAAAGTCATCGATGACATTCCTGAAAAAGTCATCGATGACATTTCTAAAAAAGTCATTGATGACATTCCTGAAAAAGTCATTGATGACATTCCTGAAAAAGTCATCGATGACATTCCTGAAAAAGTCATCGATGACATTCCTGAAAAAGTCATCGATGACATTCCTGAAAAAGTCATCGATGACATTCCTGAAAAAGTCATTGATGACATTCCTGAAAAAGTCATCGATGACATTCCTGAAAAAGTTATTGATGACATTCCTGAAAAAGTCATCGATGACATTCCTGAAAAGGTCATCGATGACATTTCTGAAAAAGTCATCGATGACATTTCACTTCAAACTGAAAGAGACTCAAAGATAATTTTAGGAGTTTTAAATACATACATATACCCAAACCAGGTGGTAGTAAAGTTACTTGTCTTTCAATTGATATTTGCGAGCCACCCTGAATGCTTATTTGCACTATATATAAATTTAACACCCACTTAACTCATTCGAAAAGAATCCAATATAATACACACACGCACATACACATATAAACACCCCCAGACAGACACACACACACACGCAAACCCACACATACATAGCCAGCTGACGTCAATGACTGACTGACTCAATGCAAAATGGAATGGAGAAATGCAGTCAGTAAGGTTGTTTTGATGACAGGCCAGACTTAATACACACACCCACACAGTCACACATACCCACACACGCACACACACACACAATTATACAATATAAGCAAGCTGGATGGGGGGTCTCAATGCATTGAATCGAGTCAAGTTGAGTTTCTGCCAACATCAGCAGCAGGCAGAAGCCAACAGTAAATGCAACTGCTGCATACCCAGCAAGAAAGATAGAGACAGTGAGAGAGGAAGAAAACGAAACAGAGAGATATACATATGTGTGTATATGTATTGATTAAATGAAGATGACAACAATGATTGACATCGTTGACTTAAGTCATTACATATTGTAGGCAAGTTGCAGCATCTGTAAGGATAATGCCATGCCAGTATGGCCAGGATTCACAAGGATGTTGCTTAACCCATTCAACCCATTTGGTGTCTTTGTTTCACAGTATGTGTCAGCCATGTGTATATGCGTATGTTATCGGTTTTATGTGTGGGTGTCTGGGCGAGAGTGGGCAATGTGTGTGTTCGATGAGCAAACAATATGAAGGCGCTTAATTTGTTTGAAAGGCTCAGCAGGACAACAATGAATTGAATTCTCTCCTTCTCGTTAAAACTTTTGTCTCGCTCTCTCACAGTTTCTTCCCTACTCTTTCTAGTAAATTAATTATTTTTAAATTAAATAAAAACCAGCAAACGCTCTCATTCTCTCACCCTCACTCTCTTTCCCCTCAATTTCCTTTTCTCAGTTGCACACAGACACACACCCATACACATAAATTTCTCACGCAATAAATTACAACAAATAATTGCCAATTCAGCAGCAAATAATTTATATATGTGACACACACACATACACACACACAGGCACACACACAAACGCATAATTTTTTCTTGATTTTGATACTCTTAACCGAAATGGTCTATCAATTTTATTGAAAAATACATGCAATACAAACTAGACGATAAAAATAAAATATCTTAACTGATTTGTTACAGCAAAAGATTTGATATTAATCCATGTCAACAGATTGCAGATGTTAACAGATTCAATGACAGCTGTTTGCAGTATATTTTTAAATATTAAGTATACGTACATATGTATTCAAAAATATTCTTTCAATTGCCACCTAGTATGAAATCTTTTTATTTAAATCCAAATACCCAAATGATTTGTTGAAAATTTTAGCTAGAGCTTATAGGGAATATAAACTTCGGTTTCGTTTTAGTTGTGTGTTAATTTTGTTTTTTGTTTGGTATGTCCTTTTACTGTTTCCCTCCTTCCATTTTTTTGTTCTTGTTTTTTTGGTTTTTGGCTTATTTGATTTCATTGCTTGTTTGTCGCTTGAGTTGTTTTTTTGGTCATAAAGATTATAATCTTGATGTGGTCGAGTAGGGGGAACTCAGTAACAAAAATAGGAACACCAAACCAAACCAAAAAAAAAAAAAAAAGAAAAACTGATACAAACATAATTCGGAATTTGTGTGCGAAAAAGAAAGCAAGCCAGAAATCGCATAAATTTCAGTCGCAGCTCGCATAAAATGCGCCGTCAGGCATAAACATTTTTCTATAAATATTTTCCTTTTCTTTCGACTTTTTTTTTTTTTTTTTGAAGAGTTATAGAGCGAATGTAGAGGCTGAGAAAATAGGGGCAAACGGCGGCGTGAGAGGCATAGGCACTTGTGAGTTAAGTGAAAAATTTGTGTGAGCCACAAATTGCTTTAATGTTATTACAAAAAATGATGAGAGTTACTTCTGCTTCTCCCACTTGTGTACAAGCATATGTAAACGTATGGGTGAGTGTATTATGGGTAAGTGTAATGTGTGTGTGCCAAGTTGGTGGTACTTAAGATCTAGCAAAAATATATATGGAAAAGTTTAGTGATTGACGAAGACTTTGAGTTAGTAAAGTTATTTGTGAGTTTAAATTATGTAAGTTCTTCAAATGATTAAATGAACGTACTCATTTTCAAGAAAATGTTGCTTGATCAAGATAATCTATAGATAATTCCTGCATATTTAATTTAATCGTGATTCCATATCAATCATTTTTCAATGATTTCTTCCTCTTCTTGGCTTTTTTGCTTCTAAGCCAATTTGCATTTTGTTTGCATGCAACAATTTGCTGCTTGCCATTTCCTATGACTCACACAGATGAGATGAGGAAGAGAAACTGTCTTGACGGCTCGTTCAGCCAGCTGAATAATCATAGAAAATAATTTCACATATCATTTGACATTTTATTATTATTTTCTTGTTAAATGCATTTTATGTAAATCTTTTGCCAGTTTATTGAATTTTTGTTGTTGTTGCCGTTGCCGTTGCGTCGTTGTTGTAAATGCATTTTTTCAGATTTATGAGAGGATAAAATATAAGTATACTATATTGTATATTGGCAATCATTTTTTCTCAATCATAAACATGTTTACCCAGGACAACGTGTCGTCCTCGCCCTTCCTATCGCTTCGACTCCTTCTATTCGATGCCTGCTGCTGGTGCTGCTGCTGCTGCTGCTGTTGGTCGAGTATAGAACAAGTCGTATGGGTATGTAAGTACTACGAGGCTGAACTAAGCTGGACTGGGTGCTGGGGGGAGTAGGAGTAACGTAAGGAAACGGAACTAACGATGCTTTCGATTCGTGTTTATCGCTTAAATTGCCCAAGCATCTTCTCTTCTAGGAAAAACGATGAGAAATAAAAATAAAATCAATAGATTGTGTTTAATAAGCTGAAACTGTTCTAGATAACACGTCCAGAGGACAGAGGATGACACCAGCCAGACAGACAGACAGACAGACAGAAAGATAGACGAAGAGGCAGGCAGGCAGACAGCAGGCGCTATAGCTAGGACAATGCCAGTGTCAGTGTTTTCTTTTTTTTTTTTTACCCACTCTCCCCTCTCTTTTTGACTAGCATTTTTATTGTTGTATCTAAAAACGAACTTGTATCTTGTATCTCTGGTATCTGGCAGATGCACGTGATGTGCATTTTAATATAATTTACTACCCGTTACACTCACATACATATGTACATCTATCTCCCTCTCTGTTACTATTACCTCGACTGTCTGTCTCTTTCTCTAATCAGGTCTGTTAGGCAAGGTGTTACCGGCTTTTAAATCCAATTTAAGTATCACTTTGGCCCTTTTTTCTTCAAGCTTTAACTCACCAATTTTCTTCTTTTTTTTTTGTAGTTGTTGTCATGTCAGTGTTTCGTTGGGTTCTTTATTTTTTCTTTTTGTTTTTCTTGTCTATACTCTACTATTTTTGTTTATTTATTTTGTTCGGTAAGAAGTAAACAAAGCATTAATATAAACAGGCGGATCGTTTTATGTAATCAAGCACTATCAATATCGATTTCAAAAACGATTTAATTAAAAAGGTTTCTGATATTTTTGATCATCAGAACTAAATAATGAACTTTTCGTGATAAATCTCAATGATTTTTCTTCTTGAGATTTTAGACAGATCTGAAAAGTTCACTTTTTGTAACAAACAATTCGAATTTTTTTATTTAAAATGTTTTTAATTTTTACTGTAAGCATCTTGACTCCTTTTTTTATACTTAAAAAGATTCAACAAACCCCAACACAGTCATGTGAAGCCTTTAAATTGCCAAAGTGAGAGATGAACAGCATTGCAGTGAGATCAGTAAGGATATAAAATTGCCGGCTTGCTTGAATTTGAATCCTTTAACAGATTTTTTTTGCTAAAGTTGTTCTTGGTTTTGCTAGAAGGTTCAGTCACTAACCCAGACAACACAAATACAACATTTGCCTTAGGCTAAAAACTCAACTGACCGACCGACCGAGCAAGCGAACAACCGGCCAGCTTCATGTGGAGATTCCCCAGAATGGACTGAAATGAATGAAAAGTGTGGGTGAGGAGAAAAACTGGTGGACTATGTACTGTTGGACTGAATTGGACTGGACTCTTTTGCCCTCTATTAGCAGCCTGTCATATTTTCAGCATGTTGCTCTTGTTGTTGTAGTTGCTTTTATTGTGGCTAGTGTTGCCATTTTTTATTATAATACCCTCTGCCCATATAGCCCATGGCCCGCACATCTCGTGCAACTTTTCGTTGTGTAGTTTTTCTTGGCTGATTCATTCTTGTTTAGTTTGCTGTTTTTTGTTTTGTTTTTTTTTTTTAATATTTTTTTTTTTTTGCTTTCTTTCTGGTTTGAGTTTTGCTGTTGCCTCGACTGCTGCTTCTGTGTGGCAGGCGTTGACCTTCCATTGTCATTTGACATTTTGTGGGCAGTTTTGAAGTGGTGGGTGCGGGTTTGGATTGTCTGCTACAAATTGAAGGCTATTAAAGCGTTTCGACTCGCTTCAAATTTATGACGGGATATAAAAAAAAGGCAAGGCAAAAGGACATTAAAAAAGAAAACAAGTTTGCGCAGAAAAAGAATACAAAAATTTACCAAGTTGAAAAGTTATTGAAATCTATAAAATAAGTATTAGTCCTTAATCGACTAAAAGTAAAACTAAATAAATATTTCAATGTGTTCTTGCACTATTCGACAACTAATTTCTTAAAGAAACATAAACCTATTTATATAGATATAAATCTATTGATGAAATTATTCTTTTAGGATTCATATATATAGATATTTGTATATTTTTATGCCTTTTTTGCTTTATCCAATTGGTTTGTGGGCTACTCAATTGCTTTTAGGAAATATTCATTTCACTTGAATGGCCAACAAAACCCAAATGGGAACATATATCTATAAATATATACATATTTCTATATTGTTTTTAACCCCGAAATAAATATATCTTTATTTTTTTTTGTTGTTCTCACATTAACATTTTGGCCATCTTGTTTTCACAGCTGCTCATCATATAGGACACACAGAAACCCAAAGCAATGGCGAGAAAATATAACCAAACGCAGTTATTTGCAGTAGTAGAAACGTAGATAGTAAACGGAGATAGATAGTTAGAGAGAGAGAGAGAGTGAAAAAAAAAACCCTTTTAGTAATTTTATACATGCCAGAAATATTGAATAACTTGCAAAAAGCGAAACGAATCCCATTTACAGGGATGAGCAACAGCAATAGCAGCAGCTCATCATCAAAAGCAGCTTCGTCCTTGAAAATGTTAAACCGAAATTGGCGTGGGAGCAAAAGGAAAAGCTTAAAGGGCAAAACCAAAAATTCGGAAAATAAGGAAAACATAAACTGTGAGAGAGAGAGAGGATGGGGGGGGGGGGGGGAGGGTTTGGTTGTTGAATGGGAGTTTTGGGCGGATTCAGACAAACCCAAACAGATAAACATAAACATGTTGGTTATTGTCTGCTTCAACTTCAGCTGCTCCCAGTTTTTCCGTTTCTCTTTCATTGTCATTTTTTTTTTTATGTTGCCCCTTATTTCAATCAACAACCAAAGCGGAATGAGGGAAGGGTGAGAGAGCAGTTGGTAAATGGGGAGGGAGGTGGAGGTGCTGTGGAAAGACAAACAATCAGTTATACCCCAAAAGCTTAATCGATTTTCACCAGGTACGAGCTGCGAGCTGCGAGCTGCAACAGCAGCAGCACCTCACCTCTCTCTTTTGCTTAAATATAAAAAAATGTTCCCCCGTTTCCCACACACACACGCGTTCAACAAGGAAAATCTTTTGTCAAACACACACACAACGAGTGGGAGATAAATATATATACATATGAAGGACTCATTCCTGCCTACAACTGGGGCAAGCATTAAAAAAGTAATTTGTTATTGTTTTTTAAGCCGCCGTAGGGTATCATTGTAACGAAATTTCAATATGAACACACACACACACACACACACGGCCAGTCCGTCAATTTATACATCTCTCGGTCCCATCCATTCATCCATCCATGCGTCAGTCAGAGAGTCAGTGGCAAGTATTTAAGACTGATTTCTGTCCATTCGAATTCAAATCAACCAAATAATGCTCTATATATGGGGAAATTTTTATAGAATTCTGGAAAGTAATTTTTAAAATTAATCAAGCCACTGAAAATTGAATTTACTTATTATCCGCGTGCTCTCAAAAGTATGCTTCACCATTTACATTTGTTCAAATTTCATTGCAGCATAGACAAAAGAAAGAGTATTGCATATCACCTGATTCTGATTGCATATTTTAACCATACTTTCAATTATTTCTGTGGGTTTTTTGTTTTTTTTGCAACCAAAAGTTTTTATTTTTCAAGAGTTCCTCTCAATGGAAACCCACAAAATATAATATTAAAAAAAGAGAGAATTAATTTGTTATATTTACTTTTCATTACATTTATGTGGGGAATTAAAAAGCTTTCTGTCCCTTTCCACTGAAAAATAATAATAATAAACACAAGGCTATACACACACATGCAAAGGCAGCCGCAATGTATGCTTCAAATGGCACATTAGCCTATGCATGGCGGGAGGTAGTCAATATGTGGAGGAAAATCGTCGCCATCGTCTGAAAACTCTTTCATTGATGACCCTAATGAACACCAAATATGCAATTAGCAAAAAGTTGAGTTATTTGCCATAAATATTTGTGGACAGCAACGAGAGGGATGTACAACAACAACAACCAATTTCAATTCCAACACCCAATAACAACAACAGCAAGAACACAAACAACAACACTGATAATGACCAACGAAAAACCTCCAAACATTTTGTATTGCCTGCTCATTGTTTGGGATTCGGTTTGCATTTTGCCAATTTGTTTTGTGGATTATGCAATTTATTTAGTTTAACTTTTGCATATGTGTATATACATACTTATATGTGTGTGTGTGTGTGTGTGTGTGTGTGTGTGTGTGCAGGGGGTCATGGGTTCTAAATGATAAATTCTATGGCCGCACGTAATATGGAAATTAAAAGCGCACAGGGACAGGCCACGGAATATACTTTGTTAAGGCAGACATACACAGGCGATAGAAAGAGAGAGAGGGAGAAACAGAAAGAAAGAGACAGAGAGTGCTCCCACTCTCTCCCGAGCGTGTAGTGCAGGGATTTAATTACTTTTCGGGTAAACCAAGAAGGTAACACTATAAAAACACTGTAAAGTCAATGGTCAAAGCTACCCCCTTCCTTTGCTTTCATTCCGTCTCTCTGCTAATAAAAAAAATAATCGCCAAGTGCAACGTAAAAAAAAAAGTTTAAACGATTTGCGGTCATACCACGAATTTGGTTAACGTTTGAGGTCACTATTTGGATTACACTTAGAGTCACAATTTGGTTTTAGGATTCCTTTATTGTTATTCTCTTAGAGCAACGGCTAAAAAATAGTTATTCTTGCGGAGTTATAATTTTAATTACAATTGGGACTAGATCTTTGTGTTTATCATTATCTTTAGACTTATAAAAAATTTCAAAGGAAAATTCTTTAAATAAGAACTTGTCTAATTCAATGTATTTTGAGTGCTCTTAAAACGCACCCAGTTTTTTTCGTAGTTTTTTTTTTTACCTTTATGCCGGAAGATAAAAGTGCGGAATGTCAACGACAATAAAACTGATTGCCCGGCAACTAACGTTTAATGGCCGATGGTCAAGCCTATAAAAGCCTCCCAGGTAACTAATTAGAACGCACACACGCACACACACACACACACACACGCACACAGATACACAATCATAAAACAAAATACAATAGAAATGGTCAGACGTCATGTGAAATAATTTGCGGCAACAATTTTAGTCGCTTATCAGTGACTACTTGTGAGAGAGCAAATAGTGTGACACGCGCATAAAACTAAAGACATAAAGTCGCTACATGAATGGTTAATGATATATAGAGAGAGTGTGGAAAGGAGAAAGATTCCAAAAGAATGTTGTAACATTAGCAGCATAAAACTAAATGGCATAAACGGCCATGTTTACAAGGGGCAACAGGCAAAATAGAAAGACTAGCGACCCGAGTGAGAAACGTTTTGGCCATAATCAAACAATCAGCGATGAGAGAAAGTTGATAACTCGTAAACCCCAAATTTCTTTATTAAGTTTTTGTGTTAGTAAGATATCTAAATTAAAAAATTAAACAATTATGAGAGTAAGCAGTACCAAATAACTTTACGTTTCCAAATCAATACAATATAAATTTAATATACATAGTTTTTGTTTTAGAAATTATTAAGACTTTGTAAAATATCGAAAGCAATAAATTTGCAAGTTTTTATTGGGAATAGACGAAATAATTGATCAGTAACCCTAGTACCCTAGTTGTAAAAACTACAATAATCGCATGCATTTAAAGGTTAAGGCATTGAAATTGCAGAAACTTTACCCCTAAAGTATGCATAAGAAGTCCACGAAATTGATTTTTTTAAAGCATATAAGGAAATTTAGAAATGTTCTGTGGATAAAAAATAATATTCCTTGCAAACATTGATTACCGACCATTTTTAAGTTACGAATTGCATTCTTTTAGGGACTTCAACGTTGCGTCCCTTTTTGCAGCCCTAGATCCTTCGATGCGACACTGCAATTTCATTAGATTGGGTAGTTCTAAGTGACATAATACACCAACTGGAAATACCATTAGGTTCTGAATCTTTCAATTGCAAATTAAATCAGTTTGAAGCTCTTCGGAAAAGACCATCAGTCTGATGGTTTACACTTGTAGCTAAAGCATGTGAGACCACGTGTATCTAGTTTCATTTTCATCTCTGTATCTAAAGCATTTTCTTTAGTTGCTATTTCAAATGTAAGTACACACACATAGAGAAATTTACCCACTCACATACAATCACACACACACACACACACACACATATAAAGAGCAAAAGAGAGAGAGGGGGAAGAAGAAAAATGCAGAAGCAGCTTCCGTTTGCTACGCTTCAAGTTGAAAATGAGCGTGTAATTAGAAATGTAAAGAGTCTTTCTGTCTCAACTACCATTTCTCCTCTCCAAAAAAAAAAAAAAAAAAAAAAAAAGAGTGAGCCAGTCAGTCACTTGCAGTGCAAAAGTCACGACTATGTTGTCGTTGTTGTTGCAATGGTTGTCGTTGTTGACGTTGTTGTTGTCGTCGTTGTCGTCGTCGTCCCCAGGAAATGTGCGCACGCAAAAGAAAATTGCAAATGAAAATGAAATAAAATGGCGCAAAATGCAAATATACACACAGTCATACACACACCTACACACACACACACACACACATAGACAGCAGCAACTCATTGCCTACGGCGGCGTATTTTTATTTTCCGTTTTCTTCTTTTTGCATCTCCTCCCTCTAGTTCTTCTCCATTATCCCCCCTATCCCCCCTATCCCTCTCTTTCCCTTTTTTGCAACAATGAGCAACATAAAAAGTTATGTATAAAAATCTTTTGCTCGCTTGCTACTTTTCGCTTGCATTTCCGTTACAAGGAAAACTGAATTTGCATGTGACATTTGCGGTTAAGAGGCAGATAGAAAGCTAGAGAGAGAGAACGAGGGATATAAAGAAATTGAGGTAGATGGAAAGGTATAGCTAGATACGTGAAATGGTGGCTGGAGAGTGAGAGCTAGCTTGAGCTACGTGAGTTAATAGAGCAAAAGTTTAGCAATGTGTGTGGGCGTGGTAGGGCGAAAATGGAAAAGGGAAAGAGTCTTTAAAGGCTGCACCACAGCAGCATCAAGTTATTTTCATTTTCTTTTGTTTTCTAAAATTGAATTGATATGGAAAACTCTGGTTAATTAAGAGTTGAACATGGAAAACTTCACACACAAGAAAATCTAATTTGTCTAAAGGCATTTTCATTTGAATGATTTATAACCGGAGCACAGATTTTCGACTGTAAGTAAATCCAATTACAGGAAAAATCTCATCTGTCCTTCTTTGAAATGATCTACAAAATGAAAACAATTTTGCCACATCAGATAAGTTGGAAAAGTTTCTAATTTGAGTATCTTATTTTTATTTACTATAAAATTGTCAAATTCTAGGTCCTGAAGTTAATTGAACCTATATTAAATAGAGGCATCAAGTTATATGATCAATTAATTTAAACTTACCCAAAATAAAGCGCAATTATTCGTTGATAAATTGTTTTCTTTGTCTTGAAAGATATTTGTAGTCTGCTTTTCGGCGACTTTTTATTATTATTATATGCCCGTTGTATGCCAGTTAATAGGCCAAATATTATTTATATGCTTATTATTTTTATTTGTAACTTTAATAAAGCTATAAATGTTATATGTATATATATATAGATATATATATTTGTGTGTGTTTATATATATATAAATAAATGGTTGTAGTTGTTGTTGTTGATGGATTTACTACGTTTGCGTTACGGTTTGACAATGCACAGGCAACTACGGATTTTAACTTGGTTTACTTGAATTTATTTTTTATGCATTTGCTTATTTATTTATTAATAAATAAATAACTATATATATATATATATATATATATATATGTTTGTCGCACACACGCAATTTTGCTGTTGGTATATTGTATGAGCTTTTATTTTTTACACATTCGCATTAGGCACTACATTAATTCCTGATGTTTTTTTTTCTTTTTTTTTATTATTTTGTCGTTTTAAGGTTTTAATATATTATTATTATTATTATTATTATTATTATTATTATTATTGTTATTTGATGATGTTGTTGAATTAATTTATAAAATATTTAAAAATCTATGGCGGCGCTTCGGCAATTTTAATGCAAGAAATATTTCGTTTTTGCTTGCTGTTGTTGTTTTTGTTGTTGTATTACTATATGTGTGTAAATAAATAATGACGTTTGTTAAAAACGCATTTCGGCTGTTTTTATTTTATTTTTCTATTTTTTGGCTAAAAATAAACGGGAGACAAACAGAAAAAGAGAAAGCAAGAGAGATGGAAAGTATTTTAAAAAGCTATAAACCTGAACAAATTTTCAATGCATTTTGTCATATTTTTTTTGTGTTTTTCGTTTTTTTTTTTTTGTTTTCCTTGTTTACAGTTACAACGAATTTTTTTTGGCACGCCCCCCAAAATGAACAAGGTGAGGGTGAGGGAGAGACATAGAGAGGGATAATAAACATGCAGCGAAACAATAAATTTCAACATTATAGCAACAAAATGTGCAATTAGCAACAGCAAAAACATAAATTTTCATTAAACAACAACAACGGAAAATAACAGAGGCAAAAAAACAAAAAAACACGTATACGCCATGTGTAACGTGTGATAATTATGAGCTTTAAGCACGCAGCTGAACAACATTTTCTGGTTTTTTTTTCTCCCCCTTCCTTTTCGCTATGGTTTGGGTTTTAAAATTTTCAACCGATTTGGTTTTGTTTTTGTTGGCCCAACCATTTTGATTTAAGTTCGAAAGCGAAAGAGCAACAGCAGGCAACAAGGAGGTCTTGAATCCGAAATCCTGCCCTTGCCTTCTCTCACGCCTGGATCTTGTCCTGTCAATGGCTTGGCTTTCCTGACGAAAGCAGAAAAGCAAAAAAAAAAAGCCAACCCAAGCAGCAGCCTTTCGACAGTTGTACATAAACTTTTTCTATAAATATAGAGCGAGAGAGAGGTATATCAACCTGAAGTGTCTACGACAAAAACAAAAAGTCAGCTGGCTGGCTGTTCCTGTGTGTGTATCAATGTGAGAGTTTAGTCAGTAAAGAAAGCAAACGAGCTAAAATAAGATGAAAAACAACAACAAGGACCAAGAGCAATGATGAGACTTGACTGGGCCAACGAAAAATGAACAAAAAAAAAATAAATAAAACAGAAAAAAAACCCCTCTGAAAGGGTGACAAAAAAAAGGGGCTTAAATAGTCTTGCTTCTAACTCCTTTAACCCAAAAAATATATCAAAATTCAGCAAAGTGTAAAGGTGAAAAGATTAGAAAAAAGCCATAGAAAAAAAGGCAGCTAGCTTTAATGCTAGTCCAAACGATCAAATGCCAGCACATCTGACACTTGTTGCTGTCAGATTTGATGACTATATTGCCATGAACAAACAATCCTCATAGAATTCAGAATTATGCTCACCAGCAACCAAAAACCAGCACAACAAAAAATTTTCCATAGTCCTTTAAAAAGTTCCCTTCACTTCAAATGAAGTTAATTGAGCAATTTGAATTGAATAAATCAAGTGGGGAAAAGTAAGCCAGAATGTTGGAATTAATTAGAAAACTTTTAACCACTCTTAGCTTTATATAAAGTTACAAACTTTTTTTTCTTTTCTTTTTCTAATAATCAATTAAGTCCTTATTGATTTTATATCGATAAGTGGGTGGGTAAAGCGCAATGGAGAAAAAGAAGTTTGTTATTGCCTTTTGACAGATATTTTGGCGGTTGAAGCTGTTGTTGAAGTTTTTTTTGTTTTTAGATTTTGACTTGCTTTTTTTTTTTTTTTTTACTTTTTCTTTACCATTTTCCCAATGATGACTTGGCTTCTGTGTACAGATGCCTGAGTGCGTCTTTTGCTATTTACAAACGCCTACAAAGCAAGAGCCCGCCCTTGCCCTATACTCATCACACTTTTATACCAAAGGCAAACACCCAGCCTAGTCGTCTGTTTTATAATTTTCACAGACGTCGCCTTGGATTTTCCCTCACACACAGAAAGGAAAAGACACACACACACAAAAAAGAGGCAGCGCATGTGGCCATTATTTATGTATATTTTCACCTACATTTATTTTATTTATACGAGGAAGAAAGACGAGAAATAAAAGTGGAAAAAAAAAGATAGAAAGAAAGCAAATGCTGGCTGCTTGGTTTGGCTGACTGAAAGTGTATGAAGGCAGCTGTGTGTGAAAGTAATAGAGCAATACCTTAGAGACAGACACCCTGTATGGCATACACACACACACACAAACACAAATATATACTACGAACATTATATAGATTGTGTTTATATATTGGTAGGCTCTTGCTAGGTAGTTAGGCATCATCTTTGTGTGTGCTGAAGTCGTCTTCTTCTAGGCTATAGGCCGGCTGTAGGCGCTGCTGCTTGACTCAATAAAGCGTAAATGGTAACAGCAACAACTGTTGTAAGCGAAAAAAACATAAACTAAACTAAAATAAAAAACACATAAAAACAGAAAGAAAGACAGAGAGAGACAGAGAGATGTGAAAAAAAGAGCAACATAAATGCTAAGCTTTTGCCGACAGTCGACAGTCAGTCGTGTAGGCCATAAAAACTTTTCCTCCAGCCAAGCGAAAGTGGAGAGAAACAGCAGACGAAAGAAGATGACGAAAGATGAGGGTGACGACAGAGTCAACCGGGATGGCGATGTTGTTGTTGTTGTTGGTGTTGGTGTTGGTGTTGACGGTGGTGGTGGAAAGATTGTTCAAATTATTGTACATGAAAATTAAGTGAGTTATGTTTATGTTATTTGCATATATTAGATTTAATTTTTACATTATTTTACACAAAGTGGCAAATGCAACGACCTTGACCCAGCATAAAGAAAGCCAAGCAGCAGCAGCAAAGAACTCGGAAATATTTTACATGGAAAAATGTAAATCCTTTTGCTTTATGTGTGTATGTATATATAAAGTTAGGATTATGAATAGCCACATTTCAACCTTTTTGACTTTTTGTTGTATTAACAAAATATTATTAAAAATTTACTATTTCTCAATTTTATGCTTCTTTCTTTATACTCTGATGTTGTGATAAAAAAAAATAATTTCAAAATCATTTGTACACTATTTTATTAAAACAATAAAAACTTATTCCATTCCAAACATATAAAATATGACAAATGGTTTCAAATGAAATTTTGTGATTTTTAAATCATTATAGAAATATCAAATTATGTTTTAATCATCCATATACACAAAAAATTTCATTAGAGGAAAACAATTATTGATCTATCATCGATATTTATCTTATTTAAAAAGGGACAAAACAAAAGAATATGATAACAATATGCTGAGATTTCGAAATTTTGTATATTTCAAATTAAGAGAAACTTTTAGTCGTATATAATAAGGATCTTTGGTGAAAAAGGAATATGTCAACAATCCAAACAATCAATTTTTTTCCATTATATTTGTTTATTAGTCCTTCTCTTTTTGTTGATTTAGATAGAATGATTCATTATTTTATCTGCGCCTTTTCCCAATTTGTTCTTACAATCGTTGCAGAACTCAGATATGGTCCTGGATTCAGTTGTAAAGATTGAAATTATGATAATTAAGCCAGATTAGTGCTTTGAATTTTCTTGCTTTTTGGATGCTTTTATAATATTAATGTAACTCTTTATAAAGCCATAATTTAGCAAAGTATTTTAAAAGTCCTTGCACAATTCTTTTTTCTTGTTTGTTTTTTGGTTCAGGCTGTAAACAAAATTCCACCACCAAGTCTTGGGAAAAGTTAAACAAGATTTGCTTTCTTCTGTTAAGAGTTGAGCCGCACTTTAGTTAGATTGCCCATAGCCCTCTAAAACTAGTTTTAGATTTTAAATTTATGGCAAATGCCATGTCACACAACACACACACACACACACACACACATACACAGAGAATGAGAATGCGAAAGAGACAACTGACTAGGATTCACAGCTCAAACTCAAACTCATCCTCAACTGCCAGTGGCATTGCCGTATACGTTTCTCCTCCTTTTTCTCAGTTTATTTTCTATTTTTTTTTTTTGTTTTTGTTATTTATCTCGCTTGCGCTTTTTTGCAACGAGGGCAAACCACACACACACACACATGCACAGGGATATACACACATACATACATATGTAAATAATCTCAAGGCGTGACAAGTGCAGGCAGCCGTATGGCCTCCAAGTCTTGTCTCATGCACAAAAAGAGAGAAAATAAAAAATAGAAAAAGTACAAAAAACTTTAACTAGATGCATACATAAATTGCGCTCTATATATTTATGCACCGGCATATATGCAAATGCCAGGGAGGAGGGGCCGGGGGTCGGAGGAGCAACAAAGTCTGAGGTTGATGGAGAAGTTGCGGGAGCATCTTTGTAATTTGCTTATTACTATTGTTGCTTCTGTTTCACAGTTTCTCTTCTCTTCTCTTCTCTTCTCCTCTATTCTGTTCTGTTATGTTTTGTCGCTCTGCGGCACTTTTTATTTTTTGTAAGCTCTATATAGATTATATATATTCTTGTATTTTGTGGTTACTTTTGCCTGAACCGATAGGAGAAACGATAATAAAAATATAAAACCTAGAGTTTAGTTGACTGTTTCAAGCACCAACAAGAAATTCCTTTAAAGCATTCAGAGCGCAAGTCTATGGAAAAAGATAAATCTCCAAATTTTATATTGCATACTTTTGGGAAATAATGTAGAAACTTGAATTAAGAATAAGATTAATGTAACTTGTTGATTTGATATTTAACCAAGCAAAATTTAACATATTTTGCTGGTCTTAATGTTGGACATTGTTTGTTTGCTTTTTGGCTCAAACCATCTTTAGCTACTTCGTCTTATCCCAATTAATTTTGGTGAAGTTTTTAATTTACATTTTTGTGTATGCCAGATGCAAGAGCATTAACAAACTGCCAACAGCAACAATAACATCAACAACAACAACAACAGCAAAAGCAACTGCCAAACTATAAGTAACTTTTTCCGTTGCACATTTTTCATCTCTTCAAAAAGCCGAAAAAAAGGCAACAAAAAAAAAGGAAATACTATAAAATAATAAAAACAAAAAAAAAGAATGTTCAATGAGAAATTAGCGCGCAAAAATTGTTGTTTAAAACGTCAGAGAAAACGAGCGAGATAGGGAAGGTGTGAGTGCGGGAGGGAGATGAAATCTGAGAAACTGTAGCGGAAACTTGAAGAAAATCAATAAAAATGTGGAGGAGTTTTTAAGCAAAAAACTTTGGCAATGAAGTGGTTTTTGGGGTTTTTCCCTTGAAAATTTTTTGGTTGATTATTAAAATATTAAGAGTAGAAGAGTAGTATAAGAAGAAGAGGCAAAAGTCAAACTAGCTTTGAAAAAAAAAAAATGGAGGGAATCAACAAAATGAAAGTTTTCTTTTATTTTTTCATAAAAGTTTGTGTTATGCGTTTTTATTTTATCATATATAAAGTATATAAAGGTATATATTTTGTCGCATAAATATATGTAAGCAAGTATATAGAAAGAGCAAGCCGACAGGAGCGCCACCGTCATCTCCACCTACAGAAAGCATCATATCGCTCTAACCACAACGGGGTAATGAACTCAATGTGCGGGCCAGAGCCCAGAGGCTGGGAGCTGAGACAGAGACGGGAGAGAAAGAGTGAATGAGAAAGAAAGAAGCCGCCAGCAGTTGGGCAAATGGAGCGAAGTCGAGTCGAAACTTTCAGTGTGTGGGTGTCAACAATTGCACAGCTGGGCACACACACACACGGATATATATAAATATATATATATAGAGAGAGATATAAATATATAGAGAAAGGGAATATGTAGCAGAAATAACAGTTATAACAGTTAAAAGAAACAGAAGTAGCCACACACACACATACACATACATATCCAGAGTGAAGACAGAGATTCCCAGTCTATTGCTTGGACAACTTTAAAAACTTGGCTAAACAAAAATTGTCAACACTAGCAGAGAAAATGCTTAAAATGTAATCAACTTTTCTTCGTTTTTCCTCTCCATCTTTCTCCATCTCTTCGTTTTTTCAGTTTTTTTGGCTGGATTTACTTTATATTTATATGAAATTTATATGCTTTGCACTTTGACTTTAAGCTGCTTCCTTCTGACTTTGAATCGATGATAAGCAAGTAAAACGAACTTGTTGAGAAGCAAAAGCAGTTGGCATTTTTCTTCTCTATGTCATTTTACTTTTCTTTTTTTTCCCCCTCTTTCTCCAAGAGCAGCAAGCAGAGCGTATGAGTAATGTAGGTGCATATATAAAACAGAACGAAAATCGAGTGTGAAGTTGAAAATAATTTATAGATAATAGATATGGCGATCTTGGGCAATAGAAAGATGTCTATATATGTGTATTACCAACTAATGCGGCTTTAGTGGTTGGGCAGTTAGTTTGTCTTGTCATGGCTTATAATAGGATTTAATCTGTGGACTCACACAGACTTATTCAAAGTGATCTCAAGAATTCTTTGTATATGGGTCGAATCCGAAGATTTTTCATCGATCGTGAAATAGGTTAAATCAAATGGAAGATCAATTCTGAACTAAAATCATAACTCTAATGCGTTTTGGGTGGGTTGGCCTATATATATTATTGATCAGCATCAAAACGTTCTCTCTGTTCATGGACAGCTTAAGACTAGAGTTATCAAACTTTAATATACAAAATTGCTTATAGAAATTTTTCTCGGCAGGACGAGTTTATTTCTTTATTTTATGAATAGAAGTTAGGAATTGAGATTAAGAAAACGATCTATGATTAATTATTACTGAAATTTATATAAAAAAAGCAGGAAAATAGGGCAGACCGAGTTGAATAATATCTTGCATCGCAAAAAACAAAAAAAAAACAGCAGTTTTTGGAATTTCGAACCAACGTTTGAGTATTTGCTTAACAGAATTTACATATTGGATGCTTTGTTTAACATTTGTGATTTCTATTTTATTACATCTTCTCTTAACATGTCATTCAATGGCCAACCAATTGTTTACATTTTATTACGCCAAGCTGTTAAGTTAGTTTAAGGCTTTCGTCCTTAAATTCCCCCAAACCCCATAAATGGTATGGTTCAATCAATTTCGTTAAAAATATTTGCCTATCAAATCAAACTCAACTGTAGGCAACTGTGAGACCAATAAACTTTTTTATACTTTTGTGCTTTATCGTAAAAGAGAGGTGGTCTAGGGTGTGGGAGAAGGAAGAAGGTCCCTTATAAAACTGAGGAGGCTATTAAAGTCCCACGTTACCCTGGCCAGGGACAAACCACATTTTGACCACAATGGGGCTAAAGTTGGACAAAAGGCAACAAAAAGTTGACTTTGCCTGCTTTCTATTTTGGGTATTATTAAAATTGCATATTGGCAGAGGCACACACAGACACACACACTGACCCACACACACACACTTTGGCATGTGTAAATTGAGCAGTTGACTAGGTGAAATAGCTGCAGTTGATGAACTTTTGCCCAAAAGCCATTAACAAATACTTGTCGAACGTTCTAATTTTAAATTTGATCAAATGAAAACTGAACACTTTCATGATTGTGACCGACAGTTCGATGAAAGGCCAAAAATTACACACACACAAACAGTCGAAAAACAAAAAAAAAATCAAATTGATAAGGTCAAATGTAGACAAGGATTGACACAATCAGGTTAAACGCTCTAAAAATAATGAAAATTTAATGAAACCACTTGTCATAACCAAAATGGACATATCATTTTCTTGAAAAACATTGACAAATTTATTGTTACAATTATATTACATTTAATATTTTTAAACTTAATAAGAGAAATAATAAACAAACCTACCAAGGAACTTCAGTTTTATTCGCAAATTAACATTAAATTCGTTAACTTTATCACATCTTAGTAATTCATCAAAACATTAATAATTGTTTATGGAAAACATTGTGTTCAGCTAAGCTTGAATAGAAATGTGTGCCAAACATTGAAACTACTTTTTTTAAATATATTTAATGAGTTATTATTTATGTTGTCATTTAATAAAAAACTTTTGAAATTCTGCTTTTTATTTTCCAATTCAGCGAATTTGGGTTTTGTTCAAAGGGAAACGCATTAAGCAATAAAATAAAAGAAAAACTTGGGAAGTTGAAAAGAAATATCAAATGCATCAAAATTCGTTGTAAATTCATTTTCAAATAATTCAAATTGTATGTTTTTTGCATTACATTTTTCAATATTTTTGTATCAGCTTTTCAAAACTTTTGAAAACACTTTTATTTTATACAAATTATAGACACGCACCGAATTAAATTATATGGGGAAATTTTCGAAGAATTTGTATAAATTTTTTTATATTATTAATTAATTTATTCTTTAAATTTTTTAATCGACGACACCAAAAAAAAAAAATAATAAAATCGAAATTAGCTGCAAAAAGTATGCAACGTAACGCGGACCCAAAAAAAAAACCAAACAAACGACGTACAAAAATTTGAGAAATTTTTGGAAACGGCGACCAACAAAAACCAAAAAAAAACGTACGTGAAACGTAAGACGTAGGACCACACACACGGAGGATACGCAATACGGCAAAACGACAATGTGCGAGATATGGCGACGACGACGCGATGGAAATGTGTTTACAAAGCGGCTTTAGCCACACAACTGAAGCAATGGACACACAGGATGCCTGCCATGCCGCTGAAGACTCGAACGCCAGAGCCAACATGGGGAATGAAATGGAATGGAACTACACTGAACTGAACTACACTGAGATGAAACAGCGGCACGGCACCAAGGCACGAGGCATTCAAACACGAAGTCAGAACATCTGTTCGAGAAAGAGATGGCAACAAAAATACAATGAAAACTTGGTTAAGGTGTGATGATGGTAGCGGGAGGAATAGATGGTTAGATGGTTAGACAGGGGCAGCGGGTAAAGGTTTTATATTTTTTTTTTCGCTTTTGATTTGGCTGGCTAACTAACCTACCGCAAAAACAAAAACCACAACAATAAAGTGTTGAAACATTAAACATAAACGCAAAATAATGAGAAAGACGCAATAATAATAAGAATGAAATATATATTTCATTTATATTTTAAATATGTATTTAGATTAACTATGCAAGTTTGTTGAAATGCTTGAGGAGTTCTTTGAAAGATATTTGGATAGATTTCGGGAGCGCCTGCGCTGCTATTGAAAAATCAACAAAAACCGAAAACCCGAGAAAAAAAATACAAAAAATTGCCTAAGCCTCGGCTCGCAGAAAATAGGCCTAAGCGAATCAACATTAAGCAAAAGTGCAACATACAAAAGTTTTTGGCGTTGAACCTTTGCCAAAAACACGACAGGAGCCCGTCAGGATCCCGACCGACGACCAGAGCGACGAAGGTAGCTCTAAAACGCTGACGTAGCATATAAGTGCATAGCCGCTGCCATGGATGAAGAGAACGAAGTGGAGCGAAGAACCACACACACAAACAGAAAACGGAATATGCAAAACAAAAACAAAACGAATAAGAACGAAGGGCAAAGCAAGAGGCAAAAAGCACGTGGCCCATCCATACTTGAGTGCCGGCTAAATATGTGCTTGTATTCGTGTGTGTGTGTGTGTGTGGCTGTGTGTGTCTTAGGGGTGGAGTATAAATTTTAACTAGGGGAGAGAATCATAATATTAGTTTTTCCAATGGCTTTTGTAAAGCCAGTTGATTAAGATGTAAATAAAAATTTTTAGAATAAAATTTGCAAAGGATATTTCAAGTCCTCTGAAACTGCCTACAAACCAACTAAGAAACAAAAAAAAATTATTTATTAGAACTAATATTGGAGATTGTGTCAAAATACGTAAAGAGTAATACTACTTATTATGTCTAGAATAAAATAAATTAATATATTATTTATCCTTCTATTATTAATCAAGCTTGAGTTTCACTTATTATTTTGAAATGATTTTGGTTCATTTAAATTGGACATTTAAATTCTATACAAAATAGTTTAAGGAAAGAACATATTTCTTTAAGCTAACAAGATTTCTCGTTGACGACGACTTGATCAGATTTGTATCAATTCATTAAAGTTATTTTACTTAAACTATTAATGCAAAAAGTCCAGTTCAAGATTTTCTCGCAGAATAAAAGATAAAGACATAATTTTTTGAACAAAAGGGCAATATGATGATATAATATTGATGAAAATTAAATATATTTTGTACACTTGATAAATGTTATCTTCAAATTGGTTGCAAATTTTTTACTCAATTTAGATGTCAGCCATTTGCACAAAGATAAATTTTCTTGTAATTGTGAAGGATATTTATAGTCTTACTGCACCACCTGGCGATTTCCTGAAAGTATCAGTGCCCTATTATCAACTGCTATAAATAACATATAAATTAAACAATGAATGCAATTGCCCTTGAAGTTTTAGCACAAAAGTTGTTATTTTTAACAACATTTTGAAGGACTTTCTCTTTGTTTCAATTGCAGTTTTATAGTGCTTCTTTATATGGATACATATTTATATGTATTTATATTTGCTGCTCATTCTTGTCGTGCTTCAATATTATTTATGATTGCAGTTTTATTTTTATTTACGGTTTGGTGTTTTTTTTTTTTTTTTTTTTGTATTTGCAATTATTTATTGTTGTTCACGTGTCGCTTTGCTTAATTAACTTGGACTTGTGTTATTGTATAATTTTAGCTGTTATTCTGCCGTGTCATGCATTTAATTCAATTAAAGTTGGACCTGCCAATGTCAGAACAAGGCAGAAACGAAAATGCATGATTAATTGCTTTTCAACCGCTTCGCTTTGGGCTTTATAGTGGTAAGGAGCGAGGAGGGTGAAAAAAAAAAAAAAACTGAACTTCAACTTTCATAATCAAATGGCAAAGGCGCGAAATGCACGCTACAAGTAGAGCAGCAAAAGAAAAGGTGAAAATTAGCATTAAGGAAAACTCAAGTAAACTGAACGAAAACAGTAAAAACAACAACAACGACAATAGAAAATAGCACAACAAAAAAAGGGCTAAGAAGGAAAACAAGCTAAATATTTACGAAAAACGAAAACGTTACCATTTTCTTTTTCTTCTCTAACTTCTCCACCTCCAAAGCGCCAACACGCAAAGTCTTGAAGGAGTTTGTGGAGTGAGAACTCAAAACAACTCATTTGCACACGCGACAACATTTTTAGACAGAACACCGAATTGAAGGGGAAATTATGAAAAATAACGACATTTGAGTGCCCTTCAAGTAGCCGGAAAATTACATTGTTACCGTTGTTGCTGCCGGTAAAAAGGGAAAAAAAAAATACTTACAGAAAGGGGCGACGATAATTAAGCGGAAAAATAACCGAATGAAATGAAAAGTCATCAAAATTATTACACGAAATGCTCGTTTCAAGGGGATAGAGGGTGACTCTGTATACAATTTTCTCTGGTCTCTTAATTTAGTTTCAATGCCAATTGAATGCTCTGACCTTAGTTGTATTGTGTATAAATAAAGAGTAATTAAGAACAAGTAATTATTAAGTGACAGTTTAATAACATACTTACGAACCTATTTTTATTAACACAATTAGTTTAAAAGAGACTTAGAACCCACAATAATATGGAATTAAAATTTGTTTAGCTTCGAATGGAAACACTATAAATAGGTGCATTTAAAAAAAAAAAAAGCAAAGAAAGAACTCTTTTAGTTCTTTGTTAAAAGGCAATAAATAAGTCTTGTTTGTTGGTGGTTTAATCTTTCTTTTTAAAGAAACTAAGTAGAATAGGTCACTAGAAACACATTTTTCGTTATGTCAACTGAGAAAAAAGTCGCAAGCGGAACCCTTTCAAACATTTTTTGTGTTTTTTTTTTTCTGACACCATTGATAGCATTTTTAACATCTTGTCAATCGAAAAACACTTGTTTCTTCTTTAATTTCACATTATCTCTGATTTCAGCTTCAACCCACATTTACTTTTCATTTTTTTTTTTTTTGCTGTTTTTTGTTTTTTGCACCCTTTACACATTTAGTCATCACAACGGGGCGTATGAGTAACATGTGTGACACATGTCACGTGACGCCATAACACATCATTTTACCTTTTGCCTGCTCATTTTTTGTTCTTTGCTTTTTTCGCAGCTCTCTCTGTCTCTCTCATTCCACAGAACAACGACGAAAAAAAACAAATAACAAGCATAATGACAAACAGAAGGAAGGCAGCGGCAGAGGCGGCAACAAAACAAAAAATAAACGAGAACCCACGGAAAAAACAAAACCGAGCTGAGTTGAGTCAAGTTGAGTTGAGGTAAAGGCAAAGTAAGACATTTTCGTGATAAGCGCACAGGATAACAAGTTGAACGTGACGAGCATGTGGAAAAACAACAGGAATATATAGTATAAGCTCGTATGTTATAAACAATGCCTCTCGCACACACACACACACACACACAGATACACTTGCACATATCTACTCGCACGATGTGACAGCAAGTGTCAGAGAGAAAAGAGAAAGAGAGAGGTAAAAAAATACAAAAAATAATACACAGACTGCTTTCTAGGACTCTAAAAAGTCGCTGATAACACAAAATGTCAGCCAAAAAATGGCGGCAACTTACTCTCCTCTCCCCCACGCCACATCGCCACCCCCTTCTTCCTTAACCGCTTGCCCATTCTCTTTCACGCTTTCTTTATACCACTTCTCCACTTTCACTTTTCATGACTTAATTTTCTCGTCGTTGTCGTCGTCTCGTCTCTTGACAGCAGCGTTAAAATAGAAACACACAAAAAAAAAAAAAGAAAACCAAAAACTAGAAGAAAAAGCACACTGGTAAACGAAGAATAAGAAAAGTAAGAAAAAATAATAATAATTTGTCGGCACACATAAAAATGAAAAGTTTTCTAGCAAAAATGCAAAAATGAGAGAGAGAGAGAAGGAGAGAAAAAAAAAAAGGATTACAAAAGACAAAATGCTTTGGGCCTTCTCCTCTATGCAAATGCTAACAACACAAAACAAAATGTAAATAATTTTTCATTACGTATACGCAGCGTATACACCAAGTATCAGCCTGTGGAAAAGGAAGACTTTTGAGCAAAAAAAAACATTTGGAGGCGGCAAACTTGGGCGCCAAAAACAAAATTAAAATAAACATCACAACAAGAATTTAGAAAACAGAAATTTATATTTTCTTCTGTTCTATTTTTATCGGTATTGACTTATTCAATTAAACTCAACAAAGTTTTTACTGTTAGCATGCTTAAATTGTTCATACGTCTTGTGAACAAATGTAAAAAATGATTCTCATAAAACTTTAGTTCATTTGTATACAGAACACTGACAAACAGTGTATTTATGCAAGTTTCCTTCCGGTATATATGTATATATGTGTGTGTGTGTGTGTGTGTGTGTGTGTTGGTGCTCGCATTTTTATCATTCTTTTGATACGGCGGCGTAGTACGTATTTTGCTGCAATATTTTGCGCTTCGCCTAAGAGCAACAACTTCTTGGCGCCAACAAGTGAAAGCATTCATTTTGCTTTCCCCCACAACCACAAAAAGCAATGTTTTTAAAACAAACGGAAGTTGCACTTGAAAATCAACAGCAAGGAAATACAACGAGTTTAAGGTAAGTTAAGAATTCAACGCTTAATTCTAACTTTTTTTGTTATAAACATCAACTGGGATAAAGTGAAATTCAATTTTTCATTCTGGTAACAAAAGACAAGGAAGAGGATGTCTTTTATCTTGTTCATATTATATATTAATAAATGTCTTGATTTATCTACGGTTTGTACAATTTATCGCATTGCTTATATTGAAACATATTTAAGACATTGCAATTGATATCAGTGTCAGTTAAATCTTTACATCAATCTAAGATATTTTTGCAATCTATAATCAAAATCCAATCTTTATTTGGCATTTCATTTTGCCTGCATTTAAATGTAATTCCATGCTTAATTTCATACCAATCTCTTTCCCCATCTCATCAAATATAACTCATACGCACGTTTGCACTTTAATAAACTCTTGCAGAGGAATATAAAAAAAATACAAAATTATATGTTAGTATAAATATTAAAAAAAAAAGAAACGGAAGAGAAAAAAAATGCTTGCCATGTCACATGCAAAATGCCTGTTAAAAAATAACCGGAGAAAGACGAGGAGAGGAGGCAGCCAACTGCCATTCAATCTTTGCAACTTATACACACTCGCACACACTCGTCTGATAAAAATTACAATCAGTTAACTCTCCTTCTTCCTCTCCGCTTTCCTCGCATTCAATCTCCTATCCTCGTCAAGCTAAAGCCAAAAAAAAAAACATACTGTCATTTTGCCATGCAATTTTTATTTTTTAATAAAAAAAACAGATTATTACAAATAAAAAAAGGCAGAGGACTTGATTAAACTACGGTTATGACGAAGTTTTTATACTCTTAAAAGTTGTCGAGAGGCTTTCGATGTTCTTTCTTTTTTTTTTAAATTTATATTCTATCTAATTCTAGTTCCAACTATGGAACTTTCTCTTAGTGAACTTTCTCTGTAGTAAAGGGTTTAGAGACTAAGCTATTAGGCTATATAGAATGCATCAGATTGAATCGACCAGAGAAAGAATAACGATTACATTAATAAGAATGAAGGCAAAACATATACTCAAAGTTGCAATCTGAAAATCAAAGTATATATGCCCTTATGCGACAAGAAAAAAGTATATAAAAGTCGAGTAAACTGCACACATGTTGCACATTTTTGTTTGCTGTTGTAGTTGTTGTTGCTGTTATTGTTGTTGGGGTAACATGTGATAGTCCTGATATGAAAGTTGGTTGGTTCGCTTCGGTTGGTTTGGTGTCACACTTGTAGCTGATAAAAATCAACAACACCAACAGCAGCAGAAACAACAACAACAACATCAACAAACCGCAACAATAACACAGCTGGAAATGACAACAATGCAAAATATTCTACATATAAAATGATTATCACAGGAATTTGTACAACAAGACCAAAAAGGAGCAAAGGAGCGAGAAAAGGGGGGGAAATGGGAAAGTAATGTGCCCAGTTGTTCACCTCCTTCTTCAGCCCCGCCCCTATTTATGAAGTTATGTCACCACTAGATTGTCTATATCAATAACATAAATGCTCGTTGATGGAGCAGGAAAGAACAAGGAGGAAGTGGCTATTGTTATATGTAATCAAAGGAAATATATACAGTTTCTTAAACCGCAAATCGATTTGATAACCCAATTAGGACAATATTGTTGTTGTTGTTATTGTTTGCAAATTGTTGTAGAAATGTAGCAAATTGTTGGGTTTTACTTTTGTTTTAAAGGGTTATGTGTAAATAATTCATTTGTAATATTTTCACATTTACATGACTTGAAAAACGAAATACTTAACTACTTTAAAATGAGAAAATAATTCCTTTGTAATATAGAAATAGTTTGATTCAAATTATTGCAAAATATATGTAATCAAGATATTAAGCAACGCCAGTAAAACAATGCATATATAAATGATTTACCAAAACTAGCACATCAAAAAAGAAAGATGTTTTTGATTTAATTCACCATTATTATTGGAGAGCTTGGGAAAACATTGCGAAAAAAAAGAAACCTTCATTCTTTGGCTTTTTATGTTGATTTAAATGAAAAATAAAAATTCGCTGATAAGGCTGAAATTTCAAGTGAATTGGTTATGGGCTTAAAAGAAACCAAAGCAATTCATAATGTTAACCAGTTTACTTAATTTACAGCTAATAATAAATAAAAGACTCTCAAGAAAAGCCCCATTAAGACAAACAGTTGGGAATGGATTGGTTGGGACCCCCGACGATGAGGAAAGCCATATTAAATATTGTAGGCCTGCCAGGACACATTAACTTTTTTGCAACAGAAACGGACAGGATAACGAACAGGCAGAACTCGTAGACAGAGGCAGGCACAAGTCGAGTCAAGTCAGAGTCAGAGTTGAGTTAAGCTGAGCAGGCAAGAAAATTATCTGGCTAAATGCCAAAAAATTATGCACACACATACACACACACATATGCACAGAGAAAGAAAAAGGGAATGAAAACGGACAGATAGACAGACAGACAGAGAGAAAAAGCAAGACAGTAGTTGGACAGAGACAAACGTGGCAGGACATGCTCTATGCACGTTTCGCGTGAGCGGCTCACGAAGGACACTCGAATCTCTCCCTACTAAAGTCACACACACACACACACACCACATACACTCACACAAAATAACCACAATTAGGATAAGCGACGCTAAAGTGCTGCAAAGTGCCAGCGGCGTTTAGTATGAGAACCGAAAAAAGTACGTAAAATTTTGGATGAAGAGAACTAAAAACACTTCGCCATGTTGGCCCGCTGCTGCAGGGCAAATGCCCAAAAAAAAAAAAAAAAAAAAAACAGAAAAAAGGAATTTGTGCAGCCTACTTCGCTTTTTTTTTGTTGTTGTATTTAAAGTCCAAAATGATGGGGTGGACGAAATTAACAGTTAGCTACAACAACCGTAAACGTGCTAACGCCATCGCCGCCAACGCCGCTGCCAGTTCTGAAAAACAAACAGGGCTGGCAAGTTTTTTTTTGAACCGAAAATCTTAAATAGTTACTAATAATTTTTTTAAAAAAAACTACTAACGAATTACGTTGTATGTTTATAATTTTAAAATCTTGCAACTAACTAATCACAATCAATTTAGATAGCATTCAGGAAGAAGTCAGGAAGAGGATTATTCAGAAAATTTATATACCAAAACAATTCACATGAATTTGGTAGACAATTTTCGCTCGTTTTAAAACTACCAAAGTAAAATAAGTTTATATCAGTTATAAGAACAAAGTTTTCTAGCATTTGCCATCCCTGATCAATCCAACGCGGCTGAAGTCAACCAAACCAAGTGGACTGACTGTTTGCCCAGTCTGGCGGCTGCTTTGGCCTGACTCGCTTTACCTACACACGGCTCGGCTCGGCTTTGCCTCTAACCCATGCACCTCATCGTTCTATGCCTGCCTCGAAGCTGTCTCTTGCTTTGGTCCTTTTGGGCCTATTAGCCTTAATGGGACTTTTGCATGCTTCACTACAACAACTCGCGCTGGCTGCTGTTGCTGCCGCTGCTATTGCTGCGGCTGGTACTGGTTCAGGGTGCTTAGTGTAGCTTTTCCTTCATTCTGTTTTTTAGAAGCTCAACTCGCTTGGCCTTTGGTATGAGCATTTTTTGCACGTCTTTGCAGTTTTCAATTATTTATGGTTTGTGGACGCTTTTGCATTAAAACTGCCTAAATATTGCCTTGGTCCTTCATCCTACTACTCGTAGTTCTTCTCTCCCTCTCTCTCTTATATATAGTTCGCATTTTCTTTAGGAGGGCACAGACAACCAAAATTGCCCAGACACAAATTATTGCTCTAGTGCATATGAGTCAATCTCTTTTTCGTCCAGCTCGTCCAGCCCGTCCAGCCCGGCACCAAACCACGGAGCACGACCATGACCAGTTTTCGTTTTAGTCGCTCTTGTCTGTTTATGTAAAACAGCTTAACACGCTTACACAAATTGCTTTATTTTCCCAAGGAAAAACACATATAATGTCTAAATTACAAAGTAAATATTGGTTAAATGTTCAGTTAATGTTTATTTATTAAGGCCTGTGTGCCCAGTTTTTGTTGTCTGGACATGCTAAAGTAGAAAGTTTGAACCATTCACTATGAGAAGAAAAAGGGTGTTCCTAATAGAATGATAACCAATTGCGCCAATTCTTTAGTTTAATAATTAATTTAACAATGATCTTTCAGACAGAAAAAGCAAATGCTTTTCAAAAAAAAAATGGATCCTTATTGAATGCCCATAAGTGCAAAATATGTGAATTTGCATTACAATTTCCAAACTTTATATCGCTTTTATTGAACTCATCTCTATAATTATTCTCAAAGTATCAAAAATGAAGAAAGATAGGGATAATAACTAATAAACCCACATAATAAATATCATACTTTTTAGGGCGAACTAAGATTTTTAGTTAATTTAGTAATTAAATGCTTCCAAAAAAAACGGAATTTCACTTAGCCAACAGTAGCTATAGACGTTAAATGTAGCATACTTTTTTGGGTAATTTTTAAAAAACTGAACAAAAAGCATAAAATGATTGATATCAAAAACCAAAAACCTCAAGAACTACAAATTAAGTAATTTACCTCTTTATTTTTATCTGTTTTTTACTTAAATTTATTGTCTTATTAAGCGTGTTAAAATTTTGTGCACGATTCTATATATGCATTTTGTAAACTCTTTAACTCATTCTCCAGTGTATTCGCTGCGTTGTTCTCAATTCAATTCTATCAACTTTGACCTCGACCACTTGGCGGCATAACTCTTGCCTCGTTATTGTTGCTGTCGTCATTGTTGTTGATGCTGCTTTTTCCCCACCATTTTGTCAACTTCTAATAAATTTGCAGTTGGAAAAATATAGCACCAACAATAGATGGGCTATGGCTCTAACCACTGAGGGTGAGGGGGAACAAAAACCACCAAAAACCCACCCACCACAAAGAGGTAACAAACAATGGAGCGCCATTTTGTAAATCAAACAAGTTTTAAGTACGCGAACCGAACCAACAGCAGCACCCACAAACAACAAAATATTCATGAACACAACAGCCTCATAAATAAATTGCAGCCACAGCGACGTCGTCGTCGTCGTCGTTGTAGTCTGTTGATGCAGCTCCAAACCCGCCCCCTTTTGCTACCCCTCATAGATCTTGCCACCCAAAAAACTGGGCACAAAGTGGCTTTGGATGCGGCGCGAAAAACTTGAAAATATGCTAACATAATGCAACCACCTAGCACCACCCAATCCTAGTACCACCACCCACAATGGCAAGCGAGGCAAATGCAGCATCAAGGTTTTATGATGCTTCGATTTCGTGGAATTAGCAATGAGGCAGATAAAACACAGGAAGACGACGACGACGACGACGGTGGGGTGCATCAGGGGAAAGGGCCGAGAGCCAGGGACAAGTTGAAGGGACAGGCAGGCAGAGGGCAGAGGCACAAGCAGAGGCAGGGGGCAGCATTGCCGTATAGGTCGAAGCTCGATATTTATTTGCACACAGTGGCAAAAGCAAGAAGCGAATTTTTAATATCACCTAGAGAGTTTAGTGGGTGAAATGGCAACTGTAAACTGGAATGGGAGTAGTGGTAGAAGGGAGAGTGGCAGTGGGAGAATTGGGAATGGGAATGGGTCTGAGAATGAGTGCCGAATGCATCATGCAGAGCCATCAAAGTGCTCAGGCTCCTGAATTATTTGTCAGGGAAAACGAGGCGAATAAAGGCAGCTGACTACTGCTGCTTGCTTGCTGCTTTCTCTGTTGCTTCTGGGCAAAATAATTGTTTAACCGAAAGGGAAAATTTATAATTTGCCAATTTCAATAGTTCTTACTTACTCCCCATTTGGTTTACCGACAAAAGAAACATTATTCTAAAGAGCATATTAAAGGCATATTAAAAATTAAAAAGTATTCAAGAATCGAGGTGAAAAACGAATCATACATCAACAAATAGATTCTTGGACTTAAACTGAGCCTTTAAGACATTTAATCAATGAATTAAAACTTTATGAAATTAATACCTAAAAGTTTAATCATCAGTTTTTATTTTTCAAGAAGAGGTTCAATTACTAAGAGTATACAAAAGTCAACATGAACCAGTTTATGATGCTTTTTTTGAGTCATTTATAATTTGCCTTAGTAGATTAGTTATCATTGAAAATTTATGACATCATTTTGGTCACACAAGAAAGCTACTTGGCCTTAAATTGAAACATATCTTTATATGTAGATGTAGATAAACTTATATATGTATATATATATATATATATATCTGCATGGTAAAAGTGTAAAATCTCTTCTAATTAATTTAAGCCACTGACATTGAAAGACTTTTGCTGAAATAGGATTAAATGCAATTTGCAAAACTTACACGACGATAGAAAGTTGGAGCGATAGACATAAAGACAGATGGACGGAACGACATGCTCAGCGAGGAGTAAAGAGATAGATAGATATACATGCATAGACAGGGGGAGTAAGAGAGAGAGAGAGAGAGAGACAGATAGAAGTTGGCGACAAAAAGCCATGAAAATAAATTATTTCAAGAATCAATTACAACTAATAGCATAGACCACTTGAAAATCAATTCAATTCACTTGAATGGCAGACATCCTTACCGTGCCAGTTGAACAGAAGTGGAGAGGAGTGTGGAGAGTGGGCAAAAAGCAGTCAGGTCACAGAAGAGTCACATTCTGGATAAGTTCAAGCCTGTATGGATGTGTGTGCCGACATTGGTTTATATGGCATAAGTGTATGTACACACACACACACACACACACACTTCCCCACATATGTGACGATTTAAGCTAATGCATAATTGATTGTAATGCCTTGGCAAGCCGATTTTCGGTTGCACAAGCAACTGCCTTTTGAAACTGAAAGCAAATTAACCAGGTAGGCTGAGAAGGGTTGTCTAACTGGCGCTGGCTGGTTGGTTGGCTAACAAAACGTACAAAGTTGATCGAAATTCCAAGTAGAACTTTGAGAGATTTATATTAGTGAAATGAAATTTCACAAATTTTCATGTGGCTTCATGTAGCCTCAACTCGCAAAAGGAAAAACAAAACCACTTGTGATCACCTTAAAGAAATCGAATGTTACTCCAATTCCCGATTTTCTCTCCTGTATCAAATTTAGCTAGAGATTCATTAATCGTGTTACTTAATATAATATAAAATCTATATGTATAGATTTTAAAAGAATGATAAAACTAAAATAAAATCAATGACAAAGAATTTTAACATTTTTATAAAGAAATTAATTAGCTTTTCATTTTATTAGAGATAATTCTTTCATCTTTTGCATAATTGTTAGTTAGGCGACTCCATTGGGGAAGTTATTAAGGTACTTCATTTAACTTAATCAACGAGATAAGTTTATAACAAAGTGCACAATTTCAATTTCCACAAAAAGTTTTTATTTGCTTGTTGGTTTATGTTTTAATTTTCTCGTTAAATTGAGTCAAAATTTATGCATCTATTTATTATTATTATTATTTCCCCTGTTGTTGTACAAAGTTTAGTTTCATTTTGAACTAAAAATCAGCCTTGGCAATTTGCTCAACTTCATTCTTGTACTCTTTTTCTCTCTATTTGCATCATAAATTTACCTTTATCCAAAAATTTTGACCATCGTCTTTTCCATTTTCCACTAAATTATTCCACACAGAGAAAAGTTCAATGTTTAGTTGGGTGTCTTGTTGTATGTGTGTGTGTGTGTGTGTGTGTGTGTGTTTGTATTCAAAATAACTCTCTTTTATAATGAAAACTCTATACCCACAAAACAGATACAGACACATAAACAGAAGTTTGCCCTCTCAGACCCGAAACCCACCACATCGTCCATAACCCCGTAGTTTCATCTATATATCCCAAAAGGTTTTCTCATCTCTTCGTCACTGAATTTTTGGTCACTTTTATATTTATGAAATGCATAAACAACAGTTGCCAGGCGGCGGCGGCGGCAACTTCCAGTCTGTGAGTGTCGAGTGACAAATGTGGAGTTTCTTTTTTTTTCTATATATGTATATATTTCTATACCAAGGCAAACTGAGTCGTTGAGTTATTTAAGCTAAACATGGATGAGGCTGAGAGACGAACGGACGAACAACACAAAATAGTAAACCCCAAAAATTTCTTGCTTGATATTGCCGACGTTTTAATACTCTCTGTTGCACTCGTTCTTCTCTATTTGGTTTTATTTTTAGAGTTGTGTATACGTGATATTTCTCCATTTAATTAAAGTTTTATTTGTGCGTATACGTGATATTCTTTATAATTTAATTCTTTATAATATTTTCATTATCTGGATCGACATGATTTATTTTATAATACCCTCTGTAAGAGAATACAACTGCTTTTGTTTTGGGAAACCAAAAAAAAGAAATGTACAAAAAGACGAGCAAAAATGACAGACAAATGCAGTGCAAATGTCAACTGCTTGCAATTTAGAAGCAAACAACTAAACAAAAAACGAAAACAAAAACAAATACAAAATGAAAACAAGGACAAAATGTGAAACCCAAAAAATCTCTCGCATCTCTTCTTGCTTAGCTTGCTGTCATTTAATTTGTTTATTAACTCGGCGCAATTAAGCCTTAATGAGCTGGAGCCAAAAGAGGAGGAAGAAAATAAAAAAAAAAAAAAACACACACACAGAAAAGAAACTCAAAAAAAAAAAAAAGACCAAAGAAAAAAAGAATTAAGAGTAAAGTTTCTTATGGTCATGCACTCGCTGTAAGAGGACGTGAGTGAGAGGCTGTGGAAAAAGTTTCTTTGGTCTACAAGAAACAAGTTGAAGCTGATGTTTCTCTGAGTCTGTTCTTCTCGTCTCGTTCTCGTTCTCATTCCTGTTCTTGTTCTCTTTCCCGTTCTTGTGCTTCATCTTGTGCTTGCAGCTGCTGCTGCTGCTGGCCAGCAGCACTAACCGCAACAACAATGTGGCAAGTGCTTTAGATGCAACTGCCGATAGAAGAAGGGGCAGATGGATCTGTGTAGAGACTGTGGACCACTTATTTTCATGGCGGGCATCCCGAAATTAATATCTAGTTTGTCACAGTTCTATATAATGCAGAACTATATTGAAGACGTAAAGTATTAACATTTAGAACAAGTTAATGAGAATTCCATTTACAATTAAACATTACAATTTGCAAATTGTTTGACTTTCTAATTAAAGCCTTCAAAAATGCAAAAACTAATTGATATGGATTTTCTTAAATCACTGAAAAAATCTAAAAAAATTAGAAAGAATATATTATTAAACTGTTTATACACTCTCTTTTTTATTATGCCATCATTTATTTGCAAATTAACTCAAAAGCGCTTAGCAAAAAGTAAAATAGGGGAAATAATGTCTCTATAAAAAAGAGATTTTAATACGATAACACCGAGTAGACTAACATGAAGACTCAGTTGTTTCTCAGAGTTTCTAATTTTAAACTCAAATGGCTAGAACTTAAATTTACCAACAGGAGCAAGTATAAAATTTAATGCATTTGCAGTAGAACTCAGTTGCTTGAGAATGGAACGCGTTTGCTCGCCTGCATTCCGATTTAGAGCATCTAATCTGTTATCTATTCCCGTTTTACAAAAATTTCATTTTGCGCCATTTCTTTTCCACTTTGCTTATTTCTGGGCCTGACGGAAATGCAAACGCATAACTTTTGTCAACTGCAGCCCCTACAACAACAACAACAATAACAACAACAACAACAAAAAATACGAACCGAAAAACTCAACTTCACTTCACTCCACTCCACTGAATTGCACCACCAACCAACCAACCAACCGACCACAAAATATGCTCAACGCAGTGCAAATTTTTGGTTTAGTTTACTACTCATAGTAGTAGTAGTCCTCCTCGTCGTTGGCTTTGGCGTTGGCGTCGACGTCGACGTTATCGTTTCAGTGCAACTTAATGTGTTTGCAGTCAGCGTTAACGTCGACGTCGACATCGAAATTAGAAATTAGTATTCATGCCCCACAGTGTCATTTCCGCGTATACGCGAGAGCAGTGCAACAAGAGAAAAACTTTTACCCCAACAAGTCAAGTAGAGTAGAGAGAGAGAACAGAACAGAACCGAACCGAAGAACAGAGACGGGAAGTGTGCAAAGGAGTGGTTTTGGTGTGGTTTCGTGTAGAGTAGAGTGAAGTAAAGTGGAGTGGAGTGGAGTGGAGTAGAGTAGAGTAGAGTTTGGGAGTGAAGGAGTGTGGAGAGAGATTGATATGCCAGCCAACCACCAGCCAACATGGCTGATTATGAAGTGCATCTTTCTCTCGGTGGATGCATCTGTATGCGTGTGAGACAAGTTCAAAATTGCCAGAGTTCAAGTTGCACAAGTGCTTAGTATGTGCGTGTGCGGGTGTCCCTGTATGTGTGTCTGTGTGAGTGTGGGTGAGTTTATGGCACAACTTTTTCATATAAATCCTTAATTATGACATTATTTTGCATATTCTAAAGTTGCCCTTTTTGGAGTCATGTTCATTCTTCTTCAAAGCTTCTTCTCAGTTTGTCCATGAAGTTTCCTCATATACGCGAAGACAATATTTCAAAATATTCTCGAAAAAATTATGAAACTATATTAAATTCAATTAGTTTTGCTAGCATTACAGGTAGATACATAGAAAACTCCTACACCTGACAGTTTTGCCACCTTTGTTCCAATGCCTTATTAAAGCTAATTAATAATACTTTTTTTTTCTAATTTGAAAATGTAAATAATGTCAGGATCCTTTTTTTGTTATTATACTAGTTCGCTGAGCTTTCTAAGAGCATCTCTCATCTAAGCGATTTGCGTAATTCATTTCATTTACATTCCTCTCTAAAAGATAAAATATTTTATCACACACTCCACACTTTTTACATTTGGGGAGAAGTCTTTTTGCTGGTTCGTCTTTGCTTTCATTCCGGTTTTAAATATCCGGTGGAATTATTCATTTGTCGTGTTTTTAATTTGCCGCATGAATTGATGTGTCCTCTCCCTTCCTCTGGATCCCCTCCTCTTGGAGTTCAATAAAAGAAAAGCGCATTAAGATTTTACCTCCAACCTCTGGCAACTGGGGCTATTAATTGAAATTTTTACCCTTAACCTACCATTTCCGCGTAAAGTTGTCAATTTATACATCTTGGCTTTGTTTTCGGTTTTTGTTTTTGTTGCTGGTCGAATTCCTGTAAGCGACACATGAGAGGTTTTTTTTTTTTTTTTGTTCCTGTGCAGTTTTTTGGGTGTGCCACAGAAATTTCAGCAGCCACGCCTTGCAGTTGCCTCCCTCAAATAAAAATAAAAAAGAAAACATAAAGGCGGAAAAAGGGCAAAAAAAAAAAAAAAGGAAAAACGACTCAAACAAAAGGGGAACAGACTTTTTGCTTGCCGCGTTCTGGACAGGCATATTTGCATTTGTTTTAATGCCAGGACGACGATGCTTAGGCCTGGTTCAACGATTTGAACTCTTTTGCCGCTCGCCTGCTGTTAAGCCTAAAATCGACATGCAACATACACGCTGGCCACCGGCTGTGTTCCTTCTCACACGCCTACCTCCTACTTCTCGTCCTTCTCCACCTCCAAACTTCCTCACTATCCAGAGAGAGAAAAAGAGAGACGTGTGTACAAAATTGGAGAAGTAGCAGGAGAAGGAACTGCAACCAACACAAAATGGGTTGCGGTAAGGTGAGGGTGAGGTACAAAACGGGTTGGGTCTGGGGCTGGTTTTGGTTCTGGTACTCGGTTGGTCCTGATCCTGATGCTGATGCTGATGTGGCGGCAACTTTGGCACTTGGCCAACGGAATTTCCAGGCATAAAATACAAAATATTCCAACTGCCGGCCGTGCTGCCTGCCTAGTCTTTGCTGCTCTCACAATTTGAGGCTTATTTCTGTTCGCTTGACACTCAGTGAGACTGTGTGTGTGTGTGTGTGTGGGTATGTGCAGCCGAAAATTTTTGCCGTAAGTGCAATTCGTTGTGGCATCAGCGTGGGCCATCGACTCAGTAGACACTCAATTGCCATAGTGTTTTGGGCTTGTGTTTTTATTTCGATGTTTCTTTTTTTCCCCCTTTTATTTTCGTTTTCGTTTTTAGTCTGATTTTTTATTCTCCATTTTTGTGTGTTGTTACCAATTTAAAGTTTCTTCAAGGATAGGTCAAGAGTACTAGAATCTAAATAACATATATAGCATATTATACAAAACTAGTTCAATACAAAGTTTTGTTCAGTTTAAATGAAAACGTTTTCTTAAACGATCGATTAGTTGCTAATACAAAGAAAGAACTTTTAAAAAAGTTTCAGGAACCTTTCACCGAATGAAATAACAAAATAGTTTATCATTGTTATTTAAATGGTTACAGTTTTTGATACTTTAATAACAAATAAACCCCTAAAGTGTGCAACACTCCTGCTATCTAAACTAGTGTTGTAAAGCGCCTTTTAGTCAAACAGTATGCAAATCAATGAAACAACTGGTAATCTTCTTTATTGTCAAATCAAAAAGTGCTTTTTAACTTCAAAAACAAACAAATCGAATCGAAGAGGTTTAAGTTAAGACTCACAAAAAAAGGGAGCGAAATCTTATTTATAGTGTATCTTAACCAGTTCCAGAATCCAAGTCGCTAAATCTAAAATATTTTCGATATTAAAAATAAAAATTGTTCTAAAAAATAAACTAGATCATTTGCCAACATTTGTAAAGCAACCTTGAACCAGTATAAAGTTTTGTTTTATACTAAATCAGTTGTTCTAGGTGAATATATAGCCAAACTGTTTCGATGTTTTTTCTATTTGAATTTTTATTGTTTCCCTTTTTTATTCGTTTTCTCCAGAAGTCTATGTGCACACGTGTGCTGGCGTATATCCTTTTTACCCGCATGAGCATCTAGTAGGGCCAAAACCCGAGTTAGCCGTCATGTTTACCCCTCTTTCAGTGGGTGTGTGGGTGCGGACGGGTGTGTGTATGCTAGACATATTTGTTTAGCCGCTTAGGCTTAAAAGTTGAGCCAAAAGTTTTGACCTTGAAAGCCACATTTACACACACTCGCACACGCCAACACACACACACACACCAACGCACACATAAACACACACGTATATAGCGAGCGTGTCTATCATTTAGGTAGGTCCAACATTTTTTAGACTTGCCGACTTTAAACAAAAACTTGTCCCTCTCACAGAGAGAAAAACCCAACACACACATACTTGTACATGTATATATGTATATATGTATACAGTTAGCTAAAGTAAACAATACTCGAAATTTGAAATTGTAAATGTTTGCACTCAAGAGTTTCTCGGGCCCGAGTGGGAAAGCCAAAGCCGGGGGCGTTGCCATTTGCCGCTATGTTTAACTAAAGTTTCGTGCTCTTGTGCAAATAGTAAAAGGATTTTGCCCGTTCTTGATCCCTCCTTTTGCCTCTCCTTACCCACAACACAGCCCTATGCCAGTCAGCCAGCCATCCAACCAGCCAGCCAGTGTCGTCCTGTGTCGACCCTTTCAACGTGCCTCTCGTTTCTTGTTCTCACTCCTCTCATCCTCTTTGGCCGCCGTCACCATCGCCGGCATCATCGTCGTTGTCGGTGGTGGTCGTCGCCAAAAGCGGATTACAATCATAAGCGAAAATTAATGAATTATTTACCAGCAGCTTAGTTAAGCGAAATGTGCAAGATGTGGGTAAAGGTGTGAGTGTTCCTTGCCTCCCACTTATACCGACTATATATACATATATTTATATATATATATATACATCCAAATGTCAAAAGTTCCTCCAAAGTTAAATGCCTACCCCTCCCCAGAGAGAAATAGATTCGGATGTGCGATGACTGGATGAGAATTTGGGTGGGCTGATTGTGTGTGTGTGTGTTTGAGTGTGTGGGTGGGTAGACCTCTGCAGCTGCCACCTGATAATTAATTAGCCAAGTCATTTGTCAATATTATCTGCGACTGTTGTAAATTGCAGCAAATTTCAAGAAAATTGTTGCCTACCTTAAGGCATTTGTTTTGGCCTCTATACACTTTTTTCCCTCTCATTTGAATTTGATTTATTTGTGTGAATTGGCATCACGGCAACAGGGACGCATAGCAGTGCGGTGGTGCTTCACAACCACTTAAAACTTGTCACGCAAAATGGCCTTGGGAAGTCATTAATAAAGTGGCTACAGGTACAGCAAAAAATGCACTGACAAAAATTTAAAAAAAAAAATTAGTTTCTATTATAAGCCGACGATCTCATTAAGGCCCAAAATATAAATTATACAGCAGAAACAGAAAGAAAAAGAGAGAGACAGATGGAGAAACATCAAAGTTACATGTACTTAGAATTTCAGGATCTATGAACATGAAATTATGGAAATTTTTACCCCGATATTACGATTTGAAAACATTAGAAGATACAAATTTCGATAATTGGATATTCCTAGAGCCGCCATTATAATAAAAAAATAGGTCTTATCTTGTATGTATACAGTAAGATGATGGGATTTTTATTTTAATTAAGCAATTTGAATTTTAAAGTTACTCTAAAACAAGTGCCCTTTTATTCGTCTACATGAATCAATTTAAATAATATTTTGTTAGTTAATCAAACTTCTGTTTATATTTAGATAAATGGACCAAATAATGTTTTGAAATGTTTATTAAACGATTGTCCAATGTCATTAAAACCTTTCGCCAGTGGTTCATTTACTCTTCATTTATGTTTCGCAATGTGTTCAGGTTAATCAATTTCAATTGCAAATATGTCTAAATATCAATTTACATAATTAAACGGTAAATATATGTATTTGTGTATATGTATGTGTATATACAGTTGTTGTCCATACAAAGCAAAACTACTTAAAGCATTTGCTGTTTTTGTTTTGTCGAAATGTGTTCAAAGGATGGGCAAAGTTTTTACGCCCTGAAGAAAGTATTTTTTTTTTATTTTACACTTTGATTGTAAGAGAGAAATGCATATTAAGTTTTGTCCCCGCCCCAAAACCGACAAGTTGCAATAGACCCAGAGAGAAAGAGAGAGGGAGAGATCGAGACAGGACACCACGTCCCTTTTTGCAGAAAGTTTGTTTTTTGTTATGCAAAGCACGACATGCAGCCTACGAAGGATGAATATCCTTTCTTCTTTCTTCTCTCAACCCAACGTTTGTTAAGAGCAAAAGGGATAGGGAGAGAGGTAGTTGGAAAATGCAAACAAAAGAGAGGCAAACACACAGATAAATCCATTATAAACGCACGTTTGCACACCACAAAAGCAAAATGAAAGAAGAAGATAAAGATGGAGATGGAGCAGACAAAATTGCAATAGCTTTAAGCGTCGACCATAATATATTATCCTTTAAGGACTGATTTTCTCTCTCTCACTCAAACATCCTGCCTATCTGTCTAGCCAGTTGTTGTTGTTGTTGTTGGTGTTGTTGGCTAGGCACCCACCCCATTTGGGGGTAATTAAAAGCGATTACAGCTCATTAAATGATAAAAGAACGCATTGCACGCGTTTGCTTCGCAAGTTTCGTTTCATTAAAATGATAAACACGCACGCAATGTCCTGGCAGGATGTCCTTGCCGCAAGCGGCTTGCAATTGCGGCCAATGCAGCAACACTACCAGCAACACGAACACAAACACACACGCCTCGCCCCGACTCGCCTCGCCTCCCGTTGCCTGCCTTGGCTTGCTTCCAAAGTGTAAGCAACAATTTTTGAGGCAGCCGCCAAAGCTATTATCCTGCTTCCAGCTGCCGCAGGACCTTGTCGCTTTTTGCTCCCGGGCCTCAATGCCTCCTCGCCTGCTCCTCTCGCCTTTTTTTTGTTTTCTTCTTTTTTTTTTTTTTTTTGGATGGTACACAAATTGTTTTTTTACACATGTGCGCGCCCAAACATATTAAATTGTAAACATGCATAAATGTTGTTTATTGGACAACAAACAAAAAAAAAAACAAAATAATATTAAAAGAATAAATACAAGTACACTGAGAGAAATTAGCACATAAGAGCTCTTGATGTTGCTAAGTTTGTAAGCAAAAGTTCTTCCAAAGACAAATCATTTAAGATGTTTTTCTTACAACATCCAATTAACTAGAGTCACAAAAATTAAGTTTATTTTCAACGCAAACTAACTTAAAACGAGTTCAGTTTAAAATTACAGATGCTTTTCGTTGTAGTGTGATGAATTTTTGAACTGTGTACTACCAGAAGTCCTCAAGTTCGCCAAGAAAAACTCGAAGCGTGCCAAAAACAATTTTATGTTATTTGATGACATTTTGAATAGCATCCCCGCAACGCAAGGAGGAAAAGGACTCTAGTCTACTCTACTCAGTTGCTTCTGCTGCTGCTGCTGCTGTGCTCCTTGAAGCTTAGCGAAAGTGTATCCTGTCAAAGGATATTATGCAACGAAATTATTGTAGTTGGCACCAAACAACAAAAACTTGCATGTTTTTTCGTTTTGCCCCTGCTTTATTTTGGGTTTTGCCAAATAAACACACACACACACACACATACACAGGGAGAGAATGAAGGGAAGGAGAGAAAGAGCATTCAAATAACACATCAGGAGGCTCAGCTTAGCTCAGCGCAGTGCCAAAAAGTCCTTCTGAGCCTGGCCAAAACAGAGTGGCATGTGTGATATACCAAAAAATGGTGCCAGGAGGAAGGCAGATGGAACAGAATGTGAGCCACAAGGCGACAAATGAGCACCGCATTAGCGTCACCAAAAGTGCGGTCTCTCCATTTAAATGCAACCAACAACAAAAAAAAAAAAGCACAACACAACAAAAATATTGTGAAATCCCTGTAATTATTTTTTTGTGCACACTTTGTCAAGGATTAGGTGAAGACCAAAAAAAAAAAGAAGGAACAACAATACAAAACATTGTAAAGACTTAATTATAAGCAGAACTTAATGAAAACCATGTTTGAAAACATAAACTCATGCGAAATGACAGGAAAGAGAAGCAAAAAGTTTGTATATTCATTTGATAAATTAACCAAATTAATTAAGAGATATCTCTACATTAAGGCTAAAGAGACAGACTAACTCTATCAGCCATGATCATGCAGAAGTAATTAACTAAAGTCAACAAAATTTTTAAGGGACAGTCTAATCTATTCTCTAATTAAATCATCTAATTCTCGTTTACTTCTAATAATATTAGAAAAAACGGAATAGATAATCATTATAGTTTGGAAATTTGTGATATTTATTCATCCTAATCATCGAATTTGGTTAAAAATAAATAAGACTATATATTATATTTATTCTAAGACTTATTTACGCATAATTTAGTATAATCAAATTAAAAACAAAAATAATATAAACAGAGTTTTAAAAAATTAGAAAATGAACAATATTTTAGATTTTGATGTTTATGTATTTCATTTTTATTCAAAATTATTTTGCTTTAAAAATCCATGATTGATGGATCATGGAGAAAGAGAAAAGCCGAGATAAATGTTCTAATAAAGTGCAGACAAAGGCAAAACTCTTTGCAAACCTGTTAACCTCTTCAATTGAAATTCTTTAAGCCATCCAAGTTATATAAGTGCCCATCATTTTTACTCTTTACCCTTTGCCTGGAATGCACTTGCATTAGATTCTTAGCACTCTCTGAAGAGAGGTTGAGATGAGGATGGTGAGCATGATTATGTATGTGGAGAGTTCTAGAGGCGCTTCAAAAATAAATTTGCTAAGTATGTTTCCTACTTTTAACACCAACTTTTGTGTGTTGCATTTATTTTGCAAAAGAGGGGCATAAACACGCCCACTTTTCAACAACAGCAACAAGCAACAACAATAATAGTACGAACCCATAATAATAATTCTCGGCTGCTGCAGCAGCAACAACATTAACAAGAACAAAAAGCCGACTGTAAAACTTAACGTGCAACTTTTCCCACACACACACACACATACACACAGCCATATGTGTGTGTGAATGTAAGCACCCTGCTCTGGTATGTCTCTCTTGATCTTTGTGTTTGTGTGCGTGTGTGTATATATATATATATATGTGTGTGTGATAATGCAATTGTAATTGTGGTTGTAAATGTGAATTTGCATTTGTTACAAAACTCTGTGGCAAATTTAAACAATTTGCACATTGTTAACATTTATTTATCATTGTCAGCGATGCAAGAGCAAGCTACTGAGGTCCACACATACACACACACATATAAACAGAGAATGAGAGAGAGGGGGGAAATTGAGAGTATTTTAGTTAAATTATCTTCTTGGCATCAGGCACAACAAGGCGGCAGGCAGGCATTTTTTTTTTTTATGTGTGAGTCATAAATTTTCGTTAAGTAAATCAACAACAAATAAAAATCAACTTTAACAACACAAATTTTACTCAACCAAAGGCACCTCGAACCGCTCATCCACCCCCACCCACTCGTTTGTTTTTACATATATTAGAGAGGGGCCAACAGCTTGCGCCGGAAAAACCATTGCAAATGGCAAATTCTATACACATACAAGAGCATATATGTATGTGTGTGAGTGTGTGTGAGTGAGTGCGTGTTTGTTTGTATTTTTAGTATTTATTTATCAAACAATATGCAGCTGTTGCATTTCCCATACACGCATTTGCCCACGTATTTTGAATTTAATGCCAAAAACTTAATGTTTCTTCTATGCTATCTTCGTCTCTGTTTGCTACTACTACTGACTGTTCGTATGTATGTGTGTGTGTGTGTGTTTAAGTGTGTTTGTGTGATTTGGTATATCTTGTCGTATTGCCTTGAGTTCAAAAATAGCATTTCCTTTTTGCATTGTTCAATTTGCTGTGCAAGAGTGCCTTAAAGTATGCTTTGAAATTTTGAGCTGTTGTTTTTAGGTAAATTATAAAATTTTTAGATCGTTAAAAAAATGATTTATATCTTTAAATAAACCAATCGAGACCGAAAAGACCGAAATTTAAATGAATAAACTTGTACTTGTACTTACAGTCAATTAAAATTGCTATTTTAAAATCTTTTTTATAATTTAATAAAACAAAATTAATTTTCAACCAAATAATTCTAAATTTAATAAAACTGAAAGCAACTGTTTTCGGTTAGAAACAAAACAGAAAATTAATAAAATTATTGGTAAACTTTAATATAGGACAAACTTAAACATTTTCTAGCCTATTTTTCTGTCTTTTACTTGTGGACTCCTTTTGGACTCTTGTTAATCTTTGGAAAGGGCTGTAAAATGGGGGAACCTTGCCCCCTAATCTATGCAAAGAGCAAATTTGTTGAAAACAATTAATAGTTTTTAAAGTATTGGATACTTTAAAGAGCAAAGATTCTACCTAAGGCCCTAAATCTGCCTCGAATCGATTCTCTTGTATGTCACTCAGTCATTGAAATTATATTGAAAAATAAAACACTTCAACGCAAAAACATGATAAAGTTATAACTGAGGTAAAGATTTGATTTGATGTGGAGAGTAATCCTTCGATTGGTATATTAAAATTTCATTTGTGACATTTCTATTTTAAATATGACAAAAATTTGAAACTCAAAATAAAAGCAAATGAAAAAAGTGTCTTTTCGCTTGGTGTGTGAGTGTGTGTGTGGGTTTTTTTTTTCGTTTCTTTGCTAACCAGGCAAATGCAATGACTTTATGGAAACGCATTTGTAAGCGCAGCTGTTGCACTAGAAGAAGCACAAGGAGACGGAGTAGAAGTCGAAGGAGTAGGAGTGGGAGTAGGAGCAGCAGCAACAGCAGCTGTTGCTGGCGACGAAGAAGACTTAAAACGTCGCTTGGCATAAATCCTCACCCAAGTAGGAATCTGCTGCACTCACCCACACCAACATATACACACACACACACACTCACATTGAATCCTCACTACCACCTCTAAGCGCATTTGTATTAAATCGAACGTGTTCGTACCCCAGGACTTTCTTCTACTACTTCTACTTTTGCGAAGCGAAAGGACTACACAACTGTTTTATTTATTGACTGCACGTAGCGTATATCCTTATAATTTTTGTATGTCTCCTTTTTCTTATATGTTTGTATGTATATACATATATATGTATATATATATAGAAGAGAGGCCTGTGTGTCTGTGTATTCTCTTCTGCGCTCGACTGCACGTCCAAATATCTACAACAATTTTCTTCGTCAAATGGCATTGAAGGTAGCGGAAGAAGCAGAAGAAACATCCTCTCCTCTCTATTTCTCTCTTGCTCTCTTCTCATTCTGTCTCAGTCTCAGTCCCGAGCCCGCCGTGCGCTTCACTCACTCACTATGTATGCAATCAACTGAAATTGAAACCTGCAACAAATGGCCATGTTTGACTTTTTGCAGCATGACCAAGTCGAGCAGCTCCTCTTAACCCTCAACAGCCCTTCCCTTATCCTCACCTCCACCTCCTCATTCACATTTCTCTTACCCATACGTTCATTCTGTATCCAACCGAGAGGCCGTAGCACATTTGTACATTTTAACGGCTCTTGAGCAAATAAACGATTTTTGCATTTTAGATTTTTAAGCGTTATACGATATTTAAGGAAAATTGCATATCGATTGGACGACACACATTTGTGTGTGTGTATGTGTGAGTGACTGTATATATGCACATACATATGTATATTTCTATATTATATTTTAATATTCTCTTTTGGAGTCGTTTAGCCATTTCGGTAGCTCATTTCCGTCTGGAGATTACTTTTCTGCATATGCATGTTGCCGCTGCTGCTGCTGTTGTTGCTTTTGCTGTTGCTGCTGCTTTTTGCAAAGTGCACTACAATTTTAAAAAGGTAGGCCCCATCGGATAACACAATCGAAAATTTATAAGTATTTCTTGCCAATAATATCAAAAAATATTATATAATAACATTCAAAAATAAAGACTAATATAGGTTATAGTTTAGCTTCCTGTATTATAGTCTACTTTTGTGCGCTAAGTCAAAATTTTGGTTATTGGAAAATTTACTTCAAAAATATTAAGTACTCTCATTTAATTTCATGATATTCTTAGAATTTCCATTTCAAAAAACGCTTAAACAAACATCAATAAGTTTCAGTATTGACTGAGAAAGCAGAGAGAAAAATTGGATTGTGGAAGACCATTTTAAAACCTTTTTGGTGTTTAATAACTTTGCAATATTGAAATAATATGAATATGATTCATTCAGGTCTTATAAGTATAGAGATTTCTATACTCTTTTTTCCAAAAGATCTTATAAGTATAGAGATTTCTATACTCTTTTTTCCAAAAGGCGAAAGTTTTATTCTTATTTTTATGTATTATATTCAACTAATTTTGTTGTTGTTTGATTTTTCTTTTTATCCTTTACAAAAGTGTCATAGTGTTGTAAAAGACTTAAAAGTTTCTTAATTCTGCAGTGTATTACTTGTTCGTCCTATCCTTTTGATTGCTTTTGCAGATTGCTCAATTAACTTTTTAATATGCACTAAAACCGAATATTTGTATATGAACATAAGTGTGTCTGTTTGTGTGTGTGTGTGCTTGCGTGTGTATATCTTTCTGTGTGGATGTGTGTGTATGTGTGTTTGTGAACTAAAGTGAGTTTATCTAATTGACAATTTCCTCAATTTTTGCACCTGCTGAAATCGTGCCATGTGAAAACAGTTTCGTCTATTTACTAATTGATTTTGATGACAGTTTTCTCTTCGTTTCTTTTTTCCTCTCCTTCTTCTTGTTTGTGTTTTTGTAAGGAATTCATTCGTGACCTGCACCAGCCACATGCATACAGCTGAAGATAGTATGGGAGAATGTGTTTGTATGTGTGTGTGTGTGTAAATATATGTATATTTCATAAATTAAATTATGCACAACTTGGCAAGTTAAAAGAGGGCCGGAAAAATAACTCAACTCAGGTACTTGGCTATTGCATTAAAAAGGAAAAAAATCAAGAAAATTGCTAAAGAATGAATGAAAGAAAAAAAGAAAGAGAGTGGGTGGGCGGGTGAGTCGGGTGGATAGGGTTGTTAGGGTAGGGGGATAGGGCTCTAAACCTGAGCCAAGTCATAATAGAAGGAGGCGTGTGTACGTGTTTCTATTGTTCACTTCCTTACCCAAAGGATAATTTCATATTCGCGTCGCCTAACTTACGTAAATTGTTGAATCATACAATAAATAAAATGCAATGAATGTGCAAAAGTTCTCTCCTACCGTCATGGGTAGGTGGTAGGTAGGGGAATAAAAAAAAAAATAAAAAGTGCAGAGCTTGCGGTTTTCTTTTTCATTGTTGGTGTTGTTGTTGTTGCTGTTGCTGCTGCTCGGTAGCTTACTACTTGCTTGCCATTTGCCAAGCGCAGTAAATAAATTAATGTCAGCCGCACCACAGCGACGACGACCGTCAACGTCTTTGTTGGTTGGTTATTATGTCCTTACGTAGTTTGGCTGGGTACGCATTTTTATGGCCCGGTTAAGTCAGGGTTGGCAACCAAATAAGCTCTTATTATATATAGCCTCAATGTTATCAGGCAGGATCATTTTGATCGATACGATTAGTTAGTGGTTTAACAAGTCTAAAGTAAACCTAGAGAGATAATTTTTAATAAAATGTGTCTTGATAAATCGCAAAATATCAATAAATATAAATCAAAGTGAATGGTACTAAATTAACAAAGTAATAATTAGATGAAATGTTGGAAGAATCTCGAAATACGAAAATGAAGGAAGTTTCCTTTTACAAAACTTAATATTTTACTTCCTAAACTGATCAATTTCCAAACTAAATGATCGATACCACCCTCCAAAATCTTCAGCTGGATCCGACACTGAAGCCTATTAAGATCCAACTGGCAAAATTGTCGTAAAATATAATCAATCTGATGTCCTACTTGTATATGGATCATGATTGAAGTCGTATTTTCAAGACAACATGAAAAAGGCTACAAGAAGGGTAACCCCTTAAGTTACCAGGCGAAGAAAGCAAAAAAAGGCAAATTAAAAGCAGTCTACATTTATGTTTATTTTCCAAAATATATCCCAACATTATCTTTCCACTTCCCAAAAACCAGCCCAGATCAAAAGAAATATAAGAAAATGTTCGATGATCGCTATTCAATTAACAAAAAGTTTTTAGACTGAAATGACTTTTTAATGGATTTCAAACGCCTGTATCGTTTTTGTAAATAAACAGTAAATATGCAACAAAATGGCGTACTTACCAGGAGAAGTTCTAGCTGTCTCTTTCTGTCATGGTATGCAAACGGCTACGTTGACGCCCACTCCCAAGAAGTCCACCATCTTGGTTTCGTCACAAAGAGCCAATTTATCAATTTAATTTACTTCTCGATTTCACATTATTTATTTTTATATTGTTAAAGAACTTTCGCGATTGCCCAATTTGAAACAGAAGACAAGTTTTAACACACACACACACAAAAGGAAGGAATAAAATGTATGCCAAGAAGAGACAGGCAATCAGAAAAGTTTTAAATGTACATATGTATGTGTGTTATTTCTTTGTATTCAAAGATAACTGTTAATGGAGAACGGATCGTACTCCTCACTATCTAATATTTTAAATTTGGTTACGAAAAGCATTTGCGTTTTTCATCCCTGGCATGTGCCACAGCATACACACAAACACTCACTCTCACACACACACAACCAGATATGCATGCATATGTAAGAAAAACAAACAAAAAGTGCTCAGGCCAACAATAACAATTAATTATTGAAATGCAAATGCAAAAAGCATGGCATGATGGCAAATGAATGGGGGGTGGGGCAGCGGCGTCGAGTCAGAAAGCCGCAAAGTTTTCATAAACAGCGACAACTCCTCCCCCGTCCTCCTCCTGCTTCTTCTTCTTCTTCTCCTTGCCACACCGCACACTGAGACTCTGCTGCCGTCGAAGTATGACGACCAAGAAGTGCATTATCAAAAGGTGCCACAACATTGTTAATGGGCTGGCTGGCTCTGGCTCGGGCATGGACTTGGGCTTTGGCTTGTCCTACTTCTTCTTCTCCTCCTCCTCTTCTTATGCCATCGCTTACACATTCTTTTCCAGTTGTTGCGTGCCATTGGCAAATAGCGCTGCTCGTGCCGCAGGCGCTGCTATAAATTGACTTAAAATTAAGCCGAACTCGTTGACTTGACTATACTTATATGGATATGTATGTATTTGTATATGCCATGGCAATTGAACATTATGGGTATAAATGTTGGCAAATTACCTATTTGTGTTTCAATTGAGCTGCGATTTTATTTTTATTTTATTTATTTTCCGAATTACGCGACATTTTTGCAAAAGTACGCGCTTTGTTAAGTATGACCGTATTAAATTGATCTGTTGGCAGTGTTGGTTAACCTTTAAATTGAGGGCTTTCGACATGTAACGGTCGTTAAAGATCTCATGACAAAAAAAATACTAAATTTAAATAATTTGACCATCGATCAAGTTTATTTATTTTCCCAAATAAACAATATATGTTATAATTTTGTATAATCAATTAATTTTTTTTTTATTTTCAATGCTTTTTGATTTTAGACCTTAGCCCTAAGTACTTATTCTAGCATCTAATTTTGCTATTGGCCGAGCAGTTTTAGCAGTGGGGATTGAACATCAGGTTGCATTCTCACATCAATCATACTATCCGAGTTCTCAGCGCAAGGCGAACAGCCACAGTTGGAGGGAACCTCATGCTAGTTGGATATAGAAAACGAAATTAATATGTAAAATTATAATTCATAGATTCGTGGGGAAAAACCTACGCGTTGTACATATGTATGACCATCTTCACAGATCATTTTCACTGAGATCGGTTGATAGGATTTAATGCTGCAGCAAGTACAGAACTTCTCATGCATGTCGGTTAGAGTATTGTATTTCGAACCGGAATTACAGGCGCCCACACAATCCGTGAATCCTTTAATGGGCTCTGCATTAATGCAAACACCATGACCAGATTTAGGGAATTTCAGCAGCTCTTTAGTCTGGGATTCTGCCAGGGACACAGGCAAGCAAGTGGCTACAAGAGAAAACAAGAACCACATATGATAAAACTTTTTCTTTCTCTCTCTGCATTTACTTACATTTATCCTCGATAAGTGGTTCCACTTTGCATCTCTTACAGCAACCATCCAGGTATAGTAAATGTGTCAGGCATTTGCTAACATCTGGACAGATTTCTTTCGAGGAACTAACCAACAATTGTTTGTCCTTCTTGAGACAAGCATAGTGGGTACAATTATCAATGGATTTCCATTGGGCATCAGCCGCATACAGCTTTCCTTCAAACACACAAGCCGTTTGTACACACTCGCCACAGCATTTGTTATCAACTTTCTGGTAAGTGAATCCAGGCTCACACGCTGTATTACATTGCTCTGATGTGAATGATATTTGGGCAGTGCCCTCGGGTCCATAGGAGCAAACTTCATGGCGACACACATCCTTGGGATGAAGCCATTTATCACCAATTTGTTTGGTAAATTGTGTAGATTCATCAATCTCATATTGAACAATGCATAGATGTTTGGGAGGTACTACAAACAAGAAACAAAAACCAAGAGTTTCATTTAATAATTCCACAATGGAACAGTTTTCCCAATCCCACTTACCGCATTTGTAGGTGGGACAACAGTCGTCAATGTCGTGCTTGGTCTTCAGTTCATAGAAACGCTCCTTACAACTCTTTGGAGCCGGCGGACATTGATCTATTTTGCAGACAATCTTCTGACTGGGACAGCAACCTTCTTCGATCTTAATCAATTGCTCACCGGGTAATAATTCCCGTGGTGGTTTAAGCTCTTCACACTCATCTTTGGGTTTGCATTCTAAAAATAAATAAAACGTGGAGGTTGAATCCGTTTAAGTGACATAATCTCTCCCATCTTCTTACCGCAAATATACTGAGGACAACCGTTGACATCGTTTTTCTGTTTCTTAAACTGCCCGGGTCCACAAATGGGCATTAGGGGGGCTAAGCACAATTTGTGCGGTTCCTTGGGCTCGGGCACACAACGATAACGTGGACAACATTCCTCCTCGGTGACAATTTTCTGCGGCTGATAGCCCTCGGCACAGATATTCTCCTCCACTTGGCATTTCTTAACCACACACGAAGTCTTGCCTTTAGCATCACATTGACAATCCGTACATTTATCCTTTTGCCATTGATCGCCTGGCAGATGGAGGGCGTCCTCGCATTTAGTGCAAGCTGCTTCGGGAATACATTTGCCACCATCCATTACTTGTCCCGGGGGACAGAAACAACCCTCGAAGCGTTCCGAGCTCAGGCACATTTCATCACTCTTGACCGTATGGAAGACAGCCTGATCCTTGAGATTCACTGCATCGTATTCGGTAAGGGCTTTGACTGTATCACAGTTCTTGGCACAACCGCAGGGCTGGTATACCATATCACTGGGGCATTCATAAGGACACAACTGGGGTCGTCTCCAATTCGTGCAAATGCCGTGTTGATTGCACTCCTTAGCATAGGCTGCCAAGGACACACAAACTCCTTGCTGGGTGTTACCTGGCTTGCAGATATCCTGTTGGCATGACGAGACATAAGCCACCGGATCCACCACCAAAGGACATTTGCCGAAAAGCTCCGCATTATAGAATTGCAGGCAAGGATCCTTTTCGGGTGCAAGCGGTATGCAATGATCCTTGGGCACATTCTCGCTGAGACACTCAAGGGCATCTTGCAGACCCAATTTGGGTTCATCTGCTTGCCAACTTTCGATGACATCGATTTCCACGCCTGGCTTGCTCCTCTTGGCGGCCGGATTGCGTTGCAAATCATTGTTAGCATTGCCATTACAATCGCCACAGAGTCCTTCCATTTTGCTGCCATACTTAATACTTGGCACACCCAACGAAAAGATCAATTTCTCCAAAGATGCCGACAATTCCACATGCGATTCGGTCAGCGATAGCTTTAACTCTTTACCCTCCACCTGACGCAATGTTATCCAACTGTCCTTATATGGCAATTGCTTCACCTCAAATCCATCGACCAGAACCTGCAAAGCTTTCGGCTTATTGGCCACCCTCTGGACATGTATGACATGATCTCCGTTCAAAATGTGCAATGATTTCGCACAACTTCCGCCCTCCACTGGACTAGTCTGTCCCAATTTCTGGCAATTATCCATGCTAACATATACCTGGAACGTATGGACACCCGGCAATATGACATCGCGTGACAAAAGATACGTACAATTGCCATTGAAACTGAAACTCTTGCGATCGTAGGTCATGTATTTGGAACCACCCATGGCATTGCATACACAATCCTTGCACTCAGCAATTGGCACACATTGCGGTCCCTTGCGCACAGTGCCCTCGGGACAATAGCAACCAGGGAAACATGCATCCGGCAGTATGGGACATTCATCGGCATGTAAATTATCACACGAAGGCTCACAGCGACGTTTGTAGCAATCCGAATGAACTGAATTCGATGGGCAACTTATCTCACATTGAACGACAGCACGCCAATTGCTCAATTGTGCCAAAGGATTAACACTCAGACACTTCTTGACAAAACTTTCCAGGATATTGCATTTACAGGCCGTTGGATCACCATTATTGGCATTCAGACAATCACAGGCCGCCTCTAGGCAATAATTATTCGAGAATTGTTTATAATTCACAGATTTATGGCAACGTGCAAAAGTTGGATGACTGTAAGGATAAATAGAAATCGATTAGATGTCTGCCTTTTGCTGGATTCACTGCCCACTCACTTGATTATATTGCATAATTGCAAGGCCTTGGCCTGCATAGCTCTCGAGCATTTGAGATCGCCGCACTGTTCCTTGGGTATACGCTGATCATACCAACTGTCACCAAATTTCTCGGTATTGGCCAAAATTTGACCATCTGGCGTACGTTTATCATCACGTGCATTGCCATTGTAATAGCCGCAAAGGCCATCAACGGTGCGCAAGAATTTGGATGAGATGCCCACCTTGACAATGCCAATGTCATCGAGTTGCACCCAGAAACCATATTTTGTGGACACAGCCAGTAATGTCTTACCCGGTTGTGAGACCACAAATGATGCCTTGCATATGGGTGAATTGCTTAATTGTTCCACGGTGAAGTCAAATCCATTGAATTTCAATTTCAATTGTGGCAACAGAACCAATTCCTTGCCAGCCTGTATATCCTTAATGGTGATCACCCTGTGGCACACTTTACGCGTCTCGTCCGTGCATTGTTGATGAACTGTGTGCAAAAAAGGTTTAGCGATTAGGCGTAACCTTTGATATTTCTGTGCCTATCTTACCCGATATGGACCAACTGCCATTGTGTATATCCCTGGCCAAGATGTGACTACATGGACCATATTTAAAGAGGGTGCCATCGAATGTGGTGAAACTTTTGCCACTTATTTCACACACATCATCCTTATTGGGACGCAGGACACACGTGTATTTAAGGCAATCGCCCGCCTTGGCCGTACTCAAATCCAACTCAACATCATATTTATCCGGACATTTGGGCTCCGGGCATGTAAACGTTTCATTCTTATCGATCTTGGGTATGGGCACACAAGTGAACTCATCGCATTCCTCGTCCCTTTGGTAATCCAGTAATTCCAGACCAGTGCTAGGCATTGCCAAAATTTGCTCCTTCGATGAGACATATTTGGTCTTGGTTATCGTTTCGCCATCATCCAAAATTGAAATCTGTTTCGAGAACGTAAATATTTTCGACATTTTGCGGGCCTTCTTTTCAATGATTTTCAGTTTCATTTGTGGCGGACACACAGGTGCCGGGCAGGTGATGACTTCAGCTGCAACGAGAAGATAGAAAGATAGAGAGTCGAGAAGGAATTTCATTGGTAAAGGCAAAATTTCTTCGGACACTCACTTTTGTTCTTCTCTGGCTCTGGTTTAACAGCAAACGAATCTCGGCATGTGGCATCCTCATCATCGGCACAATCTTGCACGCCATTGCACCAAAGGACCTCTGGAATACAATCTCCACTCGATGGGCACAATTTCTGCTCTTTGGGACAGGGTTCACATTTGCAACGGCAATCGCTAGTTATCACGGGACGTAAGTTTCCGCCACCTTGGCATGGTGGGCATTTTTTGGGCTTACAATTCTTATGACCACCCAGGACACAAACACATTCCTCGCAAGCGGCATTCTCGAATTTATTGCCAATGGGGTAACTAACATAGTTCTCCACACAGGGGCACAGATTATGCTGGACACATGTGTTGCCATCCCAAAACAATTGTTGATCCTTGCATGGACATTCTGTGCTGCCAGCTGGAGATGGTGGTGCTTGAATGTCATCACAAATATTACATTTGGTTGGCTCTTTAGTCTCTGGTATAATCTGGCGAGCGATTTCGGCTAGCAAAAGGGAAAAATATAAATGACATTAGATTGTGCATTTGTTTTTTAGAGAAATCATCCCACTTACGATATGGTTTAAAGCAACCCAAGGGTTCAATGCGCATATTGATATTCTTTTCCCATTTGGCCGGAACCAATTTAAGGTACTGCGTCAAAATGGGTTTCTTGAAATGATGTTTACGCTCCGTATCCGCATCGACATTAGCCTCAAAAATTCGTGGCTGACCACTGGCCGAGAGTATGGTATTCCAGGTGGGCTTCTTTTTGGAGAACATAACTTTATAGCCAGTGACCCAGCCATCTGGACCGCCTTTGGTAATGAAACCGGATATATTTCGAGGTTCCAGGAAATCAAATTCAATAAATTCATTTGCCGTATTGGTCAATGGACGCCAGGCCTGAGGTGTGGAGAGTTTCAATTGCTCCAAAAGTTGTGGTTTCCTCGACGATTGCCAAAGGCTAGAGGATTGTATCTGCTGCTCATACATTTTGCCCTCATCCACGCCCATCAAATCAATGCATTCTTGCTCAATTAGAGCAGCTGGATGCTCTGTACTGGTCACTGGAACATATGGAGGAGCTGGCAATGGCAAATCCGGCAAATGGGGCAACTCCTCTTCACTACAAATCAAAAGTTCCACTCTCATGGCAATGGAACCATGCCATTTCAATGGATAAATCCTTAAAGAACTCGCCTCAATGGGTATCTTGAAGAGTGTCTGGACGGGAGCACGAGAATCCAGTGGACCATTGAACATTTGCGGCTTTTCCGTTTCATCAACCAAATAATGATAGGCCACACCATCATGGCTGTGTAGGATCTGGAATAACATTTTGTGTAAGTTTTTTTTGAATCTTCCATAAAAATTTTCAACTATTTCACACCTTAAATAGGGTAACATAATTATCAAATACAGGACTTCCGGCCATTATGACACCATAGAAGGGTTCAGGTTTACCAAAATTCAATTCAAGATATTGCATTTGATCATTGATATTGGGTGACCAACTGCCCTTGGGATGATTTCCCCTATGCAAACGAGCCATATGCGGTCCATGTTCGGGTGCAAGTTTTGAGCTAGCATTGAATATGCTGTCCGGCAGAGAATGTGGACCATTCTCAATCTTTGGAATGAGTCTGAAATCCCAAGTTAAATGATGAAAAATAGGAATAAAATTATTTTTAAGGTCTTACCGCTGTGGAGCACATTTCAGTGGTGGCGTATGGGTAACTGGTATCAGGGGGGGCAACAAAGTTATCAATTCGACTTCAGGTAAAGGTGGCAATGTCACAGGTTCCGGTTTATTGGGCACACAATTGAAAGCATTATCAATACATTGGCATATCTCGAACTCAGCCACAACCGGTTTATGGGGCTGAACATAATGCTCGGTCTTATCCATGCATGGGCATTCATCGGCATGGACACAAGTGTCCTCATCGCGCCAATATTTACCAATTTTGGGGCAATCGGGCCGCAGTTTATCCACACAGCCGGGCTTACAGTGTTCACCGGGCTGGCAGAGACCACGTTTCTTCAATATACTGCCATAATAATGACAACTATGCTCACACTGATTGGCACAATCGGACCACATTTTATCATCGGGACATTGCTTGATGGGTTCCAAGGGTTCCAAGGGTTGCGGTTTCTTGCCACCACATGTAGGCTTCAGTTCCTGAACTGTGGCTATGTGATCACAGATGAATATGGTCGGATTGAACATCATAAATTCACCGCATGTCTTCTCCACATAGATCCAACCGCCATCGACACCCTTGGGCTGGCAATGCAGGAATTTATGACAATCGCCCGGATAATCCTTGTACTCCACAATGCCCGCATCGCAGGTCATGCCAATTTGTGGCTTCTCGGTGGGCTTGGGCGCCGGCTCAAGTGGCTCTTCATCGCATTGGCAAAATGCCCTCAGCTCATAGTCATGACATTTGCCAATGCAACGCAAACCCTCCTCCAAATTGCATACAACATTTTCGTCCATTTGCTCGGGCGGCTCATGTGTCTCCTTCACCCGGCACTCGACTTTGGTCATAAATTCCTTCAGGCAAGTGCCATAAATATTCTCCATTCGATCGTAGCGTGGCACTTTCTCTTCATCATTCAGACGAACGCTCTTATCGGAGTTATCCTTATCCTTGTCACACCATCTTGTCCAGCCGCGCACACATTTCGTTTGATTCTGTGTGGCCAGGACCGGTGGCAATGTGGTGCCCTCCACAATGGGAGCCAGCGGTGGCAGCGGTGCAGCGGCACACTTCACTCCACTGCAAATCTCTTTGCGCTTCGAGCAACGACAAGTGGCGCAATCATCGATAAAGGTTATATCGCCCTCATAATAAGTTTTACCCTCCTTGATCATGCAAACTGGTTTGCATTCCGCTTTCGGTACACACTCCTTGAAGGTGTCATTCGAATAGATGTAGCCATCCTCGCACGGTTTAACGTGACAGCCTTCGAGACAGTTCTCCCGATTGCACATACGTTCGGCGATTCCCTGATCCAAAAAGTTATCACAAGTCTCTACCGCACAAGCTGGAGTACAGGCCTTGTAATCCGAGCAATGTGGATCACACTGCATGGCTGCAAAAGAAGAAGTCTCTCTTTTAATTGAAGGTTTCTTTTTCTTCGTTCTGGGCGTACTTACGACAAAAGTGCTGGGACCGCCAACGTATATTGATGCCCTTCTGGGCACACGCATCGGCATAGGCAGCCACCGCCGTGCACAGGCACTCACAGTCGCCGCCTTGATCGCAGGCGCAGGTATCGAAGATGCAACGTTTCCAATATCTCTCAAGTGGCACCTCCGAATGGCAGGGCTTAAAGAGTTCCGATTTCAAGGCACCACATTTCAATTGAGCCCAGGTCTCGCGCTCTGGATGCTGCTTACAAGCATCAATTGGAGCCACCGGAGCGGCACAATGCGGTTGCAATTTCCAGGAGTGGCCAAACAGCATGGCACTAGTCTCCAATCCCAACGAAGGCGTCTGCATATCATCGAGCCCGTTGCCATTGTAGTTACCACATAGTCCACTGACCTTGTGACGCCATTCGTTGCCCAGTTTAACATAGACACGAGTGCCCTCATCCCATTTGACCTGCAGCTTGAGAGGAATCACTTCGACCACAACAAACACACCGGCCTTGTAGATATGGAAGGCGGCGTGTCCCTTGGAATTGACACTATCGCGTAGCTCTAAGAGATGAAAGTGAGAAAGAGACCTGTTCAACTGAATCTTGGATTAAGCTAGTTGCATAGAAAAACTCACTCTTTATGGCCGACTTATTGGGATCAACACTGTAAGCAGAATCCTTACTTAACAACAGAGATTCCTGTGCATGTCCCGTTAGGGATATCTCCAAAGACTTGGAGCAAGTTACACCCATGCTGCCACATAGCACATTCTGGATGGTTATGCTAAAACCATCGCCATTATCAAAGACACCCTTGGCCAGGACATAATCGCATGCACCTTGGAAATCGAAATCTTGTCCATCGAATGTGGTGAAATGGGAATCACCCCAAACACTGCAAGTGGATTCACAGCCATTTTCGGAGCACTTCCAATTGCCCGCCTGACAATGACAGACATTGCAATCCTCTTTGATTTTCTCGCCATCATCGTAACTCTTGCCGGCATGATGGCACGAGCAATTGGTGGGCAGGACGCAGGATTGACGTGATATATCATAGACATAACCCTCTAGACACACACAGCCGGGCAAACAATCCGAAGAGTCGGCCACATATTTATCCATATTTTTGCATGTCTTTGGCTCCTTTGGGGCACATTTCGTGAACTCGGCAAATGGTTGTTTGGAGCATTTGCTACGCAATTCGGATGACGGGGGATATTTGTCTTTGTCACCCGTTTCGGCATCCTGGCAATCCCAGATACCATCCGTGCAGGTGCAAAGATCAAGGAATTTCTCACCAGGACGAACCTCTTTGTAGCCCGGACGGAATGTCATGCCATCGAAAGTGCATTGGCATCTCTGTTTGGGCACACAGACGCCCTGATCGTTAATGTACTCCCCATGGGGACAGCGGCAGCCCTCAACGCATTCCCGATTGCAGGATCCCTTGCTGGGTAAATCATCACAGGTCAGAGCACAGCCATCGCCGCATTCATCGAAAACCTGACCAAGTGGGCATTTAACAGCTGGAAAAAGAAAACAAGCAATGAAACAATCTGCATCTAGACGAGGGGGAGGAGAAAGAGGTGGAATTACCGCAATCTTTGACCGTCATTCGCCAGCCAGTTTTGACTCCTTGTCGCATGCATTCAGTGCCATAGGCCGATAGAATGGGACAGAAGCACTTGTCCAGGTCACTCTTGCAGGCGCATGTATCATATAGACAATCCTCATAGAATTGCTCCGGTTCGACCATGAAATGACAATCCTGGAATATATCCTGTAACAGCCAATTGCAGTGTTTCTCTGCCTGGGCTTTGCGTTCCGGATTCAATGTGCATGGATGTGGACCTTGATGGGTCTCGGCGGGAAACTGGCAAGTATCCTTTGTACGCCATTTATCGGCAAATGGTTCAATGGCCGTCTCCACATCTCCCTCCGGAGTGAGGAAATCATCTTGGGTATTCGAATTGAAGGTGCCACACAAGCCCTTCGTCTGTCCCCGCCAACTGGGCGGGGCATCGATATAAACTCTGGATACGCCATCCCACCAGATGCGTATGCCTCCAGCGAATTCCACAGTCAAAAATGTTGAACTGGCCCGACGAATCAACACCTCACCCAAGCCCAACATTTTGGGCAATTTCGCTATGGGCTTGTCATTCACAATTGTGGTCAGTCCTTGATCCAGCTTGATCACCGCCGGCGAGCCATCCCTCAGAGTGAAACGTATGGTCACCGATTTGGTGCACGACGGATCATCGGGTGCCGCCAAATTGAGAGCCTCGGATAGGGCACCCGAACATGCCACATTTTCCGCCTCCACGGACATATTTTCGGTCTTCAATAGATAATACGAACATTTGCCCATGAAATCAAAACGTTTGCCATCGAATGTCTGATAATGTGGATCTCCGATGGCCCCACAACGTGCACCACACTTATCATCCGTACACTTCCATTGGCCATTCTTGCAGGTGCAGGTATTGCAATTCTTTTTGATCGTAGCCTCCGGCTTGAATTCCTTGCCACGCAGTGTGCAGGGACACAGTTCCCGTGTGATGCAGGCATCCTTGTACTGCACCGTGCCCTCGGGACAGAAGCAACCCTCATTGCATTTATCCTTGGTGGGTATAATGGCCAAATCGGAATCACAAGTGGGCTCCACATCGGGGCCACAGGCACGATAGACCCGTCCGAAACCGCAACTAATGGCTAAGAGGGGGGAAGGGAATCAACAAAATTTGTGGGATGTAATATAATTGCAACCAAACTCACGACATAGTTCCAAATTGCGCCAACCATGTTCCATCTTAATGCCCTTGAAGGCACACTCCTTGGCCAGCATGGCGAGGGCATCACAATTACAACTCTCTGGATGATCACGATTCGGGCAATTGCAATAGTCGGCCATGCAGGTACGGATCAAGGCATCATAATTGAAGGGCTTAATGCAATCGGAGAGCTTTTCATTGGCCAACAGACGTTCGCAGACCGAGACAGCCTTTTGGAGTTTATTCTGTTCACACGACTCCAGGCCAAAGTCCAGTTCGGCGCCATTTTCCACCCGACACATCTCGCTGCGATCCTCCACACGCCAAGCATCGGTGAATGCCTTGACCGTTTCCAATTTCTTGCCCGTTTTCGATACAAAATCATTTCTATGATCACCATCCAGAGAGCCACAAAGACCACCAACTTTGCCCCACATTTGCGGACCGGCATGTACAGCCACATACTGATGATGATCCCAATCCAATTTCAAGCCAATCGATTCCAAATCAATTTGTACATGTTGGGCCACAGGCATTACTTTCATGCCCATAACCTGGACGGGCATCGGTAGTTTCTTAGTGGGCGTGACCAATTGTATGGTGCCATCTATCAAACAAGGACAGGATTAGGGCATCCATAATCTCAACGTTAAATCCTAAAAGCTTACTTAAATTCTCGAATGTATATTGAACGGATTGCCAGTAAACCTTCAGGGTATGGGCACAACCATAGCCAGATCCATAGGGACATGCTTTCAAGATAATATCAAAAGTGCCAGATACTTTGTCTGTGATCAAAGTGTGCGAACAGGACAGAGGAGCCCTAATAATAGTAAACGTTACAAAAGTGTGACCCTATTTTGGCCAGCAAAAAAATACTCACTTAAATACCAAACCATCGAAAGTTTTCATATTAATACCACCCCAAGTGGTACAAAGCGCCGGTTTTGGTGTATTATCAATGGTTATATCCAAATCACTGCTCTGGTATAACGAATAGCTGCCTGACGTGACCACAGTCTCCTCCGATGACCACCATTCCTGCCGAAAAATAATCAACAATCATTTCCTTCTATATATGTATGTGTTTGTTTGGGGGATATACCCACACTTCTTCTCTCCAGATCTCTATATTTGGCCAATAGAGCCAATATTGTCTCACGTTGGGTACGCAGCTCAGAGACCATTTCACCACTAAAACTTCCATGATAGACATGTCCTGCTTGTTGGGTTATCTTTTGGCTAGTGCTACCCTTACGAATTGTATAACCAGGAGCTACATATACATACATATATATTGAATTTAAAAATTTTTGAGGTTAAAGTGAACTATTTTTTTTAAGGTTATCTTACGGAAAATGCATTTCGGCAATGGTTGGGGCAAATATTGGCTATGCTGATAACTGCACTTGTATTCAATATCCAAACGTCCTTCAACTTTAAGTCCCGGCACTTGGGGACATGAGAAGGTACAACGAGCTTCTTCCTGATCATAGGCACATTTGTAATTGCCATTAAAATTGGTATTCGTCACATTACAGCTTCCAATGTCTTTTTGAGGATTTCATAAATAGAATGAAGAAAAAGATTAAAGAAGATTTGTTCAATATACTCACTATATTGACAATGGTTTCCACGATATCGCTGAGAGCACTGACAGACATTGAAACTTATGCATTGCCCTCCATTCTGACAGGCCGGAGCACAGGTGGCTAAAGTAATTGATTTGAAGCATCACAATGATAAATAATTGCTACTAATTGCACTTACGTCCACAATCTGGCGGCTTGGCCAATCCGGACTTGGAATGTATCCACTGGCCATTACGGCATTCGATATTGGTTATGCCACTGCCATCGGGAAACTGAAAACCACGCATGCATTCCGCATGGCAGAGACTTGAAAGATAAGCAAAGAATGGACAAATTAAGTGGAATCTTTGGCATTGAAAGCTGTATTGTAAGACTTTACTTATTCATGCAGGAGACTTTGGAGTTCTTGGGCACTGGCGGCTTGGCTGCACACACTGATTTCTTGTGTTGGCACAGTGGGCCCGAATAATTCTCTGGGCATTGACAGATGCCGGCTGAGAGACAAATGCCATTATTCTGGCATGGCGGCAAACATTGAGCCTGACATGGTGGCACCTTGGTGAACACTGAGTTGGCCACAATCCAACCATCATTTGAGCAAAACATATCCAATTGTTTGGTGTCCTGAGCAAAGCTATAGCCATCGGGACAAAAGACTTTGCAACGTCCACTATGGCATTCGGAGTAGACATTCGGTGGCAATTGTATGGCCGCACATTTTCCATAGGCAGCCAAGAATTGTGCACTGTTGCCATAGAAATTGCCCTGATTCCTAGAACAAATGAACACAAAATCATTAGAAGTGATTATTAATCCTGAATTTACACCAATTCACTTACCCCTTGGTTAGACCAATTAGGCCGAGAGTACTTTTGATGCCCCTTAAAACAAAGGAACAATTATAAAACATTGCCAATGAAAAGTTAGCTTCTCTACTTACCCGATGACACTGGTCTTGAGGCCTCCGCCATAGCCTAGACCATAGCTTCCACCATAGGAACCACCACCAGTTTGGACTATTTGTTGCTGCTGCTGCTGATTGCCTCCGTATCCTCCTCCATATGTATATCGAGCACTTGTTTGGGAATAATTTTAATTATTATGTAATTCCATTTATAGGTTCTTGCCATGTCATTTCATTACCTAACAGCGGGAGCACTATGAAGTTTGAAACTTATATGGCGCTCATCTCGCTCATTTGCCTTATCATCTGCATCCGGTATGGCCTGAGCCAAGGGGCTAAACACAAAAAAAATTTGCAAAAAAGTCATTGAAAATAATTTGCTTAAAAAAAAATTAGAATTTATTGTGATTAGAAAGAACGGAAGTGGGCAAGATATATTTATGTGTAGCCAAAAATAAACGTAAAATGGGTTTTTTTATTTTGGGTTTTCCCTCAAGGATTATGCTTAATGATAAAAAGACTTTAGATCATTTGTTTTCAAAAGTTCAAGGACATTCAAAACGAAGACTTTTGACTATATAAACCATTTACCATGATTTTAACATTTTGACTAAGATTTTCACCTTGTTAGCTAAACATTCTGAGAAAGACTTTTAAAGTGGTAGAAACAAAGCTTAAATTTTTATTTCCTATAGATAAAAAATATAGATCTAGGTATTTCAAGTAGATCAAATTGTAAGAAATAAACTTTAAATTAACTTTTTTTAAACCCATATAAAACGATTAAAGATTCACAAAGGTTTTTTTTCTACATAAATATGATATCTAATTATTGGTAAAGTTATTACAAAACTTAATAGATTTATCCAGTACCGAAATTAGAGGGGAGCAGGTGGGGCTATTACGTCAAGGATTCGTCTAAAAAATGGGCCGTAACAAAATGACTTTGGAAAACAACAAAAGTTATAACAGGACGTCAAAAAGATAATTTTACACAGGTTTTAATTTATTTAAATATTAATTTTAAAAATGACTTAAAACTAACTCGATCAGTAGCATTTATTTTTGTTAATCCAGCCCTGTATATATATGTATAAGAAATTTTAAAATTTTTATTTATCAAGTTAACTTTTTTTAGGAAAAATATTAGAAAAAATTGAGAAATGTTTGAGTTTTATTAGTCGAATTAATTTTTGCCAAGCCAAGTAATTTTTAAAATAAACTGAAATGAAAAAGAAGTTCTTTCCTTCTGCTTTGAATTATTGGTTTTATAAGCCACTTTTATTGCTAATTTTAACAAATATTTTTAACATTTATTAGAAAATAAACTAATTTTTGGGAATGCTCTATGTTTTCCACACTCTCAACTCACTTTATATCCTCGTCTTCGTCATCGGTCATCACGATATCGCCATTTTCGGCCCAAATGTGGCCCAACATCAGAAGCCATAGGGAAAAGTATATTAATTTATTTGCCATTTTGGCAAGTCAAAAAATAAAAAAAAACCACTAAGAATATGTAGTTTTTAATGAAATTAGTTTTTTCCCTTCCCTTATTTATTATATTCCCTTATTCCCAAAGGGAACAAAACTCTTTTGTAATCCGTTAAAAGTTTCTTTTCTCTTTTAAGTTAACACTGGTAATCCATTATGATGTGCCTAATGCTGGCAATCGTTGAATCACTGAGGATCCTTGACACTATTTAAAATGTTGAGCACTTCATTAGCACTTTCACTTTTCCTTCGATCACAGCAAAAAACACAGAAAAAAACAATCAAAAGAGCATCAGGCAACCGCGCGAACGCAATTAAAGCTGGATACGTGGAGCTATTGCCTTTTATAGTCTCCAGATTGGGTTCTAAGCGCCATTTTTGATTTATACTTTATCAAAAGTTCTATGGATTGGTCGAGGGTCAACAAACACACCCACAGTTTTTATCCAAAGTGCGCATTTTTAAAATCATTTCGTATTATTTTTATATGTCTTATCGTTTGAAATATTTGTGTAGTTTTTATAAAAAAATGTGCCAAGTTGAGTCTGAGGGCTAATTATATTATCATTTCCGGTTTGCTGATGTTATAACATTGACATATTGAAGATTATATGGTGAAAAAAACCCATAAAAACAAAAACTCTGTATTATGTAAAGTATGTTCATTCATCAAAGTGTCGCTATGTCGCAATTTGTGATAACACTTATAATATATAAAATACTGGACACTAATTGACCTTATACTTGAAAATCGTAAATGAAAGTGAAGGACTGAAGATGAATGAAACTTTAACGTTTTAAATTTGCAACGGACTATTGTATGAAATCCGTTAGAGGGAAATGGTTGAATTCGAATTCATGGCAAGTACTTTACAACACTGTATTTAACAGAGCACTGTTAATATGCAACATTGCAGAATTTAAAAAACAAGAAAAATCAGTTTGAATTGGGAATGGTTTTTTATTGTTTTATTAAAATTATTACATTAAGGTGAATAAATTATCACAGGATTAAGTCAGCCAGGCTATGCCTACTCCACATACGGCTGTATATCGTGTTGCTGACGTACTGCCTCCGTTTCAGCACCGACAGCACATGCCAATAATGAATTCACCGTCTGCTCCTCTCCGGCTTTATACACGTAGCCATTGGCCTTGTCGATATGATTCCTCAATCTCAGCATGCTGTCCGTACTGAAGGCATCGAGCAGTTGAAAGGATACTAAAGCGTAGTCCTCTACCATCGAACAGATGGCTTCATTTAGTTTCTGATATTTACGCATAGCGGGATCATCGTCCAACTTGTCCAGCAGGTACTTCAGATCCAGCACATCTGTGTAATAGTCTACATTGAAATGGAGCTTCGATTCGTGCTTCCTTAGTAGGTCTGCCTTGGACAGTACATTCACATGGGGCAGACTCATACGTAACATAGTATTGAGGGCCATCAGGAGTGTGGCAATAAATTTGGCCGGCTCCGAGCAGTAGTGCGAATCGATGAGATTCACTGTCACCAGGCTGTAACGTTCTTGTTCCAAGCGCTCAAACACCCTGGCCATGGCCGTGTGATGTGTGTAGAGCTCTATCTGGCCAGGGCAATCGAAGAGAAAATAATTATGCGTGGCACCCAATTGCCGCAGTTTGGGCAAGAGCCAATCATCTATATGATCGGCCAGGTATTCGGCACAATGCATCAGAGCACCGTTGGGTCCCAGCTGCAGGTGCTCCATGCAATCCTCCACAGTGATTAGTTCCATTACGTTGATTACCGGATCGTAGGACATATTCTCATTGGCCGGATCCAAATTGACAACGCCAACTTGGCGTCCCAGTTCCCGGTAGAATTTGTATGCCTCGGCGCAGTAAGTCGTCTTGCCAGAGCCAGGTGGTCCTATTATCAGTTGACCATAGCGAGGATTTTCCACCTTGGCTTGAATTGTCATGCGTTGCAGCATTGTTCTATACAAGTAAGTTATTGAGTCAATTAAAAAAAATAATTGCACACAAACCAAAACATATGCGGTACTGTTATTGTTATCGATAAAAAATGTATCGATTGCCTCGGGATCTGCAAACTAGAAAAATAGTATTATTTAAAATACAGTTTTAGTTTAGTGTTGTAAATACGGGGACAGTTTGACAGCCATTGTATTAAATACCGAGAAAGTCGAGAAAATACTACATACAATACTGCACACTTGTACTCTGCCTTAGTCATTTACGTCAATATTTGAAAATAGCGCAGTTGTTTTTAACATAAATACTTAACATTTGCCCCGACAGACTCAAATTAGAGCTCCGCAACGACAAAACAACAACGAATGTTTCGTTCATGAATATAATTTCATTTAATTTAAATATAACATAATTTCTAAACTTCACATCGATCGGACGTGCCTGGTAGTGCTCTTACAAAAAAATAAGCAAAAAATAAAACAAAAACAGACACAATATTTTTTTTTTGTCCGGCCAGGTCTGCGTCTTTGTCGGCTGCGCGCTCTAGTGACTGTTAGTGCTGGTGTGTGTCTGTGTGTGCGTGTATGTCTGTATTCGCGTCAAGAGTTCTCTCAAAGTGCTAAATTATAATTTTTGAACGGGACCCCGCATTCGTTTTAACCAGTTAACACAAGAAGCAAAGACAACAACATCATGGCTCAACCGCAACCACCGGCCTATGAAAATAGTGAGTTAAAATGCAATGTAAAATATCAGCATGACCTTATTTGGTCATACCAAAAACAAAAAAAGAAAGAAAAAAAGAGAAAAGAGAAGTGAAATGGAGAATGAGTCAGTCAGTCAACGCAAAATAAAAAAGAAACGAAACTCGAAACGGTAAATCAAATACAAACGCCGGAAGCGCTCTCGATTATGACCATAAATGGACACAGCAGAAGCAGCAGCTGACTGACTGATTGGGATAAACAAAAGGAAAAAAGAAAAAACAAGAGATTGTCACATGAGGAGGAGGGGCGGGCGGTGAAATAAAAAGGAGTGTTTTGTTGTTGTTCACAAGCAACAGCCGAAGCCGGCCGGCTTGGACCGCACCCTCTTTTTGCACCACCACTACTCCCCTCGCTCTCTGTTGCTCTCTCTCCTTCTCTTTCTCGCTTCTCCACTCTCATGGCTTCTTTTTTTTCCTTATCTATACTTTTTTTTTGCTTAAATGAATAGTTTTCTTGGGTGAATTTAATCAATTTTTTTATAACATAATTTTTTTCTTACGTTTGTTTTGCTGTTGTTGTTGTTATTGTGCAGAAAATATCTACGCTACGCTGCCCCGCACCCAACGAGGCCAACCCATTGTTCTAGGTGCCGATCCCAAGGGCAAGAATTTCCTCTATGCCAATGGCAATTCGGTTATCATAAGGAATATTGAGGTAAGTTGATATCTTCCAAATTTTTCCATTCCCCACCCTGATTCCTCCTCCTCCTCCTCTTCTATGGTCTTTCTTTTTGGTCATAATCTTGCGATGTGGTGTTCCATTTATTTTTGGACAGCTGCAGTTTCAGCTGTTGCTTTTTGGTTTTTTGTTATTTTTTTGTGTTGTTTCTATATGTACATAGATTTATTTATAAACATTGTCTATGCCGTACGGCCGGCTAAAATGCCGAAAATGAAAAAATTTTCCTCGGAAATTTTCCCCACAACACTTTTTCTTCACTGCCCACGCTTCATCATTATCATGTTCGGTTTTCTATTTTGTTTTGCCTTATATACATAGAATATATACCCTGCTAACATCAAAATGGCTATATATATTCCTGTTCAGTAGTGCCAGCTAAACAGATTTAAATTAAAAGCAACTATTCCCATTAGTTTCGACTATATACAGTCTATATTATTATTCGAATCATTTTGATTCTATGTTCTATACCATAAAATCGTTTGTCTTTAACCTCTCGAATTATTTAAAAGCTTTTCTTTATTCAGACCTTTCTTTTAGACCTATAAAAACTCAGGATAATATTGCAGTCCCTGATAACAGTCATTTATGTTCAACTGAATATTGTTTTCCTATAGCCAAAAGCTTTATAGAAATCAACTCAAATATAAATGAATATCTGGAACCGCAACCTTTTCTAGAGAATTTCCTAGAATGTTCTCAGAAATCTTTTACAGTTTATAAACGACATACAGACAAGTGCATATTTTTATATAGAGATAATGTGTTGCATAGGACATTAATGCCAAATTAAACATGTCAAAATAATGATCTTATGGTCTTCAGTCCAATTTACCATTAAAGCAAATTAGAATCGTAGAGTAAACCGAATCTCTTCGAATCGAATCTCTTCTGGTGCTTCTGCTGCTGTTCTGGTCTCGTTAATTAAAACCTAAATCATTTCGAGTGTCACACAAAACAGACCATTAATTTGTTTCTTTGCATACAAACTAATTGTAGATATTTCTTCTTGTTCTAGAATCCAGCCATTGCCGATGTCTATACGGAACACTCGTGTGCAGTCAATGTGGCCAAGTACTCGCCCAGCGGTTTCTACATTGCATCTGGCGGTAAGTTCTCCACTTTTCGTCTTCTACCTCTTGATGCAATCCAAAATTTCGCACGTAACGAAGAAAAAAAATAGTCATCGAAGCAGAAACCAAAACCAAATTGTGGGTTACTCAGAGAAAGAGAGAGAGAGGGAGCGAGAGAAAGGCAGAGAAAGAAAAGAAATGCAACCAACTGAACCATCATGCATATAATTATAGCATATAGTTGCATATATGTATGTATTATAATTGAAAAAAGTCGTGTCAAGTGTTTGGATAACCATCAAAATGCAATGCGAAAAGTGTATTCAACTTTTGTTTGTTGGTAGAATGTAAAATTGTTTACTATATAGTTTAGAAGAGACCAATTTGTGATAAATATTGATTAGATATCTAGTGTCAGATAGTTAATAATGTGAACAAATGTTTCATTTAACAGTTTCTGTCGATTCTTCTACACCAAAAGTTGTAGAAACTAAATAACACACTTATTTCTAGACGCTCTATTGTATTTTCTTTTTATTACTAAATATAGGCATAATATAGTAGCAATATTTTGAAATGATTGGTTGTGAAATTTCATAATTTTGATAATGAAAAAGATAATGCGAAGTTAATTTTTTGATAATGAAAGACCTGCAAGTGCACTTCAACTGTTGCCCACAAACATTTAGTGAATAAAATTCTTCATATTCACACTTTTAAACTAAAATCACTGAAACGTTAAGTAGTCCAATAGAAAAAGAGAAGAGAAAGAGAGAGAGAGAGAGAGAGAAAGGAAGTGAGAGCGTTAGTTTAGTCAGTAGGTCTTCATTATAACCACTAGTCATAGGCATGAGTCATTCCCATTGATGTTTCATTACCATATTGGGTATTTTTGCTTTGTTTTTGCCTTTATCTAATCATAAATTGCCACTGCTACGTGTATTACTTATTTTTGTATTGTGGTTTTTGTTGTTGATTACCCTGATAGTAATTTTTCACATATTTCAGATGCCTCGGGCAAGATACGCATTTGGGACACGGTTAACAAGGAGCATTTGCTGAAGAATGAATTCCAACCGATAGCAGGACCTATCAAGGACATCAGCTGGTCACCGGATAATCAACGTATTGTCGCTGTGGGTGAGGGACGTGAGCGTTTCGGTCATGTCTTTATGTCGGAGACTGGCACTTCGGTGGGCGAAATCAGTGGCCAGAGTAAATCGATCAATTCGGCAGACTTTAGGCCAGCTAGACCTTTTCGCATTGTGACTGGTAAGTACATTTATTACTGTCTTAAGGCCTCTTCTCTTATTGATTTCATCGTTTGATTCGTTTGCAGGCAGCGAGGATAATACAATTGCTGTTTTTGAGGGACCACCGTTCAAATTCAAAATGACCAAACAGGATCACACAAGATTCGTGCAGGCTGTACGCTATTCACCCGATGGCAAATACTTTGCCTCTGCTGGATTCGATGGCAAGGTCTATCTGTATGATGGCGTCTCATCCGATTTGGTTGGTGAATTTGGTTCACCAGCCCATAAGGGTGGCGTCTATGCTGTGGCATGGAAGCCAGATGGCACACAATTGTTAACCTGCTCGGGCGATAAAACTTGCCGCTTGTGGCAAGTGGAGACACGTGAATTGATCTCGGAATTTGTTATGGGAAACACCGTTGACGATCAGCAGGTGTCGTGTTTGTGGCAAGGAGAACACTTGCTCACTGTATCCCTATCGGGCGTCATTACCTACCTGAATGTGGAAGATCCCAGTAAGCCATTGCGTGTGATTAAGGGCCATAACAAACCCATCACTGTCCTGGGACTGAGCGATGACAGGAGCACCATTTATACAGGCAGTCATGATGGCATTGTGACAAATTGGAACTCGGGTAATGGTGTCAATGATCGCATCGTGGGCACAGGACATGGCAATCAAATCAATGGCATTGCTGCTTGGGGAGATTTCGTTTATACTTGTGGCATCGATGACAGTCTCAGGCAATTCTCCATCGAGGGTAATACTTATACAGATTATGTGGTTAAATTGAATTGCCAGCCACGCGGTTTGGCCATCTTGCGCAATGAGAATATAATTGCATTGGCATGCATTAAGGAGTTGACTTTGGTTCAAGATCAAAAGAAAATCTTCTCATTGCCCATTAAATACGAGGCCAGTTCGATAGCCACCAATGCGGAGACCTTGGATGTTGCTGTGGGCGGCGATGATCAAAAGTTGCATATTTACACTCTGAATAATTCATCGCTGGAATTGAAAACAGAACTCGATCACTTGGGCGCTGTGACAGATGTTTCCTATTCGCCAGATCAAAAGTATTTGGTGGCCTGTGATGCTCATCGTAAGGTTGTACTCTACTCGGTTGAGGAATATAAGCTTGCCCACAACAAGGAATGGGGTTTCCATAATGCCCGTGTCAATACTGTCGCCTGGTCGCCCAATTCTCTGCTGGTGGCCAGTGGTTCTTTGGACACAACAATTATTATTTGGTCTGTGACCAATCCAGCTAAGCATACCATTATTAAGAGTAAGTAACATCATATTCCATTAACTAATATTCTTTTGCTAAATATGTTTCCCCCCCTTCTGTTAGATGCCCATCCGCAGTCGCAAATTACTCGTTTGGTTTGGCTAGATAACAATACTGTGATCTCAACTGGTCAGGATTGCAATACCAAAGTCTGGCATGTGGAAACTATTTAAAAAGAAATGAAAACAAACACAATTCATATATTTGTTACAACAAGCAAAATGCAAATATTTTTTTACACATAATCAAGAAAAAGATAACAACAAATGTTGCTCAGTATATGACTCTACGTGTCTCGTCTGTGTTTTCATGTGTGTGTGTGTGTGTGTGTGAGGAACCCAAATTGCCAAACAGCGTTCCATTATCATCATCATTAGCAGCAGGAGCAGCACCCGCCAGCATCATCCATCATCATTCAAAGGCACAGGAAATATATTTAGCTTCATTTGATTCAAGTGCAAAAGAGACAAGAGAAAAGAAGAGTAAAGAAAACCCCATTTATCGCATTTCTTCATGATTTTTAGTTTAAGTACCAGAAAACGTGTGTCTCTCTTACTAATCATCATATCATGGATAATTATTTTTTTTTTTTGTCAACAATAAAATGGAATAGAGAAAATAGTTATTCCATGATGCTTGCGTGTTTTAAATCTATTATTTACTTTTACCATTTGTTTTTTCATCATGGCAAATCTTCTTTAATTCCCCTGCTTTTCTTTTGTTTGTAGCTTTTCTTTCCGTTTTTGATAATACTTACTACTACAACTACAACTACTGATAATGAAAAAAGAAAAAAGGGAATACCTATGTACTAAGTACGCAAGCGTACGTAAATTATTGTATTATGAAATGAAAAATAAACTAGTTTTTGCATAAAATTTTAAAATTTGTGTTCAAATTGAATTGTAATCGAAGCTGTCAGCTGAAGAAGTGGTGAAAACTTTCTAAAATTGTATCATAATGATTGATCAATGTTAATTTGTACATAAGTCGAGAATCTAAATCAATTCACTAGCAAGGCGATCAACCATATTAACTGGCTAGTTAGAAAACCCATTTTTTTTTTAAATTGTTCTTATACCGAATTTTTGTCCGAATGTCATGATTTGATATTTCTATATGTATGTATATATTTGATTTTTTCGCTATTTACTTATAAATATGGGACACTAAATCAAAAAATTTGATTTAGAAATGGAAAATTAAGAATTTATAAAACTAGAATCAATAAAAGGTGATCTTTCAAGTTCCCTAATTCCATTATTTCTAAGAAATTATTACAGTATTTTATATAAATACTTTAAGCAAACTTCAAATTACTTTTGGTGTTTTGTTTAAAAAGAAAGTTTCATGTCTTATTATTGTTTTTCGTCCAATTTAATCATTGTCCAAGTCTGGACAGATTTTAAATATGGTTAACAGCAAAAAAATGTCTTTTTTCGACTTTTTGCAGTTTTCCATAATTCATTTAAATAATTTTTTGTTGTTGAATTTTTGTTTAAATATTTTTATTTTTAAAATTTCTTTTTGTTTTTTCTTTTTGTTTTTTCTTTTTGTAATATTTTGAGTGGTAGGTTTCTTTTTACCTTGTCTTTTGTGTGTGCGTGTGGGTGTGTGTTTGTTTTTTTTTTCTTTTTGTGTATATAATTACAATATTTATAAAAATGTTTACTTAATTTATTAAGAATGTGTAGACTTGAGTACGTGTGTGTGTGTGTGTAAGTGTGCCTGGTTTTAGAGTGAAAGGTTTTTGTATGTGTTTCTTTGAAAGCCTCGCAAATTTGTACACTTTTTCTTTTGTTTAACTCGAATTGAACATAAAAAATTTTTGCTAAAGTTATATTAAATTATATAAATTAAAGGCGTGTATGTGTGTTTGTGTGTGTGTGTGTGTGTGTGTGTGTGTGTGTAGAAGACGAAATAAAAAATGAATTGCGCTAAGTATCACAGCCGGGTCTAAGACGTTTGGTTTGGTTTTTTGTTCTTTGTTTTGTTTTTTTTTTTTGGTTTTCCTTTTTTGTGGGTTTAAAAAACAGTTCCATTTTGGTGTATGTATATGTAAGGTTTAAGTTGTAAGTGTGCATGTGTGTTTTGTGTCTCTTATGTTATAAACCTCTTTGTTGCAAAGCCTTTCCTTCCCCCCCCAAAGGGTTTACCAAAAAGATCCAGCAGATGGGAACAGTATCGGGTCTTTTAAGGCACTTTTCGACTCATAAAATCTTTTCCAATATTCCTCACTATATTTTTAAATAGAGATTTCGAATATTTATGGCAGAGGGCCAAAATATTTGAATTCAGAAAGGAGTTTTGTTATATATTCATATTAGACAAACTTTAGACGAAAATGTTAACGCTCTCTTGATCACTTTTAAGAGTTTCTTTGTCAATAGTTCTGCCTTAGAAAAGGATCAACTGAAGGACACAGAGTATAGCAATTTGGCTTAAGTCACATTTGGAACAAGAGTCCGAAAAAGTTTTCAAAAAATGTCTAAAATCAGATCATTTTTCTGTAGTCCTTCTGATGGCCACAACGATGTATAAATAGGAAGAAAGTATTTAAAGATTAGTTAACCTTTCCTCTATCTAGAATCAGTCGTTAATCTGGCTGTAGACTTTGTAGGATAAAATCGGAATCGACGTTTTAAGAGAGGGGAAATTAATGTGGTAGGAAATTTCTCTCCTCCTAGGATCGAATGCCTTTTGCCATTTGGCCCTTGCAACTTTTGTAGGGGGGGTTTTCTTCTTTGCTCTTGAAAAAATAAAATATTAATTAACTTCTAAGCCTCTAGGTTGTTTCTGTTGCTGCAGCAGCAGCTGATGTCACATTTGTGGCACTGTTCAATGTTGATGCTTCGCCATTGCTGGCGGTTGTTGTTGCTGCCGCTGCTGCTGTTGCTATTGTTGTTGTCGGTTCAATTTTGATCATCTGCGTCGTTTCATGGGCCAAATCCAAGGCTGGCGCTGTGCTGGCATTGGTCTCGGCCACTGCTGCAGCAGCTGCAGCTGCAGCCAATTGAAACTGATTGGGTAGAAAGAGATAGGGATTGGTTAGGCCAGCATCATTGCAACTGCTTGCCGATTGAGATTGAGTGCTGCCACCGACTATACCGACTCCTCCTCCTCCTCCTCCTCCCAACAAGCCATCGCCACTGATGGCCGTATGGCTGGCTACAGGATTCGATTGCGTGGTATTCACCGTCAGTTTGGTTACACGTTTGCGTCGCGCCTCACTCTCACAGGGCGAAGGAGCTCCTGGATGGCGATAGCTAACATGTTTGCGCAACGCATCCTTGCTGCGCGACACATGGGAGCAGACATTGCAGGCATAGCTGTTTGGGGAATGGCAGATGATTGAAGCTTAGATAAGGGAATCGTGGAATCGTGTTGCTGCTAACTTACCGCACATTCTGATGGGTCTCCAAATGTACTCGGAGATTATATTGATTGCTCAATTGTTTGTGGCAAATGAAACATGTGGCATATAGCTTAGAATTTGAAGGCGGTTTGATCGGTGTGGCTGGCAATTGCTTCTCGGCGGTTAGGGACAATAGATTCGGCTCCGATTTGGCACTGACCAGAGCCATGCTGCTACTGGCCGCTGCTGCTGCAGCTGCAGCCGCTTCCCGTTGATATTGCTCGATGTGTTGCTGCAATTTGGCATGATCTTCGGGTGAGATGTAGGGCGTGGTGCTGCTGTTGCTGGTGTTGCCACCATGCTGATGGGAGTGATGCACCTGGGCGGCTTGTTGGGCTGAAGTCGGTGTAACGGCGGCACTGTAAATGGAGGGCTTGTTGCTGGTGCTGCTGTACATTTGGCCAGATGTTAGGGGATTATGATAATTTGGTGAGGGCTTCACCACCGGCAATTGGGGAGAGAAATGTGACATTGTTTGGGGTGTTAGGGTAATGGGTGAAGTGGCCACAATTGGATTTCCAGCTGAACATTCCATTGGTGACTTGTTGTTGTTAGTGTTGTTGTTGTTGCTGTTGCTGCTGTTATTGTTGTTGCTGCTGTTGGTTGTAGTCCTCAAACTCTCGACAATCTTATCAATGCGTTTAATATCCTTTTGCTGCTGCTGCTGTTGTCCGATCAAAGTGGTTGAACCTGCTAAGAGATTTGTGCCTGTCTTCAAACGCTTTGCGTTTCCATAGCAATCATCGTCCTCCAGGCCTCCACTCTGATAGAGCTGACATTGCTGTTGATATTTGGCCAACAGTTCGGTTGTCTTATTGAGAGCTGTTTGCGAAAAGTTCAATGGTTGCGGCAAAAGATTCGGATAGAATTGCAGCGATTTCAGAAAGAAGTTCTCGAGGGGAGTACAACCGCCTGCTGGACTGGACAGTGAGCCACCGCATCCAGTCATAGAGCCAAGTTTATTAGCCAACAAGGGAGTATTCAGTGCTGGATTGGGTAACTGTGGTAAACTGGGCATCGGTGTGGGCGATGGTGTACTCGGACGTTCGAACTCTGACTGCTTGTCATTGGGGGAGTCCAGAAAGGAGTTTGTGGCACCGGATGAAGTGGCTGTGCTCTTGGTTTGGCTCTTCGGAAGCTGTAAAGAAGAGACACAGAGACTAGAGAGAGGGAATTCACAAATTTGCATAGAAACAAGAAATGGCTTCGTAAAGAAATGGAAACCCATTTTAAAAGATATAAAAAAATATAAACTTTTGATTTCAAAAATCGAGTTAGATTTTCTCTTTCTTTTGTTTTTCGATATAATACGTTGTAATTCTCAACTGATTTCAGCATTTAATAGTAATTTTTACTTACATTATTATTTTGAACATCCGCCAAACCCTTGATGCCCAGCGTTTCGGCTAGATTCAGCAACATGGGTATCTGCTCCTCATAGACATTCACCTCCCCCGAATACATGAACGTGAGCAGAGCGACAATGGCACCAAAACTAGCACCTGGTATGATAATAACCGGATGATTGCTTGCCTCCAGGGCTCGAAAGATTTCCATGAAGAAAGTGCTGCATGCACTGAGTACCACACGATGTGCCCTCAACTGTCGCCCCTCGGCCGATATGGTGACATCTGTCAGATGCGATTGGTCCAGCAGTACGGGTAGAGTGCTTAGCAAACTGGTCTGCAGAATCAGAAATGACAACAAACAAACGAAAAAGAGAAAATGAAGTATGCATATAGAAAATGAGATACATTATACAAAATTTGGGTCACTCGATCATATAAATACATTTGGCAGGTCTTCTACTCCGGCTGTTTGGCTGGTCTTCCTAGAGCTCCCTAACTATATCTAAATTTGGTGATCATCTTGGTCTGAGGGCTGAGTTTTTGGAACACATGCAGTAGCAGCACACACACACACACACACATACACACATAGAGTGTATGTATGTGTCAGCCATGGGAATGGATGTTTCGAGGGGACAGCACTTGGGCAGCAGCTGGGGGCATTTAATTGCAATTTTCAGAGGAAAATTCTTTGGATTTTGGCAATTGCACGAAAATTTCATTTATTTGACATTTCTTGGCCCTCTCTCTCTCTCTCTCACTCTCCTGCTCGGTCGCTCTGTCTTACTTTACGTCTATTTTGGACAGGGACCAGGGACAGACAGACATTTCGGTTGTTGGGTTAGTTGGTTTGGTTTTTTGGATTCAGCTAGTAGTAAACATCGAAAACAAAAATTGTCACCAAATGAAATGCGGAAAAACTATGTGTGAATAAGTATGCATGAATGTGTGTATTATATAGCCTATATATAGATGGGTGACATTTTCTCTCTATTTCGATACTTGGCTCCCTGCTGACGATGCTGCTGCTGCTGCTGCTGCCTCTGAGGCTATTCTGACACGATGTCCAGTCAATTTTTATGACCGAGGCCAAGCACCTACACTAGCCAAACGATAGATAATGGTCACAAAGACTCGAAACAATTTTGCTATTCTGTTGCTGGTGGGTTTTTCTTTTTTGTTTTTTGAAAAACACTTTGGTCATCCATAAATCAAAAGATGATCTCTCTGAAGATGGAACGGTGTGTATGGAGTGGGTTGAGTGGAACATATTCTGATTCAAAAACAAAAAAGAAAAACCAGATTCGACTAGTTGAAATATCTATTATATTTTTTCTAGTCCAACCCGTTGCTATCGAAAATATTAAGATCGCACATTGATGGGGATAAAAGGAAACTGAAATTTTTATTGACTTCCGTGACTGATGATTGATAGGAACACGAGTTTATAACATTTTTCAAATTTGCCCAAGTTATTATCTTATGAACATATTCAAGTGAAATATGAAAGATTTTCCCCTTAAATAAAGTATTAAAAGAAGGAAATGATTGGGCTCCTTGCCGATCCTTTTCGTATTTCAAAAAATATCTATTTATTACATAATTAAAGCAATTGTAAAAGAAACAATATTTATTAAAGCTCATTTTTAGAAACTTATTTGACTTTAAAGTGCAAAACTCAGGAAATGCTTAACTTTTTTTTCCAATTGGGAAAACAATTGGAGTGGAAAATTTATATTGCCAAAATCTATCGCCTTAGGCATTTTCCCATATTTGATATATATCATATATGTATAAGTACTAGATAATACGTTTGACTTCATTTAGTTTCTGATAACTATTTTAACTATTGCTTCTTGACTGATCAGAAAACATAAAAATCCTAATTGGTTATAAAAAAATCAATACTATATGTCATTTATAGGAAAATTGGGATATAAATTAAGTAAGTTTTGGTTTGTAGTCTAACTTCATGGTGAATTTAGTAATTTTTAACTACAACAAAAAATCGATTGATTTGTTAAGAAGATGATTTGGTCTTTAATTTTTTAAACTCTGCCTACTAAAAAGATATAGATATAAGAGACTAAAAATTGGGTTTATATAAAAGTTTATGCAATTCAATGGATTTCTGCAACTTATTTGAGTATAATTCCTGGCAGTTCCTTCTTTAATGCAGTAGAGTTACAAGTTAAACTCTGGAAAAGTATTTCATGTCTAATTTGCGCAATCATTAAAACAAAGGATAGTAATTTTTGATAGAAAATACACTCGCTCAACATATACTATTATATATAGAATTCTCGGTCATTCAAGAGTTAATCTCTTATTCGAGTTATTAGTTGATTCTAAATGGATTTCAATTTTGTATGAATAGAATCCGATGAAGAGAGAAAAAGAGAGAGGAAACCCTTGACTATAATTTGTAGGATAAAGGCAATTTAAATTTAAAAATTCCTTTGTTTAAAATATAATTCAATATTAAATTTTGTTCGTTTGTCTGATTATCTTACCTGATGATTGTGCCAACGTAGGCAAAATTGTTGTTGATTCTCATTGTGTTGTTGTTGTTGTTCCAATTGATGTTGCTGCAGTTGATGGTGTTGCTGTTGTTGTTGTTGTTGCTGTTGTCTTGTTGCATTTGTTGTATTTACATGTTCCATAATTCATTTAGTTTATTGAATAGACCTTACATATAGGATATACAGTAGCAGTAACTGCAAAATCAATCAATCAATTTGTGAGATGAAAAAAAAAAACAACTAATTAACATTTGCAAAAAAAAATGATTTAATTCTTGTTGTTGTTTTTTTTTTTGCTTTTGTATGTTCAACTCGCGTGCTCTTCCGCTTTGTTTTCTTTATATGTTATTTATTTTTCATTTTGATGTGTGTATTTTCTTTCATAATTTTTGTTTGTTTGCTTTTTGGTTTCTTTTTGTTTATATTTATTGAACATTTTGTCACACACACACAAACACACACACACACACACGCAGACACTTAAAGTGAGGGTGAGAGAATGTGTGAGAGAAAGAAAGATCAGGAGAGATTTTGTTCGTCTACGCGGCGTATACGTGTTATGTCGTAGCATTTGGCCATATTACTCATACGCCATGGTATGCCTGCCGTTTTACTGGCAGACTGGCAGGGGAAAAAAGCAAAGCGCGTGTAGTGAACAAATATTTTTTATTGGTTGATTTTTTTGTTCTTTTTTTGAAAGGGTTTCCAGTAAATGGATATAGTTTTATGTTATATGTTATTTGGACTGGCTTTAGTTCTTAATATTGATTTGTTAGTTTCTCTAGCAGATTGTCTTGAGTTGTCAGCGCTTTTATGCTGCTTTGACCAACAAGAGATACAATCGATACGCTAGACATCCCTCAGAGACCTCAACTTGACAAATCTAATTTACAATGAAAATAAAAAGCGACAAAAAGACACACACACACACACACATACACACGTAAAAATTTGAGTGGAACACACAAGAATGGGAGGAGGACGAATTGGTTGGTGGTGGTGGTGGTCGAGGAGAAGATGAAGGAGGCTAAACTGTGCGCTTGTGGTTGCTGGTGGTGGAGGAGGAGGAGAAGAGGTTCTATCTAAGCATGTGCTTGCTGGCAATTAAATTAAATTTATTTAAATAAAATAAATTTCATTGTTCTTGTTGTTATCGTTGTTGTTGTTGGTGTTGTTGGTATTTTTGCTGTTGACTGGCCTGGCCTGGCTGTGCTTTTGTATCTATGTATGTATGTATGTGTATGTATCTCAATCTATGTATCTGTATCTTTTTCTGGGTCTGCCAATCTTCCATTGTTTTAGCATACAGTTTGGCTATACTATATAGAAAATTGTAACAACAGCAACAACAAAAGACATTTGTCCGAGGGCTATTTTTAATGTCTCCTCAATGTGTCTATGTGTGTGTGTGTGTGTGTGTGTGTGTGTGTGTGTGTGTTTGTGTGTGTGAAAAATGCAGCTCATTGGAGGCCCCACTAAAAGCGAAAGAAAAACCCACGAAAAACCAATGTGACAAATCCGTAGCAACCGCGACATCTTTAGCCTAGCCCAGCATGCAATTGTTGCTCTTGTTGTTTTTGTTGTTGTTATTATTTGTTGTTGTTGTTGCAGACGGAATTTTCTTCATTCCATTATGTGTGTGCAATTGCATTTAAGCATTTTTTTTTTGTATTGAGAGACAACCGATGATGGTGATGCTGGTGGAGAGCAAAACGGGGAGGTTTTCAGAGGGTGTTAGAGGGGTGGCCTTTTTTGGCTCTCGTTCACACACACATACAAACACACACCCATAACAAAAAGTGTCAGTCTTTCCGTAACTCTTTGCGGTATTTTCCTTCAAGTTTTTACTTGATTTTCCGAAATTAGTTTTGTGCCTGCCTTTTAGCATTTTTTTTTTGTTTTTGGCTTTTCTATTCTATTTCACTTTGTTGTTGTTGTTGTTGTATTTTTAAATAAATTGTGTTAAATGCTCTCGACTCTCGGGCCCAGCCTGTCTATTTTGATTTGTTGTCCAAGTGCCTGAAATACATATATTATATACAACATGCTATGGCTAAGCAAAAGAACGAATCGCGATGATGCGTAATACTTTACACATAATCACTCATACGCCAGGTTGTCCAAAAGCATTCACAAGAAATACAAATCTATTGTTCTTGTTGTTTTCATCTTAAACTTTCATTTGTTCCATGGAACACACACTTGGACTCACACACACACACACACACACAGGCACATGCATAAATTGTTTCCCACTTGTCAAATGAAATATTTTGCTGTCATTTTGTTTGTTGGATTTTTTGGCTGTTTTTTTTTTTTTTATAAATTTTATTCTTATTTATTTATGATTCAGAAATAATCCAGCATTTTATTTTACTTTTTTTTTTTTGCCCAGGGATATCTATTAATAGGTTCAATCCACATAGTATATACTATATATGTATGTATATTGGCCTACAAGGGTTTTTTTTTGCTTCAGTGGAATTTTTTTTTCGCTTCTTTTTTTTAATGTTTTCCTGTTTTCAAATTTATATGGAATCATTAAAAAAATTGTCATATACATTTTTTATTTTTATGTTTAATGGAATTCTCGTGCTGAATTTCAAATGAAAATACAACAAAAAAACAGAAAATTTATATAGAAAAAGAGAACAACACAAAACTTTTATTTTAATATAGTGTTTAATGTTCTTCTGTGTTTCATTTTTTTCTATTATTTTTTGTTGTTGTTGATGAAATCTTTATAATTCCCTTAATGTTCCATTGAGAAATTTCGTATATGTAGCTGAGGAGGAAATATTTCAAAATGTTCACCTAAATCTTGAAATTTAAACAACTTTGTCAACATTTTATACAATTTGTTAACATTTTAAGCATAATTTCGTTTTCCATATTTTAAATTGAGTCAATATAATCTTAATAAACAACTCAAACTTATGGCAACTCTAATGGAATCTTTTAGTTTCATTAGATTAGTTATTTCACTTGGAAATATATTTGTTTTTCTAAACCTATTGGAAATTCAGCTTATCAAAATATTAGTCCATCAAATGGGCTTAGGATATGTTCAAAACTCAACCAAAATCAAATGACTTTAGTCTGTTGGAAGTCATTGTAGATCATAGACCAATAATACATATTTTTATTCGCGTTTATGGTAAAATTAAGTTTTTTTTTGATATCAAAACATTAACAATCGTGGATGAAAACCATCATATGGCTGTAAATATCTGGCTGGAATAAAGCGAGTAGTGAATGGAAGCAAAGTTAAAGGGAAAATCCATTAACTAAAGGGTATTTATTTCTAGGGAGCTTTAGCAAAGGAATAAAATCAAAATTTATTATTGATTCTTTGGGAAATTAGTTTCTAGTCTAGTTGATGTTTTAAGGCATGATAATCAAAAATATTTACTAGTTAAATTTACAAGGATAATGGCAAACAAGTTAAATGATCCCAGCTCACTAATTACAACATTTTTAAAGGCAATGTCCTGGTAATCCATTTCCGTAAACAAAGTCATTGTTGAAACAATCCAATAGATTAAGTTTTGTCATTACTTTCTAAGCGATTTATCATAATTGAATTTTCATTTTCGATTATGTGAATTTGGGGTTTGTATGTATATGTGTATGTGTAGCACTTTTCCTTCATACGTTTTTGAATATCCTTCACATTCTTTCAACTTTCGCGCCCGTTAGAAAAGTTTGAATTTTTCAAATCATGCACATTTCGTATAGTTGTTGTTTTCTTTTTTTTTATTTATTGTGTGTGTGTGTTTGGTTTTCTTTTTCTTTTCTTTTTTTTTCTTCAATATTTATTCATTTTATTTGAATATTTTGTTATTTTTTTTTGTTTGTCAAAAAAATTGTGTTCAAAGCGCGCACCTTTGTTAACCGTTTGCTGTTCGCATCTGAAATGAAAATATCCGAAAATGTTTCAATTCTTTCGGTCTTTAGTTGGAGATTTGTTTCTATTTTTCGAATGTCCATCTCTTGACAATTTTTTCGTAGTTCTTGTTGTTGTTGCTGCTGCTGTTGCCATTTGTTTTAGCCGATTTGAATTTGGCTGGGAAAAAGTCTCTCTGTTCGGTTCACTTTGTCGCCTGCTGGTTCCATGTTCTTTAATTAATGAGAAACTACTAAAAAGAAAAGAAAAGGAATGAAAAAGAGAAAATCTCTTGGGCCATTTTGCACTTGCAAAATGTGTTCGCGTTTGTAAGTGTGTGCGTGAATGTGTGTGTGTGTGTGTTAGTGTAAGTGTGTGCTTGTGTGTATGCGTGTATTTTCAGGTTTTAAATTAATTGGCTACAAAAGCATTTAGTTAATCAAAACATTTGTTAGTTTGAGATCATCATCATCACCCCAACAACAGCCAGCCAGAAGCCAGAAGAGCCAGAAGCATCAGCTAGACACAATTGACATGGCCAAAACGAAGAAAAACTAGACAAATTTGTTGCTGCTGCTGCTGCTGCATCATCATCGTGTGTTGCATTATTAATTTGCAATAAAATGTGGAAGCGGCGACAGCCACAACTGAGATGAAGCAGAAGAACAAGAAGAAGAGAAGATGCCCGGCCAAAAATAAATATGCTCATAGGTGAATTATGCCTGACAAACGCCTGACACATACAAATGGAAGGCGAGGCGGCAGGCAAATGGAGGCAAAACTATCTCCGACCCAAAAGACCCAGTACCTTTACACATCATACAGACCAGACCCAGCCCGGTTGCAGTTTTTCATAATTCATTCAAATGCCATAGGCAAATACATACTTACATATTTATTATTGTCATTTGTGGTCCGAAAGTGATATTTAGGTTACACCAGGTAGTTTCTCATATTGAAGGATATTGCTTTGGCATTTGCCTTTTGGTCATAAGTGTCCATTCATCAATATGAATTATTATGTGATGAAATAATCAGAAAACGATCACTTTTACTTTAGATCTTCTTACTAGAAATCATAGCTTTGATAATCCCTAATATAAATACTCAAATCTAAGTTCACGACTTTGCATTAATTTTAAAAATATAGATTATTCACTATTCATACTATCCATTTAACCATTTAGAGTTAACTATTTACCTTTTTGGCAGAAATCGGATCACTTTCTTAGCTCTTGCCATTAATAGGATAATCAATGTGATTAAAACCCAGTTAAGATCATGATTATAGTATCGTACTAAGCTAATGTTGTTCTTTATTTTTTCCCCAAAAGGAAAAAATGTTATTAAAAGAGGCCTCAGTCAATGGACGACCTTGACATAATTTTAAACATGACAATTACTATAGATAAAATTTTGGCAATATGAATTTTTTTTTTGTTTCTGACTTTGGCAACAACACATGTCAAAGAGATAGCAGCAAATAGATAATGTATGTATATAGTGGGTGTAGCATGTTAAATCAACCTTGAAAAAGTGTCATAAAAACAGTTGGCAACATGTCTAGCACAACCATTAACAGGCGAACACTTCATAATGACTTACCAAGTTTCCGTTTTATTGCTCAGCCTTTTTCTGCTGGCAGGATGTGCATTTGCAGAGGATTTCTCAGAGTGCTCCAATGTCGAGGTGGATACATTTGTGATGGTTATAGAGGATTGTGCCTCATATATCTATTGCAATGGTGAGGATTCCTTTAGGGATATGTGCCCGGAGCAGACCTATTTCGATGCCCAGTCCAAGGAATGTGCTTTCGATGATGAGGGAGTTTGCCTAAGGAAAGACACCCTGGAGGCAGATGTTCCTATAGTTGCTGCTGCTGCTGAGGGTGAGATTGAATCCGAAGACACTTTAACGGAGATAAACGAAGGCGACAATTCTGCAGAGGAGGAAGCGGAAAATGTTGTCACAACTGCAGCACCTGGGCCATCGACTGTCCCAAGACCACATTGTGATCCGGCTAATGATAGTTTCCATCCACATCCACAGCGTTGCGAGTATTATTATAGCTGCATCAGTGGCTATTTGACCATAGTACGTTGTCCCTACAAATATGGCTGGGATGTGGCCACAGAGCAATGTAAACCTTTGACCGATGCCCAATGCTTTAGTAGTTTGTAGTTGATAGGCTAAGTGAATTTAGAATAAGTACAACTTAGATCAAGTAAAATGGTTAAATTGGAAATTTATTCATGCCTTTTTCAATTTGTTTTTTACATTATAATTTTTTTTTTGTGTTTTTTTTTTGTGTTTTTTTTTTTTTATATTACTGTACTGCTTGCCATATGATAATCCGTTACTTAACTGACCTACTTGACTACTAATACTGTTGTCTCTTTGATGTGTTTGTGTTCATTTTACTGCTGTGTCTCTATTTTCTTTGCTATATGTTTCTCTGCTAACTCTAGTCAGTTACAAATGTACGGGGGAGGAGAGGCTCCATATGTAGGAGGGACAATGGGGCGGGCCGAGTGACACTCGAAGAATATATATATTCGATACATATATTTTTATACGATTTTGTTAGACATTGATGACAATTGAGAGAACTTGTTTGAAAACCTTTAAATGATTTGCTAAATTTTTAAGTCAATTTGGGTATAAAATTTAAAATGAGCTCTTTGAATATATTCAAATTGTCATCTGACAAATGTTTTGGACACATAATGAGTCAGGTGAATGAGGCTTTAAGCTGAAATGAATTAAATGCATTGCAAGTTTGACGTTTGCAGTCGTATTATTCATTCGTTCAATGTTTGACTGAATAAGAACAGATTGAAATTAATGAGAAGAATGAGTACTCAAATGACTTTTAACAAAATTACTGAATATGTTGTTTGTAGGATGCGAACAGTAGTCTCGGCCTTGCCTAAGTTGAAAATAACTTGAAAATACTCATCACAAATATTCAGCATAAGCTCTGAGTTTCCAAATAATTCGTTTATTCATTCATTGGCTTATACAGATTCGTTTTGTCTTGCTAGAAATTTCTTGAAATGGTATTCAATTGTTAACTGAATTTATTTTGTATTCGAATTTGAGTACTCATTGGCGAGTAACATAAGTTTTCAATGTATTCGTACAGACAACTGTCAAACTTCCTCATAATCATTATACGGACAAGGCCAAATGAAAACTTTGGCACTCAGAACTTCGAATCGTTAGTTCTAAAAAGATTTAAACTTCATTAGGATATAAACATATTAATACGAAAAAACATTTTCAAAGTCTTTTGTCTCTACTTGAGAAAAAATGGGAGAAATTCAATGTGGGAAAGTTTGACTGTTTGTGATTTCTTTGAACATTTGATAAGGAAATTGTTACATAAAATGCTAATTTGTAGTCCTAAACCGGATCCTAAAACCTTTAACAGAAATAACCTCGATTTGGGTATGGAATTCAAAGTGATCAAAGCAATCAAAAATCGTTTTCAAGTGTCATTGCAAACTACTTAGAATATTGTACTATTTTTTTTAGTTTGTTTTACATACATATATATTTATTTTTGTTGGGGGAAGGGTTTATCATATGTTTTTAATTGTTTTGTTTTTGTTTTCATTTGAGCATATCACAGAACAAAAATGATAGTTAGAAGAAAGATTTTGCCTTGTTTTTGTTTTTCTTTTAGAGTTTTCTTGTAATGTTGTTGTTGTTTTTGGTACCTCGGATTTTTAGAAAGTTTAGAAAGTGTAAAAATATTAATATATATATATATAGTATTTTTACGAATATATATATATATATATATGTATAGATTTATGTGTATATGTGTATATATATAAGTTTATATAAATTGTGATATCTTTGTAGGTTGTTTCTTTTTAGTTTTTTTTTTTTAGAAAAATACTGAGCAAAAGTATTTGGTTTGGGGATTGTAAAAGCTTGGCTTAGCTTGGCTTTTGTTTGTTTTTTGGTGTTGAACTGAAATTGACGCTCAATTCCTAAATATTATTATATAGCCTCTATACTAAGATCTTATCATAGGACGGCGGTGGTGATTCATCCAATGGCAACTGTTTGCCCAAAGTTGGTGTTTGTTCTGGCAATAAGATGGCTATATGATATGGTGGTGGTCCAGCCGTGGCAGCACTTAGACTCATCTCTTGGCGATCATCTAGATAGCGTATATCACTTAGTTCCAACATGCAATTGGCCGCAACTCCGCCACCATTACCTCCAGTACTAATTAAACCTGCAGCAACTGCACCACCACCAGCGCCACCACCACCAACTGCACCACCACCACCACCACCTGGTCCAGAGACTCTATGACAAACAGCTACCGAACGTCCATCTGCATGGCGAGTGGGTATCAGACCTTTGGGTATGCGACACAAACTAACCATACAGGCGGCCAGAAAGAATGTTGCTGAGAATGCACAAAAGATAAGAACCTCCAATCCAGTGCCCTGATGATCGAAATAGAATTTTGCTCCGGCCACAAATACTGAGGCCAGTATTAGACTGGCACACATGCCACATTTCAGATGACTTGGCAGCAATTGAGAGTCGGAATGTTGGAGTAGAGCATGATGTTGCTGTTGCAATTGGTTGCTGTTGCTGCTGCTGTTGCTGCTGCTATTGCTGCTGCTGCTGTGCATGGTTGTGTGTGCTGCTGTTGCTGATGGTGGTATTGCCGTTGCCGATGTTATTGAGGATGTTGTTGCTGCTGCCGCTGCTGCAGCAGTTGCCTGTCTTAGCATGCTGTTGTTGGAATTGTGACGACGTGGCGTGGCATATGATGAGGATGAGGAAGATTGTCGGGAATTGTTTGTCACATTGGTATTGGGATGATTATGATGATGATGCTGATGTTGATGATAGGCGCTGTAGGCGTCGTCACTATAATATAGAATATTAATCACAAAAAACTCAAATTGTTAGAGACTGAATCTTTGATCCTGAATTTGTACTTACGCATAAACACCAGCATGTTGTTGTTGCTGCTGTTGTTGTTGTTGTTGTAGTAGTAGATGTTGCTGATGTGATTGATGTTCATAATTATGGCGTACAGGCACTGCCATATTACCAAATTGTGGATGATGATAGCTATAGTGTTGTTGATATTGTTGTTGTTGTTGCTGATATTGTTGTTGCTGCTGCTGCTGCTGCTGCTGTTGGTGTTGCTGCTGATTCTGCTGTTGTTGTTGGTGCTGTTGGCGAGTCTGATAGCGTGTGCTATGATGATGATTATAGTGAGCGGAGCCACGTAATGGCACTATTGTGCCACTTCCTGTAAGGACAGCTGACGATGAGCTGATTCCATTGGCATTATTATTATTGCTGGCAGTTGTTGTTGCTGTTGTTCCCAATGCTGCGGCCGCTGCTGCTGCTGCCGCCGCTGCCGCATTGTTGTTGTTTGTGGTGGTGATGTTGTTGCTGCTGTTGCTGCTGGAGTGTTGTTGCTGCTGGCTGTGCAAAGAATTGTTGTTGCTGCTGCTATATTGCCGACTTGTACTTGGCTGATGATGGTGATGATGATGATGTTGCTGCTGTCCAGGTCCTTCAGTGTACGGAGTTTGTGGCAAAGATCTGTGTACCGAGGCCAAGGATGATGAAGCTGCTGCCGCCGCTTGGCTAGAACTAGAACTTGCCGAGGCTGATGTCCCAGCACCACCAGCACCACCACTTGTGCTGCTCGATTTACTGCGTCTGGGCGGATGACCATAGCTAAGACCACTGCCAGCATGAGATAATGAGGCAGCCACACGAGAGCGACCAAAACCGCATTGCTGTGAGCGTTTGTCAATCCAGAAATGCATGGTCCAGCTTAAAAATAGAAATAGAAATACAAGTATATGAATTATCATTGCAACAACAAATAACTCTCTCTCTCTCTCTAAATATATCTGTCGCTCGCTGTAATCCTTTTTAATGTATGGTCCCGCCACCAAGTATCGAGACGAGATGGCATTAAGTGCAAAAGCTTTTTGGAGCTACAAAAACTTATTTGAACTTGAAGACTCTTTGTCGTGGTTATGGCAAACACTCCTAACTCCTGACTAGACAAAGCACATGACTCATTTGGCTTTGTGTCTCTCGTTCTCTCTCTGTCGGTCTCTCTGTCTATCGGTCTGAATGTCCTTATGTCTGCTAGACGGAAGAAATTCCCTTTCCCGAACAGGAAACGTGCACATCACATTTTATTATGCTGCCTCTTCCACTCCTACTCCTTGTGGGGGAAACTCCTTGTCTGGCATTTCCTTTTGGCGCCTTGCATGTTTCAAGTTCAAACAACCTTCTTGTCCAAAAAAAAAAAAGAAAGAAAGGATGCAAGCAACTCAGTTTCCTTTTCTAAATCCCAACTACACTGAAGGTAAAATAGGGAACAAAGGTTCCGCCTTAAATGGCATTGCTGCTGCTGGTCAAAGAACTTTCACCAAAAAATAATAATGAAAACAAGAATGAAAATGGAGAGGGAGAGAAAACGAAACCGAAAATTCTCTCAACGTTTTCACTTCCCGTGTCATTGGCAGCGAAAAAAAAAAACACCAAAAAAATAAAAAAAGAGAAACCAACACAAAAGCGTCAACACACACACACTCAGACAAGGAGAGAATACTAGGGGGAGGGAAAGGAGAAAACGGGGTAGTGCAAGTGTTAGAACAGGACATGACCAGACAAAATCCCATAGTGAAAATGACTTTATTAGAATATTTTCAAAAGTTTTCTGATAGAAAAACTTATCCTTGTTATTATATTAAAAAAAAAATGACTTGAGGTTTCCTTGAAGAGAATATTCTCAGGTAATAGAATTTTTTACAACTTTTCAAATTTAAAATTGAAATATAATTGTTGAAATACATACACACTAAAAAAGCTAAATATTGGAAGGCGATTAAGTTTACTTGACAATGAAAGCAAAAGGTGATAATCGATTCTATTCCAAGTCCAAAACGGAGACTGACTTAATAATCTTAAATTATAAGATCATATACATATCTTTATCAAATTTTAACTTTAGATATTTCAAATTAAATTTCAAAAATTGCTCAATAGAATCTTAAAAGAACTCCTAAAGTATCCTTTCAAGCCCTTTTTACATTTGTGCTTTTTAGGATGGAATATCTTTCAGTTGACTTTGCTAAAAAGTATATCAAAGGGACATTTAAGAATTCTCATCTTACCAATAGTCAATTAAAAGTAGCATCCTTTTGATAAGGACTTTTATAAGTCTTCTCGTTTAAAGAATTTTTAAAATCATTTACTGTGTACTTTTCATTAGCTCTCAGACCACTGTGCACTGTTGTATGCGGCTGTGATGTGTTTGCATTTTTGGTTCTTAACTTGCTTAGCTGTTCATTGAACTGTTTTTCCCAGTGGTTCAACAATTGTTTGGTTTACTCGCGGTCTTCGTGGTCTTTGCGGTCTTTTTTTTTGTTTTTTTTTTGACGCCAACCAACAGTGACATCAAAAATAATAATAAAAAAAAAAAACAAAGAAATAATAAGTAACAAAAAATAAAAAAAAAGAAATTGGTTTTAAAGAATAAATAAATTTACTCAACATATATATATATATGTATGTACATAAATGTGGTACGCAACATTAAAGCAATTCGGTGATGGTTTGTCATAAAAGTTCAAAGTTCAATGATTCAGCAACTGTCCTGTTCTCTTCTGTCCTGTCATCGACTTGAAGCATGGACCAAGGAAAATTACACAACAAATACTAGAAGAGGCAAGCAAATAAATAAATACGCACAGCAATAAAATAAACATATTTAAAAAGAGACATTTTGACAACCTTTTGATAGGTTCATTTCAGTTACACTTGACTCTCGACACTCGACTTGTTTTTGGGTGACGGGGGCTGCAGGAGGGGCATCACTTGAATGTATTTCCATTTCTAGTATTTGTCCTGGATGGGTCCAAGGTTCAATGCTTTGTTCATGACTTTTGGCTTGATTTGTGTTTTATCTCTCTACCATTCCTATAGGACCACCACCCCCTTTGCCACCCACCCATTATCATCTCTTTGCAAATCCACCTTTCATCCAACTTATGATTTTTGTCGCTTCTAAGGGGGAAGAAAGGGAATGGAGGCTTCAAGTTTATCCTGAAAATCTTTCGAGTTGTTCATGGAAATATTTATAATACCAAACATTCAGATATTTTTATTTATTTTGTACGAAATGAAACTAAGAGACTTTTCAAGTGGGAATATTAATATATTTTTCTATTATTCGAAATTTATTGATCCAGAAGCTTTAATTAGCGTAAAGAAATAATCCCACAAGTAAGACATAAATAAGGTATAAACTTGTATTGCTTCATTCTCCATAAAGATCTCTCATATAATATATTAGGGGCATATAATTTGCTTTAATTCTTATTGTATTCGATCAAAAACAAATACTAAATATCTAATGTTTGCTAACTCTGCTAACACTTCTCACTTCTCTGTCTAAATATAATGATTATGGCTATATGTTTTTATCAGTCTCATGCTGATTCAACATTCCACAATGAAATCTAAACAAAAACTAAATAAACTTTGTGTTTTTGTTTTGTAAATAAAATAAAATATTTTCTTCTGTTTCCGCTAGAGATCGAACTGCTATAACACGGAAACAGTTGAATACCAAAATGGATTCAAGTTGGCTCTTCCAATCGAAGTTGCTGGCCAACAAACAATGGCAAACAAAAACGAACGGACCGGAAATACAACAAACAAAAATGCGAAGCAAAGATTCAGATACAGATTTGGCTTTGCTTGTTTTTGGAAAAATAAACTACAGTGAATATCAACTATAAATTTTAAGGAGCATTAAGTGTATTCATGCTTTTAGAAAGAAATTTTGAGCAAGATACTTGTCATTTTTCTTGATTTGACTTACTAGATTATATTGTTTTGTAATTTAACCATTTGTTTAGACCACTATTAACTTGAATAATGAGTTCGATTAAGCAATAAATAATTTGTTGCTACTAGTCTTAAGGGTTTAGGAATCAACTTCTGATGGTTAAAATTGGCTTACTAATCAAAGGTACAGTGGGAATCCGAGGAAAATTGTCTCCAAATTTTCAAATTGAAATTTTATCTTATCAAAAAGTTATTCATTATATTTACCATCAATTACAATTTAATTAATGAAGTAACTATTGGAAATTTAAACAAAAATATATAAATACGTAATGGATACATTTTCATTTTACGGGTATTAATTGAAATTCATTTATTTAAAGTACTTTAAAACCATTTTATTATCGTGTTATACCCTTGCTAAGAGTATAAAAAAAATGGTAGTGATGTTGGTTTTGCCTATGTACATATGTTTAATTGTTATAAAATATTCAAAAGATATGTCTATGTTTTTTAGTGCCTTAAATTTTAATGCCTACGAATTTGTAATAAAAGTGACAAACTAGATTGATAATTTGATAAGTTTCAATAAGAAAATATTACAATTAAATTGCTGCCTAACGTTTATTTACTTAAATGTGCCAAGAATTTAATTGCAAATCTCAAAATCTCTGCACATTTTCCTAGTCTGTGGAAATAGCTCCATGAAAAACTACTTAAGACAGTGAATAAGTCAAGGAATTGAAAAGGGCATTTTGCAAGTTGGTGTCTGGAAGGGGAAGGGTTTTTTTTTTAAATCTAAAAAACTTTGGCATTTGCATTCTTTATGCTACAAATTGTTGTTTTCTTCTTTCTATATAGCCATTTACATACATATATGTATAGGTATGTATATTTTTTTGTTATGGCCTTTTGCTTGCTGTCAGAACGCAAAATGCCAGACATATTTGGTACATTTCATTTTTCACAACATTTCCTGGGTTTTGCCTTTTGTCTTTGTCTCATGCGTTTTGCGTTTTTTGTTCAATTCATTAAACTTATGCAAAAGAAAAGTGGTAAAAATTTAAAGCAACCTCGTCGCACACCCCCACCCCACCACATTCCCATTCTGTTTTAAGGACCCCCACCAAATCAGAACATTTTACTCTCACTTTGATGGTTTGTTTTTGCTGTTAACCTTTCCTCGCTTTTTGCTTTTTGGTTCCCTTTTTTCGCTTGGCGGGAAGTAAATTTGTCTCATACGAATGACTTTGCAAAGGCAAAATGTAAATGTGTGTTTGTGTGTGTGTGTGTGCGTGTGTGTGGGGTGTACATATGCATGTATACTGAGGGATATGTATGTGTAGAAGAGGGGTTAAAGGTGAGGACTAAGACTGACGGATTGTCAGTCTATAGAAATTGCTGCCCACTTAATGGCACACGCTGCGTATGAGCAATATGTGTATGTGTATGTGTGAGAAAATGCAATGTGAATTGAGATTTTTTCTTTAAGTATGTGCCTAAGTATGTGTGGGCACAAGTGTGCGTGTGTGTGTGTGTGTGTGTGTGTGGATGGATTTCAAGTGCATGTCAATTGGCCAAGGAATTTTTCAAAAACTTTGCTTTATGTGTGGTTTTTTGTTTCATTAGTTACCTGTTTAAAAATATTTCACCAAAATTCCTGAAATATTTAAGCGATAATCTTTGTCATCTATTTAAAGTCCTTTTTTCTTCTTTGTTTTTGGCTTATTTACTATTTTGTGTGTTTCTTTTCTTTTATTTTATTGGCACATTTCTTCTGTCACGTTTATTGCACACATATTATTATTATTGCTGTTGTTGTTGTGGTTGTTGTTGCTATTGCTGCACCAGTGAAAAGTCCTTGAACGCTCAACTGACCTGACACGATACACACACTCACACACACAAACAAACACACTGAAATCTAAGCAAACAAAAAAAAAATATATATCACACTTGCAGTATCCTTTTTGACAAAAATTCACACGCGATTTTGGCAAAACAAAAAAAAGGTAAGAGAAATATTTGAAATAAATTTTTTTAGCTTTTTGTTTTCGTTTTGGTCTGTTTTCCCTTTTACCCTGTTTCTAATTTATATTTGCTTTCGATGTTTTTTTGTTTTTTTTTAGCAAGGATATGCTCCGCTTGTGTTCATTTTGCACGCTACCTCAGCAAGGACTCGCTGCCAACTGAAATTCATTTTCACTTTTCATTTGAGTTTTCGGAGATGTTTCTTTCTTTCATTTCACATTTTTTTTTTCTTTCTTCTTTTTGTTGTCTTTGCTTTCTTTATTTGTTGTTGTTTGCAAAAACGCAGACAACATTTGTTTTTGTTTTCGGTATTTGGTTGTTGTTGGTGTGTGTGTGCCACAGACTGAGCATAATATGAATGGAATGACACTAAAAGCTATGTGTGGGTGCTTGGTTCTTATACTTTCTCTCAATCTATCCCCACTCTCTCTTTCTCTCTCTCTCTCTCTCTCTCCCTCCATATCTCTCGCTTACTTTCTCTTGAGAGCAGAATGCACGGAACATGCGCGGAAATTATTGTGAATGAAACTTTAAACAATTCAAAAATATGGCGGAAAAACCAAAAGCTATACTACTGATAAGACAAAAGCTTTTTGCATTAACTTTCAAATATAGACAAATGTCAATCATTTAATTATGTTAATGGAAAGATTTCAGAAGGAACCGAAACAACTAACTGAGGTACACCCTTGCCAAAAATATATATTAATAAACAACGCTTCGAAGAAATCATCTCCAACTATATAATGTATGTATATTCTAGAGTTAGCACATTGAGACCAATATTCTGCAAGTATTGTAACGAACTAAGCTTAATCGGTCCGTTATATTCTATACGTAGCTTCTATAGGAACGTTTGTTCAAATACATTGACTTCTACCAAAAACTTCTTTAATTTTAAAGCGATTTTTGAAAAACTTTATATATATTATTTTAATTTAGTTATTCAAAATGATGCTAAGTTTCATCAAGATCTGTTGATTATTTCATGTAGATCCCATGGGCACGATCGGTTTAAAGAAATGGCTTTTCTCAATAGCTATACGCCGCATTGCCTTGACTCAAGTTTGTATGCCGTTTTCTTAGATGAAATTATACTTTTTACATATGCTAGAGTATGCAAACTTCGGCACGGCCTGTTACGTCTTTTTCCAATAACAACATGGCAAAACAAACACCAAAAGCTTTCACGATTTTTATTAACATTTAGGCATAGATATATTGGGATTCACGGCATTCTTGAATTTTGGGGTCATAGTAGAGGCCTGGCGTGCAATCGAGAGTTACACCACGACCATTGACACAATAATAGTAGGCATCGCGACGTCTGTTGTGCTCAATGAAATGAATACCTCTGGCTGGACAAGTGATATCAGCGCGACGTGGTGGTCTACGGGAATACGGTTGGATATTCCTTTGGGTAGCTTCAATCTAAAGAAGGAGAGACACAAATTAAGATTGCGAAAACTCTCTTGCGAGTCAAATGCCTTGCCACTCACCGTACAGTTGACATTCTTCTGAAAATCACAACTTTTGATTTTTGGATTGTATAACAAGCCATTGGAACATTCTTGACCCCAGGCCTTGCCATTGGAACAGATATAATATTTATTGCAATGCGCTTTACTGGGCAAGTAAATGATATTCTCCGGTTGATCCCAATTCGAACAATAATTGGCAACGCAATCCACATGTTGCGGAAAATCACAGCGATCTGTCTCATTATTATATTGTAAGCCATCGGGACATTCTCTTAGCACTGGATAGCCGAAATAGCAGAGAACATATTTGGTGCAAGTATTATCATAGCAAAAACTGCTCAATTCGTATTCCTCACAAGTAGGCAAACAGTTCACTTCTTCCCGGTTGGTGCACACTTGAAATTCATAATCGAAACCGATCTCACATGACGGATCGTTTTTGCATAATTCGTGGGTTTTCATCTCTTCATCCCAACAACTGCCAATCTCGTAGGTGCCATCTATTAACCGAATATATATTTCACAAGAAAATCGATTGGTAAATGGACTACAAAGAAGCATTTCCAAATGTCATTGACACTTGTTAGACATTCCTTAGATGATTTGAGTATAGAATGTATCTTCAATTCATCTTTTCAATGTTGGCTTTAAAATGAGTACGGGACTGTTCTTATGATCAAATAGTTTTCGAATTACAAAATGAAATTCAAAAAAAAAATAAACTTTCACATGATGAAACGGGAATTCTAAAGGGGTGGGGAAAGTTGCCAGGGAATCAAAATGTTTACCCTCTGCGTAAGTTTTGGAATCTTGGTGAAAAGGTTTAATAAAAGGTTGCACTGCTTTAGAGGCAGAAAGAATTGACTTGGACAATTTGTTTGAAATGGCCATGGGCCTTGAGCTGAGGCTTTTAGCAGTATCATAACATAACAATCTAAGTATTATGCAATTTAACTCTTTTTCCATCTCGATGGTCAACAATTCGTAATAAAACATAAAACCTATTGAACCACTCTATGGGTTCTTTCTTTTGCCAAAAATATTAAAATGTATATTAGAATATTGTCTAATGTCTAATTACTCACTGATACATTCGACATACATGTCACAATTGCCCACATAGGGCAAATTTACGCCATCGGCGACATTGGCACAAATATTGATAGATGTATTCACATAGATATCATATATTGGACCAATATCATCCTCTTCATCACGATCACCACCAGGAGATGGAGCTGTTACATCACTTCCATCATCATCATTACCAACAGTAGTATCATTAGGATCTAAGGTTGTAGTTTCCTCATCTTGGCATGAAATGCTCTTGGCAAACAGCAACAAAACCAAGCCATATAAAATAAACGATCTCACTGGGGATTAAATATTGTATATATATTTAGTTGAAAGTAGTTTATAGAATGCCCGTTACTCACTCCTACACTGCATAAATTGTGAAACACAACTGATCGCCATTATGTTGGACCATTTTCAATTTATATGATCAATGAAACGAATTGTTTTCGTTTCTTGGAAAGCTAACTTTCTTATCAAATAGCAATCGGCACGCGCTTCTGTCGTGTACATTTCAATTTGTCGATATTTATTAAGGATCACTTGGGTGCGAATTTTAAAACGCTCTCTCCCCCTTCAATCTTGGCGAAAGTCTGTCAATGGAAAATGTGGAAGCATAATGAGGTTCTGGAGCAAACAAACATTTTTTATTTGTTTTTATTTTTGGGCATTTTATCTTTTGTAATTAGCTACAGGTGAAACATGTTTCACCATCTACCAAGATAAGTTCAACTGATTTTTGCATGTTACCATTTCGATTGATTGCCAAATATAGTTTGACTATAAATTGAACTGAACCACGAATGTTTATTCACATAGTTAACCAGGAAGACCGAACGAGTGAGTATGGCACAATGAATCACAAAAACTGAATGGGAAATTATTAATGGAATATTTGTTTTGTTTTGTCGTTTTTGTTTTGTAGTGATCTACCAATTGGCTTTGATGGCATTGGCCCTGGTTATGGGCAGCAATGGAGTGACAGGTGTTAATATCTGCTCGGGCGTAGCAGATAATCTATTTTTACCCCAAGTTAACAATTGCTCTGCCTATAATCTATGCATTGGTAAGCAGATTATTTGTAATAATTTTATAAAAAACTCAAAATTTGTATCGTCCTTTCAGGTGAAACGGCCATTCAACGAGTATGTCCTAGCTCATATTACTTCGATGCTGCCGAACAAGAATGTCTGGTTGCTGAAGAAGTTAAGTGCCTGCCCACATGCCCAACGACCGGACTTTCATCCTTTGGCTATTCTCGCACCTGTAACAAGTATATCCTTTGCTATGGCGGAGCATCTGTTATTCGCCAATGTTCGGATGGCCTTCAATATAATAAGAACACCGATCGTTGTGATTACCCTCAATATGTTGATTGCCTGTCTAATTTGTGCACCAAATACGATGATCCCGAGGACATTGTCTATCTCGCCAGCAAGTCTGCTTGCGATAAGTATTTTGTGTGTCTCAATGGTTTCCCCACAGTTCAGACATGCTCCAATGGTCTACAATATAATCCAGAGACAAAGCTTTGTGATTTCCCCTCGAATGTCAATTGTACGGTAAGTGAACAAAAATTTCATTTACTTTAATTGAATTTAAAATTATTAATTTGCCATTGGTTTCTTGCTTTCGTTTTGTCGTAGGTGGAAACCCTTCAACGTAATATTCTGCCCTATGCCAAGGCTCCGCCACGTAGTGCCGATATAACGTGTCCAGCTAAGGGTACCCATTTCTTTGCCCATCAGAAGCGTTCGGATGCCTATTATTATTGCCAGGATGGTCGTGGTGTCACCTTGGATTGTACTCCCGGTCTCGTCTATGACTCCAAGACAGAGGACTGCCGTGAACCTCAGTTTGTTCATGCCTAAAAAGTGTCTACAATAAAGTTCAGAATCTATCAAAAAGTAAATGAAGTAAAATAATTGAAAATTCTCATGGAATTAGTCTCCATAAGTTCTTTAAACAGATCATTTACGTCTAACCACGAAGGGATTTTTAGAAAATTTCAAGTCTATGCAACTCAAAATCAGATAAATATGAAAAGATTGTACTTTGTAGGATTGTCGATTTGAATGATTATGGTCTCATTATATTGAAGGTAATTCCAATACCCAAAAAGCATCAAATTCATGACGGATAAGAATGAATCTTCATACGTTAGTTACACTTATGTTTGAAGCAAAATTTAATTACTTTAATTAAATTCAAACAAGTTTCGCATAGGTTTATTTTCACCAATTTTGAATACCCAGATTTTGGGATTCTCGGCATTCTTGAATAGTTGGATCATAGACCAAACCAGGAGTACAATTTAGAATTAAACCATGCCCATGCACACAATAATAATAGGAATCCTGTAGAGTTTGATGTGGATAAAAGTGTATACCATGAGGCGGGCAAGACAATTCTGATCTCTCCAGTGATGAACGTTTTAGCGGTGGAAGTGGTTTTTTCCTGTCCAACGCAGTGATCTAAAGAAAAATTCATGTGAATCAGTTATGGGTGTTCAAAAAAACCTCAATTCTCACTTACATTACAATCCGAATACTTGGGCAAATCACAGCAAAGGCATTTTTCGCTGAAATACAAGCCTGGGGCACAGGTCAACTCTTTCGGTATGCCATTGCCGCAAATGAAATAAGTGTCACAGGCTTTCTTACTGGCCACAAAATGCAATTGATAGGCATTCGAATAGATCGAACATTGTGAGTCCACACAATCGACGATTTCGGGGAAATCACAGCGATCCGTTTCGCTATTGTACTGCAGACCATCAGGACATTCACGCAGCACTGGTGTACCAAAATAGCAAAGGACATATTTACTGCAAGTACGTGCATAGGCAAATGTTGTCAAATTATAATTCTGACACATTGGCAGACATTGATCCTTTTCCTTTACACAACTCTGAGTGCGGGCATCGAAATAGAATGGCCACTCACATTGACGCATCACAGCTTCACCATCTGCAAAAAAAAAATTCCAAATCCAATCTATTAACGAACAAAGACGAGAGAGTAAAATGAGATTTAACTTACTCCAACATAAATAATATTTATTACAATCCCCCACATAGGGTAAAAAGACCTTATTAGCCACATTATGACACAAACTTATATTCCCCACAAACAGTTCTTGGCGCTGATCATCATCATCATAATCTTGGATAGTGGTATTAGCTTCCGGTAGATCTGTTGTAAACTCTTCACTTAATATTGGCTTCAAATGGCCAATTATTATTAGCAGCTCAAAGAATATTAAAAAATTCACTAAATCAAAAAAAAAAACGTATTCCTATTTACTAAAATTATAAATTCATTGAATCCAACTTACTTCTAAGCTTTGCCAGTTATGGTAAAGAACTGCTGATATTTCTGTATATATACAAGTTCTTCCCTTTCCTTTTTTTGGGGTTTTTTTGTTTTTTGCCCATTCAATGTTTTATTTTTAAGTCAGTCAATCTTATCATGTTTATCATTCGTTGTAGGAAATTACATTTTAATTATCTCTCAATGCGTCAGATGACTCAGCGACGAGAATTTTCTCTACATAGAATGCAAATCTAGGGCAACAGATATATTGTCCCTGAATATATAATGTAGTTTTGGCTATGCCAGTTATACTATGTATATATACACATCTTTGTATAATGAGTGTCCCCACATACCAGAAATTTTAAAAAGAAAAAAAAAGAAATAATAATGTAGGAAAACTGAAAACACAAATAACAATTATCAGCAGGGACGGATTGAGCGGATGGCAGGTGGGGGCAAAATATCAAATCATAAAAGTCAAAAAGAAGCACACATTTGCACAGATATCATTTTTCAAAGTCCAATCCTGTTTATTAATGTCAAAGAACTTTTTCAGTTCAACTGTCTTTATAGATATCGGAGGTTAGCTTTTTGCACGAAATTGATATCCTGCTTAACTCTTAAAAGCCAGAAAGTTGTCGTTTAAGGAGAAGGTATATAGGATTCCATAATCCATACAAGCTATAAGAGCTAAATTACAATTTTCTCTCTTAATACAGAAATGTAATTTTCCAATTTTCATCTCACCTCAAGAATATTGCCGCATTGCTCTAGAGTCTAGACACGAGAACACAAGAGAATTGTACATACATACATATATACGTTTATATCCGCATATATGTAGGTATATATAGCATAGATATATACGGGATCTCGTATAAAATATTTTTATTTTTCGGCCAACGTTTCAGTTAGAACTTTGGCATCTGAAGGCAAACAACCTAAACGAACTGAATTGAATTGAATTTAAAAACGATTCGTCTAAGAAAAATTGTAAAAGGAAAAAAATAATTTAAAGACAACTTTGCTCAAATTCCTATGTAAGTTTATATAATTGTTTAAGAAAAGTAATAATAATATGTTTTTGAGAATATTGAAATTGTGATTGACAGCAAATTGGTACCGGAAAAGCACTTTTCTTTTTCTGTTCTTTTTGTTGAACAAAAGAATGAAATTTTTATTTATAGAAATGTGTTTCATGTCGAAGCGTGTGCATGTGTGTGAGTCAATTTTCAATATTTTCATGTTTTTAATTTTTCTTTTTTTGTATTTCCATTTAGCACAAAAATGGTAAATGAACTGAATAAGCCACCAAACGGCGAAAATGCAGCTCTTAGTGAGGTAATTTTGAATCTAATTAGAAGGAAGTGAATTTGAAATGATAATATAATGATATTTTGGTTTTTGTAGCGTCTCGCTGACTCCAATCGTCAGTTGCAGGAGATGCAGGAAGAGCATCGTCAACTGTTAGCCGAAATGGAAACTCTGAGAGCCCGGGCCGCCGAATTGACAATTCTGAATGCCCAGAGACAGCAGTTTAGACAAGTGACCAGGCGAGAGGAGGAGACGCAGTCGGTTACCAGACATCAGAGCCAGACAGTAAGTCATTCGGGTGCGGAACTAAATACTGAAGTCCAGTCCACTGCAGCAGAAATTGTCACAGAACCAGTGTCAGAGCCCCAAACTCCCCAACAGGAGGAGGTTGAAGATGAAGACAAAGAGGAAACTGCTAGTTATTTGCAAGAGAAACTCAATGAGATTGCCAATCTAAAAGCTCAATTTAAACGTGTCCAACATATGGTGGATACCACAAAATTAATTGAGCAACATATAAGCTCAAAGGAGTCGCAGTCGACCAGTGTCCAGCAGCAGCTGCAGCAGAGAATTCAACAATCAAGCTCCTCCACCAGCTCGAGCAGCACACAAATTCAGTCCAGCAGCAGCAGCAGCAATACAGAAGCCTCATCATCAGCAACAGAAGATCCCCAATCTCCAGCAGATAATGCTGAATTATTAAATACCATGTTGAGTATGTTTACGGACTTTACGAGCGATTTGCGTGGACAGGCCGAGAGTTTGCGAGAGGAGAGAGAACGCATAAAATCACTTAAGGAGAAGATAATCCAGAGTAAACAAGGCAAATAGGTGAATGGCTTTGTTTTAAAAACAAAAAAAAAAAAACAATTGTTTGCTGATTAAGAATATATTTTCATATGTTCTATAAATGCTGATTTTGCCTTAAACTATTTGGGGGAAATCTAAAGAGAGATAGAATAAACGTGGGAAAAAAACTTATTACAACGCCTTTATGTATGTAATGTAGTATAGTCAAAACCAAATCCATGAGCAATAAACGTTTTTTTCAGTTGACTGAGAATATACAAATATTTCAAAATGTTTATTGGCTCCCAACATATTGTTTGAAATTTCAAATTTGCCGCTAATGATCAGTGTGTACACACTTTTTGAATAAATTGCAATATTATTTTCCCCCGTTGGGAACTGGTCACACTAGATCACCTAGCAAGCCGAAAAAAAACAAAAGATTGAAACAAAATTTTTTTTATTGTAATTAAAGATTTTAGCCAACAAATGTACAATCGGTTGACTTGATTATATATATTTTTTATATGATATGGCTCCACCTGTGAAAATAATTGTGGACAGTGGAGGCAGCGATAGGAGCAGTCGCAGCAATGCAACCGGCGCTGTGCCCAAACAACAGCAGCAGCAACAGCAACAACAACAAACAAATGGAAATGCACCTACTGGCGCAACAACAAATTCGACGATTGGGGCAACTACAGCGGGAGCGGGACTAGCACAAGCAACAACAACAACAAGCACAGCTAACCGGACGGCGCGTTCCAGAAGGCAACAGGAGCATCTAGGAGATATGCAGGATATGGAGTTAGGACAACCTGAAAGAGAAGCCTTTAGGACATTAAATGTAAGTATAATAGTGGGCAAAGCCTGGTGGGCGGGGGCGTTGTTTGCCAATAATGAAGGAAAAAACGCCCACACAATTGACATGATTTTGCACTACTTACCCTTTCACAAGAGAGAAAAAAACATAGAGAGAGGGAGAGAGAGTATTTCTTGGAGAAAGGGAGAAGTTTGTGGGTTAATCTGCTGCTGCTTTATCAATGATTCGAAAGAGATTTGCATTTTCTTTGACAATCATCTGCTCCAAGTTCGTCCGTTCGATCGGTCGCAGATTTTCTCTCTTTTCTTCGAGTTTTTCCACCCAAAAGTTTTTCTCTTACTCAAATTGATTTTTAAAAATAAATTTTACACTCATCTTCTCTATGTGAAGTGCCGCCAAGTCGCATGAGGAAAATCAGTTTTTCAGTAATACAAACGAACGCACTTGGAACGGACAGTGAAATTTCGAATTTGCTAAGAATTTTCAATACATTTCTATAGAGAGAGAGAGAACTTTATATACCTATATATATCTACCCTAAGGCAGATATATGTACATATATTGTTTAATATATATATAGATAGAAAAAACTAGCAAAAATTGCCGCGTTTTTGGTTTTAATTTGCCTTGTGCTAACATTTATATGTTGTTGCTTCAAGGATTTATTACAAAGGACGCGTATCAGTAACGGTAAAATCCATACCCTTGAGCCCCATCACCAGCAGCTGCAGCAGCAACAGGCGCAAACGCCAACTACAACAACAGTCATATCCATACAGCAACAACAAAGGGAGGCACTACGTCAATTGGCCGATCACACAAGTTACGATCCAACAGGTAAATATATAGCAAGTACTAAATGAATATATGTATATAGATGTACGCATGTATCTGTTGAATCTTAAGCATATGCCGATATTTAATTGATTTTACGTTTTCTCTTCAATTGCCGACTAAATTTTTTGGATGAATTTAGCGTATACTTAACACAGTGGCGGATCCACAATGGGGGATATTTCTCCTCCAACTAATTCGACCACTGAGTTAATATAGCAAAAGTTTTCCAATATATATGGTCGGCATGGATTTCATTGTTACTTAGTTGCCCAGAATATATAACTTTTAAGTGACTTACATTTATATTAACTTTGATTTCATTTGAGTTTATATTACTATAAATTTTGCATTGAGTTTGTCTGTCAGAAATGAGTAATCAAAATTGTTGACATTAACAAAAATATAAAAATATAGAAGAAATTTCACTTCTTGGATAATTTGGTATGCAATCTCTAATGCAATAGCTTTATATGTATATTTTTTTATTATTTAATTGAAAATGCAATTTTAGCTATATTTCTTTAAACACTTGAAAATTGTCTGTTACCTGGCGTTCGATATACTGCCCACATTGAAATGATGTGTATGTGCGCTAGTTCATGATCTAAATTTAGACAAAAGGCACAAAAATAAACACCCACCAACTCTTGAAAATGACGACAACAAAATATTTGAAAATAATGATAAAAATGATGATGATGATCGAGAAAACTTAAATTCTTTTTGTGTTTTTTCGTTTCTAGATCATTTGCAGGAGCAGCAACAACGTTATTGCTTTCCTGTCCGTCCAGTGCAACGTGTGCAGCATCAACAGCAGCAACAACAACAACAACAGCAACAACAGCAGCAGCAACAATCTTCAGCGGGTTTGTTACGTTTGCGTCAATCGACGCCACCGAATGCCACCGTAGGCGTTGTTATACCCAACGCCACCATCAACGGTAACAATAACAGTAGCAGCAACACCACCAACAGCAATACATCCATCAACAATAGTAACAGCAACAACAACAACGACGAGGAGGAAGAGGACACATCGATACAATTTACCCAAGGTTTGCAATCACTTGTCCAGCGTCTATTTGGCGCTGCATTGCAACCAAGAAGTACAGAAGCCGCACGCCTGCAAGTGGAAATCTTAAGATCATTGTTATTACGACCGGAAGATAGTTTGAATAGCGGCAGCAGCAGCAACAACAATATGGTGCATGAGAATAATCCCAGTGCTGAGCATCAACAGCATCAGCAGCAAGATGAGGGCATAGTGAATTCCACTAGCCTAGAGGATGTTGCATTGAGTGAAGTAAGTAAAGCAAATTAGACTAGAAAGCCAAATTGATAATTCGATTTTCGGTTTGTAGATGAGCGACAATCGAGCCCAATCGATACAATCGTTGCATAGTGTCCTAGATACTCCCACACCAGATACAGCGCCCACTTTCGATGAGCTGCAACAGCGTTTGGAGGCCTCCAACCGGAATATGCAACATTTGCAGGATGAGCAACAGAAGCTGCTACAAATACAGAATATGGCTAAATCGCATCTAAATGAAATGGAACATTTGCGCCTCCAAGCAGCTCGTATGCCAGCGAATGGTAGTGCCGAGGCACCAAATTATGAGTCCGTGCAACAGGTGCAGGATGACATGGCCTCGTTGGTGGGCAGAATGAAGAACCTGACGGCCTTCATACACAATCAAAACGAACTGAGCAGTGTCCTGGGCGATGATGGACCCGAAATTTTAGCCGAACAGCAGGCACTGCAAGAAAAATTAGAATCTCTACGCAGTCAACGTGAGGATATGAGAAATCTCGTTGATGAGCTTAATAGCATCAATAGAACTGCAAAGGAGGCGAACAAAGCGCGAAGGGAGAATCAAAATCAGAGAGAAGAGGCGGCGTCCACATCACAGAAAGCAACTCAAGCTCAAGCTGCACCAGCAGCCGAGCGTGTTGTGCCTGTGGAGTATGTGCAGACCAGAAGAGCTCCAGTTTCTGCTGCTCCTGTTGCTGCTGCTTCTTCTTCAGTTAATGAACGCAGTGTTCCAATCATCAGGCAAGAGGCAGCCAGTGCGGCTCAGCGAGCATTACAAGCTCAGGTCTTGATACAGCAAAAGACCGCGGATATTGATGCTCTGAAATCCCAAATGGCTAGACTCAAAAGCATGTTGAACACGGTAACACAAATCGAAGAAAGTACCCCCAATGTGGTGGGCGAGAGTCTGGAGAGGGAGGATGGGGATATGACCAATGAAATCTCTGATCGTGTACATGCGCTCAATGATGTGACATCTGAATTGCGTGCCGAGGCTGCCTCACTGCAGAAGGAGCGCGATAGAATACTCTCCCTCAAGGCAGAGATCGAGAGACGAAAGCTTCAGGCAGCAGCTGCTGTCCAGTTGGGAGAAGAAGCACTTAAACGAAGCAGCTTAACACCAACACCCACTCCAGGCCGCCAGAGAGAAATACAGCAGGAGCAGGAGGAGGAGGAAGAAGAGGAGGAGGAAGCGCAAGAGGAAATAGAGACTCCGTTGCAAACAACACCCACGCGTCAACAGCTGCGAGATGAATTGCGTGTGCAGTGTGAACGCCTGCGCAAGGAATACGAAGCCAAGCAACGTGAATTGGAGCAACAATACAATCATCGGCACAATAACAACAACATCAATAATAACACCACATCGGAGGCCGATGATGAGGGCAACGATGATACGGATAGCGATAAGTATTTTGTGCAAGGGCGCACTGCCTCATCAGCTACCCTGAAACGTACACCCTCATCCTGTACAGTCGTTGAGCCCCGATCCTTGAATCAATCTACACGAGACGAGGATCTAAATGTCACAATTGACAGCTTATCCCTGGGTAATGATAGTCTACCATCGAGCAGCAATAGATCCCAATACATGCCGCCACCCATGCAACCGGTGCAAGGAATGTGGGGTAAGCTATTTCATCAAAAATTGAATCCTTTACCTAATGTCGACTTGATTGCAGCTACTCACAATGCTGGCCTTGCCTGGTCAACGCATGGACAGCAGCCGATCTATGCACCAAATGCTGGAGGCGGCAACATAGCTGCCCCAGCTCCTGCACCTGCTCCGGCGCCACCACCAACACATACCGGCGCAGCTACAAATGCCCCTAACACGAATCCACCCACATCGGATGCAGTTCTGCTGCAGCAATTCTTACAAACCCAACAGATGCTTATCAATTCGGTATGCCAATGCAATCAGACGTTGTGGCATCAGCAAAGAGAGATCGATAGTCTCAATAGCCAATTGCATGCGGTAAGTTCATAAATCCAGCCCCTTAAAGAAACCATCTAATCTGGGTTTCTCCTCTAGCTGCAAGATCGTTTCAGTGTAGTTGTGCCCATGCAGGATCATGGCTTTGGTCTGCGTGCCGAATCAGTGCCGCCACCGCCACCACCCACACTCGGCCTAGGGCAAATGCCCAATAATTTATGCTTGGGCGGCGGCGGAGCCAGCAATCGTGCCCAGTCGGAGCAATTGTTTAGCTTTGGTGCCCATCAGAGCGCTTTTGCCAACTATCAGCGTAATAGCCATCGAAATGTTGGCACGGCGTCCAGTGTCTATAGCAATAGCAGTGATGCTCATGTCCAGCAGCAGACTTTCCTTAATAATGCAGCACCGCCGACGCAGGCTCCGCCGACCACGCATTACAATAATGAGACACCATTGTCGCCGCATTCGTATCGCGCCAGTCCGGGTCCGATATTTATGAATCATCACAACAATACGATCCACCAGAATAATGCCAATTTGCGTACACAGAATCAGCATGCGAACAATTTGCATTCATTGCCAGAGGTGGTGCCTGGCGGTGGTGCACCGCCTCCACCCACATTGAACAATCAAGTGCCACCGGGAAATCGAGCCAACAACTATTGGGATAATTTCAGAAGGTAAATGTCAAAGACACCAAATAGAAGAGGAAAGAGAGATCAAGTTAGTTGGGGGAAAATGATGAGATTGATTGTTAGTAGGGGATGTGAGTGAGTGAGATAAAGAGTGGTTATTAGTCATAATAATTGATGATTCCTTTTAAAATCTGGGGAAACTATAACCGCAACGAATTTATTTATTGATTTAAATATGAGTGCTACAACAAAAAGAAATCAAACCAAAGTAAATAAAAACAAACTTAAGTGAAACTTTCAATTAGTTTCTACAAGCAAAATTTATATCTTTATTTCAAATTTACTTCTATTTTTTTTGGTAAGTGAATTTATTCGAAAGTAACTTACTAATATGATGCAAAAGCACTTTCATTATGAATTTTTAACAATATGTTCTAATTGACTAACAATTTTTTTTATAACCCGTGTCAATGCTAACGAAATTTTAATTACAATTTGTGCTCGAAAATCTAATCCAAAACTTCTTTTTTTATGTTTGAGGAAAATATGTTAAGCAACTTTATTTTTTATTTATCACAGTAACTTATTTTTCCAACTGAAAATGAGAGTTAAGAATGAGAAAGTCTATAATCCTATGAATAATGAAAGATTACCCATAAGATTTGTAAGAAGTTTTCTCTCTGGATTTAGACCATATGAATATATATCGATAATACTTTGTCTTGTAAGCTTTTTCAACCGTTTTTTTTCTTGTTTATGTTTTGTTTATGGGAAAAGTTATGCCACTTTTGTTTGTTTATTGATTTAATTGAAATTAATATGTGCAGTTTAAATTGAATATTTGATTTTATTTTGATTTAATGCTTGTGCTTGGCCATTAACCTCAACTCTAATATGTTTGTATGCGCTTTTGCAGCTACTCGCGCCAGAATTTGCTATCCAACAAGAGCAACGAAGAGCTCAATGTGGACCAGCAGCAGCAATATCGCCAGATGCAAAGACAACGAGCACGGCTCAGTTATTTTCAGTCACACGGCGGTCCATCAAGTCATGGTCGGAGCACTAGCAGCGGCAGTTGCCTGCCGCCACCACAACGTCGTCACTTTTTGGATTCTCTGCAACAACATCCGCAGCAGCAGCAGCAACAACAACTCCAGGTGCCATTGCATGCTGCTGGCGGGAGTAGCAACAATTTGAACAACAGTGGTGGAAGTGGAGGAGCCGCCTGCAGTGGAGGCGGGCGTAAACGCGATTGGCGTGATGATGCGCCGCTGGATCATGACGACGATCTGGATGTGGATGACGAGGAGAGTAACGAGAATATTATGTATCGCCGACGAAATCGACGTCGTCCACAATTTGCCGCATTGAGAGATGAGGATACCGAGCATTCGAATTCCTCCAATTTGCTCAATATGAATGTCAACTATGGCAACAGTCCATTGTATCAGCAACGGAATAAAGTACCAGCGAAACCGACCACATCCACGGTGTCCCTGACTCCGTTGCAGCAGCGGCAATTGCGTTTTGATTTCGATTTACCCACCACACAACAGTATGTGCCCACCAGCAGTGGTCAGTATGTTCTGCCTGATGTACCACTTGATGCACCACCCACCACTTATAATCTAGCCAACACCCAAGAGACTGTAACAGATGAATCCAATGTTTTGGAGCAAAGCGAAGAGACCGCTTCAGAGGAATTGAATCGCAATCTGCTAGTGAATGCATTGAAAAATGATAAATTTACGACGAAATTCTATGAATCGATTAAGGAAGATGTCTATAGAAGATTGGAGATACTCTTTGAGCAGCAGCAACAGCAATTGCAACAACAACAGAGCCAACAGGCAACGAGGGAACAACAGGAGCAACAGATAAATGGTATGGATCTACAGCCACAACAACCACCTCAGCAATTATACAATGAAATCCGAAAGACTCTCAATCAAGGGACAACAACATCATCGCTCACAAATGATCGACAAGAGAACGGTTTGGATAATGACAATGAATTGTCCAATGCAGCGGCGGAGGCCACAGAAAGTCGCAGTGAAACACCATTGGAGATGCGATTGGAAAATGATAGACCAGAGGATGAGGAGGAGCAACAGCAACAGCAGCAGCAACAACAACATATCAAAGCAAGCGAAACTAATCAAATGGAACATGATCAAGAGTTAGGTGAGGCAGCAGCAGCAGCAGCAGCAGTTCCAGCCATCAATATTCTAGAAATCCATGAGGTAAGGTAATAGAGAGAGGAGTCATGTAGTGTATCTGGGTAAAAATATTTCAAATAACCATTTTGATTTTAGGAAATAAACGCTAGCGGAGTGACCATAGATTCCAGTAGTACTACAGTGGATGTTACGCTCCAATTAACGCCGGATCACGAGTTGATAGAGTATATAATCAAACGCATACGCAATCAGACACATAACAATACCGTTATCAATGATTCCCTACTTGCCGAGGTATCCAAATTGACTGCAACAGCAGCCCAGAATTCAGCTGCCCATTGGGTGCCGAATGCCACATCGCCGTTGATCTCACCCAAGCGTATTTATACGAAAATTAAGAAAATGGATATGCCGCGACAACGTGATGAATTCCTACTTTGGTATCGGTCATATTTGGAGCAGCTATTCGTAGTGGAGCATCCCACTACAAAATGCTGCAAGGCCAAAGAAAAGGACAACAGCAGCAGCAGTAGCAATTCAAGGAAACAGCTGAACAAACGTGTACGTGCCCAATCTCAATCTCAATCGCAGGACTCAAATAACGATGCCGATTTGGCTGAGGCAGATCAAAAAAATCAATCATCATCGAATGGCGGTGGTGGTGACGTCATGGATTGTGAAAATAATGAGAATCCTGAGGAAGAGGCGGGCAAAGGTGGAAGCGGCGGCGGCGACGCTGCTCCCGGTGAAGTAGCTGAAGAAGATTCAGTAGCCAATAGGGCAAATGGTAGTGTGGTACTAGAAACAGTTATTAGTACTCAAGATATCAGTTTGGATTAACCTGGAGACCAGAGTGAATCCAAATACAAAAACTAAAGACATTCCTAAACAGAAAAGAATCTAAAACTCCCCTCCCAAGAAATATCTTAAGATATTGGTAAATTATTTTTCGTTATAATTCTTTCATTGCCCAAATATGTATTTCAGTTTTTATTAAATTATATAACAGTTAATATATATAATACATATATATGTATATGTACGTATATATAATCACAATCTTCTAAAAACCGATTACGCCCCAGTTGAAGATCAGGCACAAAAGAGATTTGTAGTTCATATAAATAGACTTTATTAATCTCTTAAATTTTCACCGCTTGGCAGTCAACTCCTCCAACATGCGGTAGTAACAATAGCGACTATCATACTCCATATCATACCAGAAATTAATGGCTATGCACTTGTGACTCTGTTGGACATGATGGAACCAATAGTTGGGTAAATACAATATATCCCCAGCATTAACACGTACTTTCAAAGGCTTGGCCTTTGCATATTCCGGATAGTTGGCATAATCCGGAGCTAGTGGATCAATGCTGACCCATTCGGTTGCCTCATCGGCGATGGGATCTATATAGAATTGACCACATGGTTTTCTTTTATAGATACCAGTGGGATAAGTTTTACGCGGCACACAGCTTAATTGATGAGGAGGAATTAAAATGAAATCCTTGTGACCAGCTACCACGCAATATAGATTCTCATAGGGATCTTTGTGCATGGAGGTAATGGCACGCTCATCGCCTAACCAGAAATTAACTGCATCTGGCGGCTTATTAAAGCATTGTTGGGCAAAATCCAAATCTTCTTGTCGTATGTCTTCGGCCAGTTCGGGAAAATCCAAACTGAAATTGGAGTTTTGTTTTTGTATATAGTAAATAGCTCCCATGGGATCATCTAGTTTGTTTAACAATTCGGATAGCTTCATTTGGGTTTCCAACGGCAGTACAAAGTACTCCTTGCCCTCTTGAGTGGCCAGACCATCGGCATATCCGTTGGGTGTAACAGCTACATCCACATTTTTGTCATTTAGTGTCTGGACGAGATAATCTGGGGTCCATTTGGTCAGGGCTGGCCAGGAGATTGCCTTGCGTATGACAACAGGTGTATTTTTCGCATAATAGTCGCGGGAAAATTCCAAGGCACTGGGTATCCGATCAAGTTCTGCAATTTGACTCCCAATACAAAGCTCCTCGGCCTCTTGGAGCAGCAATTTAATGGCCGTTTGAATTCGAGTTGCGGCCATGCCGGTTTTAAATTGACGATCACGATCAAGCGATAAGTGACTGTTACTAGCAATCACCAAGTCGCGGCTAAAAAGGACTAAGCATAAATATTGAAAACAATTATTGGCATACAGACTGGTGATTGCTTATAAAAACAAATATATTAATTTTAAATTAAATTATTTAACATCGGACAAACTGTGACTTGAGAGTCGCAGTTACATTTGCTGATTACTATGATGATAGTGACTTTTGTGTTATCGATAACTTTTGAAACGTGTACCTCCACTAACAGCTGCTATGCCATATGGCAGAAAGAGAGAAAAAACATGTTGCGCTTGTGACTCTGACACCGAACAAGATGAGCGATGCCAAATTAAGTCCGGATGAAAATGAAGAGCAGCCTTTTAATTGCATTGACGAGGCAAATGCAATTATAAACGACGTTAAATCTCATGTAGCCGAAATTTGTATCTCCTCAAAGTTGGCCAGCAATGCCAGTCAAATTTACTTAAACATACGGACAATTGAGAGTGCCACCTGCTGTGTCCAGGTAACAAGTCGTGGTTTTAAAATAGTTTCCTCTCAATATGACACAATAGATGAGGATAAGTTGATCAAAGCTGCACTCAAGCAGAATGGCAATGGCGGAGCAATACTTGACCATGACAGGGATGTGGATGACGATGATGAGGAGATATTTGAGACACCCTACGCCTTGCTCGATAAGATAAGTCCACGTTATGTGGAATCATTTGGCAATCAATTGTGCCAACAACTGCGTCAGCTCCAACAAATGCGCACAGAATTCCATGAAGAAGACGAAGAGCAGGAGGAGGACGACGAGGAATAGACGCAATGCAATTACCCAATTTCAACCTGAGGCTGTATACTCTCTTAACTTGACATGATTTTAATGTTAGTTTAATTGTTATTAATTAATTGTATGTGTGTGTATGTGGCTAATCTGAAGTTGCTCTTAAAGGTGGCTGAGGTCTTATAAAGGTCTTAAACCAAAACAAATTTGTTGGAAAATGTTATTGCGAATTGTATTTAGATGTTGAATAAGAAACAGTTTTGAAATCAATTAGCATTGTCATTAACTAAATTATCGTTAACAAAAAAGAACAAAGTATCCCTTCATTATTATGTATTCCATGTTTACACCTATTCAATACACCTATTTCAATATAAAGAATTGTTGGGATATATTAAATCAAATAGATATATAAGACTCATGTAATGATCATCTGAAATCTAACTAATAACTGCATAGTTTTTGTGTGTGTCTGTGTGTGCGTACCGTAATAGTATTTGTTCTCGACTTAACATAATTTCTGATCTTATACTAACTAAAGCATTACATGAATAGGCACTCTAACTTGACCACACACCAACTGTCAGAAATATTTATTTAAGTAAGACAGAATTCATTCATATACATATATAATGCTTGTTGCTAGTATAAGACTTTTTTTGTATAACAAACAAAAATAATTAGAACAATTTTTGTGTGTATGTGTTTGTGTGTGAGTGTTTGGCAATTACACGATATTTATTTTTGCTCAGCAAAACGCAAAATTACAAAAACCAAAACAAAATTCATTTAGACTTTTAAGCGTTTCAAGAATAAAGATTGTGATTGCAATTCCAGATCGGTTAATTTACGTACAGTTGGTACCAACTGTTCCACATGATCCTTATAGCCCGTGCCCAGGGATAGATTCTTTTGTCCATAGACTACCTTGCCATCGAAATCATTGACTGGGACATCTATAGATTTATCCACCTGCTGTATGGTTATATTAAGATGGTCCTCCACTTCGGCCAACAGATTCGGTTCATTATACCAAATGCAGCAGCCACGGACATCGGTTAAATTGGTGTTATTACAATTGCGACCACGCGATTTGCACCATTCACCATGATACCAGACCTTTTCGGGTACTGTTGAGACCAAACTGATGGCCAGACCCATACGTTCGGCACGACCCACACGACCAATTCGATGGACATAGTTCGATTTGTCATCCGGCAATGTTACATTGATCACTGCAAAAGAGATTAAGTATTAGCAAAAGGTAAAAATATAATTAAAAGCATAAATATAAAATAACTCATTTGATCATCATCATTATAGGCGAAATTTAAGAACCAGGACTGAAACTTACGGTAAGCTGCCTTGTTTCTTAATTTATGGATGGGTCAAACTGTTTTAATGAGAGCCAATTAATGTGACACAATATATATTTAGATACTCACTAAATGGTAATCCAGTAATATCCAATCCTCGAGCAGCCACATCGGTACAGATCAAAAACTTGACCTGTTGACGCTTAAACATTTCTAGATTCTCCTTACGCTCCTGTGGCCTACGATCACCATGGAGACAGACACAACTGTAGCGTTGGCCACCACGTTGCCTAAGATAATGCTCCAAGTTATCACAATCCTGCTTGGTGCGACAAAATAGAATGGCACGATCCATTTTATTCTGTTCGATAGCTTGAACGACATATTCTCCTTTAAGAATTTTCACCGCTTGGGATAGAGTTTCGGGTGACAAGTTACTCGGATGAACATTGTCACGATCATGAACGCCATCGGTGCGTATCGATTGTCTGAGGGATGGCCATGATTTATCCAAGTGTGGATCGACCAGACAGACAACATGGTGCACAGTCTCTGGAACAGCATCCTCACCCTTGAGATCCACCCAGGTGGGGAAATGCATCAGTCTTTCGGCCATTTTCTTAACATCAAAATCATGCAGAGTCGCCGAGCAGACAATCATCTGAAGGCGTCTGCCATCTGCAGTAATTTTTGGTATTTGCTTGTGTAGGCGATCAATGAGCTGGGTGTAGCCTTGTTTTAGCAAGGCATCGGCCTCATCCAATACAAAAAACCGACAATGGGTGAGCTGGACAAATCCACTGTTGATCATCTCCTCGAGACGGCCAGGAGTACCGACCACAATGTGTATACCTTGTTGCAATTGTTGCTTTTGCTCCTCTACCCGGACGCCTCCTATGAGGAGCAGAGAACGGACTTCCGGATTACTTAAATGATACTTGAATTTCTCAATTTGATTGTATGTCTGCTCAGCCAACTCACGACTGGGTTCAATAATAATGGCCTGAGGAGCATTCGGTGCCGGTTTCAATGGGATTGCAGAGCTATTATTGCTACTAGCCAAGGGATTTGCCGTGCTATGATCAGAGCCCGCTAGGCAGACAGCTACATATCCATTACCAGGATGATATTTCAGTTCGGTTTTACCAAAATTGAACGCCATTTCAGCGTTTTTCAATACCAGAGCCGGATAGAAGGTCTCTTTGGACATATTTTCGGGTATTTTAAATGCAACACCCAAATGTTGGCCATTTTTTGTAAAACTAATCTCTGAACGTTGTAAATCCAATAGACATCCGATTACATCAGCCTTGCCAAAGGCTTCACCATAATCATCAAATTGTCGATTATTGGATTTTTTACCAGTGCCACCGAACCCAAAGCCAAAGCGACATGTGCCCAGATCCAATTTTGCCTGTTGGGTGGACCAGCCAACACGGCAGAGACCCTCATCCGTGACCGTAGCCTCGTAATAGAATTTGCCCTTGCCGCGAACTCCAGTTGTTCCACGGCAGCCGTGCCATTCTTTAAACTCTCGGGATTGGCATTTCAAGCCATCAGGCGTAACGGCTAAGGCGTGATCGCGATCAAAGAAGGACATGGTGAACGGTGGCACTGAGACGCCAGCACCTCCACCTTTACCGCCAGACTTGCCTTCCTCCAGATCCCTCATTGTTTCCCAAACAATTTGCAATATGGGCAAACAGAAGGCACCTGTTTTGCCTGAGCCAGTTTCGGCAGCCATTAGGACATCGCCACCACCAAGAATTAGTGGTATGGCCTCCGCCTGGACATCAGTTGGTAGGCTAAAAAAAATATTGCAAAGATTAATACGGATTTTCGTGCGCGCACGTAACTTTTAAGGAACCTACGTCCAGTCCAATTCATCAGTTGCCTTGCCCAGCTCGGGGAGCACACCAAACTCTGTGGGTAAACCATAAATAAGCTTAAACTGGTATGAATATACAAAATAACTTACCCTCGAATGCAGTCATTATCTTTAAATTCACAACTTCAATTATTTAGTAGTTATTTATTAGCCGGCTGCTGGGATTTTTAGTTTTTTTTTTTTTGTTTGATTAGTGATGAGTGACAATTGTCACAAAAGTGTTATCGATATTTAATGTAGCCCTTGCAGTGATTTGTTATCGGGAATTCCAAAAATATCGATAATTCAAAATCAAAGCTGCAGCCAATCAGCTGTTCATATTTGTATACGCGTAAATTGCAGAGATTTGTCAAAAAATTGCTAATTGAACATGTAAATTTGGGCGTGTGGATCAAAATGTAAATGTTTTGAGAGTTATATTTACAAGTTGCCCGAGTTGAGCATAATACTAATTCACATTCTTCTTTTACACCGGCAGCAATTCGTTTTTTTTTTTTTTGTTGTGTTTGGATAACAGAGCAGGCGGAGGAGGAGGGAAGGAGCATGTACTTCCCAGTGGGCTGGCCTAAGCGGGTTTCTCTGGCCCTGCCTGGAGAGACTGCCAATATACGTCACATTTGCTGTGATGCTGTTAAAATACTCGTGGCCGCTGTTGGTGATGATTTTCTAGGAATTTGGTATGCCAATCCATTGATACCCATCAGCTATTATCAACGAACTGAGCAATCTTTGACGGAATACGGCAAAAATCAGTTAATTATATGGAAACCGGACTCAAGACAGGTGGCTATATTAACCCACAAGGGAGCCCTACTTTTATATCAATTGGACTATGAGGAGAATGGCAATGGCATTCTTATGCAAGTGGATCCACCAGCCGCCAGTTTGAAACGAGACTCGGCGGAGTTGTTCATTAAGGAGAACATACCGAGGTTAAGCCTGCGGGAGTTGTGCAGCGTTAGCCTTGGCTCGATTATAAGTACTGTATGTTGTATTAGTCTAAGCGAACTACTTCTGGCCACACATTCCTGTGAGCTACTGCGTCTGCAATGGTCACAGTTGGAGATTAATGCCTCGGAGGGAGAATTGGAGTTGCCCGCCTTGTCTTCCATTAAGCTGCGGGATATACCCTTCTATGTGCAACAACAGCAGCTGGCTCCAGCTAAAAATATCCCTCCACTAGGAAATGATTCGTTTGTCTCCTCGCTGGAATACTCACCCTTCATAGGAGGTTGTGCCGCTGTGTTCAGTGATCGAAGAGCTGCATTTTTAATTGCCAATCATTTGAGATTCGAAACGGATCACATGCACGGATGTTGGGTGCCCGAGGTGTCCGATGCAAGTGTTTGCAGTGTGAATCATAAATTTCGTCTACTCGCCTATGGTCAGGAGAGTTCCGCTGTAAATGTCTATGCCATAGATGATGCTACGGGAGGATTGGAATTCTCGCATCGCTTGATGTTAACAGAAAATGTCCTACCCGGAAGTCTAGGAGCTGTTAATGAATTAAAATGGAGTCCAGATGGTTGTGTATTGGCTGTGAGCTGGTCCCGCGGAGGCTTATCTCTATGGAGCACTTTTGGAGCTCTGCTAATGTCTACATTGAGTTGGGACTTCGGACTGAATGTCGATCTAATGAAGCAGAATCCATTGCAATTACGTAGATTGGAATGGTCCACCGAGGGCTATCAATTATTTATGATAACGAAAGAGAAGGAAAATATGGAGAACAAGGAAAGCAATGTCCTACAATTACAATTTGTGAAGAGTTGCTTGAGCATGAATCCGTGCATGACCAGCAATCCTCACATTTTGCTACAAGGCGACGATTGTCTTTATATCAATCAAGGCAATAATCTCGAACAGACTTTCGGAGGACAAAAATCCACATTCCCCCAGAGTGGGGGCAAAGAAAAGGAGGAGGAAAGTGAATGCCTGGAACTAAAGCAGAATTCCATAGATATGGGCAGCATTTTAACAGAGAGTAAATATTGGTCTCTTTTGCAATTACCTCTCAATTATGCAGCCACCAATTGGCCCATACGATATGCAGCCATCGATAAGGATGGCATTCACTTGGCTGTGGCTGGTCGAACAGGATTGGCCCATTATTCCCTTATTACCAGGAAATGGAAGCTATTTGGTAACGAATCACAAGAGAAGGATTTCGTTGTCTCTGGCGGTTTACTTTGGTGGCAAGGATTCATTGTGATGGGCTGCTACTCTTTGCTGGATAGAACCGATGAGCTACGCTGTTATCCCGCTGATTGTAAGCTGGACAATCAGTTTGGGCATAAGCTTCAGGTACGGGCCCCAGTCATCAGTCTTAATTCATTTCGTCATCAGTTGATTGTGCTAACAGCCGATGGCATTGTTAGCCTCTTCAAGATGACAAAGAAATCGGCATATGCCATAGATATTGAGTGTTGCTATGAGCTCGATGTGAAGAGCATCTGCATACATCCGGCCTGTATTGTTAGTTTGACTGTAACGAATCTAAAGAACGAAATGAAACCTCTGGGCAATCACTTGGAGCAAGCGGAAACTATTATTGTCAATGTATGTGGACGTATCCTAATGATACAGCGTGACTTTAATGAGAATCTACCCAATACTTTGCTCGCCACCTGCCTGGCCAGTTGTGTTGAAAGTTTTTGGCTCTCGAATACCTTGGAGCGCTGTGCTATGAGAGATTGCCTCTGGCTGTATTCCGGAGCACATGGCATGAGAGTTTGGCTACCGATTTTACCACCCAATCAGGAGAGAAAAGATTTGGGCAATTCACAGCGTTTACATAGTTTCATGTCCAAGCGGATTATGCTGGGTTTCCCACTAAAATTGTATCCCTTGGTCATACTCTTCGATAATGTCATTGTGCTGGGCGTGGAAAATGAGAGCACTTTGTATACCAATGAATCTTCATCACATTTCTCATTGCCATTTGCCATAATGGAAAGGAAATCACAGATTTATTTGCATAAGGTATTGAGGCAATTGATTAAAAGGAATTTGGGCTATTCCGCATGGGAAATTGCCCAATCGTGTCGTTCTTTACCATATTTTCCACACGCTTTGGAGCTACTGCTCCACGAAGTGCTCGAAGAGGAGGCGACTAGCAAGCAACCTATACCAGATGCCCAATTGCCAAGTATTTTGGATTTCATACGTGAATTCCCCGTGTACTTGGAGACGATTGTGCAATGTGCGAGGAAAACGGAAATTGCCCTGTGGCCCTATCTCTTCTCGATGGCTGGCAAGCCAAAGGAACTCTTTCAATTGTGTCTGCAATCGGAGCAATTGGATACGGCAGCCAGTTATTTAATTATACTCCAGAATCTAGAACCGTCTGTGGTTAGTAAGCAATATGCTACAATGTTATTGGATATTGCGTTGCAGCAGAGGAAATGGGAGCTGGCCAAGGATTTGATACGTTTCCTCAAGGCCATAGATCCCAATGAGATCGATTCACCGCGCTCATCGATGGTCGTCAATGTGAAAATTGCTCCACCGCAGCAGGTGAATACCCAACAGCAGGTCAATCAAAATGCAGATGCCTTTAATTTGGTCCTTGGACCCATTGCCAGAGAGAGAAGCTATTCGACAACTGTGACAAGTAATTTACCCAAGGATAAACACAGCGGAGGAGCATCTGGTCCAGGTGGTGTGGGTACGGCAGCCAGTGTGGCTGTTTCACCCACCGAAACGAGCAGTTCGGGTGCACCGACCATAGCCAGGCGACGATCAACGAAACAAAAGGAAACATTCTGCATCGATTTGATACTCCAGCGTCATGCCCGGCAATTGCTGCAGCATCATAAACTTTTGGATTTGGGTTATATGTGTGCCTATTTGGATTTCCATTTGGTTACCTGGCTGTCACAGGAGGCGGAGAAGGCAGCCAAATTGGATGATTTCGCCGTGGCATTGCAGGCTCTGCACGAGGAGCTCCAATTGCCATGTCCATTCCCGCAGCCAATTAAAGATGATTTCGCTCAGCTGAGAGAAACACGTCGTGGCGGGTCATCGCAAACCTCCGAATCGGGCTATTTCAGTCTAGCCACACCCAATGGGGCTCTAACGCAATCGCCTCAAATGCAGCCAAGCATCAAGGAGGAGCAGGAGGATGACCAACCCAGTTCGTTGCCCATTCTGAAGATGCGTTCCAGCTCGCAGTTGTCATTTGATAACTTCCGCTATCGTCGCCTGTATTCGTTGCCTGCGTCGGAGGATGACCTGGTCAGTAATCCATTGCCCGAGAAACTTTCCATTAAGCTGAGATACTTACTGCAACTCTTCATCGAAGCCAATTGCACCGATTATGCCTTGATATTGTCCATCGTACTCCATGATGCTGCCTCAATATCTCGGATTGTAAATGTGATTATACGCAGTGAATCGGTTCATTTGTGCAAACGCATTGAATCCGCCCTCAAGCAGTTGAGTCAATGTACTTTCGAGCATAATGCCTCGGTCTATAGGGGATTTGTGATGACCCTGCAACCGCATATTTATTTACTCGAACAGTATATACAATCTCTGGGAGATCAATCCAATAATCCCTCGCATGATTTAAACTGCTCCGATGGCAATAATTCAGTTGCCGATTCATCGTCAGTGTTGGAAAACGATGATATGAACAATTTTGTGCCAAAATCACAGCAAAGTGCGGGTGGTCCTGGTGGTGGTAGTGGTCATGGTGGTGGTGGTAATGGTGGTGTATTAGGAGGAGGAGGCGCCGGCGGAGGTGCTGGCAAAGCCGAACTAAAGCCGAATCATCATCAGCGTTTAACGCGTCATGCCAGCCTTGAATCGAATGGTACTGGTGGTCAGCCTGGACATGGACATGCCACTTCATTGATGACCCCACAAATGGCACCCAAACACCATCATCAAGTACAGTCGTCCCAAGCAATTAAGGATCGAGAGGGTTGTAGCCTCATGTAAATTCGCATACTCAAATTAAGTACGTAAAATGTTGGCCCCACATGCAAAAATTAAATGTAGTGATGTGTGAATTGTTTTCTGTTGCCTGTCCCGCCCCCCTTCCCCTCACCATCCCGTCAAAATTTATTGTTAAATGTCGTTAAACACACACACACACAAACACACCCATCTACATGTGGGAAAGGAAACATACACAACGAAAATTTTTGTCGTCGCCAAAAACAAAATTCAAACAAATAAAACAAATACTTTGTATAATACATACATACATATATACTAAAACTATACGTAACCTAAATTTATAATTTAATAGATGAAATTTGCTGCAATATTTGTTAATTAAAATTATACAAACAATATACACATACAATCTATATATATATATGTATATATATATACAATATGTGTGTATATATATTTATAAAATAATACTTAAATATACAAGAAAATACAATTATATTTTTACTAATAAATTGCAACAAGAAAAACATGATTGAAAAAAATAAAAACAAACTCTTAGAATTTATATTTATAGAACATGGAGGAAAAGCTTATGGAAGAAGCTTGTTGAGTGAAAGAGATGAAAGATAAAATTGATTTTTTATCCCGTGTATTCTTATATTTTAATTAAAAATATTCGTATTGAAGAACATTTCGAATGCTATACTTTTTAGGGAAGAAAAAACCAAAAAACCTACATAAATTTATTTGAGTCCTTTATCCTAGCCCTCGGCAGAGCAGTCGATGGTTATGATTAACTAATGCATTGGATCTAAATTGATCTAATTGTAAGTTGAGTCTGCATTTTCCAATGCAAAGAAGAGAAATAGTATAAAATGTATCAAATGCCATCAATTTTGTATACAGATGTATAAAATATTCCTTGTCGTCTTCCAAAAGAAAAAAATTTGATGAAACTTACATAAATTGTGAGAGAAAAAAAGGTCTGGCCGGGTCTTCTGTGCAATGAAGGGTTAAGGGTTTTGGCTTTAAGTTAGTAAAGAAAAAAGAACCTTGACAATGCAAAGTGCGTGTGATTTATCCCATAGACTTCATTCATGAACTGCCATTGCAGTTGGTTGCTTACTTGTTTGGTTTCTTGGTTGGTTGGTTGCCTCCTTGGTTAGTTAACGTTATTTTATTCCCGCTGAGTGTGTGTCGCGCTGCGCATTTGAACTTTGCCCAACAAGTTTCCCTTAGCCGCAATTCGAAAAGTTCAACTGCCGACATCATCCACATGCATTCACATCCCAAGAAATTGGGAGATGGAAACGATGCGCGATGGCGGAGGAGGATGAGGAGGAGGTGCATAGAGCATGGAGCTAGTGCTTACAAAACGTAATCACTGTAATGTTGCGATGCAAAAATCATAGAACTTTTGCCCAAACCCCCAAGGGTGCAATATGTAAGAAGAATTCGTGTATTTCACATCCGCCGACTTCCCCATCCATCCATCCCCCATCTTCATATCTACACCAGCAGCAACAACAACAACAACATCAACCAGTTGTGCCCGTGTGTTGTAAAAATAACTATTGACGCTTCACTGAAGAGCCCAGGCAAAGTTATAGAAATAAAAGCATCAACACCAGACACATTGCAACGGAAGTCGTCGGAGTCGTTGTTGGAGTCGCCTCCATCGTTTCTATCGTTGCCGTTGCCTTTGCCGGTGAGCACCGTCAAGTGAGCACAGCTGAGCAACAAGAACAACTACAACAATAACGAAAATAAAAATAGGAAAATGAAAAACCAAAAACGAAGAAAATGAAAAGAAAAACGCAAACTTTTACACAAAATTCTTTAGGAGGCAGGCAGGCAATGGTGGCAGGCAACGACAATAACAACTGTAATAATGGCAACTACAACAGGATGCTGGAATGCCGCAGACAACACAACCTCAGACAACAACAAGAACAACGACAACAACGCTTGCAATCCACTACAATGTAATCAACAACGCCGCATGCAATAGGGGAATGGAGGGTTGAAGGGATAAAGGAATACGATGGGGTTATAAAGAAGTAGGCGGTAGACCACTCAAGGGTTAAGGCGACTCCTAGGTATGCCTCAACTATGCACCAATCGACAGCGGACAAGGGCGTAGTGTACAACCAACCATCGGCAATGACAATGACAACGACAACGACAACGACAATATTTCATCTTGATAAGGCAAAAGGCAGTTGTCTGTCTCCCCCCATTTTTTGTTCACTTTGCATTGCTAGAGGTAGTCCTTAATCGAAATATTTTGATCAGCATGCCCATATGTTTCTTTGTCTGTCTATCCGACAGGATTTACACGAATATGCACTTGATTAGCATTCCATATTCTATTGGTTTATCCATCTTTTTGTTCCTGCGTCTTTCTGTCTAAGCAATCTAATCTGATATCGGCCCATATATTTTCCAGTTTGAAAACTTTCTTAAAATAATATTTTATTTTATTTTTAGTTTTATATAGTTACTTACAACAGGATGTATTACCAAAGAATCAAAGAAATTATAATTTTTAGGCATTTATTTATAAGCAAAACTATTTGAAATTTATCATGGCGTGGTTGTTTCTTCAAATATCGTCAATATTTAAAAAAAAAAAAAAACACACACACACATAAAAGCTTTTAAACTAGTTACTATAATTTTGTCTTTGGCATAATATATATTTTTGATAAAACGACAGATGTTTTAAGAAAACTTAGTTAAGTAACAACTTAATTTTAGTTCATTCTTTTCATGTCGTTTAAAAATTAAACAAAATAGTTCAAAAGTTTTTATAAAATGTTGGTTACCAATATGAAAACATTGATTATAAAAGTGGCCTAACATATTTGGCTATACATATTAGGCGGAAAGTATCGAGTTAAAGTGAAATTTGTTATAATCTGAGAAGCTACTTAGGACTAAGACTATACATATGTATGTATATCTCTTTGCTTTATATAGTTGGAGAAATCTTATGTGTATATTCACTTTGATCCAGAGTCAACAAATGCAAATATAAATATATTTAGGTGATAAAAGGATATAAGTATAATCCCTAAAATATCGAATTATGAGATCCAAAAGAGAAGCTATTACTAGGCTGAGAAATTCCGGTTGTTGAATTTGCTTTTTGCATTTCCATGTAAGTATAATTTGACGAATAAAGATTTATCTATTCACTATACTTTGAAGGGACTCCCCTCTCAGACTCCACCCCTGTGGAAATCCTTGTAATGTTAAAAATGCAAAAGGACTGCTTGAGGCATGCCTCCGAATGGTTGGTTGTTACCTGGGCTTTAGCCACTTGACAAATGCAAGAAATTTATATATAATTCGGATTAAGGTTTATTCTTTTCCCTATGGAGACGACAGTTAAAGTTAAACCTTAAGAAATTAAGTTCTTTGATTAATATCAAGTTAAGTTGGAGCTTAGTTAATCCAAGTGCTATTCGCATTCTAAGCCATTCAGCTCAGCAGTAATAAAAATGTATGCACTTTGAGGAATCAACTTCAAGGGTGAAGTGAAGTCGCTTCTCGTCGTCCTCACGCTCTCTCCTCCTCTCTCTCTCTCTCCCTCCCCATCTATCTCTCTGATGAGAATTTTCAGTTGCCGTGGTGATTTTGATGAATGCTTTCCAATATATATGGTACAAGTAGGAGAATAAATGCATGTATAGACCATCTAGGCAGACATCCAGGCGGAAAGGCAGGCGGAAAGATGTCTATAAACTGCAAGTGGAATAGTAAATGTAAAAGTGGGAGTGACAGCACTGAACGGTGAGGGAGGAGCATAGGGGGGGGGGGGCAATTGAGAGTGTGCCTGAGTAATATTACAGCTGGGGCAGCTGTCTGCAATGCCAAATGAATGAATGGCATGTAAACTTGTTGTGGTTGTAATAAAATGTCGAAAAACGTTTTGGAAATATGTCTACTGCTAAGTCTATTACACATTGTTGAGGTTATTTTGAGAGGTGTAGGCTTCTATTGTGGAGTGGGGGGGAGGGGTCGAGAGGGGTAGAGAAATTTGTACAAGAATTGTGGCTAGTTGACGACCTTATGTTGCACTTCTTGTGGCATTGATCTTCCGCTTTTGCTGCTAATTGACAAATTGGAATTGTTTCACTTGTTATTATAATTATTATTATTTATGAATTAAAATTTTTGAATATTTAGTTAACTCTTTGACATTTTGCCATATTGTGAGAGAATATATACATACATTATTTTGTATGTGTGTTTGTTGAGCCAACCAATTTATTTTCAAGTGAAGTGCATAACATTTTGTTTTCAATTTTGTTTATTTATTTTGGCACCCTTCTTGCCACTGAATTGGCATTGGTAAAGTTTTTTGGCCAGAGTTAAAATCAAAAACAATTTCATTAGCATAGATTACGAGTCAACAACGACTTGCATTTCAAGTGAAACCTCCCCTCCCTAGTCACCCCTCCATTCATTCCTTCACACAATGACAAACACACACACACACACACACACACACACACACACATCCGACAATCTGTTTCCCTTCAATCTTTTGGCGCTTCTCGTTACGAACCTCAAAAAACAGTTGTTCCACTTTGTTTTTCGACCCTCGACCCCCTCGAAAGAGCAAGAGAGAGAAAGAGAGACTTTGTCTATTGAGTCTAGTATTTTTGGTGTAAAAATTTACTAAATTGTACATTCATTGCATTTGCATTTTACAAGTAAATCCCCAAACTGCCAATCTAATGCATGTTGCAAAACGCATCTCTACTGGAAACTCGAGTCTGTCTATTTGTTTGTAACCAGCCAACCGTCTAACCATTCGTCCAGGCGATCCCCCCCACATCCCCCCTTAGCCAAAGAACTCCTGCAGCAGCAGCAATCCTTGTTCAAGCCCATCTTCTATTCCCTATACCAGATTTCGACCCCTGTCTATGTTGGCGCTTTTGTGTAAAACACTAAAAAGTCTACACTTCTTCCTTGTTTTTTTTTTTTGTTTTTTGTGTTCGTTTTTCCTGTTTGCAACTTCAACTTTGAACCAACACGACGACGACGAGAAAGAGGACGGGGACGAGGACCAGGAACAGAAATGGTTAGAAAAAACATAATAAAAGCACCAAAATGCAGGACGAGACCTTCCGAAATAAAACTTTTCTACACCCAACCCCAAAAATCACGGAATCAACTTGCCCAAAACTGCAGTCCATTGCCAGGCTCTGGCATTGCCATCATGCTCATCCTCTTGCTTCATCTCTTCACCTCCACCTCCTCATCGTCATCGTCATCATCATCATCGCCATCTCTGTTGTTGTCGCTACATCGTTAGCTGCATTGAAGTTTGCTTTTGCCTTCATTTCATTCACTTCACTCCCACTCAGCCGAGCAGCAGGCCCCAACGATCCCTTCCAGAAACATCACTCCCATTCCGTCCATTCATCGCCTCGTTCGAATTGCTTTTTGTGAGCATGAATAGATAAATACGCTGAGCTTCGGCACTAGGTGTTGGTCTTCTTACCATACCCAATCCCACCGATAGCAACTACTACACATTTTCGGCCTGTGCGAAAATTTCAAAACCGCAAAAACTGTCTGCTGAGCTCTCTATATCGCTATCCATGCATATGCACTGCAAGAAAACGGGGGAGGGGATGTTAAATTTCAAAAATTATTATCCATTTAACTTTTCTCTCAGTGTAAATGAGATGAAAATGGAGTGCGAGTTGGAATATGTCCATCCCAAATGTCGAATTTTATTTATTTCGCTAAGGCCAAAAGCTCACAATAGAAACGTTAATGGCAACGTCCTGACGACCCCTCCCGTCTGTCCGCCCCCACCCCGCCCTCACAGTTGGGCAAGCATTTGAAGAGCTTGGGATATGGGATTCAGCACTAACAGAAGCGTCAGTTACAGAGTTTCCGTTGCTAACTTGAGGCATTTCAAACTTCTATCTGGACCACACATATTACCACCTGGTGTAGGATTTGCTTGGGGGACTGGAACGATTTTTCTCTCTTCCTTTTTTCTTTTTTGTGGGAGGTTACCCCACAAAAGAATTGCCAAAGTTTTTGGGGAGCTTGTTGTTTCTATACCTCAAGGTGTGTGTGCGTGTGTGTGTGTGTGTGAGTGTCATGTAAATGTTAATGCCTTGTGCCCTTATGCACCTACAACGTACACCTGTATTTCAGCCAGGGGGGGTAAGTGATGGAGAGATGATGTTGGGCAGGCGTGGCAGCGTTTTATCACGTGTCAGCAACAGCAACAGCATTGACGTTAACTTCATCCCCAAGCAACTGTGCAGTGTGTGTGTGAGGGTGTGTGTGTGTGTATGCTCTGTGCATTGTCCCCCCTCATGGTAGGGATGGACTCACGTGAGGAATGAGTCGAGTCATGTAAATCACAGTCGAAATGGCCAAGATTGCGGACATTGACGACATTAGCAATGCTTTACGACGTGGCTAAATTTATGTTCAACCAGAACTAAATGTTTTCACTTTCGCCTATTCATAATTTCATCAAAAAGAACAAAGAAAATCCAAAAATAAGCCTAAAAGTATGCAAGCAATTGTGGTTTCTATAGGAATGCAAGAAAATTGAGCGAAGGGAAAAGAAAATGATAAAAAATTAAAAAACGTTAAAGTCAGTTTATTTGAAAATATTTACAATAAATTTTCAATAATTATTTTTATTATCATTATTAGACAACAGATCTACCGGTGGACTGCAATCTCAATAATAATTTTATTTAAAGGATGATAATAATAATATTATTTATTCCTTTTAAAGTTGAATGATAAATGAAAACTAATTATTATTATTTTAAGATTCTCTGAAATCCCCTATGATTTCATCCGATTTAATCGTCAATTGTTCAAAAATATTCTTAAGAATAACCAAAAACAAAACTTTCTGAAAACTTCGCCTAGAAGTATGCAAAGACTTTAAGTTTTTTAGGTACATAGGTACATATTATGGAAGATTTGAACTGGAGGAGAAGACAAAGGATAAGAAATGAAAAACTCCATTCGAAAGATTTGAAATGCGTAAATGTAAATTTATTGCAACTTATTGTTCAATAATTTATTTTCTTAAAAACGATTCCATTTTTGTAGATTTCAAAGATACAGAGTGTAATTTGTAAAAACTTTACGAAAATTTGTATAATTTAACGAAAATATATAAAATCTTTTCCATTTTAGCGTTTTGATGGAAAATGTTTGTGGAAATACTTCAAAGGACTCACTGTGGGTAAGTAAAGAATTTTCTTTCGCAAATATTTGGTTTGATAACGATTCTCAAAAAAGGTTTATTTCACGCTCCCAGCACTCCTTTTGAGACATTTGTGTGTTGGTTGCAGTCCTGGCAGCTTCTTTATGTGACGAAAACTTTTCCACCGACTGACGCCAACAGGCAATCTGACTGACCTCTTGAACCAATACATTAGCAAACCAAAATCAAAGACAGGCCTGGGCCACACAACATACGCAAAAAACAAAACGTAAGGCCTCAACGCAACGTGAGGATGATAGAATTTGTGATGGGAACTGGGAAATGGGTAACGGAAGGGAGGGCGGCGTTTTGGCATTAGAAGCAGAGAAAGATGGTGAGTTTTCGGTTACCTATAGATGGGAAGGTGGAGCAGGGCACGAGCTGTGTCATTGAGGTGCAAAGTTTACCTCATTAATTCATTAATCAATGTGTCTGCGCCTGTGTATGTGTGTGTGTGTGTGTGTGTGTGTGTATGGGTGTGCGTGTGCCTATGCGTCTGCTTTGTTTTGGCACTTTTTGGCATGGCTAGAGGAATACGTGAAGAGAGGTAAAGGAAGAGGGAAACCAGCACCTGTATATAATGGCTCTTTGTTCTACGCCTCAATGGAGGCGGGGTAGTTACTTGACGAAGGGGAGTGGCAAGGGAAGTGGGAGGTGGAGGAGAAGGAGGAGGAAGTGGTGTTGGATTTGGATTGCTGGAGCATTGGATGGAAAACAATATGGGGCGAATGACTCGACAGCTTTTTCGTTTCTAAGCCTAAAACGAAAAAATTCAATGAAGATTTATGCTTTGCTCCAGTTACATTTCTCTTGGCCTACCAGCCCCCTCTCTTACACATCTACCAACCCCCTCAACACCCTCCCGCCATGCATCCTCTTTAATACGCTTGATAGGTACTGACTGTTAGTTTCGATTTCGTTTTCGATTTCATGGCTTTTACACGCGCTTTTTGGCCATACCAAAAGTCCAAATCCAAAATTTATGCAATTCACTTCCTTGTGGTTAGAACTAAAAAGCCATTTACGCAATACAACAACAACAACAGATACACAGAGAGAGAGAGAGAGAGAGATATACACACCTTACACACCACACAACAAAGAAAAACTTAATTTCCTGTCCATTCTGTAAAGCAGCCAAAAGAGTCCATGACCCGCAACATATGCCACAGATCATTAAGTTTTCACCCACACAAGCACACCAACCAACACCTATGTACATGTACACAAACACACACACCCACACCCACACCCACACCATATACACACAGTTCCCTCCTCATCCAAAAGGCTATTCCTGTCTAGATAAACTGCAATTTCGTTGCAACACCTGCGAACTGCTTAAGTTTTCGTTCAAACAAAAAAAAAAGAGAGAGCAAATGGGGAGAAGCAAAAAAAAAGGAACGTAAAAGACGCAGTAAAAGAAGGGGTAACTCATCCACCGGGTGGATACAACAGTTATGGCCCAGGACTACTAGTACAAGCTTCGTCCTGCACCTGGATGTCTTGTGCATATTTGCCCCTGACGTTGTAATCCAAAAGATTTCGTCTTTTATGGGTGTATATATTGTATATATCCATCCATGTGTGTCTGTGTGTGTTTGTTTGCTATGTGTGTATGCCTGTGTATGAGTGTGTGTGTGTGTGTGTGTGTGTGTAGGTAAGTGCATAACACTTAAGCAACATAGCAAAAGAGCTTGAGCCGAGTATTTCGTACAGCCGACAAAAGCAAAGAAAACTAAAAACTCTCAAATTCTCTCATTTCATTTAATTTTTGCAATAATTTTATAATTCTAAATGGACTTATTACATCATACATACATATATTCTACAAATTGGAATTGGTTCGTAAAATAATTAAGACCTCTGAGAAGTTAAATCGAGAGTTTTAATAAAACTTGATCAAAATTTGATATAAAAGTTGTAAACTGGTGGAAAATTCGTGCCTTCAAGTGTAACCTTATTTGTTTTAGAATAGTTCGGACTAAAACTTATATAACCAACCAATCTAGCTTACTTATTAAAAGTTAAATAAATAAATTTAATAACTGTATATTCACTTTTGTGAATATATAAAACACGTATTCAAAAAATCGTACAACCTTATGAAAGATGTCTAAATCTGCTATTCAAATAAAATGGGTTTAAAAAAGACAAAAAGCTTACTATTGCATACTTTCAGGGTCACATTAAGCTGCATTTCCCTGCCATTGGCAGTAAATCACATGTATCTTATCATATATAATTGTTATTAGTGCAAATTAAAATAACTTTTTAAATGTTTTTTTTAGTTTAAAACAAATTTGAAAGTTAAGTACTTGTCGAGAATCTGATGATTGGCTTATTTATCTCTACTTGAATAGATTTAATCTTGTATCTTTTTTGGCAATTTTTGCCGCCTGTTGTTAGTTGCAGTTGCCTTGCAACTTTTGGCTATAACAACTCGAATACATTTATGTGTGTGTGTTACTTAAAATCATTTATTGCAGAATTATGCATATTTTTATTACACTCGAGTTGCATAAATTCAAGCATTATTGCACTTTACGACCAGCAGCTGTCCCTTAGACCTAGGCTACCTCCCATCAAGGTGATTGCCAGGCCCTGTCAGAGAGAGAGAATCCACAAAACCACACTCACACACACACACGCAACCAGATATGTCTTCTATCTTAGCAGGGAAGGAATGACAAAGAGAGTGTGAGGAAAGGAGGGACGGGGGGGTATACATGTCATCATCAGGATGAAGGCATAGATTTTTGCATGCCATGTCCTATCCTTACACCTGAACTGCACTTAAATGTCTTTTCCAATGTGTGTCGAAAATTTCTGTCATTCAAAGTGTTTGGCCAGAATCTCACATGCTGCCGCTGCCACAACCGATGATGCTTCTGCTGCCCCTTCTATCCATCCTCTTCCTGCTGCTGCTGCTGCTGCTGCTTTGAAATTTAGATTTTTATGACTTTTGGTATAAAGAAGGAAGGAATGAAAATTGGCTTTTCGCCTATTAGAAATGCACAATTCAGCATTATTTTCCACTGTAGAAATATGCTAAAAATGTTTCATCTCTCTTTCGCTCCGCCTCTGTCTTACTCTTTCGTCAGGTGAACTGAAAAAGGGCCCAAAGAAAAAAAAGGGTTAATGGGCCATAGAAATGCGAAACTTGTCAGCAGGTATTACTCTACCTCTACATTTACCTTTTCGTCTTTTTTTTCTTTCTTGTTCTCATCCATTCTTTTTAGGAAATTATTGAAATACTTTTAGGTGTTTGTTTGTGGAAAATAGTATGATAGAAAGGTAGCACACTATGCGTTAGAGAGAGAGAGAGAGAGAGAGAGAGAGAGATAGAGGGAGAGGGTTGAAAATTAATAGCCTCAGGGCATGTTGATATTGCCACTTGAATTTGATGTGACAGCATTTTCGTATTCTTTTTTTTTATTATCCCCCCATCCCCTTATCGCCCAATTTAGTGTTGTACTTTTCTTTCTTTGTGTGTGTGTGTGTGTGTGTGTTTGGCACGCTTTTAGGCTCAAATTATGCCAAGTGTTTGAGTGCGTTTCAAGTGTTGAATTCGAAAACGAATATCCTTCACACACGCACACACATACACACACACACACACACACACACAGACAAGCAAACAAATGCAAATATATATAACATACTTTGTGGCTGTAAAAGTTGCCTTGCTAACTTCATTATTGGACATTTCAGTTAGGCAAATGAGATGTGATAGTTTTTCTCCCTGCTTTGCTCTGCCCTGTGGAATGTCTGAACTGTGCGCCGTATGTGAATGAATTGGAGTATTCAATTTCATGTGTGTGCTGCATGCTGAAAGCATTTTCAAAAGTTTTTCATAGCAGCCTCAAATTATTTTCACAAAGATGAAGATTTTCAATTTGCCTTTTAATAGGCAGCTAGGAACTTTTTGTGATGATATATTTACCTTATTTCTCTCTCTCTCAAATGTTATTGACTTGCATTTAAAACTTTGAAATGTAAATATATCCTTGAATGAGAAAAGACTTTCTATCAGTGTAAGTGTAAAGGCTTAAAGTATCAGAATTGTGAAACAAGAAACATTTTAAATATAAATAATGCCATGTTTCAGCTTGTAATAAAGAGAAAATGTTTGTATCTCAATTTCTTGTCTGTGTTTTGTTTTAAAATCATTGCATGAAATGTGGACAGGTCAGGGAAAGCGTTTAATTTTCTACTTCGGCTGAGCAGTTTCTTTCACGGCAAGCTCTTATCATAGAGAAACCTTGACGTCCATCACCTGACAATGTATTCCGGTGGAAGGAACTTGCTATCTGTCATTCCGCGTTTCTACCTTCCTACCCCATGTTCTCGTCCCATCCATTTCATTGATGACATAATTGCATTTTGGTCTTATCACAAAATCACATGGAAAATTTCATATCAACTCAATTCTATTCATTAAACATTGCCCTCCTGCCAACATACATATGTATGTATGTACTTACTCGCTTCCCTTTCCCTATAACCTGTCAGAATCTGCTCATTAAGCATAAAGCAATGTTGGCAAATTGCCAGGCATATCTTCTTCTTCTTCAACTGCCCCTGTCTGTCCCCTCTTTGTTCGCTCTATGCTGGACCCCTTCGTCCTTATCCTCTTTGTACCGCATTCGTCATCAACTCTTAGCCTCCATTACACATTCTCTGACTTTTGCTCATATAATTTCATTTAAAACAATTCCTTTTGTTATTTGCTGTTGTTGTTGTTGTTAATGATGATGATGTTGCTGTTGCGGCTATTGTTGTTGTTATTGTTGTTGCTCAATGCAATTGAATGTCATTTTATAAAAATTGCTTAATGATCACACGCAGCGGCAGCAGCAGCAGCAGAAAATTGCAAACGTATGTACAGACATATAGTATGAAAGATATATGCATATATCACATTATGCCACGCCCCCTTGATTCCATTGTACACCGCCCTTGCCACTTAAAATTGTTGGCAAATTAAACGCTTTTTAATATTAATGCATATAAAATTTTTTTTTTTTATTAATTTTCTTTTTTGTATTATTGCTGTTGTCTTCTTTAACATTTCGTTTTGATGGTTTTGCCATTATATATATATATATATACATACATACATTTATACATACATATATACTTATGTGGTTGTTGTTGTTGTTGCGGTTTTGTGAGAGTTGTTGTTGTTGTTGGATAAATCATTGTCCTGCCATTGAAAATAATTTAATATTCAAATTTATTATAAATGCTTGCAGTTTGGCAAGTAATTTTAATAACTGCCAACTGCCAAACCAAAAACTTAAACTGATTTTTTTTTCTTTGTGTGGCGCTTGTTTGCGTGTGTTTGTGTGTGTATGTGTTGGCAAGCGATTGTTGTGGGCGTTAAGGGCGGGGATAATTGCATAAATCAACAAACAAACAAATAAACCAACAGACAAACAAATACACATTGAGCACTCGATGGCTACCAACTTTGAAGTCTATCTGCAAATTGAAGCTATTAAACCCTATATGCTTTATTGGTTATCCACCAAAATCCAACTAAAGTTGACAAACTCTCAACTTACTCGGCACTTTAATTCCTATTTACATATGCATTTGCATATAGTGTATATGTGTACCTACATACATACATAAGTCGTATGTATTTATATGTTTATTTTTCATATGCTGACATAGTTTAAGTGACCATGGCAAAATATGCATAATGCAAATGGTTAATTAATACAACATTTTTTATGCCATAATTCTATATAGTAAATACAATGCAACTTCAAAATAATAAAATTATATACAAATGAACTTTATCCGCTTTGGGTTTAAGTGATTATTTTAGCTGCTTATAGCCAAATACTTTTGAACAAAAGTGTTGTGGAAACCAATCCAAATTAAAAGTGTAATTACTATTATTATTATTTGCTTACTATTTACTTTTTTGAGGCAAAAAAAAGTTATTCTTAGCTAAATAATTTACAAAAAATAAATGACCATATCCTTTCTTTTCATCACTACAGCGTCTTCTGTACAAACATCTAGTGATAGATGGGGATGACCATGGAACAAGTCCGCACACTCAGGAACGGAAATGCCACCATAGCCTTCGCAAAAACAAGTCGAGCCTTCTACCACTTGAAAAGTCTCATAAATTACTCTTAAAAACCAAAGTTCGATGTGAAATATGTATCATCGTTTTCACATTTAGAGCTGTAAGCTTCGCAGGACGAAAGGATATGGTTTTCTGGGATGTCCTTGATGATTTCTTTAGATTGGCATCAAAAAAAGTTGCGTTCATCTAAGGATGCAGGACTTGAAATTTTTGGCAAAGATCCTTTTTATCAGCTACTCGAAGGACATACCAAGACCTGTTGAGCTCAGACGAAGAACGACTTTCATCGGGCCAATGGACATCCCTATTATTCATTATACAGCCGACAAATGAAATTTTTAGCTTAGTTAACTAGAAAAATTATCTACATACTTTTGGGGTAAATAAAATGCGCTCTTTTTAAAATGTTGCCTACTTATTGGGGGTAAAAGGAGTTATGTTACCGTGTCCTTTGAAGGATTAGGCCGGCAATGTCAAACGAATCCTTTCATCAAGGACAATATTCTGTGAAAACGATATTCCCATAGTCCTGCAAGGGGCAGTTCATTTTTTGAATTTAAAGATGAATTGGCACTGGAGAAAAAATGAAAAACCAGGCCAACAGAATTAGTTAGTAGGTGGCTGGTTTAAAATTATTTTTAAATGCGTAACGGACTTTTGGACATTTGAATTTAACTGTCAGTTGGATTTTTGAATTTGGCGGGCAACGAAATTTGAAGTTTTAACGACAAAATTCGTACTAGAGAAAATGTGAAATACCAGGCCAACAGAATTACTTAGTAGGTGGCTGGTTTAAAATTATTTTTAAATTTAACTGTCAGTTGGATTTTTGAATTTGGCGGGCAACGAAATTTGAAGTTTTAACGACAAAATTCGTACTAGAGAAAATGTGAAATACCAGGCCAACAGAATTACTTAGTAGGTGGCTGGTTTAAAATTATTTTTAAATTTAACTGTCAGTTGGATTTTTGAATTTGGCGGGCAACGAAATTTGAAGTTTTAACGACGAAATTCGTACTAGAGAAAATGTGAAATACCAGGCCAACAGAATTACTTAGTAGGTGGCTGGTTTAAAATTATTTTTAAATTTAACTGTCAGTTGGATTTTTGAATTTGGCGGGCAACGAAATTTGAAGTTTTAACGATGAAATTCGTACTAGAGAAAATGTGAAATACCAGGCCAACAGAATTACTTAGTAGGTGGCTGGTTTAAAATTATTTTTAAATTTAACTGTCAGTTGGATTTTTGAATTTGCCGGGCAACGAAATTTGAAGTTTTAACGATGAAATTCGTACTAGAGAAAATGTGAAATACCAGGCCAACAGAATTACTTAGTAGGTGGCTGGTTTAAAATTATTTTTAAATTTAACTGTCAGTTGGATTTTTGAATTTGCCGGGCAACGAAATTTGAAGTTTTAACGATGAAATTCGTACTAGAGAAAATGTAAAATACCAGGCCAACAGAATTACTTAGTAGGTGGCTGGTTTAAAATTATTTTTAAATGCGTAACGGACTTTTGGACATTTGAATTTAACTGTCAGTTGGATTTTTGAATTTGCCGGGCAACGAAATTTGAAGTTTTAACGACGAAATTCGTACTAGAGAAAATGTGAAATACCAGGCCAACAGAATTACGTAGTAGGTGGCTGGTTTAAAATTATTTTTAAATTTAACTGTCAGTTGGATTTTTGAATTTGGCGGGCAACGAAATTTGAAGTTTTAACGACGAAATTCGTACTAGAGAAAATGTGAAATACCAGGCCAACAGAATTACTTAGTAGGTGGCTGGTTTAAAATTATTTTTAAATTTAACTGTCAGTTGGATTTTTGAATTTGGCGGGCAACGAAATTTGAAGTTTTAACGACGAAATTCGTACTAGAGAAAATGTGAAATACCAGGCCAACAGAATTACTTAGTAGGTGGCTGGTTTAAAATTATTTTTTAATTTAACTGTCAGTTGGATTTTTGAATTTGGCGGGCAACGAAATTTGAAGTTTTAACGACGAAATTCGTACTAGAGAAAATGTGAAATACCAGGCCAACAGAATTACTTAGTAGGTGGCTGGTTTAAAATTATTTTTAAATTTAACTGTCAGTTGGATTTTTGAATTTGGCGGGCAACGAAATTTGAAGTTTTAACGATGAAATTCGTACTAGAGAAAATGTGAAATACCAGGCCAACAGAATTACTTAGTAGGTGGCTGGTTTAAAATTATTTTGAAATTTAACTGTCAGTTGGATTTTTGAATTTGGCGGGCAACGAAATTTGAAGTTTTAACGACGAAATTCGTACTAGAGAAAATGTGAAATACCAGGCCAACAGAATTACTTAGTAGGTGGCTGGTTTAAAATTATTTTTTAATTTAACTGTCAGTTGGATTTTTGAATTTGGCGGGCAACGAAATTTGAAGTTTTAACGACGAAATTCGTACTAGAGAAAATGTGAAATACCAGGCCAACAGAATTACTTAGTAGGTGGCTGGTTTAAAATTATTTTTAAATTTAACTGTCAGTTGGATTTTTGAATTTGGCGGGCAACGAAATTTGAAGTTTTAACGATGAAATTCGTACTAGAGAAAATGTGAAATACCAGGCCAACAGAATTACTTAGTAGGTGGCTGGTTTAAAATTATTTTGAAATTTAACTGTCAGTTGGATTTTTGAATTTGGCGGGCAACGAAATTTGAAGTTTTAACGACGAAATTCGTACTAGAGAAAATGTGAAATACCAGGCCAACAGAATTACTTAGTAGGTGGCTGGTTTAAAATTATTTTGAAATTTAACTGTCAGTTGGATTTTTGAATTTGGCGGGCAACGAAATTTGAAGTTTTAACGACGAAATTCGTACTAGAGAAAATGTGAAATACCAGGCCAACAGAATTACTTAGTAGGTGGCTGGTTTAAAATTATTTTTTAATGCGTAACGGACTTTTGGACATTTGAATTTAACTGTCAGTTGGATTTTTGAATTTGGCGGACAACGAAATTTGAAGTTTTAACGAATTCGTCTTTAAATTCAAAAAATGAACTGCCCCTTGCAGGACTATTGGAATATGGTTTTCACAGATTATTGTCCTTGATGAAAGGATTCGTTTGACATTGCTTGCCTAATCCTTCAAAGGACACTGTAACATAATCCCCTTTTACCCCCAATAAGTAGGCAACATTTTAAAAATAACGCATTTTATTTACCCCAAAAGTATGTACATAATTTTTCTAGTTAACTAAGCTAAAAATTCCAAGTCCAAAAAGTAGAAAATTGATCATATCTCGGCTGTTTAAAGAATAAGAAGAATGTCCTTTGGCCCGATGAAAGTCCTACTTCGTCTGCATCGTCTGAGCTCAACAGGTCCTGGAATGTCCTTCGAATAGCGATAAAAGGGATCTTTTCCGAAAATTTCAAGTCCTGCATCCATAGATGACCCCAACTTTTTTGAATGCCAATCTGAAGAAATCATCAATGACATCCCAGAAAACCATATCCTTTTGACCTGTGGCAGGATTTGAGTATTTTACAGCTAAAAAACGAAATAATTATTATTTTCCTGAGACCATATCTCCGCAGGACATTGAGCCATTTCGAAGGGACGTACCTTTTTTGATCCTCCAGTATCAAAACTATCGATCTGCATTCAAGCATTTTCAATATCCTTCCAAAAATATTGCCCGAATTTTTGTAAGGGATTTATTCGGAAAAATGGCCAAAAAAGCAAAAAAATCATAAATTTCCTTATAACTCGGCGATTTTAAGGATAATCAGGATGTTCTTATGTAGTCCTTGATGGCCCGCATCGGCTGACACTAACGGATTCTGAAATGTCCTTTGGAAAGAAGAGACAGAAGGACTTTTTTGTTTTAGGAAAAATTGTAAATATCTCGCGAGTCCCTTGAAGGATCAAGATGAAATCATGTCATAAAACTCCAATTACCAAGGACTATCTTTGGTGCAAAGGACATCTTGGTTATCCTGCGAGGAGTAGCAATATCAAGAAACAGAAAAATTTTCATAGCTCAGTCGTTTTAAGGATGAGCGGGATGTGCTTTGGCTAGGTGGAAGTTCTTGTCGATGCGCGAAGATTGACATCACAGTGTCCTGGGATGTCCTTTGACCTTTTTATATAATTGCATGTCCTGATCCTGACACTTTTTTTTCGATGCCAATCTGTAGAGATCATCAAGGACGTTTTTGCAAACTTAACACATACATTTTAAAAATCATCCAAAAATTGACTGAACTTCAACATGGCAAACTTTTGGTTTGTTCAATCTATTTATTATATGTAAAAAGAAATTGTGTAATTAAAAATCCAATTCGGCGAACGTAAACAAACAAAACAAAAGATTGTGGTAAATTTATTTTTTAAATAGAAAATAAGGTTGAGTTTTTATTGAATGAAAATTCTGAAATATGATTTCTTACCCATTGACACAACTAATGACTAACTTCACATTAATTCGTAATGGAAACTAAAGCAACAGCCGCAATCATAGCCTTCAAATACATTTTTAAACTTTCTAATGTTGGTTGATAGTTTCTTTTTTGTTTAGATGATTTCACTTTTTAGTATCACTGATCGTTCCCGTGGGACAGCAAATTATGCAAACTTTTGGTGTTCTTTTCCTGTTTTGTCCTTGTTCCCTTCACTGGCCTGCACACGCTTCCTTTCTAAACGCTGTTACCCTCCTCGCTGGGTAAACTTTTCTTGATTTTTTAATTGTTCGCTTCAAAACTTTGGTTCTTTCTTTCTCTTGTTATTTTTTTTTTGTTCTTTCTGTTTAGTCTGACATTAAGGCCTGGTCGTGCTCGTGCTGCTGTTACTACTCGGGTCCAGGCGTGCGTGCGTGCGTGTGTGTGTGTGTGTTTGCCTTGTGCCACGCCCACCCGCGAGCGGCATACGCTTGATGGCACGCGTCTGTGTGTGTCTACCAGTTAAAATACGCCCACTTTTTGGTTGTGTTTGCGCTTTAATTGAATATAAATGTAAATTAATGATGCAAAAATAATTTTTGCTTCGAGGCTTCCGTGCCCGTCTCTGGCTCTTGCACATTTAAGCGTGTGTGTCTGCGTTTGTGCCTGTTTGTGTGTTTATTTATATGCCCCGGAACGTTGCCAAATTGCTGTTGTTGTTGTTGTTGCTGCTGCTGTTTGTTGCTGATTGTAAACATTTTCATTTTGCACCGTTTTCAGCTTTTATAGGCAGTTATGTAATTAATTTGCATTTAACTAAATTTGCATAAATAAATACGTAAAAGGATTTTTAATAGTTTTGATCCACCTATACACATACACATATGCATGTATGACATGGCAAAAAATCTAATTTCCATGCTTGCATAATTCACTGGCTAATAGCAAAGAAAGTCAAGACCATTCGAAACGAAATCTGAAAGTCACAACATTAATAAAATATTTTCCATTTATATATATGTATATTTTTATTGTTTTTTTTTTCATTTTGGTTTTTTAGTTTTTTTTTGTGTGTTTTTTTTTGGGTTTCCAGTTTTTCAGTTTTTCATTTTTTTTCTTTTTGTTTTCCATATACTTAGTAAAAGAGTTTTTTTTCTTGTTTTTTTTTTAGCTTAGCTTGTGGTTTTAGTATATTACAAAATGAATGTTTTAGTGAATAACTTAAGATTTTAGTTTTCTTTCTTGTTGTTGTTGTTGTTGTTGGTTGTAGTTGTTGTAGTTGTTGGAACTTAGCTCACAATCAAACAATGCAAAAATTCACAAATAGAAGTTTGAGTTTTTATTTTGTTTTTCTTTGTTTCAGTTATTGATTAGAAAGATTTTCCATTTCATATGTATTTGTTGGATGTAACGCTTTGGTATCAAAAATTTACCTGTCTCCAGTTGAATGTGACATCTCTCGGTGTGTGTGTGTGTGTGTGTGTTTGTCAGTGGGATGATGATGATGGTGACGACTTTGTCTCTGGCGTTTGATCAATTGTCTGTGCTAACGAAACATACCTACAGCTTAGCGGTTACTTTTCTGACAGTTTGAGGTCAGTTTTTGGTTAGTTTTTGTGAACAATTTTCAGATATGGAAACCCAGACACGTGAATTTGAATGAAATGTTCGAAATGAAATTGCAAGATAAAGTTTTGTTAAAACGAAAACCCAAATATCAATGCATATTTGATGATGTTGGCAAAAGCTAAAATTATAATTAAACTAGAACAGAATCTATTTCCATTTCAAATGATTAAACTTCTTTTAGCCTTACTAGTTTTCGTTCTCTGTTTTGTTTTAACTAAACATTTTCTTTGGCTTTTTCTTTCAGAGCTCATTGCCATCTTTTTTGGGTATATATTTCTTTCACTTTGGATCCACTTAAATTTGAGTTCTAATAAATTGTTGTATCGCACAGACATTGAATTTTGCTTTCTAATCGAGTGTCGTTCTGTGTGTGTGTGTCTGTTTTAATTTCCGTTTTATAGAGTTACTTTAAATGCGTTTTTATTGGGGGCCTCTACTTTTGCGATTGTTTCTTTATTTTTGTTGCTAAACGCATTTAATTTCTTTGAGTTTATGTATGTATATGGCTTTGATTCAAGTGGGGTTTTTTAATGTGTCGTGTGGAGGGTTGGGTTCGGGATGAAGGGTGTTTAAGTTTCTTTTCTTTTTTGTTTTTGTTTTATTATACGCTCATCTCTATATAGTATATGTATGACGTTTCACTATATATGGTATGTATATATATGTATGTATATGTAGTTTATGCATATGTTGTTTGTCTATGTACCTAAGTAATGTTTGCTTGTATGTATGTATGTATGTATTGCATGAGCAAGAGCTACACATATATACTATATATAAACAAACATTTAGTTTAGTTGCAATTTGCCATTGTTCTATGCTATGATGTATGTAGGTATGTATGTATTTATGTATCTATGTATGCATCTATGCACACGCATGTTTCTTTGTTTGTTTGTTTGTTTCTTTGCTGGAGTGGAATGTCTCTCGCTCGCACTCTTATTCGCTTTCGATTTCTCTGTTATTTTGCGTTTATCAATTCTGCAATTAACTTTAGTTTTTGCTTCACTCACTTTGATTTGATGTATGTATGTATGTATGCATGGTATGTACGGTATGTAAGTATGTATGGTATGGTATGTATGCTTCTTCATTTGTTTTCTACTATGGGCTAACGACAATGCTACTACTATTTTTTTTTTGGGATTTTGTTTATGTTTTTTTTTTCGTTTTCATTTTTGCATTTTGGTTTTTTGTTTTTATAATTTGTCTACTAACGACACATTTAAATATTTGTTTTTTTTTTTTGCAACTGCTCTACTTTAAAATAGTTTTTCTTTTTGTTTTCTTTTTGTTTTTGTTTGCTTTTTGTTTTTTCTTTCTTTGCTTCTTCGTGCATTTTCTTGCCATTCCATTCATAATCTCATATGCCATAATTTTCATTTGCATTTTAGCTTGTCTCTGACAAAGTCAATTCGGTTGTTGCTTGTGTTTTGTTTTTTGTTTTGTTTGTTTCTTGCTTACCCTCTCCCAAAACCACAGCCAATAGGCTGAGCCCCAATAAGTATGCCACACTTTTCACTCAATCATTTGGTTTTTAAGAGTTTTTCTTCATCTTCTTTTTTCTTCTTTTCCATTTTATCCTATTTTCTACTATGTTCTTTGTTGCTGATGCCCTTGCCAAAAATGGGAGCATATCAATTGTTTCATTTACTTTGTTTTATTGTGTATCCGTGTGTGTGTGTGTGTGTGTGTGTGAGTGTGTATGTGTGTTGGTTTCTGTTTTGCTCATATTTGATAGCTATGCGTTTGCTTTTTATTGCTTTTATATTTACGTTTATCTATATGTTTAGTTTCCTTATATGAAGGTTCGTTATCTTTTTGGGGAGTTTTTTTTTTTGTATTTTTTTTTTGCGCGTTTTCTTTGAAAAAATTAAGGTACACACTAAAAATAGTTTAGGTTTTCTGTTTTTTGTTTGTTGTTGTTTGTTTACTCGCTTAAGGTAGGTTGTGTCTTTTGGTATTCTCTTTTTCTTCTTTGTCTTCGTCTTCTTTGCTACGTTTTGCTTGTTTGTTTTTATTTTCTCTATTATTCTCACACACCAAAAAAAAAAAAATATATATATATGTATATATATTCAATAGAGGGTCCTTAGTGACATATATTACTACTAACATGGCTACTACATTTTGTCTGTGAGTGTGTGTGTGTGTGACCTTTGGATAAGACTGTACTTGCTGTCAGATGAAAAAAAAGTTGATGAAAAAAAATTAAAACTTGATGATGATAGGGTAAACGAGGTAATTGGGTCAGTTTTATAAAACTTATTAGGTTCTTGAATAGACACAAAGAGCGAATAGAAAAAGAAACATAGAGAGAGAGTAAGAGAGAAATCAAAACAGAGTTAGAGAACATATCTCAACTTCTCTGTGGCAAAAAAAAGTCACTTTTAATGGAAATAAAGAAGGAAAATGCTAAAATGATAGACAGACAGAACATTTTGGTAAGCCAAAGTCCTGGCCATAGAGAAAAAATGGTTAATAAAATTGTTAGAAACAAAGGCAAAGTCAGAGAGAAAAACTGTTAAAAAGAGAGGCAATTCATGAAATCTAAAATGTGTAGATATCCTTGAACCTTGCCTAAACAAAGTCAATTACTTGAAATTTCATTAAATTATGGAATTTAAATAGTTCTTCTAGCTGAAAATTCAATGTTTAGTGGATTAATGGAACAAAAATATTCATTTCAAGTACAGAAAACGCTTTCTATAGTGACTGAAAATTAAATTTGTTGGCCTTTAGCTTCTTCTCACAACTAACCGAGTCAAGTCCTCAAGTCTCAATGCTAGAATATGCATTAAATGTTTCTCATATTGTAAATTACTGACTGTCTATGTGTCTGTGTGTGTGTGTGTGTTTCTATTTTGTTGTGTTGCATTTTAAATGTAGTTTTACATATATATATGTATATATATATATATATTTTTGTTTTTCACTTTTGTTCTAACTTTTTAGTTTAGTTTTTTAAACTATTTTCTGTTTTTATTCATTTTTTTAATTTTATTTCTCTTGTTACTATCGCAAGTACATTTTCCAAAACCGTTTTTGTTTGCATTTTCATTAAATTATATGAATACATTTGTGTCTCACTGTCTGTCTGTCTCTGTGTGTGTGTGTGTGTGTGTGTGTGTGTGTGTGTGTGTGTGTGTGTGTGTGTGTCTGTGTGTGTGTTGCCTGAAACTAATTTCCAATTGGTGAGCCAAAAGAGAAGAAAGGAAAAACAAAACCAAACTCTCTTTTGCTCTGCTTTTTGGCGTGCCCTTTTTTTCATTTTTTGTTTGCTTTTCTTTTTCCCATTTTTTGTGTGCTTTCCTTTTGACCAGAAGTTTAATTAATGTGGCAAATAAAATTTTTGTCCAGGTTTCTATGACAAAGGCAAACGTTGAAACTGAACGTAGCGTGGCAACGTAACGGAGCAATCGTAAGCCAAAAACTACGAGAAAATGTTTCTAATTAGACATAGTTTTACCCCGTTGCCATTCCCCCCGCTTGCCCATGGGCCTCTTTTTGACTAGGTCAAAGCATTGTAGACATTCATTTAGTAAATTTCCTCAGCTAAGAGGCGGGCAAGGGGGAGAACAAAAATAAAATAAAAAATAAAGACGAAAAAAAAACCTCAAAACATAGAATGGCCCATATTTAAAAGGCCACGCCTACAGGCGGCTCGACTCGGCTTGGCTTGGCTCTCTCCAACAAAGTTTGCCAAAAAAGTTTCAAGTGTGTGTGTGCATGTGTGCGTGTGTGTTTGTAGGCAAACTTTTAATAGTTTGCCTGGAAAAAATTTTTGTTTAAATGTTATTTTGATTGTTTCAACTTTGCAATTTGCATTTTTTTCTCTTCTCTTCTCTTTTCGTCTTTAAATTTTTGTTTTTTCTTCTTTTCTTTCTTTTGTTGTCAGCTAATCATAGTTTTTAGCATGTTTTAGCCTAAAAAATAAATATGTATACCTATATATTGTTGATCATTTTTTTTCTTCTTTTTGGTGATCCATTCTTGAATTGCTATAAAAAATTGTGTTTCTTTTTTTATCGGGGAATTCTCTTTTGTTTTTGAATTTTAAGCTTTTTAATGCTTTTTGCTTTATTTTCATTTCTTTATTTGTGTTTTTTGTTTTGTTTTTATTTTTTATTTTCTGTATAAAATACTCACATTCACATTTACAACTACGAACCACGTAACTACTTAAAGATATAGATATATATATATATATTTATATATTGTATTGTATATATAGACTTTATAGTTATAGTTATCGTATGTATGCAGACATATAAGTATATATATCGTCAAACATATATATATATATATATGGTATATGGTATATTTTTACTACTTCGAGCAGAACTTTGACGGCCCCTAAGTGTTTTCTATATATAATATGTATGTATATATTTATGCCTTTTTTATGTATGTATGCATAGTATAATATATGTATATATATGTATGTATATATACCTAGTGAGACATTCAATCCTAATGCATTTCTCATACCTAATCACACACCCTGTATAATGCTTAAATTTCATTTTTACTGTTTTCCATTCTAACAATTCCACTTTTCAAATTTTCATTTCATTTCTCCTTTTTTTGACTTTCACAGAATACAAAAAAAAAAAAAATATTAACCCATTAGTTATGTATGTATATGTATATATTTGTATTTACAACTTAAAATCTAGCACAAATCGGTTCTCATATAGCCTAAGTTATTTTTTTTTCTGTGTAGTTAAAGGTTATAAATAGAAAGGACAGAAATTTAAAATAAAACAGACTGACTGACTGAAAGATCAAGGGACAAGAGAACGAGGAGAACGGGGAAATACTTTAAGTATCTCAAAAGTAAATCTATTTTCTTTTTGTAAGAAAGCGCAGCTTAGTGTTTTCTTTTGTTTAAATAGTAACTGAAGCCAACTTAAGATTAAAGCGAGTATTTTTTTTCTGTTTTTTTTTTGTTTAGTTTAAGCATAGGCAGATATAGGCATGGGAAATGAGGGATATTCGCTCCCAAAAGCTGCAAATAGTGAACACTTGTCTAGTTTCTTGCATACTTTTAGGGGAACATTTTCTCCATTTCACAGTCTTAGATCCGCCTATGAGTTTAAGTTATAAATCAACAAAAAATATACAGGCTAAAGCTAGAATTGAATTACAATGCGAAATGCGATTTGTTTGAGAAGTGAAGAGTTCTTACAAAGATTTCAAGTTGAGAAATGTCTAGCATTTTGCATTCAATTCGTAAGCCATAGTTTTGAAATTGTGACCTAAAGATACAATATATATATAAAGATTGTAAGACTATGCACATAAGATTTGGGCGTAGTTTTTGAGTATTGTGTAGGTTGTTGTTTTGTTTTTGAGTGTTGTTGTTGTTGTCCCCAACTAAAAATAGTTTGTTAACTGAATTTATTTGTTTTGTGTTTTAACCGATTTTACAAAATATTAATCACACCTCTCTACATTGCTACAGTTGTCTATTCAATGCTCTTTAGTTATCTATTCTTTAGTTAGCCCTTAATAGTTTATTTCTTGCTTGGAATAGATATTATTATATTCCACCCAAACAAAAAAAAAAAAAAAAACACATACATACATACATATTGTATATATTGTATATAACAAAGACAAAGTAAAGTTCTTCCAAGTCTTTCCAATCGTTCCATTCTATCAACTAAAATCATGTTCTCATCTCTCATCTCATTTGCTGGACGTGTACGTTATGTAATTTATATAATGTAAGTTTTTTTTTTTTTGTTTGTTTCTCTTTCTCGTTTAAATATTAATATAGTTTTTTCTTTTTTTTTTTGTGTGTGTGTATGCTCGAACTTAGTTCAACGACTAAATTTATCTTGATGCCGTCGAGTTTAACTACTTTAAGTTAAGTAACTTACTTTGTCATAATTTTCATCATTTATTTTGTGTGTTTCTTTTTTTGTTTTGTTATCTCTTTTCTGGCATCTTGCTCTTGATTTTTCGATTTTTGTTATATACCCATCATTCCCATTTTACGATTGTTTCTTGCAATGTCCAACAAAAGTCATCAGACGCTCAAGCTTTACAATAAGTCAGATCCTACTACATACACAAATATATATATATATATATGGTATATATATAAAGATAGAAGGAATGACTGCATATATAATATCTATATAGTTTATATATATATGTATATATGTATATATTAGCGTTAACGACAACAACAACTAATTATTGCTTTTCGGTTTTTGTTTTTTCTTTCTTTCTTTCAATGCGTTATTCTATTTTATATTATTATTTTTAATATTATATGATTTCAGTTTCTGTTTTCTTTTTTTTTTCAGCTTAACTAGTACAAAAAAAAATTTCCTTAATAATTTACTATTATATAAAAAAAAAAAACATGCTAGAACAAAACAACAAAAATGAGGAAGATTTAGCATAAATAAACAGACAGAGGGAGTTTCTTTTTTATGTTTAAGTTTTTGTTTTGTTTTTTGTTTTAACGCTAGCTTATTATAAATAATTAATAGTACTTTTTTTCATATTTCATTTTCATTTTCATTTTCATTTCCTTTTTTTTTACTGTTTTTTGTTGCTTTTTGTATTTTCTCGTTTTTTGTATTTGTAGTAGGATTAAGAGACGTCATTTATAGTTAGAGCGAGAGAAAAGAGTGTTGTTGTCATGGTGGGTGGTGGTGCGGGGGGCGGGTAGGGTAAGGGATGGAGGGGGAAAAAGCGTTAAAAAGTAACCAAATGGCTGGGAGAAGAGGACAGACAACTTAGATTAGTTGAGTATTTATGTAAGTGATTCGTTTTTTTTCTTTCTGTTTTTGCTTTATCTTGTTGTCTTTTTTTTGTTCCTGTTTACTTGCTTTTCATAGTTTTTGATGCTTGTGTGAGTGTGTGTGTGTGTTCCTTTCTCTCCTTTACTTTCTTTTCTGCTGTTTTTTTTTTGTTTTTTTTTTTTAATTTTTTTTTGTTTGTGTTTGTTTTTTTTCTGTTATATTGTTTAGTTTAGACGGTGGTGACTCTGTGTACTCTTCCATCTCTTTAGTTGCATTCAATTTGATTCCCTCACGTCCTTAGCATTAGCAACAGCCACCAGGATGAGGCGCCCAGCCAGAGCATACAGCTGATAAACTCGCCACAATTTCCTCTGCTAATGCTATGGACATCTGTGGCCGAGCTTCGACTGCTTCGTGCCGCTCCCTCAATAATATTATTGTTGTCCAGCTCATGGAGGACTGGCAGCTCGCTCAGATCGGATGCCGGTGAGGTGCGTTCCGTGATTGGGGCATAGAGGCGTTTTGGCTTACAGCGTTTATGCTTCTTATACGTTTTGGTTACATTTATGCTATAGCCTTCAAGAAATTCGGATCCCTGTGTGAATGAGAAGAAACGAAAACCGTAACGGAAATGATAAACATTAGTTGTGGGGTTTTTTTTTTGTTGTTTTTTTGGTTTTATTCAGATGGGTGGTTGGTTGGTTGGGTGGTGTCTGCATATAATAAATTACAACATTAATTAAATTCCTCCTATTTTTTTTCTCTCTCTTTCTTTCCCTCTCTCTCTCTCCCTCTGTCTCTGTTTGTCTCCATTTTTCGTTCTTTACTGTTTGCGTTTAGGTTTTTTTCGTCACAGCGAAAGAAAACGAGAGAAAAGTAGGAAATTGAAAAGCTTATTTATGTCGTTGACATTGCAAGCGACCACGAAGGGAAAAGGAATGAATGAATGAATGGATGGTAGGGTAGGGTAGGGTAAGGTAGGGAGATTTGGCCAAAGTAAACAATCATCCTGACAATTATTATGGAGGAGGAATTAAAGACATTTGTATACACTTCTCATTAAATAATTCCTTTTTTTGTTAATAATTTTAAAATGATTTTTGCTTGGACAAACTCAAAAATATCATCAAAATTGTAAGTTACTTCAAAAAATATGATAAATATAGCTTATCGAGAAATATTTGTCATCTTCCCCCCCATCTTCTTTGCCCCGTTGTCTATGCAAATCAAGTGTAATTGAAATATTGTAAATTTGTTCGGGGCGGAGGAGACGAAAAATTATTAGAAGAAGCCAACCAACCAACAAAAGACAAAAACAAAATAAAATTTCATAACTTTTCATAGTAGATAAAATCATTTCTAAATTTTAGATTTCGTTTATTATTTGGCATGGGTTTTGCTCCTTTTTGTTTTGGCAAGTTCTCTCATTTGAATAGCCATACCCTCTGGGCCCTCTATTACATATATAGAGTAAACCCAACAAAAAAAAAACCAACACCTAAAATAAATTTCTAGTACAATAGCAAAACAATGAACTGAACCCCACCTTCCCACAATCTGATTTCACTTTATGCAAGCCAAGTTCTTCTCTCGCGGTCAAACCGCCCTAAAGAGCGAGAGAACAAACCTAGACCAGAAGGGGCAGGCCTTCTTCTTCTACTCCTCGTCCTCCTCCTGACTCCAGCTCACTGAGTACTCCCAGCGGATTTTAGTCGCCCGCAAAAAGCTCGACAAAATTTTGTGTTTTAATTACGCTGAATAAATTTGTGTTCATAAATAGGCAATGGAATGGGGGCTAAAGTAGGAGGATTCCAAAACCAAAATGGGTGTGGAGCTGAGGGAGTTTGGATACTTGGCCAATGGATCTAGGGAAGGTGAAAAGCAGGCGAGTCTTTGCTGAATCTGTGACTTGCGTTTGCGGTCAATATACATATACCTATATATACATATATACGTACAGGTAGGTAGGTGTATATATTTATCCATGTTGATTTTATGCCCAGTCCAAAAATCTAAATCTAGCGAATGTCTGCATTTGTATGGCACGAAGGACGCGGAGGGAATGGCGGGGTTTTTTGGATTTATCAGGAGGGGGGCGTGAAAGCGACTTCATAACGAGTGTTTACTAATAATATTATGCAAATCGCAATGACGATGTTGGTAACTCTGTGTTGGTTAGTCTGTTGGTCGGCTGGCTGGCTGACTGGCTGACTGGCTGACTGTTATTGTTGTTGCTGTTGTTTTTGCTGTTGAATTTTTCAAAAGGCATTTTGTGAATCGTTTTCGCCAAATGCTTGACAGACATTTTGCAGGTGTTTGTATGTGTTTTGAGGTGGTTTTTCGTCGGTAAAGGCGACAGAAGGCCCAAACCCGGACTGAGCCAAAAGAACGGCTAAAGATATCGAAGGGAAGGGACGGGAAGCGAGAGAAGAGAAGGGAAGGCAGCTGCCTCCATTGGGGCCATTGGAGTCTGTGTGCCTTGCCACTGACAGACATTTTAATTGAAAAGGAATGTATGTTTGCTGTTGATGTTGCTGTTGTTGTTGGTCTTCCCTTGTTGGCTGAGGTTGAGTATTATAAAATGTTTTAGTTTTGGTTGTGCATAAATTTAAGGCTTTAATTGCTCTCTCTCTCTCTCTTCTCTTTCCCAATTTTACATTCTATACCTGCCTTTAATTTGTCTCTGTCTGTGTATTGCTCTGCGTGTGTGTGTCTATGTGTGTGTGTGTGCTGCGGGTTTGGCCTCATTCATTTTTCGTTTTGGTTTTTTTGTTTTTTGCATTTTTTTTTTTTTTTAATTTTTTATTTTTATTTTTGCTGTTTTTTGGTGGTCGTTCACAGAGATTGACATGCTAATTAGGTGGTCGAGGTTTTTAGAAATTTTTTTCGTTATCGTTGTTGTTGTTGTTGTTGCTGCTTTGTGTTCATTATATTGCCAAGCGCACTTTGATATGTGAAGCGGCTGCCCAAAAAAGTATGCTACAATATTTTACAATATGCTAATTATGGTTCGAAAATCCAACAAAAAAACCAACCAACCAAATGAATCTAGGCACGTTAATTTAAATTAAGATTATATATAAATAGGAACTACTTTTTTTTAAGTATTTAAAATTGCTGCAAATTCTGTAGAATGGAAACTCGTTTTATGAGTTTGATTTTGCTTTTGGCCAAAAATTAATCGCTCTAATAGTCATCTAAGTTCACCTTAATTTGTGCCATTAAATCATTTCATGTTTCCGCTTCTATTTTTATCAAAATCTCGATATCTTTTTTGTTCACTAGCAAAACTAGGCCTTCCAATTCAACGAGCCTTTTGAAAACTAATCAGGGATTTCTTCTTTTGACTTCCACCTCCCAGTTCGGAGTTGATTTTTTTTTTGTGTGTGTTCCGTTGCTCTTTTCCAATTATTTCTTCTTTTTTTTCGTCACCTTTTTGTGCTTTCACGTTTTTGTATTCTGAACTTTTGTGACCCTCGAGAGCCCCCCTTTCCACTCCCATTGACTGCTTGTATATTTTACGCTTCATTGACTTGCCATTCACCTCACTCTTTCGCTCTCTCTGTTTGTCCCACGCAATGTTGGCTCATCATTTTGCCTAAGAAAAAAAAAAAAATAAGGAAGAGAAAGGAAAAGGGAAAACTATTTTGTGTGCTAAAGTTATTTTATTTTAGCCATCGTTCTGCTAATTTGAGGAGCGCTTGGGAGCTTTATAAATTCAATGGGCCTGTCATGGAGGAAAGTAGAAGATGCCTGCCAGGCAGGCTTCAGACTCCAATGAATTATTGACTAAAAAGGGGATAGCACAAAAAAAAAAAACGGAAAAAAATAGAAGAGAAATACGAAAAAAAAAACTATGAAATGGCCAACAACATTTAACGCAATAGCACGGAAAATCGATGACAATTCAAGCGTTGATAATTTTACTCGAGAGCCAAAGCTAAAGCCAAGTCAGTGGCATAAAAATGGAAACAATTTCCAACTTAAGCAATTTCCTACAATTTCCACAGTGCCAAATGGTTGCAGCGAGGCGAGCAGAGGCTAAAACCCAGGGCTAAGAAGACTAACAGAAGACTAAGAAAAGCAAATGGATAAAGAAAGACAGAGAGAGACAGAGAGAGAAAGAGAGAGAGGGACAGTCCAATGGAGTGGCGAGTGAATCATGCTCATATGGGAGCATTCATTCAGCGTTTACTCTCAACCACTTGGACGTGAATTAGAGGCAGCTTGTTGAGGTTCCATTTTACTCCTCCCCTCCCTACCGGCACTTGCGATAGTTTTATTGATAAAGAGATGCAGGCGTGATAGTATTTTGGGCCAAATTCTCTTTTGGTCCTTTTTCTGTGCATCTTAATCGTAGAGATTCAATGGAAATTGCTGACAAAGGTCATTGAAAAGGACAAAAGTTACAAGCATAGAAATCAATAGATTTTGATTGAGCTTAACCCCAGGCAAACCCATTCCAAAGAGTCTATTTTAGAATCAATTCTAATCAAGTTGATCTCTATACATACATATGTATGCTTTATAGCTATTTTGAATAGAATTCTCACGTTGCCATCTCTAATGCAAACCATTTTGTGATGTGAATTAGAGGCAGCTTGTTGGTGCTATTGCTATAGGACCAGAGCTTGGTTGGTTGTCTGGTTGGTTGGACTTGGTTTAGTGTGTGACCCATTAGAATGATCGTTGTCGAAGTCGTACGTGTGTTGGTCTGATATATGTGACCCAAGTTACACACACCCACCTCCCACACACACACACACACACACACCCCTCTTTAGAAGGCGAACATTGGCCATGGCCGCAATGCAATTGATTGCACTTTATAACGTGCGGTTTCCGGTAGACATTATCCGCCGCTTTTGCAGTCAGCCAACCCGCATTTGATAGAGGATAAAAACGAAGGAAGGCACACAACCAGTAGAGAGAATAGTAGGAGTAGGGTCCTAATGTCTTTTCTGTTTTAACCCCACGATGAATAAATGAGCACTTGTCTGAGTGTGGGTGTAGATGGTCTCTCTCTCTGTGTGTGAGTGTGTGTGTGTGTGGGTTGGACCATCAAATGGCAGCAAGAAAAATTATCCCAGATATTGTCTAGCAATTTAGCTGATTAAGCTGATGGATGTAAAGCAGGCAAGACGGCAAGCCGGCAACGAAATGTTTCCAACGATTAGAGCCAGCAAGAAATTGAGATAGACCAAACCAGCCAAGCCGAGCCAACACAAGAAAAAACAGTCAAACCAAAAAAAAAAGGGTTAATGCGATTTCAACTGTGACAAAGCACTGGGTCAGAGACAGCCTCTTCGCTTTGACTTTAGATGCTTGGTTGGTAATTGGGTAAGATGAGTAAAGGGTAGCCGGGGGTGGGGGTGCCGAGGGTTAACTTGATTAAGCTATATATATTTATTCAATATATTTCTTTCTTTATTTGGGCATGGAATGGGGGGAGAGGGCTATCTATTTATCTATCTATCTATTTTTGTCGTCTAGAGGGATCCTTGATTATGATATACTATTTCCCTTCGTTTAATAGTTAATGGTCCTTGAACAAGAAGAGGGTACTCCATCTTCGTTGTCTTCTTTCACTTTGTAGACATTATCTTTGCACATAAATCGAAATCTTTGCTTCAATTTCTTTCTATCATTCTTCTTCTTGGCTGTTGTTGTTGTTGTACTTACCGGGACCACATGATTCTTGGCTCCCCAACAGATGGGCTTAAAGCTGCCTTTACGTGTGGCCTCTTGAAATTCACCAAATTGATTTTCCCAATCGTAAGATATCAGGCGTGCCTCCAATGTCATGCCAGCCAATTCGGGTGGTGATGATATAAGCACTGGATTTGAATCGCTAAAAAAAAGAAACGAAAAACAAAAAGGAGAAGATGTAGAAGAAGACGTAAAATAACATTATTAACTTTATTATTATTGTCAACTTTGATTAGGACTTAAAATTTATTACCCGCCCTTGACAAAAAGGCGCTTTGCCAGCAGATTTTCAAGTTTTTGCCCTTAGAAAATAACGTAGGCCAAAAGACGACGAGCAAAATGAAGCAGAAGGGCGGGCGGGGAGCAGGATAAGAGAGAAGATGGCAAGGATGGATTGTGTCAAGCTTTGCTCAAGGATTTTCGGTGGGATCTTTCGAAAAACGTAGAACAACTGCCCGAGGGTGCGGGGCCACACAGACACAAAAACTTGAGCTAATTAATCTTTTAGATTTTCATTTGTGACGCGTCAAATACGTTGTTACAATTTTTGGTATGCCAGAGCAAAGACGACGAGAAGAAATAAAAACCGCACACGAATGAGCAGTGAGCAGCATCATCAGAGAAAAAGGCATAAGACAAAAGCAACCAAAAAAAAAAAGAAAAAGAAAGGAAGGGAGTCCCGGCAGTCAAGGGTGTCGAGGGTGAGCGAAAGAAGAAAAAAGAATCCAACAAATGGACCAAAAGTGTAAAACCTCAGTGCACCAGAGCACAGTACAGACGGCAACAATCAGTGGCGTAGATTTAGTGCTTTCTGGGGGTAAGGATTTCTAATAATTATTAGGGGATGGGCGGATCAAGATGGAAAGATGACTAATGAAATGGCTTAGGCAAAGTCAGTTTTTGGCAACTTTTTGTTTGCGGGTGATTAGTCAATTGTAGCAGCCAACCCTCGTATACATATACATACATATATATATATATACCTACGATTAGGCCGCACATGATGTTGAATTTTAATTTTCATCATCACCCCACAAATGTGCAAAAGGGGGGTGGAATTTGCTTTCATTGGAACAGCAATTATGATTTGTATTCATTTGATTTATTGCGGCTATTCAATGGCATATTTTCATATATCTAAATTTGAAAACCTCCAACTTAGACATCTTTTTTTCAAATCAGTTTTGGAGTTCGTGCATCTGGGATCAGAAGTATTGAAAAATGTAGTAAAACTCGTTTGAAAATTGGCTTAAGAAGAGATTAAAGCTGATCTCAAAAATGTTTTTTTCTGTTGACGATTCCTTATAAAAATGATTATTTCAAACTTTTAAACGAGCAGTCTCCAAAAATTGATTGGCAACTTCTCAAAAAATCTTAAGTTGGCTTAGCTATAACTTCGAGAGTTTTTTTTGAATACTTTTCGAAGTTCCTTGACCCAAGGGCAAGGCAAATTAGGACTCTACAAGTCGTTAGTTAATAGAAATAAAACGCCCCATTCCCCCGCCTCCGATGTGGGATTTTGTGTTTTTAAGATCTCTACACCCCTGACTATCAAATCTCGCGCGCCATATAAATTTTTTATACATTCATGTTATTCATTTTCTACCATTCATTCATTTCGCTTCGTTTCGTTTGTGCACTTGCTACTCCAATCCCCTTCCAAGTCCATTTCTCGCTCTCCCTCTCTCTCTCTCTATCACTTTTTGCTGCTTAACACTCTCTGCTTCTTTTGTTGCTCGTTGCTGCTCGCTGCCTAAATCCCGCCCCTCCCCCCGCACATCATTCACCGCCCTTACAATTAGGCTAATTAATTTTGTTCTTTGCCCGGCATTACGAAAAATGTTGCTTTAATTTCCTAGAACACACAGCTACACACAGCACACACAGCACACACACACACACAACCACACACACACACAACACTAACACTAAAAAAAAAAACAACAACAACACAAACGCACATTTTCTTTGTGCTCGCTTCTCTCTTTCAATTGTAGGTGGTTCGGGTTGGTTTGAAGGAATAACCGTGTGGTTGTTGTTTTTGTTACTGACTGGAGAATCCTTTGGAAGCCGCAAACAAATCTCTTTTAATTAATTTATGATTCCACTCAATCCGCATTGAGAGTGAGCCGACGGGGCTGACGAGTGGACGGAGCGATGGGGGTTTTTTGTATCTGATAGTCCAAAGCCCAAGTTGCCCAGGAGGAGGTGGAAAAGGTCTCCTGTGGTGTGTGCGGGGTTGAGGTGGGGGTAATGGGGGTGAATGCTGCAACAGCCGCAACAATTTGCGGTTGAAAACACGAAAAATATTAATGTCTGCGGATTGATTGCAAAAACCCTCCCCCGTCTCTGCCATCCCTTCTGCATTTTCATTTCGAGTGCTCTTTCCCTCTGTCTGTCTATCTCCCTTTCTCTCGCTCTCTCTCTCTCTCTACCTCTCTCTGGCTATGGCATTGGCCACTTGTATGAATCCCGCATTTCGTGTTTCTGTCTGTGTGGTCCATGTCCAATGTCCATAATAATAATAATATAAAATAATATATTGCATTTCACCCATCTGTCCATCTGTTCGTCGATTGCATATCTACACTGAGCGAAAACGATTGCAGACTGTTGAGTGTGCTGGATAACAGAAAACTTATTTCATATTAATGTAAACAATATGTTTTTGGAGATGGTTTTTGTCTTTCTTACAGTGTCGATAGCCCCTGCATTTCACTTTTGGTGTTTGTGGTTTATTGAGCGAAAGAGAACGACGGCGTTCGCGTTTGCTAATATATCCGGTAAGCATGACCGTAACCTCCACACTTACACACACACATACACACACTCACACAGAAACATATAATAAATATAAATGCAGTGGGAAACTCACACAGATGTTGGGTAATGTAAAAACATATTACTAGCTATCACACTCCTCTCACCCTCCTTGCTCCCTTTTGAAGTAGACTCCTCTTTTAGCCACAAACTCCCGCTGGGTCATCAATCGCTAACGTTTTAGTCTTATCGCCATTGACTTCATTGGCACTCAGTATAATTAAAATTATGAGGCAGCAACCCGGAACCAGGAACAGCCAGGACAAAAGCTTTACACAGAGAATGACAGAGAGAGAGAGAGGGAGAGTGGGGAGGAAAGACACGCATACTATGTGACTCTGGTTTGGCATTGTTGATTATAAAATCCAATAGCTACAGCAGCAGCAGCAGCAACAATGCAAAACCCCAAAATGCATTTCGAGTGGAACCTGCTTTAGGGCATAGACTACACACAACACTCAATGGCTTCAACTCTGTAGCTACAATACCAAAAGGTTCTTCCTACTCCAATTGCAACTCCAACTCCAACTCTCGCTCCAAAATGGGGAATGCGACTGCAATGCGCTTTGAAATGGGTTTATTTATGTAGCGTTATGACGACGGCGCATTTTCTAGGACCCTATGTAGCCTTATGGTATGTGAGTGTGTGTGGTCTTCTCTATGTGTGTTTGCATTTATGGCCTTCCCTTACCCTCTACGTCTCCATTTCTGTCTCTCTCTGTATCTCTCTCTCTCTCTCTCTCTCTATCTATATCTCTCTATATATGTCGAAGCGAAATTCAATTTTGTACTCGAATGCAATTGCAATTGGCATAACGGGCCAAAACGGCCAAATGGCCATGTTGATGACAAATGAAAACTAAAATAGCACTAATAGTTGGAATGGCAACTGGTTGCTAAGGGGTCACTTGGTGAGTGAGTGAGTGAGTGCATGAGTCTATGAGTGTATGAGTGGAGATTTCCAATGATCGACAAAACATGATAGGCGAAACAATGTTATTAAATCCCTTAAATCAATATATGCTCCTATGATGGCAGCAGAAACAGCAATCAGCAAACAAACAAACAAACAAACAGACATTAAAATTGTAAATTAGCTGCAGACTAAAGAAACAATTCGGGGGAAAAATGTTTTCTCAACTAAGAAAATTCAAAATACATACTAAGCTCCTAACAATTACATTCAAATCATTCTGGCAGTTGAACACTGAACTCTCAATATAAAGTTAGTTTGCCAAGTTTGTGGCATACTTTTAGGAACTAGAAAAGTAAATTAGCTACGCTTTGTAGAACTAAATTTGATCTACTTTAAATGGAATTTAATTATGAAGTGAAAGGGATTATTTTTCCGTTTTAGTTAAAACTATAGCAGGAGTAAAAATAATTGGGTAAATGCATGATGTATTTCCCAGAAGTATGCTACAAAAAGTGTGCAGTTAATTATCCCTAATTAAAGAGTTAAGTAGGTGGAATGGTTTAGATTAAAATCAAGTTGTTTGTGTTTCTTCTTTGTAAGAGACGTGAGAAAAACGTTAAATGTCTTAAATACTTTAGTTATCTTATAAAGATAATTCCAATTGTACTTGTTAAACCAGTCGGTCAGTTGCCACTTAAGTGTAATGACTTACTCTTCCTTTTATTTTGTAAACAAATTTTGATTGTAAAAAGGCTTTGAAAATCAACAACTTGTAACGAAAATGAAGCCTTAAAGCATCTTGCCTATAAAATTTACTTTTTAACCATCAACATTTTGGGTAACGTAATTGGGCCTTCTTGCAAAACTGTATCGATAACAAAGAGTGAAAAATTTCATGTGTGCAGTGAGGCATTCTCATCGACTGGAGATGGAGATAAAGAAGAGGCATGGGAGGCATGGGAAATGGAAGTTGCTAACGACAGCAACTCCTCAGTAGAAGGCCGCAGCAATGTGATATGCTTGCTTTAAACATCAGTCAATATATGTATAATGAAAAAGGCAGCGTGCAAGAAGCAAGAAAGACGAGACGAAAACGAAGGGGAAATAAATTGAAGCAGAGGGAAGAAAATGCCAGGAGAAGGAAAAGTCATAAAGTAATGAACAATATCGAGTCAAGGATATCTCATTCTTATAATGAGGCCCCTACCCGAAAAAAGGCTCACGGCACGGAAAAAAGGATATCTATATCAGTGAGCCTTAAACAATTAACAAAAGCTGCGACCAGCGCAGGCCAGAATAAAAGCGAGACAGAGAGAGAGAGAGAGAGAGAGAGAGATAGAGAAAGAGGGAAGAGAAGAGAAAACAACTATAAAATGAAGCCAATTTGCGTAGCAGAACAAACAGAAAATGCCAATAAACAGCCAAAGAGAGTGAAAAAGGGGGGAAAGGAGTAAGGAGACAGTGAAATGCACACAAGTTGAATAATTACTTTGATTTTAATGCTGGACCCCAACATTCAGCGAACGATAGGAAGAGAAATGGTTTGCCATTTCAATCGGGGACAGGGGGAACGGGTGGCAGAGGTGGGATCGAGAGAAATCGTACATACAATTAAAATTAATTTCAGCCATGGCCATGGCAAGTGCGTAAATTGTAAAAACCACTATCACATTATTTTGCAGCAAAAAACCAAAAACAACAAAAATTGAGAAGGAAAGAAAATATCGTAGACAACAAAAAATATAAGCAAATAATCATGGAGCATTTTTTTTCTTTGTTTTTTTTTTTTTTAACTGAATTCCCCTCTGCAAGAACGTGAAATGTAAATTAAGCCAATAATGGGAGAGACGGATGAAAAATAAACCATATATGTATGTATGTGTGTATGGATGGATGGATGGATGGATGGGCCGGAAAAGGGGAGTGGATTTTGTGTCCTCTGGTTTAAATGAATGTGGTTTGAGTTGGGCGCATGATCAATGAAGCTCACAACCGGACAACAATTTCAGAGATGTACACTGAACAAAAAATATTGTGATTTTATGGACACCAGTTCTATGCAAGAATCTAGATTTGTGTGTGAAACCTCAAAAGTCGTTTTTAGTTCAGCTTTTCATAAGAATTAAGCTTGAATCACTTTATGGATTTCAAATTGAATCACTTAGAAGGACTTTAAGGACTAATTGCTAACAATTTTGCTTTCCAACTAGCAGTTTAATGTTGAAAAAACAATTAAATTTTTTCGTCTAGTGTAGTATATGGGATTCCCGAATCGAAGTCATGTCATACCCTCTCGGTTTGTTGCTCTTGACCCACCTCTCTGCCCCCCGAGTATCCTTGTTGCTTTATATCCTTGGGCCTCCGATGAACGCTAACGACTTCAATGAGTTTTGCATGATGACGACGATGTCGACTATGACGATGACGACAACGTTGTTCTGGCTTGCTGCTGATGGGCGGCACCATAATTCTTCTCCTCACCCACCCACCCATAACTCCCAACATTCTCGTTATTGTCTCTTGCATGTGTAAGTGTGCGAGTGTGCGAGTGTGCGTGTGAGTGTGTATATTTGAATGCATGTGTATTGGTCAATTGAGCCACTGTTGAGCTGCAAACAATTTTGGAAGCCATGCTGCTGTTGCTCTCTACACTTGCCGAGAAAATCTGTGCGTATCAAATTAAATTGAATTTCAACCACAATAAGCATCACAGGTCACAACAACAGTCCATCAGGAGTTCAGAGGGAGCAAGAGAGATAGAGAGAGAGAGAGAGAGAGACAGGAATAGAGAGAGAGAGAGAAAGAGAGAAGCGATGGTGATTCGTTGCCATGGCCTTTTGGTCAGGCATTTGCAAGTGGCTTATAATTACATTAGTTGCAGACCAATTGAGCCTCAATTTGGTTCCGAGGCTTTGACGTGTGCATCATTAGCTTATCATTCATCGGGATGGGATGCCAAATCAGACAGAGACAGAGACAGCAACACACAGAGAGTCAAATTAAACATTTACATTGACAAATGTATGTATTCGATGTTGTGGAAAGCATGATAAGAATGTAACATTCGTATTTAACATTTACACAAATACAAAGTATTATCAACCATTGCAATTGAGTAAAGGAAGTATTTTTGAAATTAATTGACAGCCTGATTTTAGTATGGCCCACTTGATCTAACTAGAACAAAATGAAACTAAATAAAATAATATTATTTGCCTCAACATCAAGTGATTTAAACTTGAGAAACGTTTGCATTTTAAGAGATGTTTCATTCTTAGTTAAATTTTTAAAACCAAATGATAACTTTAACCCGAATATAATGAACCCACGGATAGTAATTGTAATATACAATTTGTTGGAACTCAGTTAAACACAGTTCTATTTCGGAAACTAAATACTTTTTGCTAAATAGAAGGGGTTAAATTGGAAACGCAATTGAAAACATTTCAGTTGAGTTGGGTAAATTTTGCATAACTGAAAAGAACCGTAATCAAAATTCGATTTTAAGCAAAATCAATCGATTTAGTTTGTTTGTTGTGTGTGTGTGTGTTTGCACTTCCCCACTATGAAAGCCCCATTTAACAATTTTGTCAACTTTGTTTGGCCATTGTTTTATTGGCCTGTAGTTTTTGTCATTGTTTAATTAAACCTGAAGCACACAACAAGCGGCTTTTGTGGGGAGGCAATCTAGACCAGAACAGGACACAACTGAATAGAAGCAAATCCAACTAGTATGAAGGAATAGTTGCCTCTTACCCAATTTGGCTAGCTTCAACCTCAACCTCCTACTTTGGCCATGATATGGTGTGGCAATATTCAACTACAGCGACTACGGCAACAGTTGTTGTTGTCGTTGTTGTTGTTACTGCAGTTGCAGTTGTTGTCGTTGGGGGTTTTCATTATGAATTTTAATCCTCATATCGCATTCGCACTTTCAGGTTTCAGGCTCAGGCCCAGGCCCAGGCCCAGAAACCATGTCCATGTCTAGGCGCAGACCCCGAACCTCGAACCCGAACCCGGGACCCGGACATTAAGCGCTACAAAATTGCAGTAGCCATAATAACTGACCAGCCACCGGCAGCAGCAACAACAACAATAACAACCATGCAATGTTCATTGTCCAAAAGCAAACAACAACAATGCGCGTGAAGCAACAGCAACAACACGAACAATGCGAACAACGAGTAAAATCGACTCGGGGCCATTGTTGTTGTTGTTGTTGTTGCTGCTGCTGTTGCTGTTGATGTTGCTGTTGGAGGCGGCCCCATAACGACAGACAATTGCAAATGACTTTATCAATTCGTGTCGATTTTCGGTTGTGTATGTGTGTGTGTGTGTGTGTGTGTGGAGAAGTGTGTGTCAGTGCATGAAGTGGACATGGTGAGGACAAAAAGCCAATGTATATCCAGGACCTCACACAATCACTTACGACAACTACATACAACAAACAATGAAAACGAGGAACAAACAAAAATGTCGTTGATGGGGCTACACACACATATATCTATATATGTATGTATGTATGTATGTAGGTACTTATAGACACATACTTATATAAAAGTCTTCTGCATTGAAATTGTGCATTAAGAAAGGAATTTGCATGCAGAAAGATGCCAACAAAATGATTTATATCACATTTTTTAATAAGTATGCAAAAATAGTTTCAAATTGTTTTTGAAATTAGAATATGTAATTGAAATATTTTTCAAGCCGTTAAACTAACTAAGAAGGTAAAGATTTAAATACGAATCAAGCAATCAAACTTATTGGAAAGATATTAAATCCATTCCGACAAGACCATCAATGAGTCTTGATTATTTCTACTTTTGGTATGAGTTGTCTTTCAATGGCTATTTATTTTTTAAAGAAGTTCTACTAAATCTTTAATCTAGAATCTATTAAAGGCATAATAACATTTTTCGAATTTTCAATTAAGACAAATATGTAAATCATATTAAAGCTAATAGGCTAGAAAGGTAATATGATTTTTCATGTATCAAAATAAAAACAACTAAAAATAACTCATAAATTCTATTGAAATTTATTCTCGTTTATATTTCTTATTTTCATTCTTCGTTTTATGTTTCATTTATTGGTTATCTGATTTCAAATTTAAACTTGACTTTACGTTGATTAACAACCTTTTAGCCCGAGTTCATCTGCCATTATACAATCATCCTTTTAGCCGCAACCCAATCAAGCCGCAAAAATTCTCAACTAACACTTTTTAGCTTCCTTCCTTCATTCATTCATTCGTTCATTCATTCATTGGTTCTTTTATACCCACAGTGGTCCATCAAGTCCATTACACCATCCGTCACTCCATTCACTTCCTTGTTTGTCTCCTCCTCCTTCTCTCTGTTGCCCCGTTTATCCTCACCATTTACGTAACTCATTTACGTGTCCATGTTTGCCGTACCCGGTTTTTCTCCTTTAATCTATTTATGCCGTTTACTTGGATTTCCATAGAAAATTATCTTTGATTTTCATTTCGACTTTGATTTGACCAACCCAAATGGGTTTTAGCACTCTTTTTTTTTTTTTTTTTGGTTCATTCTCTAATGTCAATGGGGAGTGATTAATCCCAAGATTTGGTTTAATTTCGTCTAATTTTCAGTGAATGATTTAATACAATATTCATGCCCTCGAGGTGATTATACCTCCAAAAGCTATTCAACAGTCAAGGGGATCATCCTGAATATAAACGGACGAACCATGGACCCCGTACCCCAGACCATGGACCATGAACTAGCTGACTGGCTGACTGACTGCTTGACTCTGACTGACTGATGCTCTCCTCTTGTTTATTTAGCACTTGACGTTAATAGAAATCAATATTTTCTAAATAAAAGCTCCTCAGATGCGATGCAGAGGTCGTGGTTTAGGTTGTATGTATATATAGTGGGATGAAAGGAGAAAAGAGACGGTGGGTGCTTCTCGTAATTTATTTTTCCACATTCACAATTAGAGCATAGGGCATAAGGCCAACAAGCAAAGCAAGCACACTGTGTGCTGCAGCAGTTCATTTTCCAATTGTTTGTTGGGCAAATACTTCAGAATTGAGAATAGGATCCGACCAGACCCCGACAACAACGAGAACAAGAGAAACCATGAATGGAGAACGAAGAAGGACGACCTCTTCGTCGTTGCTAGCTTGAGTTGGATTGCTTTGGTTTGGCTTGGGATTGGGATTGGGCTTGGGGTTTGGTTGGGTTGGGCTGCGTTGGGTTGGGTTGGTCTCTTCAATTCACTGCCACTGCGACTTCGTTAGGTGATTTGGTTATGCAACAACATCATTAAATCACCAATTACTTTAGTCAACAGAGAAATAAACCAAATTTCCTTATACACAAGCCAGCAACGTTGAGAGGGAGCGAGGGAGACTAAGAACAGAGATTTCTGGATGGAGAGAAGGTGAAATCAAAATGAATAAATGAAGGAGACACGAAAAGTAGGCGGAGAGGCAGGGCAACTACTACCTACCTACTATAGAAAGCTTGAAAAGATTGAATTACGCAAGTAAATTATTGAAAGATGTTGTATATACTTATACATATATATTCGATTATGTACGAAATAATCGTGTAATTAAGCGTATATGTTATCGATATACATTAACCCACACAGTTGGTAAGCCAAGTTAACCAATGAATCAAACTAATTCCATTACGGAGATGCTCAGTTCAACTTTGTACAAGATTAATAATCAGGTAACCAGCGATTTATTATCGTTAGTAAGATGGAAATGCTAAGAGTTGCTATCGATGTATAGTTAAGCACAACATGGAAAGGAACAACAAATGGAGTTTTAAATTCATCGATAATAATAATCACTAATCGTCGATACAATATTCAAACAAACTCTGTATTCACTCTGTTCACTCCTGTCAGCTGAATGAAACAAAATGGAATTTCGTTTCGAAATCTACATGATTTCATTGCTATATATTCTTAATATGGAATACGTCAATTTTCATTAGCCTCGTTTTCATTTTTTTTTGTCCATTTTCTGGTTTTTTTCATATTTTTTTTTTTTGGTTCCGTTTGACGAGCGGCAGCGAAGGGTGGAGTGTTGGGTGGTAGATGGGTGCAAGACAGAAGCTTTCATGGCTGTTTGGAAAACGGAACGAAAAAAACGGAACCCCATGCAATTTTTATAATGCAAAATGCTACGATTGGTAGCAGAAGAAAAGGAGCTATGTGGGCAAGATGATGGGTATATGGTTTGGGTAGATTGTAAGGGTAAGAGAAAAGAAACTTACGTTGCAAGTTGTTCGATGCCAAGTGAATGCAACACTGTGGGCAGACTCGGCAGTGAGTGACATGTTGTCAGTTTCTTTTGGCGTGGATAGTAAAGTGTCAGCACTGTGCAGCTTTCTTCCTTCATTGTGAGGCCACCTGTGAAAAATAAAACAATGCAAAATGAAAATGAAAACAAGAAAAAAACAGCGAAAATAAGGAAATGCATAAGAAATGCAGAAAGAATAAAAGCAGAATGAAAGAACACACACACACACATACAGACCCATACCTAGACTTCATATGTATATATAAATTTCTTTAGCGCCTTGATGACAATTTCCTGCCTGGCTGGACCAGGTAGCAACTCACCCTGTACCAGTTCCAGCCACCCATCCCCACCAGTTTCCCAACCTGCCTGCTCCTTGGACGAACCAACTTCAACCGACTATGAACAAAAGACGAAAATTAAGCGGCCGTTGCAGTTGGCAGTAAAACAGCAAGGCGCCATCATAATAATATTCCATTGGAGCTGAGTCTCGTTCAAAAGAGGAGAGAAGCATCGTCATTTTGCTGTCAAGCTCCATGAGTATTGCTTCTTTATTTGCGTTGAGGCAGCTTTACAGTACGGAGGACATACAGAAGTAGTAGATAGTATTTTCGACGTACTCTCAACTCGTATTTCGCCTAGACAAACGTACGTACATAAGTACGATAGACACGGCTGACTGCCTGTGTTTTTTTTTTTATACTTTGGATCCTTTTCTCAGTGTCTTTAGTGCAATGTCGTTACGTTTGTCTATTACGACTCCTGTATGTTTGTGTGTGTGTGTGTGTCTGTGTTTGTCTCCATAGAGAGTTGTTGTCTTTCGCCGTGTCACTTCACCTACTCCCACATACCTCGCGTTGTTAGTGAATTGTGTAGATTGTATTTGAATTTGTGCAAGCAAGCAAGAAAGTCAAATTTACGTTAGGTGTGCCCTTTTCTCTTTCCATGTTTTTTTTTATCGCTGTCTTAACTCACTCAAATGCAATGTACAGAAAACGATACAAATAAATTGTAACGAAATGCTATGGCCCTTCGTTTGATGCACTAAACTAAGGAATCGTACATTGAAGGAATTTAGGCATCATCTCAAACTTTGTGTCATCAAACACAATTTTCATCTTTTCTCGATAATAATTATGCATTTTCAATTGAACAGTTTACACAGTTTTGGTTTTCCCCCGTCTAATTTTGCATTAATAACATTATCCCCAACTCTGTTCTGTTGCCCTTGTCCAGTTCGTTTCCACCGTAGGCAACAGCTGTCACAGCAACACACACACACACCCACACACACATACAAACTGCCAACGCCCACATCAACAACAACCTCAACCTGCTTTAACACCTGCCAGCCCCGTGTGCTAAGTGAAATGTTTCAATGTCTTGGTTTATGTATTTTACAATGACGTCGTCAGTCGTCTCCTACCATTTTGACTGCCTGCCTGCCTGACTGACTGCCTTCCACCAAGTTGCTCCTTTGTCTTGGAGCAAGGATGAATGGATGGTTGGATGGATGGAAGAAAGGATTCGTTCGCTTGTTCGTTCTTTGCTTGGTTGGCTGGCTGGTTGGATCGTTCTTTCGCTCCCGTGTTGCTGTCGCATATCGTTTGGCTGATTTAAATGTGTCATAACGACGATTGTTGCTCACCCGTTGCCATCGCCTACCAGACCTTGCAGTCGTTTGGTATACTTGGATTTTCTTTTTTTATACACCCATTTGCAGTTTTTTTTTTTTGTTTTTTTGCTTTTTTTGAATTTTCTTTTTGTTGTTTTGTGCAATTTTGTTTTTTTTTTTTTTCTTTCATTCTGCTTGATTCATTCTGTTTTATTTACTCCCTCGTCGAGCACTTACCCAAGGTAATTGCCTTTCGTGACGAACTGTCATAAATGCATTCGGCGATGAGTCTATCCCCTGGCATGGAATGCACCGATTGTGGCAAACGTCGAAAATCCTGATAGGCAACATCTATATTGCTGTCGTGTGCAATTGGCGGTAGCTCCTCCGTTTGTCGTATCTAAATATGGAATATAAAAAGAGATGCCAAGAGACAGAAAGAAAGAAAGAGAAGGAAAAGATGGATAAGTTTGCTCATTAGCATTTTACTTGCAATAGAAAATATGTAAATAGAACGAACGAACGAACGAACGAATGAACGAACATACTGTGGAGGCTTAGATGATAAGTAAGCGCGCGTATATACATACATAAATCTCAACTTTTATAACAATTTGCTCCAATTCTTTCAAGAGCATTAGTTGCCATTTGCAACAGAGCAAAATTCATATAATCAAAGTGTAAATAAACTTGAAAACTTAAACTCAAACTCAATTGAATCTTAGTACTTGAATTTGCTTAAGCTTTTGGCATAAGTTATACTTATGTCTCTCTATAAAGTAACAAAAGTCTTAATACAAATTTAATGGCTAAAATGTTTTTGAATTTGGCCTTGTCTTTACCAATTTCAAACATTTGGTATCATTTTTTGATGTTAAATGCCATTGACTAGTGAGTAAAATTTATGGTTTCGCCATCACTTACCTGCCGCAGTTTAACCTCCTTGCCAATTTGATGGGTGCGCATCATGACCGCAAAAATGTTGATACCTTGTTGGGGGAATGCATAACCTGTACAATCCTCAATGCATTGGCCCTCGGAAATCACACGCTTTTGGCCAGGTGGTATAATGTGACGCCAATTGGGATCCATGCCTGTAAAATGTACACCAAAAAATCGTTTTACAGTGCTTTTAATTAACGTTTCAAGAGATACAGTAATAGGAAGTACACAAAAACAGAGAGGGACGCAGAGAGAGATAGAGAGAATGTGTAAGTGAAGTGGGTTGAGCTTGCTAAAAGCTCTAGTGGTTAACACACACACACACAGACAGACGTGTGTGTGTGTGTGTCATGTAGTGGGTGATGGGTGGAATTTACCAACCAGCGAATGAATCTCGTTATCATCGTTCATCATTCCTCTCTTAGCACTCGCTGCCGCTGCTGTAGCACTCTATTTAACTTTGAACGTTGATTTTTTAATTCGATTTGTCGCAAAACGTGTAATTACATTTTAATTGCTGCTTTTGATGTTTTAACAACTTTGTCAATGCATCCAACCATAGCACCGTCATCTACCAGCCAACTACCTACCTACCATCATTCAGTCTCCATCTCATACACCAAAAAAAAAAAAAACCCATATCAATTAAGCATTTTTCTTCGTTCATACGTTTTTGATATATTTTTTTTTGTATCAAAATGAAATTATGCATTTTAGGCAACTTTGTTTGGCTCTTTCTCACCCACGTTCCTGGGGGCTCAATTAGTTAAATGTTGTGGAATATTTTCCCCTCCCCTCCGTAGCATTGAGCCAGCAGCTCTCCTACTCATGCTCTTCTTCGGCTGGCTCCTGCTCCACACTCAATTAGGAACTCATGTCGCCAGGCATGTTAAAAAAATATTTGAAATTCATGTGCTACATATTTTTTGTGATTTTTTTATTTCTTTTTTTTTTTTTGCTTTCTTCTTTTCTGTTTGGCATTTCAATTGTTGTGCTGGCTGGTGTGTATGAGAGGGGGCAATTCGGGGGGTATGTGCAAATGGTTGGAGACGTGGGCGGTTAGGGGGGCTGGAGAGTATGCCAATCAAAATACTCGCGGGAAATACTTGGCATTGCTGGAGGTACCCAGCTGGCAATTGATTTTCTTGCTTTTTCTCGCGTTTTTTTTTCTTGCTTCTTCTCGTTTTTTTTTTTTTTTGTTGTTGTATTATTATTATTGTAAATCCGCGATTGCTACAATTTTACCATTTTTTTTTTAAAGCCTTTTTTCTGCATGGTGAAATGACAGCAGAAGGACGAATAGCTGTTTGGTGTGAGGCAATGAGAAATGAAAATTTATAGCTCGGTCATGCTTGAGTTTTTCGTCGTTGATTTCTTCGCATGCGTGTATGTGAAAGTGTGTGCGTGTGTATGTAAGTGTGTGTGTGTGTAAGTGTGTGTGTGTGTGAGGTGTTGTAAAAAGAAAAGCTGCTTAAATGAAGTGCGGATTATGGTGAAAAATTAAATTGGAATTTTTTTTCTTTTTGGTTTTATGCTCTGAAAAGTATGCTATGATTATTTGATTTTTTTTTACTCTACACATTTTTAGGCAAACGAAATGGAAAATTGAAAAAAAAAACACTTTCCAATTAATAAATTAATAACGATCGTTTAATACTCTCAACTCAATCGTGTAAGTTTGAATGGATCAAGGAAAGTGGCTATATTCTGTATACCTACAAATTCTAATTCCCATTAAAAGAGAGTCAGCGGGACTTCCAAAAATTAATGAAATAAAATAAAAACAAATTTATTAAAGAGAGAGAGAGAGTATTTTGAAAGTCGTCGATTTGTTTAATTCTCTAACTTTTATGGTTGGGATTCAATTTTAATTTATTTATGGTTGTAATTTTACCTTTTGAAACGGAAACCAATTATAAAACCTGCGTTCAATATTGATTAAATACCTCACAATCCCATATTAGCTACCAATTAGTTTCATTGCCACCATTTTCAATTTCCACTATTGACCTACATACATATATGTATCTATGTATATATATATATATATACAAATATTCATTTATTGGGGAAGCGCAGCGGCAGCTTAAACTAAACTAATCTAAAAATATTAACTTTAAAAATGCCTTTTGCATAAAAAATCAATTTGAATATTTGAAAATTGAACAACATTTTGTGCTATGGTAATGAATTGAAATTTTTGCAGACAGATTGCCGCTGGGCCATCATTTTGTTTCAACATTTGCATAGGTTTTTTATTATTTACTTTAACTATTTCTATTATTAATATATATATATATATATATATGTATATTCAAATTTTTTCTTTCTATATTGAAACGAATACTTTCTTTTTGGTTAGTTTTTCGTTGTGTCATGTTGTTGGCATCAATTTTCAATTACCGATTTTTAACTATGCCATGTTAGCTTTAAAAATTTGTTCTTTTTGGTTTCATTTTTAAACTTTTTTTTGTGTCTCTTTTTTTTAATGTCACGCGGGCAAAATCAATCAATATGGTTTTATTTGGTGGCTAGGGAGCCAGGCGTTGCGTAAAAACAAACGAAATAGAAAATCATTAATTAAATTTGAAATTACAATTCATGCGCGTTTATCACACAAAAATATATTTCGTTTGCAAATTGAAGCCGAGAAATTTTTAGCTAAAACCTTGCCACGAAAATCAAATGTATATATATGTATGTAGATTGGCTCAATCCATAAATATATATATAGATAAATAGATAGATAGATAGACATAGGTTGATCGATGGTTGGATATATAAATAGATTTGTCTTTTGCCAATCGTCAAATGAAAATCCATTAAGTTCTGTGCTTTCATTTCCATTTTGATTTGCTTTTTTTCCATACTAGATTTCAATAACACATTTTTCGTATGTATTTCAATTTCTCTTCTCATTGCGTTTGCTGCCAATTTCCATTCATTAAATCAAAATTCAATATTGGCCATGCGAAGCACAACGATGACGAAATTGTTGCTATACCATTGAGGGATGAGGACTGCGAATGGAATGGTATATGGGGAGGCAACTATTTGAGATTTAGAGGTAGGGAATTTCTATTTGAATTGGCCCAAAACGCAAAACTCACATTTCATAACTACATATTTTTCAAATCGATATTTAACGCTGATATGTATGTATGTACATATGCCACGGAGTGGGTTACCGGTGTCAAGGGTTTGCCAATTGCAGTTGCTGTTGCAGTTGCTGTTGCATGTTGACAGGCAGCAGAAGCAGCAAGAGCATTGAAAATGGCAGCAGCGGCAGCACACGGCAAAAATGGCGGCAACTTTTCTAATTATTTTAAATGGCAATTTGTGTCACACGCGCATCCAATGCGAAACAGAGAGAAAGATATTCCATAGAGTTGCTATTTTTTTTTTCTCTCTCTTCTTTTTATTGTTTTTCGGAAAACAATTCGATTAGCTAGTGCATTTTTGTGCCCCAAAATCACATTTCAACAACCAAAATGGTTCTGTGTATGTATGTGTGTGTGTGTGTTTGTGCGGCATAGTTTTTCCCGAGAAAAACTTTTCACAGGCCGTGTCCAAATGAAAGGCATTAAAGAAAGATTACATTTATGTGTTCTAAACTAGTTATGCAACTGCTAGAAAATGTTGCCAAATATATTTTTAATAAAAAAATAATGGCAAATGCTGCAGAAAAAAGAAAAACAGGATCCTAAGCATATAGCCTAAAGGATTGTAAAGGTTTTTTTGTTTGGTGAAAATGAATATAAAAATGGTAAATGGGAATCTTTCCCTCTAAAGTTTATATCAATAGCAATCAGCTTGTTGTCTCAAATTTTGTTTTCCCCCGATAAGCTGTTGGTGGATTATTATTACGTATATATATACCTATATATTTTTTTATCAATTCCCATGCTCTTTGGGTTTTCTTTGCCCACACAAATCCCGTAGCATTTTATTCTGCAACATTTCCTTTGCTGTCCCGTACTTTATCCGGCTCCCTTTCGCTCCCTCTTTGGCACTCCGTTTTCATCTCCAAGGTGCCATAAAAATTTACCAAGCCGCAACATTAATCAAAGCATCGTTCGCATACACACGAGGGCTATGTATATCAATAACCAATTAAATTGAAATTAAATTTTTACCAAAGTCAGGCACAGAGGAAACAGCACAGCGGCGTGGAGGGAAACCTCGAACGAGAGCGATAGAGACAGACGGTCGGACAGACAGACAGACAGATAGATAGATAAGGACAGGAACAGCAAGGTACTACAGAAATTTTGCAGCTACTTACGCATCATATGGAATGGGAGACCATTGGAGCTTTAGCTTCCAATCGTAATTCAATTTATAGCCGGGCAGAGCCAACAGAAATTGTAGCCAACATTTATATATGTATGTATATACAAATATATATATTTTTTCATTTATTTATTGACTTGGTATGCGTTAAATTCCAATTAAATATTTCAATAGCAATGTGGAATTGCGGAATTGGCAGGAGAGGGGGGGGCTCCAAAGATGGAGCCCGGAGAACCGTGCTCGTGCCCGTATAGTCGACGGACCTAAGCCCACCCAATCCTCATCTCCTACTCCCCTTCTCCGCCCACTTCTGACTGTCATTCGCATTTGGAAATTGTATTTCTTTTCCTTCTACTTTTTTTGCTTTCTTGTTTCTTGTGGTGGGTATCAAGATGTATTAATCTACTTCTCTTGTGTTTCATTTTTCGTAATACTCGCCGGAAGTTTTGGCAACACCTACTCAACGCTCTAGAGCGAGAAGGAAAAGTTCTTTTCACTTCTTTTTCACCATACACACACACACACACATACACCTATTGTTCGTTCTTTTGGCCCCTTGGTTGTTGTGCCACCGCCGCCGCCGCCGCCGCTTAGCCATGTCTCTATGCGGTTGTAACAAAGTTATATTGGTTTGCGTGACTCTCCACCAAATAAAAATAACAACCAACCGAACCAAATGCCAAAAGCAAACACAAAATACCAAAAAGAAAGAAATAGAAAAATAAATTGTAAAGTGAAATTAGTATTTTAGTTATCCTGTGTGCAGGCATACAAAGTAAAGTGCCTTAGAAAAAAGGAAACATTTCAGGTGGTTCTTTTTTTCGGTTCGGTTTGGTTTTGGTGGTTGAAATTGGTGGACCCCTCCCTCGTGCTCTAGAGACATAGACAGGGACAGAGAGAGAGAGAGAGAGAGAGAGAGAGGGAGAGGGGGGTCCAGTAGGAGGAGTACTCAAAAGGCGCTTAGCGTACAGGGACATGAAAATTACCGCGTTGTTCGGTCCGAGAGACGTTCGATGAGTCAATGGTTTGATTATGGTTGGGGGCAAAAATACGTTGTGGGTAATTCCATGAATTCCTCTAGACAAGTGGAAATTTCATGGAAAAACACAGACACACAGACACACACACATACAAACATACGGAAGACTTGAGCTGTTACAGTAAAAATATAAAAAACTATTTGTATGCGAGAGGTTCTCTAAGGACTAACTACATGTATGTAGGTATCTCATATTTATAATAAAGTTGATTCAACTAAACTAAACTACTCTAAGCACTTTGGGAAATGACTTGAAGACTTTGCACTCAAATTTTTTTTAAAGTTTTTTGACAACCCTCGCATTGCATTTTATAATAGTTTCTGGGTTAAAGCAGCAACCCCATTGAACTGAGGCGTTACCCCAAGCCTAACCTTTTGGTAACGTACCAGCAAACAAAAATTTGAATTATTTAGTTGAACCAAAACAGAGAGAGTGTGTGTGTGTGTGTGTGTGTGTGTGTGTGTGTGTGTTACGGGTGAAAACTTTCAGACACATGCCAAGTATTTGACTATTTTTCCATTTTGATTTCGAATGCGTGTCCAATTTAAAATTAAAATCTATTTGTTAGCAATTTTCTAAAAGTAACAACAGTAAAACACCATACAAAAAAATTACAAAAAAACAGAAAAAATAAACGAAAGTAAACGTTTTGTTTCGACCAGACAGAATTGCCATAGTCAGACAGATATTAAAATTTCTTTCTTTTTTCTATGTATGCATGTATGTATGTGGAAAGTTTTATGGGAGAGATAGAGTCAGCAGACGCCTTTTGTTGTTGCAACTCAGACATCGACTCACCCACACATACACACATATACACAGATGACTAAAGTCATAAGCTTTTGTTTTACTAGCCACCAAATGTGGTTAGTCCTTCGTCCTTTGCTCATATTCGTTGGTGCGACTCCATCTCCAGCTCTAGCTCTGGCGGCTCCTAACTCTGGCAATCTCATAAATTGCATGACATGAGTTGCATATATAGAAAAGTCCTGGCCATAAAATATACAAAAGGGCAGCAGCAGCTGCAGTATCCACAGCATGCTTTCCCTCTCCATTTCTCTCTATCTCTCTCTCGCTTTTTCATTCTATTCACTCTATTCACTTTTGCCATCTCATTCAGGAGGGGATTTATGCAGTTAGATTTCCCTTTGCCCCCTCGCTCAAAAAACTTACCGATTGACAATATGCCAGCATCATTTGGTCGCAGCACGTGCGTAAAGTAGATTTTCAAACCCGAATTATCCGCCATTTGTCTCGCATGCAATTGGGTAAAGTCCGGCTTCAAATTGTTATAATGGGTCTCCATTAAATAATATTTGGCCTGTCGCGACTCGATTGGATAGCCAGCTTCATGGGGATATGTAAAGCCCTGCAAAAAGCCAGAAACAAAAACAAACCAAAAAACAAAAAAAAACGTTGAGTGTGTTGTGTTTGTTTATATATATATATATGAATATGTATGTATATATATGTGGAGAACGGAAGTTGATGCCATGGCCATGTGCAATTTAAATGCACAGCCAGCAACTTCTCTTGTCCGCCATCCCACCATCCACCATCCTCCAGCGACACCAATCCTTTTGCTTTCCCACTCTGTCCATTGCCATTCAATTGCATTGCAGAGCGGCCCCTGGCGGCCGAAACATGCCACTGCATTATGGCGCGCTCTTGTGATGAAATTATGAAAAGCATGCAGAGACCTACTAAAACAAAAAAACCAAAAGGCTGAAGCAATAAAAGGGTCACAGGGCAAAAAACCTCCAAGGCCTGTTCAGTTTTCATAAATACCCTTTGATTTACTTGAATAATCATTTATCTTTCTCTATGAGACTAATTTTCTCTCAAAAATCAATTCTGTAAGATGATCTTGTCTTTTGGTTTGTTGTTATCTCTTTCTTCTGAGTCTAAAAGCTTTTTAGTATTATTCTTTTTAGTGTGATTTTTCTTTTTTAAGGGAAACTCATTAATAAACGGTTTTTTTTTGTAGGATTTCTTTTATGTACGTCATTTCAGATTGCATTTTAGCTTAGTTTTTCTTTAGCATCTTTCTTCTATTTAAATTTGTATGGAAACTATGAAGAGCTATGAAAAAATACTTTGAGAATTGCAACTTAGATGCTCTTTTGCTGGTTAATATTATTTGAAATTTAAGTAAGTCTAACGGAATGATTTTGCAATGGCTAAGTTCAAGAAGATCATCACTTGTTGTTTTCATATCCTTTGTTTTTGTTTTGTGGGAAAAACCTAGGGTATTTTCAATTTTGGTTTAATGCAATCTATATATATATGTATATGTATACTTATATGTATATATCTCTGCTCGTTTTCCCTTACTTATTTCTTTGTGCTGAAAGGAAGCATTTGCGAAGGTTAAATTAATATTGCATGCTTATGGCTATGACGAAGATGGGTTCGGTGCTTGAATTGTTGGTGTGGGTCGAGTGGGTGGTTGGTTGAGATTCTGTGTTCTCGTGGTCTCTCTTGGTCGATGCTTACCTCGCTGCCCCGCGACCATGAGGCAACAATGGCATTGCATGCCAACGGTATGGATCGTGCACCCATACAATGGCGTCCCTGTTCGCGTGCCATCTCCTCCAGTTCCGAATGTGAGCCCTGGCACTCGTGTAGCGTTATGTGCTGCAAGTAATGCACACTGGACGATGAATCATAAATCGGTTCGTACTGCCAGGCCATGAAAAGAAAATGAAGCACAGAGATAGTCAGATATATGTATATATATATATATATGTATGAGTGAGTTGAGAAAGAGAGACGGGAGATAAATTTTTAATATTTCAATTTGGTTATGCCGAGGAGGCCAAGGAGACAAGCGGAGACAGTGACAGGCCAGGCCCGGACAGGCCACGCCATGCCATGCCATACAATGCCAGACCAGGCAAGAGTTGGCTTGGATCGGGTTGAGTTCGGTTGGGTTGCGTTGCGTTGGTTTGGGGTAGCCATCTCGGCCAAAAGCGAGCGAAATCGCATGCCAACGCGATTGCACTTGGCCTTAATTATGCATTGTATTTAATAACGTTTAGCAAAGAGATGCAGCAGAAAGTGTGAGCGAGGAGTGGAATGATGAAGTTTACAAGCAAAAGCAAAGACAATGGCCAATAAATGTCTTGTGAAATGGGTTAATAGTAAAATTTGGCAGCCAAAAGGCACGGCATGGCATGGCATACGAAAATTGAATTGTTAGTGTTGCCAAATTTCACTTTAAATTGATTTCATTTATTCGTAAAGCAGACACGCTGTCAGTTTTTGGCCAAGTTCAATTTACATTTACATAATTTTATTTCATTTTTAAAAGAATGTGTCCTTAAATTCGAACTCGTCTCCTTCATTGCATTTCATTTCATTTGATTCCTTACCCGTATAAGATGATGCTTGCGATTGATATCCTCCAGTTTGAACATTTTGCACCAAAAGAGCGGCGTATCGCCGCCAGGCAGCTCAACATCCTCATTGCGTAGCTCTAGCACTCGAACGCGTTCATCATGCGATGGCAATTGCAGTTGGGCCCGTTGCATCAAGACCATGGGTCGATAGGGACGAAAGGCGCGCACCGGATCTGGTAGGGTGCCCGGACGCACCGAGCCGTGTGGTGGATCCTGTGCGTGATACATGTATAGCAAGCGCATCGTGTCGTTCTGCAAAAAAAAAAAACCCAAAAGAGAGAAAGAGTGAGTAAAAAGAAAACGATAAAACAAGGATAATGAAGGGGACACACACACACACACTCACGGAGAGTTGAAAAATGTGTAAAAAATTAGTTGCCAAAGGTGGTCAGTGGCGGCTACAGTGGGGGGAAAAAGAGGGTAAAGCGAATGGTTGGGTGGTTGGTCTACATGAGGTCAAAATGGCGTTATAATGGCGTCGCCTGGCAAGCAGCAACAAAAACAAGCAAACCAGTGAACAAGCAAGCAGTAACCGGACTCGAACTCGAACTCGTAGATGGAGGTGGAGTCGGAGACGGAGTCGCAGCTGGAGCAATAATGTCGCTGCTGACGTGTACACGGATGTACTGTCTGGTTGCTACCTGCTCCTGGACACGCTTGCTAAATTAAGTAAGAGAAGAGAACAAAAAAAAAAAAAGCGAAAAATGAAGCGAGCATGCCGCTTGCAGCAGGAAGGAAGAGGAAGTCGCCTGTGGGCGCATATAGTCGAATGTCGATGGAATGGGAGATGTTTGGTCAGCTGCAGGGAGCAAGTTGCAAGTTGCAAGTTGTGCGTTTGTAAATGGCCGTGTAATGGCCCGAGACAAACTCGACTCGACTCGGACAGAAAAAAAATCAGTAAAATAAAAGACAAACAAGGATAGACAGACGGACAGACCGACAGAAACAACAATGTTGTTGCCACACATTTCAGTCATGATAAAGTTTATATAGACAATTTAAGAGATTGATTGATGCGTATAGCCTGACTGAGAGACTTAATCAAGTTAACTTCATTGAACTTCATGTCGATTGAAAAACCTTTTCGTTTTCTTAATCAAAGTAAAAAGCTAATTCTATGTATTATGAATTTTCTTGCTCTTTTTTTTTTGTTTTTTGTTTTTTTTTTTGGTTGATTGCATTTCCTTTTTTGTGCAATTCGTTTTTAGTAGTAGTTTTTCACTTAATTAATCTGGTGCTACTGGTGGCTAGTAGCACTTATGTGAATTGCCTTGGCTTCTAAGCCATTAAGCAACGTTGTCGAACTTTCATTTAGTATTCCCTTGTTGTGCGGGACTGTACTTTTTACATTTGCACCGTACAAAACACAAAAAAAAAAGAGAAAAAAACCCAAACCAAACCATTGCACTTTCATTCTGCACATATGTATGTGTGTCCTTTACGTTTCACCCTCTCAACCTTTTACCCAATTGCATCTTTGGGCAAAGCAATTTACACTTCAAGTGGAGGCGAACAACATTTGTCTGACTGCCCAGCCCAACCCAACCACCCCACCCCACCCAACCCACAACCCCCGCACATACTCACATTTCTTCTAGTATTTTATTTTTATGCTTTTTTTTTTTTGTTTTTTGCTCCTTTTTGCAACAGCCAATTCCCTATAGGGTTACAAAAACCAGAGCCGTGTCGGTTTGAGTTGGGGGCCGAGTTTTCGCCTCCTCGTTGTATTATGTATGTATTTTTCATTTGCCACGTAGTTTTTAATTGGCAAAACCCCGAAATTAAAGCTTTCATTAAAGAATCACGACGCGTTGTGGCCAAACCGGATAGACGACAAAGTGTCCACTCTCTCTCTCTCTCTCTCTCTCTCTCTCTCGTTCTGACTGACTATAGGACCCGTTCGTCTGTCTATTTGTCTGTCTGCCTGTCGGTTTCTCTCGCTTGCTCGCTCTCTCGCTTTGTGTTTGTACTTGACTGTACGCCTCCGGGGGCTTTTGGGAAAAGCCAACAGTCAGCTGTCATTGTGTTCATGTCATGGCCATGTGTGTGTGTGTGTGTGTGTGAAGCGCCAGCAACAACAACAACAACAGCAACACATGTAGCACTTTGGTGGCCAGGAGTAGAAGGGTTCAACAACAAAAAGGAAAGCAAGGAGAAGCAGCAGCAGAAGGAGGACATTGACGAAAAAAACCAGGGGGGGAAAAAAAATGAACCAACGGCAGGGCATCCATTTGAATTCATTGTGGCAAAGTGCCCATTGTAGCTGTTAAGTGGAACTGTAGAGTACCATGTTCGACAATTGACGGGGGCCCAGGCAACAGCATCAGCATCAGCAGCAACAGCAGCATCAGCAGGACCTGCTAGAGTCCTTGTCTACTTTGTTCATTTTGCCAGCGCGAACGAGGAGACAATACTTTAATTAACAATTCCCTTTCCTCCGAAAGTCTGTTAGGTTGGTTGGTTCGTTGGATAAAACAAAAAAAAAAAAAACAACTGAACTGAACCTGTACAAATGAGTCGACTGCCTCTGCCTGCCTGCCAGCCGGAGTCGGTGGTAGTCCACTGACAAACACTGCGGGCGCTTGCTAACCGTTCCGACTCCGGACTACCCACAATAACAACAACAACAACAACAACAATAGCAACAACAACAACAACAGTTTTAAAACATTTGCCGTGCGACAGGCGCAGCACAAAAGTCATTAACGTTGCGGGCTTGGACATGGCCCAGATGTAAAAACATGACCACTGTGGCAAAAAACTCAACAGTCAGTCAGTAGAAAAAACAAGCTGTAGGCTAAATGAATGACGGCCAAAATGTATAGGGTAATATAGGCTATACAAATCACCTCGAAAATTTACCATCAAACTAGTCAAAGTTCAATTGTAGAAGATCTTCTGAAGATAAACTATCAAGTAGCTAAAGTTGAACTATGGAAGCTCGTTCAATGAAGAAATTCACCGTATTGAGTAATCCTTCTAAGCAAAACTATTAATAAATTAGTTAAATTATACTATGACACAACGAGCATAAATTTCATAATTTCTAGGGCAATTAAAGGGGCAAATCAATGGCTAAACATTAACTTTCATGTGAATTTTCAGTTATTAACTGGCTTTGGGATTTAGTCGAGTGTATTAAACGTAAGCCTTGTTAACCATTAACTCATCATACCCTAAGCAAAACCCTTTTTTTTTTGTTTGGCGTTATAACAAAAGTGTGAAAAAGCGTGCACCGAACTATGCACACGCACGACTCAACATGAGGAGGAGCTGGAGATGAAGGCGGAGAAGCAGGGAGTGGTTTAAGAGTAGACAGCAAGAGAGGCATGGAGGCGTGCAGCAGCAGCAGAGAGTACCGGAGAAAACTAAAATGAAATGAAAAGCTTCAGCAAGGATTACAACCAAAAATTAATGAAAGCAAACTGGCTGCGGTCATTTGCTGTGGTCAACGGGTCGGTCAAGGCTTAATTGCCAAAGACGATGACGAGGACAACTATGGTGGCAAGGTGTGTGTGTATGTCCTGTGGTATAAGGACAACACAATCCGAGTGCGAGTCCGAGTCTGAGATGGAGGCTCAGCAGTGTGTGTCTGTGTGTGTGTGTGTGTGTGTGTGGTCAACAACTGGAAATGGTTGTACAGGTTACACTTTACTGACTGTTGCTTGCAGTTTTGGGGTTTTCTCCTCCACAAAGAAAACCTGGCTCCCTCTCTCTCTCCCTTTCTCTATGCTGATGGGCTAATTGTAAATGCGGCATGGCGGGGGAGAGGACAAATTCAGACTTGGACTCATTAGAGAGCCTCGGTTACGGCCCAAAAAACTTGCGAGGCTTTGCAATACCCTTAGAACAAGCAAGCTGACAGCGCAACAAACGAATGAAACGCACGGAGGAGGACGACGTTGGGACGCTTGGCTTGGCACTCGAAAAGCGTTGAACGTTTAACCTTTCTCTCTCTCTCTCTCTTTTTCAGTGTGGACAAAAGGGTCCATTTTACGAACTGACCGCATTCAATTAAGCACTTTTAGTCTTGGCATAAATGCGATAATTGGTAAGAATATAACAAGTTGCAAGTAGCATTGCGAAATCCTTCGTCTAGAATTCCTTTGCAATACTTGTACACATGAAAACTAATCAAAACTATTTCAATACTAACTAGAAATGAGCATAGTAACTAACAGAAGCTTGAAATAAATAATTTGGTGAATAATTCATTCATGGTTCAACTTAAAGATGTTCTAATTTATTTCAATTATGATTAAACATTGCCATACAGTGCCTACTAAAAACAATTTGAACTTGTTAATTAATACCTTTTCCAAGCCAATGAATTTCTATCCCCCCGTCCGAAAGCTAACAGGGTTTATACGGTTTTAACCTATGTTGCAGTTGTAGTTTGGCCAACAACAATTGCTCTTTTGCGAATGTTACACCTTCTGGCCATTGCACATTGCGCCACCTTGCAGGTTGGCCCCCATTTCATGTAGTTGTTAATGTTATTGTTATTCTCCTAACGTTTCTACTCTATTATCCTTTCAGCATCTTTGTTTTCCAAAGTGGGCAATTGCATTTTGCCATTTCAACGCGTTTTAATAATGGGCCAATTGTCCTTAAATTGCAAAGCGTGGCTGCTGCTGCTAAGAGTTGGCTAATGGTCAAGTCCTGTTTCAGGTTTTGTGCTCCCAACTGCTGCTTGCAGCTGGTCTCAAGCCAAAAACTTGGTCCGTGTGCTTGTTTAATGTGCACGTAATTGAAATGCATTTACAATTGAATTATAAGCAGAACAAACAAATGCACAAAAGACACAAACTCACACTCACACACACACACACACACATATACACGAACACACACTCACATGTATTTACATAAATTCACACTTTTGCCTTGAAGGAGAAGAAGAACGAACAAGTGGCGGAGGGAGGTAGGGGAATACTGCCAAAGTATGTACTATAACAATAAAAGCCATGGCAGCTTTGTTGAAAACTTTCAGCAACAGCAGCTGAGCTCAAAACTCGTTGGCTCTCTCTCTTTCTATCTTTCTCTTTCTCTCTTTGGATGTGCTCCTCTTGAGTTCCTTTCAACTGGACTAGACCAGACCAGACCAAAGTAAAGTTGCAATCAAATCAAGCGTTCCCCAGAAACGCTTCATACATGGATTTCCCTCTGACTTTTCCTTCTCTCATTCTGCGTGTGTGTGTGTATGTGTGTTTGCGGAGCAGAGTACTCAGGTTACTATGGTCACGTCGGCCATTTTTGACTGTATCTGTCTTTGGGGATAATGCACTGAGAGCCAAAACCAATACAGAAAAAAATACCACAAAAAAAAGATAAAAAGCATAGATGCCATGCTTTAAAATTGATTTGAAATCGTAAAGGAATTTTTGACTTTTCCTTGCTTGCCAAAAAACACATCGAATTTTTTGCTGCAGTGTGTCTAACTTGTTTGAATCTTCAATGGGATTTTTGCAATGTTGAAACTTTCTGACAGCTGATTTCAATAACTAATATGCAACATTTTGCTATCTGCCACACCCGAACTCAGCCCACTAAACCAGTGACCCAACGTCCTTACCGTCTCTTATTCGTTTATACTCTAATTGCCATGTCAGAATCCCTGATTGCCCAGTTGGCCATACAGAGTGAGAGGGAGAGACCAACCGGAGGAATGCTGTCGCATTGTTGACAGGCTCTTCTCATATGCACACACACACACACACACACACAAACACACACACACACACAGCCACACAAACACAGCTGGAGATCCTTCACACACACAGAGACACACATAAAGTCACGTGGAAGAAATCAGGCCGAAAATTCAATGTCTCCCTTTCTATCTCTATCAACTGTTGTCTCTTCTAATCGTTTTTTGTCTCCTCTTAAGTGGCTTAATGATTTTTGTTTCATTTAGATTGAGTAATTTTAACTAAATGTCTATGGCCTTAGATTTCTTTTGACCATAAAATATAGTATAACTTATATACATATATATATATATATATATATATACATATACATATACATATATATGTGCATTGTAGTATGCAATTTCCATTGTTTTTGTTGCAATTGACATTAATTTGATTTATTTATGGGCTCAAGGTGCAAGTGCTTTTGGCAATTGCATTTAAATTAACAAATCTAATGAGGTTTTCTTTGCCCTGCACAACGCTCAATGTGTATGTGTGTGAGTTCGTGTGTGTGTGTGTGTGTGCGTGTGTGTGCTGTGTGCCTGTCCGTCCAGGTGCTCTTAATGAAAATGTTGTTTAAATTGTGAACGAAATTAATGTTCTTGAATTAGGTTTTGGTTGTGTGTTTCGACATGGCAGAAACTATTTGTATATTTTGTAAATTAAACTCATTTTGAACTTCAAGTTTAAATGATGGATTCAGAAAACGTTCTACACATACATAAGCAAATACATTTCTTACTAAATTATTAAAGAAGGCCAAGCAATAGCAACAGATCTTTATATAATCGATAATTTGTTGTAAGTTCTCGACTATTATATTTCTTATGAATTCTTGAATGCTTTTTCATCTCAAATCGATTTTAATTGAATTTATTTTCTACTGTTATCTGTTAAATGACTTTAACTGGCATTTAATGTTCCAGTTTTTGCTTGTCCCGGTGTCATATATAGCAACTTTTATACAACACATATATTTTTCTGCGTTAGTTGGTATTTTGTTTTTGTTTTGGTTGCTTTTTGTTTTTCCAACAATTTCCATTTTAGTAAAGTCTTCATTCTGTAGCTTTTGGTCCATTTTATATTTTCCTTGTTACCTAATTCATATTCATTTATTGTGTTCTCAGGTTATCCTATCTCTCTAACCGACTGCAACAGGGAACTCTACTACCATCAACTGGTCCCCTCCCCACCACACACTTTGCCTCTTATTTTATCCATCCATCCATCCACCCACCCACCTTGGGGCCGACTACTTTCTGGAGCTTGCTCTGAGCCAGTAACTGGCATATCCGTTGCTTTATTACATTTCGTTTAGTTTTTGGCCAACTGACCACTTTTTTGTGGTTACTTTGCGTGTGTGTGTGTGTGTGTGTGTATGTGTGTGTGTCTTAGTTGTTCGGACTTTGCGGTTGGTTTGGTCACTAGCGCGGTATTTTGCTTACATCAGAAAAAAATGCATATACATATATATAGTAAGAGGGGAAACCCCTTCTCCGATCCTCTTGACTTGAAATGAATTTACTAACCGAGTTTTGTTTTAGACGAAAAAAAAAGAAGAAGATGGAAAGCATAGAGAGAACTGGAACTGGAAAATGTTGCACCATTTGACCATAAATAATATAATAAAATAACTAACACAGGTCAGGAAACTATTGCATACTTTATGCTATCCAGTCGGGCATTTCCCAGTATGTGGTCTAATATTTTTATAAACAAATTGGTTTTTTGCATCGTTTCGAAACTCCAAAAGGGAAAGAGAAGGCGGGAGATGGTCTCTCTCTCTCTCTCTTTTTCTGACAGTCTTTCTCTCACTTTCTGTGTCTTTTTCTATATAGTTTGCGGTTTTTATACACTGCTTTTCTATTTCTCCCTAACGTGTTTGCTTCCCTTTCTCATTTCTTTTATTTTCATTCTCTTTTTTTTTGGCTGTGTCACTTTAATTACTTTGCCTCTGCTCTTTCTTCTTGCTCCTCCTCCATTCTATGTAAAGACGGGCGCAGATTTTCAACCCTGTTGCATTTGACAGGCCAACAACAAAAAATAAAGGATAAAAAACCAAAAAAAACAACAGCAAGTGGTCGCAATTCGTTGAAAGGCAACTCAACTCTCAACTCGGCTCGTTATTTATGGGTAACAAAAAAAAAAAAAAAAAAAACACCCAAAAAAAGATGAGAGCGGGAAAATAACTCGTGAAAACTCGAACTGAAAAATGGGCTGAAATGTGTAAAAACCTGGCCAAAACTCCGCTTATCCAACTCAGTTGCTTTGTTTGTCATTGCATTACTTTGACGGTTAAGACCCCCGTGCAGGAGTTTAGTATTGCAGATCGACTCTCTTTTTTTGTTGTTGTTTTTGGTTTTGGCCAACTCAGTTGTAGTGCTGCTGCTGCCTGCTTTTGCCTGTTTTTGCTCTTGTTGCTGTTGCTTTCCCAATATTTGTCGCTTTAGGGCATTAAAACAAACGTTTCCCATTGCGTTTAGGTTTGCCTTTTGCTTTGGTTTTTTTTTTTTGGCGTGTGCACGTCTCACATGCACTTTTCCTACTGCCACTACAGTACACCAAAAACTGCGCACACACACATTCTCACAGCTCACAAAACTCCTGAGCGCAAAACGCGAAAATCACTGCCCGAAAAATAAAGCGCAACAAGAGGGAAAATTTTGATTGCAAAAGGGAGAAAAAGTGCATACACTTTAGGTTTTTTTTTTTTTTGTTCTTGTTTTTCTGGTGGAAATGGGAGAAGCAAGTGGGGGTTCGTTTTTAGCCATTTTCAGCTTTTCCGTTTTTGAGCGGTTCACATTGCTGTGTGGCAATTAAAGGTGGCTTAGGATCATATCAGATTTGTAAACCTATCAGGAAATGTTCTAATACGGTAAGCAACATGAAGGAAATTCTGGCAATCGATTGTTTTTAAGAGAAGAAAAGAAAGTTCTAATGGTTTTCTTACTACTTAGGAGTTATAATTGACAAGAAAGAAAGAGAGTAGAAATAGAAAGTTGGGAAAGAAGTCAACCGCAAAGAATGGCTTAATGAAGAACAAAGAGAAAATGTTTTCTACATGAAACTAGAAGTTTGAAACAGAGAGAAGCAAAGAACAGCTAAATGAGTGCAACAAAGGTGAAAAGCAAAATGGAGATTGATTAAATTTCTTTTCAATTAAAACTTGCTAAAATTAGACACAAATAAATATGCTTAGACAGTGAAAATATATATAAAATAGGCAAATGTGGATAGTAACTCTCCATGGTAACTACAAATTAACTAAGTTAAGTCTAGTTTAGTACTTGTTTTGAACTATTTTTTTTTCAAATTAACAGTTTTGAATCTCAAACGAATGAATCTCTATATGAAATTACTCTACTCACCGAATTCCCCCTGAGAAACTTGCTATTTCATTTAATACTACATACATAGCGGAATAGTAGCTGGCATTTTCATTCGAATTGCCAGCCGAAACGAAACTCACAACTCAACTGTGTGTATTTGTGTGTGTGTGTGTGTGTGTAAAAAGGGACAATGCTGGATTTTAACTTTAATAAAGCGACTATTCCAGTCCAAGTCCAACCTACTGGCAGCAACGCGATTTCCTACCTCACCCGCCCTTTCTCCCTGGCATTGCCATTCTCCACACACACACACACACACATATACACACTCTAAACAACAGCATCGCATCAACAGAAATAGCAAAAGCAACAGCAGTTCACCATATATTGGCGACCACTTTTTCGTCCACCCTCTCAGCAGTCCATGTCAGAGAAATCCGTATCCACATTCTCACTCAGTCGGTCGGTGCCCGGTTTGTAGCCATCCGTCCGTCGTGTATGTCCATCTGTCCGTCTGTTTGGTTGTGTACTTGATTTTTGGGCAAAGCGGCAAATAACATTTTTGTTTGGCTTTGACGTTGTTGCAATTGCAAACGGTTATTCCATTTGCTTGACAAATATACGACGATGACGATGCGCGTATAAGGATGAGGATGATGACGATGCCGGCGACGGCGTCGACGATCGAAAGGAGAGTGGAAACATTTAGAGAAGTTCAGAGAAGTGGCAGCAGGCGGCAGAGAGAAGAGGATTGTGGGGGAAGTGCCGGATAAAAGGGTGAAAGGAAAGTCGAAACTTTTAGCGGGAATTATGCGCAATTTTTGTTTGGCTGCAGTTGAGAGTGGTCTAGGTTTTTATGAGTATGAGCCTGTGTGTGTGTGTACTGTGGTGTGTGTGCGCTCTGCTGTGCTGTGGTGTGTGTTTGTGAAAGCGGCTTTTAAGCAGTTTGCCATATACATTTCATAGCATACTTTTTTGAGTTCGCCCACTATGGCACTCTTCTCGCTTCTTTCACTGCTTCAAAGCAATCAACATTAAACGATATGATAAAGCGGATTTTCTGTTTGTTTTTGCAATTGAAAAAAAGAAGAAAAAAATAACGGTTTAACAATTTTTGCCAGAGAAGGAGCTTTGGGGTTAGCAATTAGCAAAGTCTATTGATAAGAAAATACGTCAGTTTGCATGACTGCTTCCTTTCGCACAAAATTCAACAAAAAAAAAAGAAACCATTTTGATTGAAGACTCACACACACACACACACATACGCCGTTTGAAATGTTAAAAGAATATAAACACTAACCAAATTAAAGAACTTCATCCGTTGCCTTCGGTCAACATTTCGAATTAAATTCGAAATTAAAACTTCATTTCAAAAAACAAAAAATTATCTACTGCAACTTTCCTACATTTAATTTTAATTTTAAGTAAAAATGTTTAATAAATGCAAATTCTTTAAATTGTTTTTCATCTTTTTGATTAAATGTTAATTGAATAAATTTATGTAGCACTTTTGGTTTGAGTGAATGAGAGGGAAAAGTGGTGGAAAAAAAATGTTTTTGGCCAAATTTGGCCACTTGAAGCTTGTTAGCGCTTCCTGCATTCGGTATAAAATGGCATTCGGTCAGTGCTAATGGTTGGATTAAGCACTTAAAAAGGGGTTAAGGACTAAGCCAACCATTCAGCCCAGTCAGCCAACCAACCAACCGAAAGTCCAAACGCCAACCTCTTGGCTTTCATTTTGCGAAATGGCAACCTCTTGTAATTTTTGTTAGGTACTTTACCCCAACTGCCCCCTAATTTGCTTTAGTTTCTATTTTTTTTGGGAGGCACTTTACTCTTCTATGGACTTTAAAACAATTTAAATTTTTCAGGCTTTTTCTTTTTCGAATTCATTTGGAAGGTTTATTTTTTCTTTTAGTATTTTTTTCTTTTGTTGTGTGTGTGTGTGTTTGTGTGTGTGCTTGGGGTTTTTGGTTTTTTTTTTTGCATTTGCTGCACCACTATTAAATTTTTAAGTGCCAAGCAGTAACCGCAAGGCCCGCAAACACCACACAAGGCAGCAAACAGCACTCCACTTTCGTCTACCCCCAAATGGTACCACTAACCACCGTCACCACCACCTCCGGACCATCACCCAAAGGCACAAGTGCCTACACAACCCCATTCCCTCGTCCAACGAGCAGGCACCACCTCAGGCACCATCATCATCATCCCAATGCTGCTTTCTCCACTAATAATTCATTATAAAAGTCAGTGCTTTGGTTTGGTTTTTGCGTTTTGCTGTGACGCGAATTCGCCTTTTGCCACGCCTTCGTTTTCTTACCCTACGTTACAATTCAAGTCCCCTATACTCATTTCTTGCACAATTTCGAGCTTATGTCGTGACAAACTGCACACATATGTGACCCGTAAAGAGAGGGTCTGGACGGACGGACAAGCGGACCGACAAAACCGGATACCCAAGGCCTGGGGAATATGGCAAGTGAGATGTCTAAGTGTATGTGCATTTGTGTGTGTGTGTGTGTGTGTGTATGTATGTATGTATGTCTGTGAGTGAGTGTTTTGGTGTTCATGTTTATGGCACACGGATTTCTGCACAAAACTCAAGAGTTAAGAAGAAAAAAGTAGGGGACACAATATAGATGATGGCAAAAAGTATTCCAACAAAGAATTTCACCTCAAATTAAAATCAAAAATAATAAAAAAATTATAATGCCAAATAGTGACAAAGGCCAAAAAAATTGAGCTATTATTTATTATAATAATAATTCTGTTTAATGCAAAAGCTCTATTTTTTTCGGCCTTTGTCCTAATCAAAACTTCTTTATAAGGAATTTAGTTATTCCTGAATCTACAAGGGTTTATTTTGTATTCAAAAAGTTTTTATCATCTTAAAAAAGAAGATTCTGAAAATGTTTAGTATCTCTTTTTAGCTCTCTCTATGTCTAATGTTGAAATGTCATTTGTCTATTAGACACAAATGATATGAAAGTGGATTGAAATTGTTTGCAGGAACTTCATTTTCTTGCTATAAGGAAATTGCAATGGCTATTCCGTTGTTCTCTTTGGGTTACATTATATACATATGTGTATATAAATATATATGTATGTATGTACATATATATACACATATATCTACATCTAGTAAACCCTCCTTGTAAGTGTTGAAAATTACTGTCGACTTGACTTGTTGCCTTTTTGTTCATTTTTTCTGCTCTTTATTCGCAACAAGAACAATAACAACAACAACAACACCAACAATAACAACAATTACTATTTATATGCAAGTGAATGTGTATGTTGAAAGTTATTATGAGGTTCCACCATTTGCAGGGTAAGAGTAGGTATATATGTATGCATGATGTTGGTGGCAGTTGTAGAGGAACACAGGGACCAAGAGCCCATTAATGGGCAAAATTACTGTTTACAAGGAGCTCCCCCCTCCAGCACCGCCACCACCACCACCAGTTTCCACTCCTCGTATGGCTGACTCTCCAAAACTCCTCACCACTCCTCACTCTACTCCACATTTCCAACTCTCGAGTGCAAGTTTCGTGTTAAAATAATAAACACATAGCAAAAATTGTAGCGCCATGTGTTCCGAAAAAAAAAGGAAAAAGGGGACAAGGGTAGCCTATCCCCATACCCATCCCCCCATTGTTGGGACTGGGGGGTAAGGCATATAATTCCATTACAGAACTACAACCCCTCTACATAAATTATATTAAAAGCAATATTTCAGCTTCGAACTCAAAGTTCACACGGACAAAGTTTTTTTTTCCTTTTTTTTTTTGCTGTGAAATTATTTTCTACTTCATTTTTTTTTTTTTTTTTTGCATTTTAAATTGCCAGACAGCAAAATGCCGTGGCAAGTTTAAACAATTACCACAACAACTACAGTAACAACAACAACAACAACAAATATGAAATTATTATAATGACAATTAGTGTTAATTGTCACTTGTTGTGCTTAGAAAAAGAAGCAAAAATTTGCATTTTAAATGAGATTCTGGGCAATTTTTTTTGCTGTTGTTGTTTCAACATTTTTTTTTTTTTTGTTTTGTTCATATTATTTGTTCTAATTTACGCCCATTTTGTTTTGTTTTGTTTTTATTTTTCCTAAGCTTGCTGTTGTTGTTGTTGTGCAATTATGTTGGTGTAATTTGTAGCCAAAAGCGAATGATAAAATTATAAATTATAATTACTCAATTATTTCTTCTTCTTTGCAAATCAAAGTTTTTGGCAAATTAATTTTAATGTTGAATAGAAGATGGAAATGTCTTCATTTCATTTTGAACATTTGAACATTTTATTGAAAAGGCACTCAAAAAGTTTTCATTACCCAGTAATTGAAAGAAGAGGGATCGGGGGATGGGAGAAAGGAGAGGGCTAACCCCGCCCCCCACATACAAGGCTGACCATTGTAAATGAACTTGATAATGATAATATGACTCTCTCCCTTTCTCTAGAGTAATCCAAAGTCGTCTTTTAATTCCAGGAAACTGAAGAGTTTTGGTTATTTCTTTTTTTTCCCCTTCCCCCTCTTTCTTCTTATTTGGTTGATGGATGCAATGAAGGATGTTTGAAGTAACAAAGTAAAGGAGTGTGTAAGCTTGGCTGAAAGAAGGGAGTGTGGGGCTTTTGTTTAATGACAATTTTGTGTAAGATTTTATGAGCAGACTATTTTTGAGAACGAAAAAGTTTTTTTTGGGGTTTGAAATTTTGTGCGTCTATAAAAGATTTTAATGATTAGCCAGTGGGCGTTTGGGGCAATTTGGTGGATTTCGGTTACGAGCGGGAGACTTGAGGACTGAAACAGAGAGAAAGAAATTTAATTAACGCTTCTTCTCTGTCGCGCTTCTATCGCATTGTTTTTGATCAAATAAATTGAAAGACATTCATTACAAATGCAGATGGTTAAATACGGGACGCCCTTAGCAGAGCAATAGACACACACACACACACATGGAGAGAGAGAGAGAGAGAGTTAAGGCAAATTGATAAACAATTGAATTAAATACACAAAAAAATATATATATATTTCGTATCTATTTATATTTAACTTTTATTTCTATACAATTGTCTGATGAGGTTAATCGCAAATGTTGTTAGATACGCATTCCATATGGTTTCTTCGCTTGCCTGCTTATTTATCCCCTTTTTGTTGTTGTTGTTGTTGTTGCTATTGCTGTAATTCGATTTTAATCAAAGTTTTTCAGGCCACTTCAAAGTGCAGTGAAGCCGAACGTATGGTTTTTCCTAAGCCGCTCAAGTGGCATAATCAACCCCTTTGCCTCTCGTCTGACCCCTTCAAAAATTTCCCTCACTTTCCCGCTGAGTCCAATCCACAACGAAAAAAAAAAAAGAAAAAGGCGCAAAGGAAAAAGTAAGGCAAAATAAACTTAAACATTGCCTGCATTTTTAATATACAAAAAAAAATAAATATATAAGCATCTACAACATTCTATCTAAGCTTATAATAATACCAAAGCCAAATCCCATAAGCACAACTTAAGAGGCATCGACTATGGTATACCCTAACTCTTTTTTTCAACTTACCATCCAACGTTAGCTTAAGTTATTTGTCTTAGGTTTAGGTATTAAAATATTTTGTTTCAGTTTTCAATTGAGTTTTAATTTACTTTTACTTCTTTTCAGTAGCTTATTGTGGCATAGCCACTGAATTTTTTTGTTAAGGGTGTTAAAAATGGGAAAAAAAACTCCTATTTTAAATAACTTGCCAGGATTCGAGGAATTTTGTATGCCACCCTTCACCGCCTCAGGACCTTTCAAGTTGGCAGTGTTCAATTAACCGTAACTAAAGTTGCGTCAATAAATTTTCTTTCTAAATTTTTTCGTATATTTTTTTTCTATTTTTCCTGCTGCCTGTGTTCAACCCTTGGCATATGTGACGCATTAGCTAAAAATGCGTATGAAGGGCGAAAGAATAAAGTTCAAAGTTTTTTCCATAAATATATATATATACATACGTATGTATAAATCTATATATATATATATATATTTATTTTTATAATTAATTGTATCAGCCAGGAAATTGGCCATGCGAGCAGCAGCAGCAGCAGCATGCAACCCTTCATTTCCTCTCTCTCTCTCTCTCTGTCCCTCCTCTTGTTCATTTTTCTGCTACTTTTCGATGGCTTTATAAATAAATAAATAAAATAAAATACAAAAAAATGAGAAGAGACGAGAAAAACCGACTGTGGTTGTCTAAGGGAGCGAGGGCGGTTGACGGTGTGGGGGAGGGGTGGCATTTCAAACCGCAAAAACGTCAACCACAATATAAAAATTACAGACGATGAAAAATATCAATCGATGTGGGTTCATTTGTGTGTAATGAACATTAATGAAGCGCAAAGAGCGTGACTAATAACGAAATTACCAATTTGGCCAAAAAAAAAAAAAAAACGAAAGAAAAAGAATTGAAAAGAGACAGTAAGACAGACAGAGACACAGGGTGACGTCAGTTGTCCTCCGTTGGTCACCCACCAAATGCAGAGAACGAAACCTGAAGTAACGACCTATAAGTCCTATCTATGACTATGCTTTAGTTTCTATACCCTTTCCAAGTACATAAGTTTGTGTGTCATCTTAAAAGGAAAAGGACATCGATTGGGCAGTTAAGTTAAGTGACTTGAGAAAAGTTTCCGATTCAATTTTTTGGGGACATTGCAAACTTCTTGTCAGGACAAATATGCCCTTTGCGTTTATTTGATTTTGTAGAAAGGGTAAGAAAGCGGGAAAATTCAACTCGTAATAATAAAATGAGCATAAACCATAAAATGCCATTAAGTGAGTCGTTTCAATTTTCTGATTTTTCCCATTTCGGGTGATTTTACTTCTTTATTTTTTTGCATAAAAGACAAAATGAAAGGCAAAGTTATAAGACAAAGCAAAGTGAACAAAAAAAAAATATTAAAATTTTTAAAATTTTTCCATTTTTGTTTAATGTTTTTTCGCCTTATCGATGTCACAAGAGTATCAAATCCCAACCAATCCTCTTTCCCTATGTACATTTTGTTTCTCTTTCTAAATCACATCAACTATTTAGTAATTTCTCAATTTTCATAGTTTTTAATTAAGTTTTCTATGGTCTATTTGCATTTGCTCTTCGAGTCATCCTCCCCCTTTCACAAACCTCTTGTAATCCTTGAACAATTTTTGCTTTAATTGCACAATTGCCGCTCATTAAACTTAATGCAAGGTAAGGTATAGGACCGAGTGTTGGAGGGTTGGTGGCAGGGGCAAGTGTTCTCTTCGAGGGGTTGGCAAAAACGCAAACAATTAATAAATTTTTAAGTGCATTGCAAATTATGCCCCTCCGTCGACCTCAAGTCCTGGCCAAACCCCAAAGACCAAACCAGAAGCAGCAAATGCTTTTGCACACAATACATTATTAATTTAACCAAAACCCCCAAAACCCACCGACAGTCTGCCGCCTTACCCTACATAGTTACCACCACCACCTACCCTACCCTCCACTCCTTCCACTGTCCTCTCCTTTTGGCTGTCTTCCTCAACGCACAACAAACGGCGCTTAATTTGCCAAATGGTTCCTGCCTTCATTTCTGCTCCTCCTTTTCCTTCTCCTTATACATAACTACTCGACGAAAAAAAAAGAAAAAACTGCAAGTTGTAGTTTTTTGTGAGTGAAGAAGTCGAAAGCGAGGCGAAATATTAAACGCGCGAATGGGCAAAAGATGCAAAAATACCTTGGACCAAGATGAAAATCGCTAACAAAAAAAAAAAAAGAGTAAAGTACAATATTGAAATACGTTACACAAACTTTTCCAAAGGTTCGACTACCATATTGCCCTAAGAAATTAACAATTAACACATGCACAAATTTTACTTTATCTTTGCCAAATCAAACTATTAACAAATAGAGATGAAGCCTAGTTAGTTTTAAATGGCAGTAGTTTTAAGTTAATAATAATTATATGTTATATATGTTATAGTTTCTAATATTTGCTCTAATTTTTTATACTTTTTGTAAACCCAAAACTAATTCTTGCTCAGTTTTAGCCAGATATACTTTGTATCCTTGTATATTTTTTTCTCTCTCTGTCTCTCCCTCTCTCTCTTTCTGAAATAGTAACAACTTGAGCTGCTTTTCAACTCCCGCTAATGCTGATTTCGCTGCTTCTTCTGTGAGTAAATTGAAGCGGCAAACTTAAACAAACCGAAAAGGAAAGAGTGGAGACGGCGTACACGCACGGGAAACGGAGGTTCGGTTGGGTTCGGTTCGGTCCGGTCCCGGACCATGAACAGAAAATTCATTAAAACTTTGTATTGTGCTCGAAAACAACCTTCTAACACAACAACAACTAAAACTCTCCTCACTTCTCCTTCAACCAACAACTAGCTCATTTCGAACTAATTTGTCTAGGCGATTTAGCCAAAAAGATTTTTTCGGGTTTTCCTTCTTTTTTTGCTGTTGTTGTTGTTGTTGTTGTGTGTGTGGGTGTGGAACTATGTGTCGTTGATGACGCGACAAAATCCAATTAATACGCCAGACAAATAAAATACTTTCTTTCCCTCTTCTCCTCTACTATGTGTGTGTGTGTTTTTCTTTTTGTTTTGCCTAAGGTGGGGTGCGGGGAAGTTATAGAGATAGAGAAAACCGTTTAGATAAAGCAATAACCAAATGTGTCTACGAACAAACACACGCGACTCTGCATAATTTTTTCGCCCTTTTTGCAGTGGCAAACTTCTGTGGATCACTATATCTTAATATTGTATATACATATATTTGTATGAAGAGGATGGCTCTTCTAGTGTCGCCATGTCCTTTCGATTGAGTGAGTGTGTGTTTGTGCGAGCCTCACTTGTTTGTTTAAGTTAAGCAGAAAGTTTTCTTTAAGATTTACGCTTAAGTTTTACGTGATAAAACTTTTATCACTATGACTTTTTCCTTGCCTCTGCCAGTTCGCTTTCATTGAGGGTATTGTGGTTTTGATAGAGTGCTTAAGGACACCCGAAACAGTAACAGGAAGTGTCAATACATACACACACACACACACACTCACACACAGAATGAGAGAGAGAGAAAGCTTATGGATTAGGCTCAAGGAAAGGGAGGATATTATTGCAATTGGTTTACACACATATGGCCCGAAAGACCAGAATAGTTAATTATATATCTGCAATATGTTGGATCGATGGATTTGGCTAATATTAGTGCAGAAAAGTTTCTGCTTCCCTTCCACGAAAACTGAAGCTATTTTTGAGCAGTGTATGTTGCTTACTGGCAATGGCAAGTTAATTTTCTATCAAATTGCACAACTCTCTGCCCCTCTTCCACTCTCCCTTGTCTCACACGATATCATTTTGTATGCTTTAGCTTTAGCACACACTTTTGTGTTTATATTTGTTTAAGGTTATTGCGTCAACTTGTACAACTCATCCTCATTCTCATCCTGATTCTCATTGTGTTGTAGTTCACAATCTTTGCCACTAGCATGGGGCATAAGGCTGCGGATTAGGGTAAAGTGGAGCGGAGGAGGATGGATGGATGAATGGCTGGATGGGTGGGTGGGGTATGCAAGAAATGATGGCGGCAAAGTACGTGCCCCCCTTGACAATCACTTTAGTACTTTGATGGCAGTCGCTTATATCATCAGAACAACAGCAACAACAACAACAACAGCACCATAGATGAAACTCTTGGAAGAAAGTTTTTATTAACATAAATTATGAGACGACACCCAAACACACATACACACACACACACACACACACACAGACACAGTTCAGCTCAGACTCCGAAACTAACTCTCATATAACAGTCAAAGTAGAGAAGAGTGCATAAATTTCACTTGACGCAAGTAAAGAGGGAATACTAAAGGAGAAGCATATTGTGGCAGAGCGTCGGGGGCGGGGTAGTTAAAAACTTTGGCCAATATATCTATTAAACGTTTTGACTTACCGTTATGGCAATGTCATGACTGCCATCGCATGTGTCCAACTTCCGGCGGAAACGTAATACAGTATGTGTGGCATTCTCATAGCCCATCATCAGCATATAATCCTGTGAGGGATCCACAACCGGTTCGGGGTCACCATTGCGTGTAACATGACGATCCTGCATAAAGATATAAAGAGAGAGAATACATTTTTAGTTAGAGAGGCATGGAAAAGGCATTCACAATTCACAATTCAATTCATCAATGATGAAAAATGTTCATGGCAAATATTTCATTTACAACATTCTTTCGTCCCGGTTTTTTTTTGTTCTCCTTCTTTTTTTATTTCGGGGCATACTTTCATGTCATTAAGTAAGTTGTTGTTGCTGTTGTTCTTTTGACTGGAGGACACACCAACCACAGGCGTTCACAACTCTCAACTCGATGTCCTCCTCTCCCAAAACAGCCCAACTCACATGTGCATAACTTTTACTGAGCATGTGGGTGAAGTTTTTGGCATTTTTCTACTTGAAGCAGTGAAAACGAGATAGAGAAAGAGAGAGAGAGAGAGATGTTTCTCATCTTTTTTGTAAAATAATTTAAATTTTCGTAAAAGTTGGAAAGCCTTGACTCGATCTGTCTACTCTTCTCTCTTTCTCTCTCTCTCTACCTTTTACTGTTTTGACAGAGTTACCAAGTTAAAGTTGAGTAGTTTTGGGCCATGAATCGAAAATAAAACCACTTTAGTACCCACACTCAATCAAAATTTCAAGCATTTTCGATTACAACATATTAGAATATTAATAGCCAAAAGGATGAAAAGTTTGAGTAAAACAGCAATTGTAAAGTTAATTTGATTTTGCTAATGTAATTTTAATATCGAATTGTGGGTGAGGTTTATTTACTTGATTTCCAAGTCAGTAACTAAACGCACACAAAATACTCGGATTGTTTGAAATCCACTTGGAATCTAGTTAGGAGTTTTCTATCTTTTAGAAATAGTATCCAAGTAGATCATCCTATTCTCTTTATAGTCATACCCATATGACAATAAGTAACGAATAGTTCATCACATTTGGCTTCGTTTGAACGTTGTTTGCTTTAAAAACCCAAAACTTTTTGCCCAGTCTTTCAGTTTTTTTTTGTTTTGGTATATATTTTTAGTCTTGTTTTTGTCGGTTTTTTGTGTTTTTTTTTTGTTTTTTTGTGAACTTTCTTCTTCGATTCTTTTGCACATGTTGTTGGCCAGCCTTCGTCAACACAGACGCCAGATGTCTAGGACTCATGGATGGATGTGTGTGGGTGCATGTAAATTCTTATACATATAACAACATGACCCTATACCAATATCTCACCCCCGCACCTCTTAACCCCACCATATCCAACTACTTCCATATACACATACTCCCCCTCCCCCACACCCACCCCCACCACCATTCCATATTCCGCTTATGTAGGCGTTGGGGCATGTTCTTCCTACCGCTTCTGTTCTCTGTGTTGTGATTCGCTTCGCATATTGGCAGTTGACTGCAAATGGGCGTTATGTTTGGCATCCTTTTTTGGTCCAAGGACTTCACTAAGAGGGGAACGTTGAAAACTTGAACTGGCAAAAATTTTGATGATGTTGCGAAAAGTCAAGAGTGAGAAGACCTTGCTTGGGCAACAAACAGAGACAGGCAGAGAGTGCGAGAAGTAGGAGAAACGTTATGGAAAATGGATGAATGGATGGATGGATGGATGGATGGATGAAAAGATAGATATACTGACAGGACCCCAACCCCTACAGTCCTCTTCTACCATCTTGTCTGACCCCTTCCTTGACATTCCCGCAAACCCTTGATACCGTAATTGAAGCTGATGGAATTTTTGAGTAGTTTTCTATGTAGATATTTCAAAAATTTTATTGATTTAATTATTTGCCAATTCTACATCAACTCCAGAGCCATTCACCGCCAACCCACCCAACAACCACCCACCACTGCCCATCCTCAATGCCACTCGAAAAAGTGCATTTTATTTATATTAACTGAGAAAATAAGAGGAACCAAATGATACGAACATAAAGCAAAGTGGTATAAGAGAAAGAGAGAGAGAGATAGATTGAGCTTGGGTCGAGAGTGGGTGTAAGGTGGTAAAGTTTTATTGCATTTGGTTTGGCTCATTCGATATAGTTTTTTTATTCCTTTTTTTTTTTTTTTTTTTGTGTGTGCTGGTTGGTTAGAAAAGTGGCTTTTAGTAACTGTAATCAACTGTGTGGCTTCTATGCCATCTATTTGTGGTTGCAAAATTTTTGTGCGTATTATGCATGAAAATTCAATTGATTATGGCCAGGATAGGCAGCAAATTTTTTGGTTTGCCATAAACTAAAATGCAATAAAAGCGACGACGATGCTTCGGCAGCTGTCTTTCTATCAATTTACAACTAAAACATTTTTACTAATCACTTCACCCAGTTTTTGTGTGTGATGTCCAAAAAAAAAAAGTTCAATAAAATGTAATTCAAAATATTTGTAAATCGACAGAATTTGGTATTCAGAATTTAGAAATTTAGAGCTTAAAACTGTTCAAATAAATAATGCATTATAATTTTTCATATATGTGCATATTCAAACATTTCGCTTAAATTTTGAAAGCGATACATTCATTCAATTCATTTACCATTTTCCTGTGCCTGCTGATTATACCACTTAACAATCCACTAGATCTTCCTTTTATTTTTTCTGTTTTCTTTTTTTTTTTTGTATTTTGAGCTATTCATCCATTAAATAGCATGTTCCATCATTGTTTAGAAACAGAAACAGCATCATAAAACACCCACAGCTGTTGGTCAAGTTGTAGATGCGTTTGTGGTGGTGGCAGCAACCACCAACCACCCACTCATCCAGGCAGCTACATTTTGATTTATTTTAGTTAATGTTCTATCTTTTATCACACTTAACACGAGCTCAAAAGCTTGGCTAATGTTAAGTTTCCCAGGCTATCAAAAAACACAAAAAGAACAAGTTTACTCTCCCAGCATTTCCATCATCTAATTACAACGGAAATTTTCGAAATACACACACACACACACACCTATACGAGGGAGACAGAGAGACGCACACCTGAGGCTGTTGCAATTAATTTGCCCCAATTTATATCATCCTCCATCTCACTTTATTTCTCTCTTTCTCTCACACTCTGCGTGTTTTGCTGGTTGTTGGCATTACATGCCAGCATTTCATTAATCATATCACATGCTGCGCCATTTGCCATTTTAGTTAGCTAATTAAAAGTTTTCCTTTTTTTCAGCTTTGTTTTTGTTGCTTTTCATTATGGGATTTTTTGTTTTTGTTTTTATTTGTGTATCGCATAAATGTTGTATCTATTTTGTAGAAATATATAATTTTTGGGGTACACTCATTCTGCATTTGTCGTTGTCTCTGCGCCTCTTGCCCTCTCCCCGTCTCTGTCTCTCGTTGACTGTCATGTAGTTTAATCTACAAACGCATAATTCAAGATCGCATGAGCAGAGTTCCTCTTCCCGTTTGTTACTGAGTCTATAGTACATAGTATTTTTTGACTGTTTTGCACAGTTTCCCTTTTAATTTTACATTATCTACCGCTCTCACACACATACACACACACACGAACAAACACACACATATATACCTTGACATGTCCCAACCTTATCGCTGAAAAAAAAGGAGAAATGAAAGAGGGGGCAAAAGAGACGGCCAACTGACGGAAATTAAAAATACGCGCTGCAATGTTGCAAGCACCCAACACGACGTTATCAAAATCTGCGTGTGCGTGGGCCAAGGGTATGGGGGTAAGAGTGTGTGGGGGGGGGCAAATGTGGAATGGGGGTGCTATATATGGGTGCTGCTGCTGCTGCTGCTGGTGGTTGATGGCAACGACTAAGGGTCGTTGGGGGTAATTATGCAAAAAGGAAAGGCGCATAAATTTGCAATATTCTCAGGGAGCTGCCGCTGCTGCTCCTCTGCCAAATGCCAACGACGTTTAAAATTGCTTACAACTTGGTTGCCTTTTTTTTCATCTACTTCTTCTTCTTCTTCTTTTGCTTTTTTTATGTGTGCAGGAAAAATGTCGTCTTAAGAAAAAAAAAAGCAAAAAAAAACCAAAAATTAAGAAAGGGCATAGCAGTAGAGTCTTCAAATTGAATCAGTTTTCTCAAATGTATGCTCAAATGTATGCTACAAAAAACGTACATGATCATGTGACATACATATACATATATGATAACTGTGCGTGTTGGCTTTTGCCCTAAAAAGTATGCTACTATTTAGCTAGATTTTTGTTAGCGACCATTAAACGAGGAAAACTTTTTGATAGAGCATTCATTTTTCAGCTTTATATATGGGGCGAGAATGTTGGCTCATTTTTACTTTCTTTTTAAGTTGCATGCCACGACACTTGGCCCTTTCTGCTTGTCGTTGCCGACGTAGCCGCCGTTGTCGTTCTCGTTGTCGTCGGGAGTCCTCAACGCGTTGTCGTCGCCTTCCTCCTCGTTGCCGTTGTCAACGCACACGTTTTTTTAATTGCTGGAAATTTTATCACACCTTCATGGTTCGCAGGACTCGTAAATTGTAATCCTTGCGTTGAGATGCGTTGCGCAGCTCACTTTTTCTTTGGCTCTGCCATTGGCCTTTGCGCTGCTGCTTGCTGCTGTTGTCATTAACGTCGCTGCCTCTTAAGCATTTAATAGCCTTGTCAAGACTTTAATGCCTTTTAGCTTGGCTCTTCTAATATGTATATATATATATAGATATATATGGCTATGTGGGTGGAACGGTATAGCATAAGAGAGTGAGTGGTCGGGTTGCGGGAGCGGTAAATCAATAAAAGCCAAGCAGAAAATTAAGCACCTTTCGAGCATTTCAGTTTTTCGACATTGTGATTTTGTTTTGGTTCCTTTTGGCTGGTTGACTGCTGTTCGCCTTCCCGCAACGTGAAATTTAATAGGATTATGCAACATTGAAAGCAAAACAAACTTATGCAAAGCTCTGTCACTGCACTTACCCCCTACACATCATCAAGCATTTCCCCCATACCCAAACCCGAACCCGTTCCCATCCGATCAGCATTCCTGCCCATCATCTCCCATCTCCTACAATGTACTCACTCATTTGAACCCTTTACCATGAGCCTAATTGTCTTGATTTTCGCTTGATGAAAACTTTCCCAATACACACACACACACACATATACAAGAAAAGAAAAAGGAGACGAAGGAGGAGTAGTCAGTCAGTCGTCCGCCCAAGTTTTGTTACGCCAAAAACAAACTTTAGCAATTTATGATAATTCAACGTCAGCTGGGACAGTTCAGTCAAGTACATGAGTGGATGATGAGGATGCACAAGAAGAGCTCGAAGTGTGTGTGTGAGAGTGAAAGAGATGGCAAGTGATTGTTGGTATATGGAGAAGCGGCCGGTAGGCGGGGGTCAGGCAGTCAACCATCATCAACAACAAACTCAACTGAACTGAACTGAACTGACAGCTGGCTAGCAAAAAGGCTCAAGTGAAAAGCCTTAAAATATGCTCGCAGCACACATTAAACTTATTACCTCCCCCCATCCTCCTTCTACATCTTCAACGAAAACCAATGTTCCAATGCTCTCTACACACTACACACCCTTTCCTCTTCATTTCACTAATGCCCATTCTCCTCCCGTATTCGGCCCAAGCATTTCCGTGTACAGATTTTGCTTTATAAACCTCCATCATATATATAACAACAGCAAAAGGGTTGGTTGGTTCCTTGCTTCGGTGACTCCTTCTCGTATTCCTTTACTACACATATCACACAAATATCAAAATGTTAGCTATACTATATCTACATATATATATAGATATATGTATATATATATATATAAGTATATTTAGCGCAAACGAGAGAGAGTTGACTGGAAAGTTTCAAAGAAAGGATTTTGGACAGCTCTTATTTTTGATTTAGATGAAGTGAACTCAAGGGAATTGACAGTACAACGAACACACACACACACGCACAACAACAATAACAAATGGAAAATTGTTAAAAGGTGAGAACTGTAAATCAGCCATCGAATGATGTACGACTCTTGTCCATTTCAATGAAAAATGAGAAAAAAGAAAGTAAATAGAGTAAGAAAAAAATAATATCTATTAGACGACAAATCGAAAATCGAAAATATGCAAAAAGATTTAGGATTTAATGTAAACAAAGTTGATATATCTATGTATGTAGATACTTTGATTTATTATCTCTTCAAGTATTCCAATTTCTAGATTGCCCCTATTCTATGTTTCAATCATTATAGAAACCACCCTCTCTTTTGCCAGGGTGCTATCTCTCAGCTTTCAAATATCTGTGCCATCTATTGCCATTTGCCAGTGCCAAAATTGTGTGCATCGTCTTAAGCCTCCCCTACCTCGACAAGACCTGCCCCTCCATATACATATATATATATGTAGACACACACCGCATCAAGTTGGTGGCATTGTAAATTGTTTTCCTGTGCACACTGCCTTGTCCTTCCTATTCCTGCTACCCATTTCCGAGCCTGTGCTGCTGCTCTTGATGTATGTTAAAGGAGCTCTTGGGTTGTTGTGTCCTCCTCCTGCTACTACTTTAGATGCCACTATGCTTGTTTTGGCTTAGGAATTGATGGCGTCGACGTTGGAGCCGGAGTTGGAGCTGGAGTTAGAGTAGGAGTCGTCGAGTCGTTTGATGCCTTATGTACATTTGATTACGTATACGCTATGTTGCCTGCCCATTTGCCTATAACACGAAGTAGTAGTGGTAGAGTGCGAGTGTGTGAAGCAGCCGGCAGCAGGCAGAAGGAGCAAATGCTCCTCTGTGTATATGTCAGCGCCAAAAAGAGCGCGCCTTGGGGTAAAGCCATCAAGCTAGACACAGAACACAGCATAGAGGAGAATCCCTACCGAAAACCAAAAACGGTAAGCCCAAAATCTCGTCTGCCCTCCTCTTTCTTTCCCACTCTAGCTAGCTTTCTCTATGTTAGTTTGTCTGTCTGTCAGTTTGCCCGTCTGCCTGGTGTTTCGTTTGATGATGATGATATTGGCATTGGCAGGCGAAACTTCAGTTTGCTTAAATTACCGCTGCAAGCAAGTATATCAATTAATATAGTTAAAGTGCCTTCAAGTGAGAGAAAGAGACACAGATGAGGACGACGGCAATGGCAAGTTGGGAGAATGAACAGAAGTAGCAGATACTGCTGCCGGACAAAATGATTCGATATTTGCCAAGTTGCAATTGCTTGTCCAGGGTTGGCAAAAACCAAGTGCGATGATTTCTGATGCTTTTTTTTTTTGTTTTTGTTGTTTTTTTTCGTTTTGTCTTTTTGTTTGTTTCCATTCTCTAACGCTTTCCATTTGATTGGATGAAGACTTATCCAAGAAGAAAACTTTTGTGCGACAAAAGTTTCTTGTAGCAGAAAATTCATTAACAATTTCAATTTAATTTGAAATGGTGTCCCTGGTTTTTAGCAAATTAAATCATCTCTCTCTCTGACCTTAGTCTATTGGTCTGTCTATATGTCTGTCTTTCTGCCTGTCTGTCTGTCTGTCTGTTTGTCCAATGCAAGGCACTTCAGTTTACCACTTCAACTCATCAACTCAATCTGAAAGTTTTGAAATGTTTACCCAACCCTCCGACCGATATCTTCAATCTATCTATATATGTCTATGTATATATATTGTATATCTCGGTGTGTGTGTGTGTGTGTGTGTGCGTGTGTTTGTATGCTTTGTATGCAGACACTGCAAATTGCTAGTTAATATTTTATGAAAGCAAACAGCAACAAATTGTGCAATGCAATGCAACTTGGCCAAGTTCTTGGTCTTCTCTCAGTCGTCTAATCTCCCACTGCTCTTTCAGCCATTGTAAACTTTTGCTGAGTTTTGGGTGGGCCAATTTTCCATTCATCTTCTCTATATATATATATATATATATATATATGTATATATTTGCTATCTGTTATTGCCATCTTTAACTGCAACAGCATCAGCCCCTTCTTGATCCTCCTTCATTGTGAGCATTAAAAGCATTTTATTAAAATTGAAATTGCCCGCCGGACTTAAGCTTTTATTTTAGATTAAATATCAATCACTTTGTCTACTCTTTTGGCAATTTATATTACAATGCGAATGACAGCAATTGAAATAAGTTGAAATCATTGTTGAATGGGTATAGTAATAATATATGTACGAGAATATACAATATTATTTATTATAACTGAAGTGTAGGACATTTACGATAGACTCTTTATATTATTGAGGATGGCATTAAAAATCTATAAATTAGGCCTGGCCCATTTGTCTGAAATGTCTGTATCTCTATCACTCACTTACTCTCTCTCTCTTTCTCTCTTTCTCTCTCTCTATATATATATATATATATATATATGTAACTGTAAAATGTGCATTGATGCATTAAGCTGCGGCCTCTTCTGTTTGCCACTGCCTCTGTGATGCCAATGATGAGGCTACTCACATAAAAAGTGGCCTATTAAAATGATTAAAAATATCTGAATGAATGAATAATGTTGCTGTTGTTATTGTTGTTGTTTCTGTTGTCCATGCAGCTGCAAACAATCAAAATCAAAGTAGTTTTTGGTTATAATAGTGCATTGCCAGCAAACAGCAATGAGACAACGGCAAATAAAATGACATCCGGATTAATGGAAATGAACAGTGGCTACACCAAGTGCATGTACATGCCCAGACATTTAACACTACTGCAAAAAGGGGTTTGTAATTGAAAACTATAACAATGAAAGGATTATCGCCTGGCTGCAGTTGCATTTAAATTCAGTTAATTGCCAAGCACTAAACCATCCATAAGGAAACCCTTCATTTATAGAAAGTGTAATAAGAAGTAACAACAATGACATCAAGTCAAAGGTATTTGCTTACAATTTTGCATTGTCCTTAAGTCCAAACAACAAATAGAATCACAAATAAATAGAGTAAATCACAGACTGAACATTGTCCTAAATCTAAATTTAAATAGCATTTTAAAATCGTCCAGCGAATACCTTATAATTTTCTTTGCTCAGCAATTTAGATGGCTACACTTGAATGTTTCATAAAAGATATAAACTCACTCCGAATACATTTTTATTCATTTTCTAATTTCCGTATCTCTGATTCCAGTTTCTCTTTTTTTTGTGTGTGTTCGTTATTGTTAATTCCTTTCGCTTTGCATTTTTTGATAATTTTGTCAAGTCAACTGGCTGGGATTTTGGGCACTTGAAATCACAAATCTAACCCCTCTGGTTGTGTGTTGCTCATTTGAGAGTCACTGTTGCCGCAATCTCTGTCAGATTGAAGTTCCCCTTGAGGGACAGCCCTTGTGATTTTACCCATTTGCATTAAACAATTTTGGCTTGGACTGAGCTTAGCTGAGCAGGGCTGGGCAGGGACAAGCCATAAAGAAGGATGAGTAAGGAGCAACCCTTTTAACTAGTTTGCTCAATTAATGTCATGTACACAACCCACTTAGCTAGTCCCCACTGTAATTTCTCCCTTTTGCGTTGATGCCGCTGCGGCACCATCATCAATGTGACATACATATCAAAAAGGCAAATTCAATTAACAAACTTTGCACGTCACTCAAAATTAACTCTAGGGCGTTGAAGCGAATGCATAACTCTATCTCATTCTAACAACTGCCCTTAAATCCATGATGACAAATACCACAGAACAAGAACAAAATAAAAAATGAAACGAATAACAGAAAGAATTATGATGGAACAAACCAAAACCAAAAAAAAAACACAACAAAAAATGCAAGAGAGACTATTTTTATATCACTTTCAATTGTCCAGAGTGTGCCGCCCAAACGCTGTTGGCTTGGCCGGCAAAAGAGCCACGCCCATGCCGTTGATGATGATGATGGGGCTGATGCTGCTGCCGATGGGTGGGTGGTTGGTTGGTTGTTTGGTTGGTTGTCTCCCCTATATTTAAAGAGGGTGGGGCAGCACAAGCATAACGCATTATATAATAATGCGTTTTTATAGTAAAATGAAATTATAAAGAGACGAAAAATTGTATTTGTCATATTGTTAAGCTGACAGACGTCAGTTTTTCCGTTTTTCCCTTGCGTTTTCTTTTTTTTTTTCAGCTCCATGACACTATTGGGGTTGATATGCCCAGCAGCTGCATATATATTTATATATACATACATATAGTATATGCAAAATCTTAGGTTTTTATAGTAACGTAAAATATATATCAAAGAGTTTTTCGAGAATGTTTCAAATGTCTGGTATGAGAACTGATTTCTAGATATTTACATATATATAAAACTGATCATTCAGAGTTCTATTTAAGTTTAAGTTTATACGAAAAATACTTTCTATATTCCCATTTAAAATCTTTAAGCTATATATTATTAGAGAGTATTAACTAGTCGATCTTTGTGTGTGGTATAATCCATTCAGACTGTTTCATTTCTTATTTGTATATTGAAACCACTTTTTAAATGCGATATGTAACGGCTGCCATCGAAATCTGTTGAATGTAACTCAAAGACAGACAGTCGGAAGAGTCGGAAGACCCAAACTAAAAGCAAATTCAAATAAATTTAAAATCCCCTTGTGCATTTTTAGCTGTGTGTCTCTCTCTCACATAAGCTGTTGAGGCCTGAGTGTGTGTGTGTGTGTGTGTGTGTGTGTGTGTGTGTGTGTGCTTTGGGCAAAAAAGGAAAGGGACCACCAATACGAGTCGAGAATACGTGTCGTTTAGCATAAAGGGGAGCGGGTAAAAGAAGGTGTAGACTGTCCGACCGACGTAACGTCTGGCTGACTGCCCTTAAGGGCTGCATTTATGACACTCCATTTGTCAAGCGAATGAATGTCGAAATGAAATGAAAGACCAGTAGAGATGGTTTGGCGGAAGGGTGGAGGGAAAACGGGGATACTATGCGAATTCAATTGCGTTGATTTTGCGTTTTCCTTTCCTTTTCATATATATGTATGTATGTATATCTCCATCTCTGTCATACTTTCCTATACATATATCCGTCCAAAAATTTCAACTTGGATTCAGAGTGTTTTGTTCAAAAATGTTTGCCATTGACTTTGAAATCTTTCTGACATTGACGTTTATTAAGCGTTTTTGACACTTTCGTGATGCTGCTGCGTTATCTGAAGAAGTTTTCCATCTAACCAAATCCCAAACCTTCTCCCAACCCCAAGCACCAAACCCTCTACCACTCTCCCCCTCCTTCACTCATAATCACTCTATCTGCTAACCACTCAATGTCATATGCAGATGATGATGATGGAATTGCAGGCGACATTTTTGTATAGATTTGGAACAAAATGTGTGTTTTGGCAAAAATTATTTTAATGAGCATTTGGTGAATGCCACACACATACACACACACACACAGACACATACCCAAATCCATTCCACAAAGATCCATCCCGCAGCATGCTTTTGTGGCAGCTGCTGCCCTTTTATTTGTATGTGTTTCTTTTTTGTCGCTTTTTTTCTTTTACTTTTTCTGTGTGGGTTTTTTTTGCTTTTTTTCTTATGTTGCTTGGTGACTTTGTTCGGCAATTTGATAAACTGTCAACCCTAAGGGCATTTTTGGGTCGTCGCTTGCAAATGGCAAAATGGCAATGGGATGACACACACAAGGGCAATGCGAATTATACTATACTATATAATGTACCATACCCTTGATTGGCGCAGGCAACAAAATTGTCAAAAAAGAAATGAATTGCTAAAGAAAATTGTAAAAGACTTTAGTTAAACTAAAGGAAATATTCATAAGGTTGCACTTAAATACTTTTTGTAATCCTTTTGCATTAAAATCTTTAAATTTAATAGAGTTTTTATAGTTTAGTTAGTTAGTTTTCGGTATGTGAATGCCTCAGAAAAATTATCCTAATCAAATGAAGTTTAAAATTAAAACTTAAAATTTCGTGTCCGATTTCTTACTCATTGAATGACCCTCGCAATGCTTTTTGTGCTAGAATTTGCGTCGAGTCGTGTTGCCCGTTTATTTTAGGGACATTTTGTCGCCTGCTTGAATGCCAAGCGAAAAACCCCAATACGTAATAAAACAAAATAAAGCTCACGTTTTTTATAGCATACTTTTGCGGGCTAACATAAAAAGCAGAAACGGAAAAAAAGGGAAAGATACATGTTGAGGAAGAAAATCCTTTGCCTAATTACTTGTCCACTCTTGGGCGGCTTCAATTTTGCACACAAATTTCATTTTGTTTCCTACCAATTTTAGATGGCCAACTCCTTCCTTCCTGCTGCTTCCTTGATACTGGCCTACACACACACACACAAACCTCCGCCCACACACTCACACCAAGTATCCGCCACTCTTCCCCTCGGGCAGCACTTCTCCTTCTCCAATTTCCTCTAAGTCTATTATTAAGGCCATAAATCCATGATCGCTTTGATATGAGTTCGTCTCTAGCCTTTTCATTTCATTTCAGTTTGTTTTTTTTCCTTTGTATAAATGCCCAAACGTGCAGGAAAAAAGGGAGCACACGGCGAAAAAAAAACCAGCAAATACATGGAAGGCCCTTCGGCCTGTTTCCAATTTCAAGCGAAAGTAAAGTGAAGATAAAAAATGTAAATATCATTGTTTGCCCCATAGAGAGAGAGAGAAAGAGAGAAAGTGATAAAGAATAAGAGGAGAGGGGCTCAAAACATTTGGGCGGTGGCAGCCAAAAGGCAAACGTTTTTAGAGTGTATAAGGGGTGGGGGGGAACTAAAAAAGAAAAAAGGTTAACAACGAGACATTTGCATTGTTTTTCTGAATACAGAGACTGAGAGAGAGGAAGAGAGAGAAAAATAGAGAGCGACCCGGGAATCGGAACACGTTTCCATTTTTGTTTTTGCATTTTTTTTCTCGTTCGTTGTTTTGCGTCCTTTGCCTGATTTTTGACAACTTTTGCAAAAGGTTTTTCATTGCCTGCCTGACACCCTTCCCCCACCATCCCATACGCCTGGTCGTATCAGCCCCCTTTCCCCCATTAACCATCCCCCAACAATTTGCCCTTAGGGAATGAACACCTTATCACCAACTTATTGCATCCGCCGGCAACAATTTCAAGAGTCTCGGCCTTGTTTTGTGTTTGTTATACGAGAGTTGAAAACATACTTCCTCCCTTTTGGACAGTTCCTGCTTCACACACACACACATTTACATAAACACACACATACACATACAATTTCACTTTTACTTTGTGTTGTGCCTGGCGGCGTCTACGAAAAACGTTTTAATTACATTTGTATGTTAAAACTTCAATTGACGCAGGGTTTATCCCCTTCTTCATTCTCCACTTTATTCCTTTTGCCATTGCCCCATTCTTGTTCTTGTTCCTCTTTCTATTTGATTCTCTTGGCCCTTCGTCCTCCGTCCTAACCTAACCTCCTTATAAAACGCTTTTGAACTTTACAACAGGGTTGTTGTTGTTGTTGTTGTTGTGTGTGTTTATGTGGGAGTGTCTGAGTGGGCGATTAGGTTAGAATTAGATTGGGTTGTTGTATTTATAAGACAATTTTGTGATAAAGGTAAAAGGTAATTCTTTTACCATATCCTGGATTTAAATAGGTCTGAAAAAGGGCTGCTCAGGACCATCTTTTAACATTTAAGCCCAAGAGCATATGATGTAGAAAGAGAAATTGCAATTTTCTGTCTGAAATATCAAAGTTTGACATGGCAAATCGATCAGAAGTAAACAACCAAAAAAATAAAGACTCTAAGCACATTTGCCCTTTAAGCTGTTTGTGTACAATCATTACAGGTCATCGATGAGTCGTCTATATATCTTTCTCTTTTTCATCATGCTCATTAAATTTTCTATTTCTATTTTCCCTCGTTGAATTTAATTTAACTAAACGTCAAATCAAAAGCTCAAGTCAAACACACAAAATTAACCAAGCGCTTAAAGTCAGTTTAGGGAATGAGCAAAAACTTCACCTTTCCCCGCAATCTTCAACCTCTTCGAACCTTCGAACCTAATGTAGATCCTTCATCGTCGTCGGCATCGTCGTCATCGTCGTCGTCTTCTTCTTCTTTTGGTTTTCTGTTTTCGTTTATTTCTTTATTTTTTTGCTGCTCTTGTTGTTGTTGTTGCTGTTGTTGTCGGGGTCCTGCTGCTGTCAACCCAAAAGCGGCTAACACTTGTGTGTGTCAATTTTATTTGATGAAAATACAAACACAAACAGAAAGAAAGAGATGGCTGGATGAGATGGCTTGTTGCTATTTGTAGAGCGTTTCTGATTACTGTCAGGACACACAGAGCACAGAGCTCAGAGCAAAGCAGAACAGAACAGGACATTCAAGCCGGCAGGCTGGCAGCCAGGCATTCGGTCCCCTTTTAGTGCCAAGTGTTATCGGTAAACAAATAAAAAAAAAATAAAAAAAAGGAGGAAACAAAATCCTTAGTCACACACGCGCCCATATGAGTGAGTCTCTCTTTCTCACTCTCTCATTCTTTTTCCCATTCTCGTGTTTGCTTTAGGGATAATTTTCCACACACAAACACACACACCCACACACTCACACACACACACACACATGAAGAGCTCATTCTATTGTTCAACAGCAATTTCCCAATCTTAATTCACTCAAATTCGATTATTGTTCCGTGCACTTTTTGGCTCTGAGGTTAAAATAAACTTTCCAGTAGCAACAAACAAGGGAGAAGAACAACAAAAACCAATGAAGAAAAACAGCTAAGAAGTCATTTATTTTTACGTTTAAATGGTAAAAGCAACAACTGTAAAAAAGAACACCACCGCCCCCTCATCACGCCCATTAGAAGGGGAAACAAAGTACACACACACACAAACAAACAGGGAGAAAGATAGGCGGGGGCGGATAAGCAATAGCAGAAAAGTAGCAGCAATCAGCAGAAGCAACAACAACACTAACAATAGAATAGACCAAGCCAGAGAAAAAAGGCTGAGCTGAGCACTGAAATTTCCGAGAAATGGCACGGTGAAAAATGCTCAAATACCCTACTTAAAGCTGTCAGAGAAAGAAAAACAAAAATGATTAGCGAGTAAAGCTCAACTCTTCAACGAGCTCAAACGATAATACACACAAAGCTTACCGCAAAACAGCGAGTACATACACACACATATGTACATACATAACACAACGAGTAACGATTTAAGATAAGTAGGTAAATAAATAAAGTCTTTAATACTTAAGTAGCTGCCACTAGTAATATCAAATTCCCAGAGACTAGGCACTTAAACTCAGAGAAGTAGAAAAAAGGAAACGGGACCCTAACATCTAAATAGCCTCAAATTAGCAAGTAAGTGTGATCGAGTAAAGGAACTGTAGCGAGTGATTAAAATCACTAAATTAGTAATATTTAGAACTGAATAATAATATACTAAACAAAGAGCGAGTAAACTTCTAGTCAGGCGTGTTATTAAGAAAAGTAACGAGTAAGCTTTAGCACCTTAAATGAGGGGGGGCAGAGAGAAACTGTCATCGAATGTTCAATCATTGAGTATGAAATTTTATCAAATCTCTCGGACGCAATTCATTTCGTTTATTATTCTCACACTTTGGATTAACTTGTATTTGTTGTTTTCTTTTCGTTTTTTTTTTTTTTGATGGTTCTTTATTTATCAGCAATTATTTAGAGACCCAGCTGCCTATCTCCGGCCAAAAACACTCTAGAGACCTGCCCAATAAAAATGCCACCCCGACACAGTCAAAACGCCAGCTCCATGTGAAGCTATATTCATCGTTGTCCTCCTCCTCCTGCTTCCCCTGCATCAACAATTCCCAATTTCACACACAGTTCTTCTACCCCCAATTACTTTACCTGCCCAAACAAAACCAAACTCATTGCTAGATTAACTCAATTGCCTTGAACGCGGAAGTGTAGCGCACACATTGCTCAGCTCAGCTCAGCTCAGCTTCTCCCCCGTCATCCGCAAAACCAAAGGAGAGGGTGTTTTTATATTTTTGGTGGGGCTCAATGAAGAGGGGGGTGTGGGTATGGCAAAGCCAAAATGCGCCACTCAAGTGTTTTGTGTTTGTTTGTATCTTTTTAAATTTTACTTTTGTGCATTCGATGTTGCCTTTGCCCTTCTGCTTTTCGACTGAGTCACGCCTTCAAAATGGTCGAAAAAGCGCTCCCCTAACCACCCATCCTCCTATTTCTGAATCTGAAATGTTGAGTTCACCTTGTGCACGCACACACCCGCAAATACACACACACACACACACACGCGCGCTCTGTGGAGAGCAATAAAATAAAAATTGAAAACACAAAGGATTTATAGCTTCAATAGGTTTTCAAGGAGCCAAAACCAAAGGGAAGCTCAACTGAGAGTGGTAAAATGGAGCGGGGAGTGTATTGGGTGCCACTGCTCTCCAAAAAAAAAAAAACAGAAAAAAGGAAAAACTGGAAAAACAATAATATTTTCTGGGCTAAAAAATGGTAAAAGGAAGTGGTAACCTAAGCCGGAACGACCCTGCGATATCCTTTTAATCATTTTCAAGAGGCAACGATTTTTAAAGGAAAGCAAAAAGCAACCTAAGTAACAATTAACAAACATAAATATTAATTTAAATATTAATCTTAACCTCATTAGATCTAATAGATCATTTAATTCATTGATTATTTGATTATTGTTCTTAAAAAATTGCTTGAATAAGTTTCAAGAGGCTTTTAACAAAAACAAAAATATAATCAAATAAACTTCTCAAGTTTTACACTTAAAAATTAAGATAGAAAATAAAAAATAAAGAATTCCCACATAGACAAAACTCAAACTGTTAAATGCCCACAAAGAGAGGCAGAGAGACAGAGAGAGAGAGAAAGGTTTTATGAAATGCATGGTCTAAAAAAGTAATTTCATCATTTATCCTATATAGAGACTTGTCCTTAAACTTTTTATACCCTTTTATCTCCATCGTTTTTCTTATTTTTTTTTTTGGTTTTTTTTCGAGTCCAGGGTATAAAAGAGAGATATATTTTAGCAGCCATTTCATTGTTTATGTGTATGTGCCTGAGTGTGAGTGTGAGTGTGTTGTGTGTGAGTGTGTTGTGTGTGTGTGTAGGTGTGTCTATGTGTCTGGGCATATGGCGCCCACAGATTTTACTTCTCTGATTATTTTTCGCCTTTCTATTCCTCTTTTTTTTTTGGCATTTCTTTCGTTTCGTTTCTTTTCATTTGCTTTTTACACTGATTGGTGTATTTTCCGTTTGGCTTTGACGCGCCTAGAGCAGCCATGTGGCATGCAAAACAACAACAACAACAAGACAAGAGTGTGGCAAGAGACATAGCAGGCTGATGGCGAGCTGTCAAACGGCTGTGGGTGGGTCGGGCAGGTGGCAAAGGAACTTTTATCCTTCAGCCTAGGTGTAAATAAATACTTTGGGAATTCGTCAGAGTAGAAAGAAATAAGGAGCGAAAAGAGAGAGAGAGAGAAAGAGAAAAAAAACAGAAAACAGCAAACAGAAAGGAACAACCAGAATCAGAAACAGAAGCAGAACTTTTCTGTTGCCTTTAATGAGACGGAAGCAACTTTTTACGCTTAAAAGGAAAGCAGAGCGTTCCAATTTTTTTTCTTCTCGCTTTTTCCCTTTTCGAAGCTGATTCCATCGAGAACAATATAAAAAGTTAGTAGCAAAAGGGAGGGGGCGAAAGGGCGAGCGATGAGAACCGAAAAATCGACAGGGAGGGGCAATCAAAAAAATAAAAATGAAATTACTTAAAATTTGTCACAATAAGCTGCTTCTTCTACACTTTGACTACATCTTCTCTATATAGCACGCGATGTTTGCCTTTTCGGCTTCGGTTTTTCCTTTTTTTTTCTTTTTTTCTTTTTTGTTTGTTGTTGTTGCTTTAATAGGGTATTTAAAAGGTATACACAATTTGCTACAAACTTTGCAAAGATCAAGGCAAACATAATTACTAAGAACAGAAAGTTAAAAAATGCTAAGACATTCTTATGACACGCAAAGAAAAACAAAACAAACTTGATTTTCCGAAAATTTTTATTTAGCCTGGACTGATGTACAGAAATTTTTAATTGCCAATCTTAAAGTTAATCGAATGTAAACAAGATTATATCAGACCAACTGGCAACATTTGCCTTGTGAAATTGCTAAAAGATATAGTCATAATTTTTATGGACATTCTGAATGACCAAGAAATGCGTTGATGAATCAAAATACTTTGTTTTAGTTATTAAAAGATTTGAATGGTTTTTTTTTAGGATAGTCGAAATATTTTCTTAACGACCGCCAGGGTATAGAATGTTCTTCCATAATGGCTGGAAAAAATTTGATTTGGCCCCCGTTTGGTTTCTTTATTATTAAAATTGTTTCAAATTGCGGCGGGTAGGATGTGCTCTAATAGCACAACAAGAGAGAAACCCCTCTAATGGACCATATTGTGCTTATTTTTATTGCGAATTTAGGCATCATTAGTTACGGTTTTTTAATAAAAGAACATCAAGTATTAGATACAACAACAACAACACCGAAAACAAAAAAAAAGCAAAGTCGGACACCAAAAAAAGAAAAAAAAAGTTTGATTTGTGTGCAGGCAGGCAGGACATTTGGACCGCCGTAAAGTGCGCCTTTGAGAGCCATTGTCCTAAGCTGCTCCAGCAGTGTGGTCAAGCTTTGTTTGACTTTAAGTGCCTGCGAGCAGAAAAACTTTTTCTACAATACACAAGAAAAAGTTTTCGATTTTACTTTTCGGTTTTTTTTTGGTTTTTTTTGCTCGCATTTTATTTTATTTTATTTTTTGAGTTTCCAGATTTTTGTGTCCAAAACAAATGGACAAATGTATTAGCAAGTTCAAATGATTTCTTTTTCTTTGGGGTTTTTTTTTTCTTTTTGGGGAATCTATAAGTCAAAGCCAAGTGTAAGGATGAGCTAAGAATTGAGAATGGAACACCACCAACTGACTCCTTTTGCGGCTTTCGTAGAAAAACTTTGCTTTTTTGTGGAATAAAATAAGAATAATTCAGATTGTAGGAGATAATAGAAAGGGCAGAGCAATATAAATCAATCTATGCAATGGCCCATAATAGAATCAATGGCAAAATGTTTCGAAATGGTTAGATCATCATGAGTAAGTGGGGGCCGGGGGAAGAATTAATCATGGCTTTGCTTCTGTGTGTGTGTGTGTGTGTGTGTGCCACCTGGCTAACAAATGTTAGATGCTCTTAGCCATAATTAAATCCTTTCATCTGTTTACTAAAACATATTCCCCATCATCTCCAATGGCTTTTGCCCATTTGAATTTGACACATTGAAATATTCGTTCGATATTCAAAGATATTCAATTTAATGCCCATCATCAACTATGCATGCAAAGACACAATCCATGCAGCAAGCGGCAACATGAAACCATTTCATAATTTGGATAACCGATTCGGTCCTGTCTTTTGAGAATGTGAAATGTTTTTTGTCTTCTTTCTTTTCGACAACTTGAGGCTCTTTAGTTGCTAGCAAATCAATTAACTGTTAAATCAATTTACAATTTATGCATAAACTTAATAATCAATAGAGTTAAGCGCATGACTTGGCCAAAAGTCTTTGCGCTCCCTCTCTCTCTCTCTCTCTCTCTCTCTCTCGCTGAAATGATGCATTTTGTGTAATTTAAAGCCTAAGCCAAAACAATTATGGCTAAAATGGGCGGGTGGAGGAGAACACTGGCATCAGGCAGGCACAGAGACTGACTTGCCAACAAATCCGTTAGGCCATAAAAGCCATAAATGCTCAATTACAGGAAGTAAATATGCACACTTGATTGCAGAATCTTGCGTAGATTAGAGAGACAGAATCTTCATCTCTTCCACCTCCTAAAGTCTTCGTCTTCGACATCGTCTTCGTCTTGGGCCCAAAACTTGACTTTGACTTTTAAAATTATTATATGAGGAAGACGACGACGACGACGACAAGGCTCTCAACAAGCCAAAGTTTAATAACTTGTAGAGGAATATATATATATGTTTATATATAGAGAGAAATTTAATTTCATTACATTCATGTGACATAAACCGTTGCTGGGTTAGTTGTCTGCTTTGCTCGTTGTGTGTGTGTGTGTGTGCGCGTGTGTGGTTGTGTGTGTGTGTGTGTGTGTTTGGTCTTCGTGTTGTGTCTTTTGGGTCCTAAGCATTTTGATAATCTATTACACATAACGCAAACCTCAAAACCGCAATACAGCCGCCAGACGATGCCGATGCCGATGCCCATACCCATACCCCAAACCCAAAACCCATAACCATAGCTTGAGACCCAAGCAAAAGTTTTGGGGACTGCGGCGGCGGCGGCGATGGACCGGAGGACTGTCGACTGGGGCTATTAGTGCGTTGTCTTCTCTCGGCAAAGCGGACAATGCCAAGTGCGCATATTTGCTTTAGCCAGCTTCATGCCGCATCTTCGACGACGTCAACAACGACGGCCAAGACAACGATAATTGCAAAAAGTACCGTTCGTTCGGCCATATGCGAAAGATTTTTTTTCCCATACCCTGTAGCTCATATGAAATGCTATAGCAGGGCATTATGGGCTTCTACTTATCAAACGAAATCATTATAAAATATAACTTTTGAATATATTTAGAGTTTAAATTCGTTTGGCAAAAGAAAATTATTTTCTTTCTTTCCTTGACATAAACAACAAATATTTGAATAAAAGTGTAACTTACATTTTGGTTTTTAGTTCTACTTGTGTGATGAAAAAACTATGAAAAGTTTTAGCACTTTTCACTGTTTGATTTGATTGTTTTAGACATTTATAAGAGAGGGCGAGAGAGTGGGAGTGGGTTAGAGGGTGGAGGAGTGTTTAGATAGAGGGGTATCTGGCAGTTTGGCAACATTGTCGCCACCAAAGCCAAACTCAAGTCAAAAACCCATGCCATGCTAACCCATCCCAACCCATCCCATCCCATCCCATCCGCATCCCATCTGAAAACCAACCCATTGGATCGCATCGTATACACTCTCAACCCCATAATAATTTTCTTTCGCATGCCACATGATGCACACAATTTTCATTGCCTTTCGCGCATTGCGTTTGCAAAATATTTTTATAAGCATGTGTGTGTGTGTGTGTTAGCCTGAACAATTTATGAGCGTTGAAAAGGCTTAGAAGATGCTAAAGGAGCATATGTCGCGCGCGGGTATAAGTAGGAGGGGAACACGCTTTTGGTTTGCTTTGCTTTCGCCTGTTGGCTTGCCAGCCTGTTGATTATGTTGATAATGTTCGAGCAGAAGACGATGAAGGAGAAGAAGAAGAACCAGTACCAGATATACCGGCCTAAACCGGTTGACTGCAACAGCAACAGCAGCATCTTCTTTTTCAGTCTCTACCTTTCTCTGTCTTTCTCCTCTCTTTCTTTTGGGTTGTTCTTTTTTTTTTTGGTTTAAGCCACAGCATTCGACCTCAAAGAATTACGCTAGTCATATTAGCGTGTACCGTTGTTGTCGTCGATGTTGCTGATGTTGTGTTGCTGTCGTTTGTAGTACCTGTTGTCGAGAGTCTGCTGATGCTGCTGCTGCGTACAACAACAACAACACAGGGAAGACTGCGCCCAATATGGTCAACGCTCTTTTTAGCCATGTTTACACGTTAAGTGTGTTTGTATGTTAACGTTGCCTTTTGCGAAGATTTTTTTTTTTTTTTTTGTTGCTGTTTTTTTAGTTTGTTTTTTTTTTTGTTTTGGCTGTTGTTCATCGCATATCTTCCCAGGCCATGCACTGAGGCATTCTTCAGTGTTGTTGCTGTTTGGGTGCCATGCTAATCACATTTTGATTATAAAGCCAGAGAGAGAGAGAGAGAGGAGAAACAAGTGATATCTATGCAAAAGACGAAGACAAAGATGCTCTTGTAAGAGATGCGATATGAAAAGGAATTCTATAGCTTTTTTTCTTCTCTCCTCTTGGCTTGGCTTGGCTTGGCTTTTTTTCCTCTTTTTTTGTGAATGGGATTTAAGCAGAGATAAGCAAGATGGAAATGGTTGTATGAAAAGAAGATACAACGACAACAACAGCAACAACAAAAAGAGAACAGCCAACAAAACAAAGTCAAGGAATTTCTGTGGTGAATGGTGTCTGTGTGTGTAAGTGTGTGTGTGTGTGTGTGTGTATGTTGTTTCTGTAATTTCTGATGATTAAATCTAAATTTGTTAAAAGCCAACACAACATGATGAAGATTATATAGTCCAAGTAAAATCTGATAATCTTATGATAAATTTTGTCATAGTCCCCCCATTTATATCTTGTCTATACATACAAGTCAACTTGCCACAACTTGCAGCAACTACTACAGTTGCTGCCACAAATTCAAAATAAATAAACTACTTACACATATGAAAAAATTATATCTGATATTTTTGCTTGAATGCATATTTATGTAAAGATTTCATTTGAATGGCTCTAAGATATGCAATTTTTCCTCTATATATATATAGAGAGAGATATATAGATATATGTCTCTGTCTTTATTTCTTTGGTTGTGTGTGTGTGTGTGCTTGGTTGTTAGTGTCTATGTAGATGGCGGCAATTTTTATATTCATCATTAATTAAGCGCTAAACAGACGCCCGCTGTGGAGTGAAACACAGCATGACATCATATTCGAAGGGAAAACTGCATGGAATTGATTTGAAAATAGCAGCAGTATAGAGCAATAGATGATGATGATGATGACGATGATGACGATGATGAGCACATGAACGATAGAAGTAAAGCAGGAGGATGAATAAAGCTAGGCAAAGGGAAGGGAGAGGGAGTGAGAGAGAGAGAGAGAGAGTGATTCCCGCCACCCCCTGGCCAGCTAGTCGCCTGCCTGCCTAGACTGCGTGTTAATTAAAAGCCACTGGACGCTGGACCCTACAGAGAGTGTGGAGTATGGAGTATACACAGTACATTGGAGTGGCATAAAGTGGAGTGCCGAATGAGGAGTAGGGTGAGGAGGATGATGAGGAGAGTATGTGTATAGTGTAGTGGAGTGCAACAACCTTGGCATTTCCTGGGTACTTAGTCAACGCGTTCGGTCTCTTGATTAAGGCCTGGGATATAAATACATATAAATTGCGTAGGCTGTTGCTACTGCTGCTGCTGCTGCTGCTGTTGCACGCGTCAATATGAAACTCTCCTCCGCCTTCCGCTCACTCTCTGTCTCTTTCCCTCTCTCTCTCTCTCTACATCTGGCCTATATGGTACGCAGTAGCTTCGGCTTGGGCATTAAGCGGCCGCTGACTAATGATGAAATGCCTGGCATTTCGGTTTGGTTTGCTTTTGCTTTTGGTTTGGGTTGGGTTGCCTTGCCTTGGGTTGGGTTCCGGGTGCCGTTTCATTTATGTAGAAAAGGATTAAGGCCATAAACCAAATGGTTGACGTTGGAGCTTAGCATGAAAAATGATTGTCCCGCAGACGTGAGGGGGGTACGGTGGTGCGGAGCCTGGGGAGTCATCATCAACGTCGCCCCGTCGTCGTCAGTTGGTTGTTCTTAGTGTTTTATATTTTATTTTCGTCCCCTCTCGTCGCCCCCCTTGGCTGAATCTGTCTTTAGGTAGGTGTTAAAGTGCCGTGGGTTGAGTTCCAGTAAAACTGCAGCTAAAGACCGAAAAAAGAAACCAAAGCCAAGACAAGTGCAATTTGAGGTCTAAGTCTAGAGTAAGGAAGCATCAGAAGGGGGAGCAGCAGTAAGCGGGCATTAAGTTGCTTAAGCAGTTGACATTCAAGGCGAGGCAAACTAAAGAACATTTTCTTACACCAAAAAAAAAAAGCCTTTGAAATATGTGCATATAAAGAGAATGATTGGGGTAAATAAGATGGCATTTTTATGAAGTTCATTATGATGAGAGAGGGCGAGAAATATTTTAGGAATTCATGATGCTTAAATGATTTAGAAGTAATTAAAAATAAAAATAAAAAAAAACAGAAAATGAGAATATTTCAATTATTTGCCGCAAAATGTCAGGAATGAATATCCTCCTTTTCTCTTGGTGTTCTCCTTCTCTCTCTCTCTCTATGACTGTACCAAATGGTTTGAGTTTTAATGTGATTAATTGAAGACAACTTTTTGTAAATGAAAATTTGCATAGTCATATCATTAGTTAATTTATCATAATCTGTTTAAATATTTCTTTCATCTATTTAACACTTTCCCAAAAAGAAACTACACAAACTAAAGAGATTTCTCTCTTTCATCATCGATGTTTAGTGTTTTGGTCAGTTAAGATGTTGAAATGAAGATGAATTCACAGGCACAGTTCTTTGGTCAACACTTTCACCCACTAAATATACCAAAATCAAGCGCCGCCTTCTTGACATAATAGTCAACAAGAGAGATGTGATGTGTCAAACAAAACACAAGGGTGGAGCAATCCCATTTAAAGTGATGAGGGGAAATCCATGTGATGAGAAATGTCTAGACAAATGGTTAGGGAGAAAAGACATACTTTTTCGAATACACGCACTCTTTTTTTAAGCAAGCAAAACCTATGTGAGATCGTCCATGATCTCTTAGTAAAAATAGATAATAGAGTAAGAATCACACGCCACATAAACTCCATTAGAACAAGAGACACTTGAACATAGATGACACAAGACGAAACTGATAAAGACACGAACGACACAATGAACGAAGACTTGTGTTTGGCGCTCAAGTTTCGTCCACTACACTCGAGCCCATATTAATTAACCACTACTCATAATATCTTCGACTTGCTGAATTTTCCTTATCTATTCACACCCTTATTATATTACCACACACACAGACAAGATGCCATCAGAAATAACCAACCGCAAAAATACACAAGCGCACCGTCTGGTCACATAGTCTGAGTAACTCTTGCACCGATCTAGTAGCTGAAATTATAGTGTGTTTTTGTGCTGTGAGTGAGTGTAGAGAACAACAACAAACTCACTTAAGATTTGTCGTAAAGCAGCCCCAAAGTTTATATTACGTATCCCACATCATCATTTTAATTAATCACCGCTCACATCACTCGACAAAAGAGCGTAAATTTGCGTGCCAAGTGAGTGCTAAAATCACCACAAACAGAAATTAATATTGACAAATAATTATATTCGTTTTCCTATTATATATCTTGTCGTCTTTGCTAAGGCTCTATATGCTAAGGCACAATAGCCTATGAGAAGGCCAAAGCAACACACAGCACAAGAAAAAAGAAGAAGAGCACGAGCCACTAACACCAAATATAACCTCAAAACTTCAATTTCCCCAACTACTGACTGCAAACCGTCTAGATGTAAGCGCCCAGCTACGCCACAAACCCCCGCATCCCGCCCGCAATGTATGTTTCATTTACCAGATACCCTCTCAAAGCCGAGAGAGCCAAAAAGAGCTATGTAGACATACGCAAAATGAAGTAGATGACACGGGATCTTGTAGAATTGATGTTTAGAGCCCTTATCTGGTCGTTTCCACAAACGAATCCCAACTAGAGAACTGTTTGGAAAAAAGAATAGGACGCCACGAAAAAGACAATCACAGGCGCCCAAAAGACAAGTCGTGTGTGAGACAGACAGAGCTGAACCGAATAAGACTGGCTACCTCCCACTCTCACATAGCTATCTTCTTATATCAAGCCATCCGTATCAGTCAATACGTCGTTATTTGACATAAGCATTCCGAAATATCGCTTTACACACCTTATGCAGTTCTCTACACTTCGACAACCACACCACCAAAAGAAAATGGATGAATTAGAGAGAACGGTAATGTAGAGACCAGAGAGTAAACGAGAGAGCAAAAAGCGGAGAGAAGAAGCCCACGGTCGAGTTGGGAAGAAGAGAAGGGAATCGTGTTACTTGGTATAAGGGTTAAACTAAAAACAAAATAAACTTAGCCAATACGCCTTGCTGAGTACTAATAATAAAGTTTTAAATTCCCCTGCCCAGAGTACTCTAATGATGTATTATAGGATAGCAAGAGCGAACCAAACTACTTTTCATTATGTCATCATGGCTGTCTGTCACATTATTTCTGTGATCTCAATCCCTTCCAACTTCATATCTTTCTTCTATCCTTCCACCTCCTCTCCCTCTCTTGTTCCTCTTTACGTTCTACTTGCCGACCGCCCCACGCGACCTTAAGCAATATATTGCTCGCACCCCGCACAACTTGTCGCAGCTATATCTGAATCTTCCCATGTAAACTAAACAAACAAAAACAATCAATAAACACAGCTTCTCTACAACCTGTAGCTTACTTGGCACTCTTTAATCCAAAAAATACTCAAAAACAAGAAAAGACAAACCCAAAAAACCACAAAACATCTCACATCCACTCTCAAAATTCAATACGCGCTTCTCCTCCGCCTTGCTCTCGTTCCTCTTGAGAGACCAAGAATAAACAGAAACGACTTCCTACATATATGTAGAAGTACAATTGATGAACGAGTATCACAGTGAAACACATTCTATGATAGATGACCGATCAGATGACGAATGACTCGACTTAGTTCTCTTTATGGCGTGTAGATAGATGAGCCGTCGATGAACTAGTGGCGGATCTAGCCCGTAGCCTCACCTATTTAAGCCACCTTCTCTCCATTTTACTGACCAAACCCAATCATCCATTCTCCTCCTCATCCTTCATCTTTCATCTCCATAAAACTCTCTTGGCTGTTGTGTTTTGTTACGTCTGTCGTTCATAACTTGTATCCACTACCATCCTGTTACAACCCACAACTCCGTGGTGCCGTCGTTCCCCGCGTTAACATCCGAGCGAGCGATTACATCATCTCCAAGACCACTCGGCGTAAATCAACTGATTCGGTTTTTTTAAATCTAACGAAAGTTTATTGGCATGTTGCGGGTTTGCTGGGTGCTTATGAGTCCAATCTAGCCAGACTTACTAAACGATGCCCGACGAGAGTAAGATATGATACCTAAACAAAGAGACCCAAAAAAAGTTCAACACACAAAGAAAGATATAGCCTAATAACGTAGTGAAACCAAGTCGTTCGAGTTATAGCAAAAAAAAAGAATCGAGTAATTGTGAGTAAGAGAAACTCGATGCACAAGCTAAACAAAATTGAGACGAAGTAAGTTCTGCAAAAAAGACCAAGCCTGGCAAGCTTACCTAAATAGAGCACAAAACTTCGATTTGGCTTATTTTAAAAAGATAAACCCCAACTGAAAATATTACAATTATAACTAATCCAACAGATAATGTTTTTATGGATGAATTCACCAGCCAACCCAATTCCTAAACGACTTCTCTCCTACACACTTCTTGTTTAACAAACATACTCACTTCACAAATATAAAGATATGTAATTAGGCAATACTAAGAGAAAGAGAGAATGAGACCAAAGGATAATCGATTCGTTTCCTATATCATTTCAGGCATGTGATAAATGCTATAATATTGCTTCTGATAGATGTTTGTTTAGTCTGCCAATGGCTTCTCACAGAGAGTATTGTAAATGAACCAAAAAAAAATAACAAAGATACCTATTACTGAGAGGAATGAGCATACTAAAGACAGAAACTTTTCAATAGAATTAACCAAATGAGATAATTACATCAAAAAAAACTCTGAATAGTATTATTCTAATTGGTTTTCTCAAAGTTTAAAACTATTACACATATTGTATTATTTTCGACTATTCGAATAATTCTTACTTAAAACACTAAAATCCTGTATATAAAATATAGTTTTTTAGTTTATTTTTTATTGTAATAAAATTACATTTTTTTAACTTTCTGTGCTTTGGCCTTCGAAAATGATAAATTATATTGCAATGACTTAAGTAATTCACACAACTCATAATGCCTAACAACTATAATTATACTTTGCTGTCCACAATTATTGAAAAAGTGAATTCTAATATGCTTCCAACGTGTTTGTCACGTGCAAAACAACTTCACAAAATAATAACATAAATTTAAACAAAAAGTCGTATGCAATGACAAAAATTCGTCATTTGTACCGGGCCAGCACTACAAATTTCTTCAGTTTAAACCACAGTAGTATTGTCACATTACAGCGTCGTGACCGTGAAAAACTATACTCTCCTTCTCAAATCCCATTTCTCCCTAAGCCTCTCACTGTCGATCACCCCTCTCTCTATTTTCAAGCGTCAATTGTCAAAAGATTCCCCACAAAAAAAAGCCAAAATATTCTATGTTGAAAATCACCTCACAAAGGTATAATCTGAGAATATTTAAGACTTGAAAAAAACGTACCAATGTTAATGACAAATATTAGAAAGTTAGCAATTTGATCATTTAAAATCATTTATATGTTACAAGTATGGTTTATTTCAACATGTAAGTAATGAAAAGTATTTTTATAAGATGAACCTTCTCCTATTTTGTAAATATTACTTCTTTAATGAATTTGCATTCCGTGTGTTTTTTATATTGTTTTAATTTTCTATCAATTGAAAATTATTTTACCCTTATGTTGTGCCGCAACCCGCGGCGGCTTGCTAAAACCTTTTAATAAGGTGCAAATAGCCAGTGTCATAAACAATATTCACATAACATAGCTCCCTGTTGCTGTTTTTTTTTATGACAACTGTAATACCTATTTTTGACCTTCCCTTCTCGCTCTCCACACTATAATTAAGTTTTTAGTTCTTGTCCTCTTAAGTGTTCAATTATAGTAGTAAAACGAATATCAAAACTCTTCTTTGTTTTATATCGGCTGGCGCGAACAAAATAAAAAAAAGCAAAAAATACGACCGTGTTTTGTCTCACAGAGAATCTATAGTCTGATACATAAGTATAGTATCCATTGCGAGTGTAAAACCCGGGAATATAGAATATGATCCATAACAAAAAGCCATATTCACTGCCACTTTCTTAGGCTCTCAAGAAACAAGACAATGAGAGATTAACAAAATAAGGCATATACCTATTATATCTAGAAAACATAATACTGAGAAAACTGTACAATTGCAAGAAACCCTGTATATACAATCTCCATAGCAAATATACGAATCAGTATCAATCGGCAGCCAGAAATGTAGATCATTAGTATTCCGATGGTGTTGTAGACTGTGTTCTCTACTTGTGTAGCGTTTATTTTCTCATGCATCAATTCTGCTTCTCACTCTCGAGCCTATACTAGAAGAATAGTTGTATAGAGAATGGCGGATGCGAAATTATATATTAAATATCTAGCCATGTTTATAAATACTGACTAGCTTGAAATCCGATTGGTTATTTCCACGTGCCCCTTGCTATCTGCGGTAGTCACCGAATCAATCTTTTGGCGTTTATCTTGTGTCGCCTAAAATGTTTTATATTTTGATAGAACATCAGCCGAGATGATTATCACATTTATTGAGTATGGCATTGTCGCGTAGAAGAAACTAGTGAACAGAAACATGCGGCTATGTTCATTTGGATAATTGTGCTGCTATGTTCAGCAAACATTTCAAGATAAAGAGATGCTCAAAGAAAGAGAACCTGCTGATTACGATCACCACTCTATCAAGCAATGGCATGTTATTACTGTGTGAGTCCTCTGTGGCGGCCTTTGCTGACCTAACAACTCATCCTTAATCACTCCTACACACAACACCCTCCCAGTAAAGACCCGCAATTTCACAGGTTGACGCAAATTCACGTTTATCAGTTGTTTTTTTTATGGGGTTTTTTTATGTATTTTTTTCATAGAACAGTGTTTAGTATTTCTTCCACTTAGTTTCTCATAAGTCATCGGGGAATTGTTATCTCATACGCATCCGCATCGGCATTGGCGATCGCAATCTGCATGATGCCCTACACACTCCAGCTTTTTGCTTGTCTTCAATATAATAATGCTGACGAGTAATCTCATAATCTCTCTTGGGACCCCCATCAACGACCACAGCACAAGTAACATACACTAGCATAAAGAAGAACTAAAATACCCAAGTCGAAACTTGGTCAATAGCGAACCAAAACTATCAATATAATATGTATCGTACGCACTGAACAGTATTCGATGAAATATTGTTTTTCTTTCTCATCATATTATTCTGCAAGGTGTTTTATTTCAGGTGATAGGGACCGATTTAGCCGCAAAAATATTTTATTATACATTGAATCTTGTCCCACAACAACATACAACAGTGCGTAGAACAGCCCAACAAATCAGGCAGAGTGGCTTGATTCCATGTTCAGTTGAGGTCCAAGTGAAGGTTTCACGAAGAGAGGTTCATATCATGCTCTAACTCCACTCCACTTAAGCAGACGCATGGCAGATCGCGATGTCGATCGCTTAGAGATATCTATAGTTTATTCATCTTTACGTATATTACTAATATTTGTCCGCATTTTACACATCACTAAGTTTATAGTTTTTGACCGTGCGTTTCTTTTTATTTTTATATCTCTGTGTCTGCTTCATTGCCTTAGACTTCTCGCAGCTCAACCTCTCTCACAATAGCGTGTTGCAGCGCAACGTGCTCAAAGGCACGACAGCAACTCAAGCATAAGAGCGTAATTTCAAGTTAGTTAAAAGTTTCTAATTAGTTGTATCAATTTATTCTATATTGTCTGTGATTTACATGATTTTTTTCTCTTTTTATGCTGATTTGAGAGCTAGTATGCCACCTCTCAGTTCAACTTAATCTATATAGCCTTATGCCCGTTGGTCATATCAGCCTGCAGAATATCAGCGAGCAAGAAAATATAATAAAACAAGAATATCATATAACCTGGTTCCCACACATGCAAAACGAATTAAAAAATCTTTAAGTGGAGATTCTTATCCCATTTGAAAATGACTTTTGTATTTTTAATTTATTTATTTTTATTTTAATACACAGATATTACAAGCCATATTCTATTGATTCATTATCTGATGTAGCCACTAATTTGAAGTTGTTCTTGTCCGTTTTTTTGTAGCGACACGCAAATAGAGGTGGAAGAGAGAAACGAATAGGAACAAGTCTGAATAGCCTTGTAGATAAATAGGTAACTCCTAACGAAACAAACTACACACACAAAACATTCACACACACTTCCATAAAAAGAGAATACATATAATACATCCGGGCAAAATTATATAGATAATGAGTTATTTCTCCAAGTACTTCCACAGCCAAGAGGAGTCCAAATTTAATCTACTCTATCGACCATACTCGCTTTCAATAAATACACTCTTTCCACGTCAGACTTATAACCACTCCAACACATACCCACAGAACCCCTACACACTCTTCCAAACTCTTCTAACTGATCATTGAGCCACAAAAAATCTCGAATAACAAAGTTGCCCATAGAACTGGGAAATAATAAGACTGTAGAGAAGAAAACAGAATAGAGAGAGTAAAAAATAGATAATAAAAATAATATTACTTGAAAACCAAATGGAAGATGTATTCTAACTATATTGATGATAATTCTGTGATACATTGTAGCTCAGCAGATAAGAAGTTAAGTCTATTAAGTCTCTTTATAAATAGAGTTTATGCCATTAAGAGCAATTAGAGTCTGTCCAATTAACAACAACACACACATCTAGACTCACTACGCTAAAAGAACCCTATATACCTTGAAATATGCACAGTCTAATCTGGAAAACAAGCACCCTTTCTAGAAAAACAGCCATAAACGCAAAATTAATTGAGTAGAGAACAAAACATCACACGCATTTGTTAATTGTATGAAGTTTGTGAGCAAGTTTGTCTAGTGATGCACATTATAATTCGGATCAACATCCGTAAGAATACGTGTACATTAGCTAATTAATTTAATAGTAACATAAGGTGCACTAATTGCAACAACAAAAATGTGTGCACCCAGGGACACACAACAACTAGCACATAATACGACAAACACGAACAAGTACAAGCGAGAACGAGAAGGTGGAATGACGAGAAGAGTGGAGGTCAAATGGCGGGGGGATTTGCCTCAATGTGACGCGGAGGGGTGTTGAAGTGAAAAAGACAGTTGATGTCAATAGTTATAAGTATATTTCTGTGTGCCCTATTTGGCTCTCTTGTTTGGCTCACATGCACCGAAAGACTATAAAAGAAAGAAGCACGCACCCGAAATGAAAAAGAAAAATCAGTAAGCTCGATAGTAAATATGTTTCAAAATGCCGTAAATTTGCAAATAAAATCAATAATCTTATATGTGACTCATATTGCCTTTATTGAAGAAAATTCTCGATTAATAATACAAGGAGGAGAGCTCGATGCCACCAAATCCACTAAAGTAAATAACACGCGATAGAAGATTGCACTCCAAGTAATCAAAGCTGTACTTAGCCCTGTTAAGATATACATAAAAATCAACATAGGTATCAAGTTTACTAACTTATTCGTAAATTAAGAGCAAACTGTCAATAATTAAATGCGCAATCACTAAAGTGCTCCCACTCACTTGTAATAGTATTCATCTCCTCTACCTTATGGATAAATCACTGCGTTCCCATTTCGAACGATATTCAGCAAGTCATGGCTTTCATCTCAACTCACCCACTCACTCTCAGCATTCAACCCCCTATCCATAATTCTCTCACCTTTTTGATCCCTTTTCTCACAAAAATTAATTTATTGTCACCTCATTCTCTATAATCTCCACATGAATAATCTTTTCTAAGCATAACCTCCCCGTTGTTATATGTTGTGATCGGACAATATGTCTCCATAATAATAATTAATGAAAAACGCATTAATTTTCTTAAATGTTAACCCCGACACTACCGACGACCACACACATCAGAATAATAGTCCAAACCTAATAGCGCGGCACATTATGATAGTGATAGAACAAATAAGCGGTCACATATTCCCCCTCGCGTTCTACTTTTTCGCACTTACTTATTGCTTAGATATTCTTTTAGTGAATCTTATTATTTTTTGCGAAGACTACGTTAAGTCTATTTGAATGCTTAGTACAAATTTCCCATTGTGTGAAACTGGTACAACCATTAGATAACAATTATGTGAAGCGGCTATATATATATCGAAAAAAAACATATGTACATATATAACGCAATACAAAATTTATATAAAAAGTCGCCAACGTTGCGTGTTATTAAGAGAAAGTAGAAATAGAGGACAGAAAGGTCGAGACAAAGCACCCCGAGAAAAAATCGTATAAGAACAGGAGCCAACAAAAAACTGGAAAAAATAAAAAAATTAAAAAAAAACACTATTTGAGACATGGGGCTTCGTTATTTTTATAAATTGAACCTTAATCTAAATTGCCCATAAACTATACCAAAGACTTTGTCTAACTTTCTGAGTTTCTATAAAGTACAAATTGAAACAATTACGTCAAAATATTATATCTAATTTGACGACAATGATAGAATGCTTTAAGCCTGAACATATTTAGGAGGTAACATGGGAGGAAATGTAAATGAGTGTGTTTTTAAAGGTAAAAAAGACAAAATTAAAAGCTTTTTGCTAACAAGTACACGGGTGTATAAAAGAAAAATCGAATGAACTTGATGATCGTATGTGTGAGTATTAGTAAAATTTTAAATGTAACAATTAATTCCATCAATATTCTTATTTTGGTATTTCCAACTAAACCCTTACTACCCTGTAAGAACACTATCCCAACAACTCCCCTCATTCTAGACCATATATTCTGTTTTTGCACACCATCCCCACACCCTAAAAACCAATTTTCACGTTTTTCGTTCTATTCACATGGTCTAGAATTCTAACACGATGATGCTTTAAACCAATCCATATAAAAAAATTAGGCATTTTCTAACAAATAAAAGTTTCTCATATCTGAGCCTCTCAACCTAATATTGTTTTAACAGTTTGTGCGCCAGTCCTACAATAACTCCTTGATTTGTCTCTATTCATTGAGGATAGTATAATACTTCTTGAACTCTCTAATCATACACATTGCTCATCTTTTCTCACCAGACTATCCGATAATGGAAATTGAGTAATGAAGTTTTAAAAGATCCCAGAAAAACTTGCGAGATATGAATGCTCAGGTTTGCCACAAAAGCCAAAGGTGACAAAAATTAGAATTTATAGAATCTCAAATTACCAGGGTTCTCAGAATGGACAAGAATAAAATTCACACTTTATGAGTTTTCAGATAAGCCGCAGAACACGACATGAGTAGTGATATAGAACTATGTAGGATGATAAACAATAGCCATAGACGAAAATTGAACTTTAAGTAAAACTCAAGAGGGTCTAAACTAAAAAGAGATAGACTATGAGTGTCATGCCCAGTTCATGTATTCTTATGAGAGTCTATAGTGCTGATACTAGTTGTTATAATATTTTACTTAGAGATATGTAATATATGTATTAGTAAGACTCTCTGGGTTGCTCGTTCAAACATCATAGATATAATATCATTTAAATATGTATATCTATTTTCAATCAATTAACCCTGTTACAAAAATATCTTATTGCGGTTGAAACCATTGAGCAATAGCCCAAACACAAAATAAATATGGAATAAGGAGATTATGTGAATGAAGTTTAAGGTGTTGGAGCGCTAGTTAAGAAGAAATTTTGCGACTGAATGATGAGATAATTGTTCTATATGGAATATAGTTGACGAATTATAATAAGAGCAGGCAGACGAGGCAGCAAGTTCTTCTAATCAGAAAAACCATTAGGTACGGAGCCGAACAACAATTGGCCTATATATAGTCAATTATATATGTATTTATATATAGAATTGTGTACAGTTTTTTATTTTCTTTCGCCTTCTCTCACTCTCACTATATTTTATTTCTTTTTTTTTTTCTAGATTTTCAGCGTTGATTGCATCGCGTTGAGCACACTGAAGCCTTAACTAATGAGAAAACAGGAAGCAAACGCCCCAGCAACAACAACAACACAACAAATAATCGAAGTACAAGCATCTTAAATAAATAATCTCAAGAGCTGTGATGATGGGCTCAGCCCCAAAGAGAAAACCAAAAGAAAGAGATTAGAGAGGTAAGTGAGTGAAATGTAGTATCTCGAATAAACGAAAAGTGCGCGTATAAATCATAGATTTATATTTACATATTGTACTACAGCCGAATATAACCAATCGACACACAACTCTAATTATGCAAGCAACGAAGAAAAGATGTACAAGAGACAGACAGCCGAAGAACGAAGAACGTCAACACTAAACAACACGAACACATAGACAACAACAAACACAAGACACAAAAACGAAAAACGGCGACAACCAGGAAATGAGGCACGAACAAGTAAGTTAAAGTAAATAGTATAACTCGATAAGACGAGTGACAACAGCATGCCAAACAACCAACACCAGGCTGTAGCAGCCAGACTATGCATCGCAAGCAACGTGATCGTCGCCCTGAAGTCTGAGAGCTAAGACCATCTCAGATCTAGACAATCACACTTAAACTGGCCATCTACAACACAGGATATGGCTATTCAACGACATCTCACAAGCATTACAAGCACATAACCACTTTGTGTTAATTGCGAGTCAGTTTGTATATCTGCCCAACAGCGTGTTAGCTTGTTGTTGCTGTTTGATGTTGTAACTTTCTCTTTTGTGCTTTTTGCAGTGTTGCACAAAAGCAGCTTGTCGCTCGAGCGATTATGACCAATCTCGTACAGCAAGCTTGACGCCTGGCCATGCACGAAAAGATGAGCTATTTTAAATCAATCCATAAGCCACCACCCCAAACCAGGCAAACCCCATAGCTGGGATCACTCACTATATCACATTTGCAATAGCGAGGAGTATTGTGCCGGCACACGAGAAATGGACAAAAAAAATTCAGCATTAGTCTATTTCATGTGATGTCAGCCACACACAAATTAGTGTGCACTTATACAACAACGAAGCCAATTAATTATCTATGATCAGCACAGCATCATCTGACACAATATATTCTCAGCACACCCGATAGCGACACAACAATCTGGCACAATAGAGAATGGCAGTCTGAGGTGACACGAGATAAAAACCATAATATATATAGCACGAAGAAATGAGAGAATCTCGAAGAGAAACAAAAACGATATAAAACAGTAATATAGCAACCAAACTCAGTAAGCAGATACGCCATAACAAAAAAATCTACAAAACACAGCACGATTATATCAATCGCATCCGGACTACCCTGTGAGTGGCACACGCGTCTGGCTTCTAGTTAGTGTAAAGAAATGTCTCCATGGTAATTTATCTGCTTATCCCGTGAAGATGTTGACCACTAGCGAGAGGCACAAAACAAATCTCATCACTCACATCTATCATCCCAACTAGTGATGTAGATAGTCAGTACATCACGCGAGAAAGAAATGTCAAAGGCATGGGAACGCTCCCAACATGGCTAACGAAAACTCGACATCGTTTTTAAGACCAAGTAATTAGAAAATACAACATAGAACTCCATAAAATAGATTTTCCACCTATCCACTAACTACAAGATATATACAAGAGCAAAGCGACTAATTTTTTTTCTCTATATATTTGTGGTTAAGCATTGTGTCTCTATATAGTTTATACACGATAATCATTCTCAACGCGAAATATTGTTAATTAAATAACCATTAAATAAAAATCACCGAGACTAATAAATAATAAACAACACGCACAACTAAGGAGTATCAACTCTAAATAAATTTATGAGAGCACCTGAAATCACACACTCAATCAATATTATTAAATTACTATTCTTTGTCCTCCTGTTACGCTATTATAGACACGAGATGGTACACATTAAAGAAATATACAAAAAAACCAAAAAATGGCAAAAAGACAGTTAAGTGTCAGCAGTGTAAATCTACAAGTATTTTGTTACCTAGATGATTTCAGTTTTATGAAATTTCAAAACTGTATGAGTTTTAACATAATAAAACACACCAAACCAAAAACATGATTTGTTTGCTATACACTAATATTCATATTACTCATATTAAATAACGGTAAAGAAAAATAGTATATGAGAATGTCATTTAATCCTAACTCAATTAAATATTTAGCTCAATTATACTCTAAGCCCATCAACATCTGCTGTCCTATTTTATTTATTTTTGGTTATAATGAAATGTCATTTCATCTTTTAAATTAAAATTGCTAATTCTTAGCTATTCATTCCTATGATATCTTCCATTTGATCAATTGACTTAAAAATCATATTGTATTCTGTTTTCAAATGTTCAGTTGACTATTTGAATGATTTATATAACATTGTGTGGTAAGATCAGCTACGAAAATGTTTAAGAAGAGAATCTTCTTCATCAGAAAATTGTTCAAAATCTTGTTGAGAACCAACAGATCCTAGGGTTTGACTCTAATTTTTTAAGGCTTCATTTCAGATATTAGAATTATTATTTTTTGGAAAAGTATTTGAGCTTGCAGCTTGCAGTCTTTTACCTAAAAAAACTTTAACTTTATTTAACTTTTTGACCAGACTGCCAATGACTATATATATTCAATTAGGGTCCCTTTAAAGCTCTGTTTGATTAATTTTAATATATAACGAAAAAACAAAAACCGAAACAGTTGCTGGTAGTTTCAGTAATTTTGTTGGTAGTTGTCAACTTTTTTCTTGTTTTTTTTTTGTTGTTTGTTTGTATATTTTCTGTGGCTGTCATTATTCACCTTGACTCTCTACTACACATACAATATTTCGCGCACCTTTTTTTTGTTTGTTTCTTGCTCTTTACCCTGGACAAATTAATTACAAGTTGAGTGGCAAAATGTTTCTCTTGTTTTGCGTTTTTTTTTTTGCTCGTGTTATATATATAAGAGAAATGTTTACTTTGGCAAGACTTTGGAAAATAAATTGCTTAATATTAGGGCGACAGAAAATTTTCATTTTTTTTTTACTGCTACTGTTGTTGTTGATGGCCTGGCCTTAATTTCCGGCCGCACGCATTGGAAAATGAAAATGTTAACCCCACAGCAAACACTCGGATACCACATCACCATCACATTTACCCTAACAGAAAAGCCGCCGCACGGTGTCCGATGAAAAATCGTTTCTTATTTTGGATTGCTACGAGTTTGTTGTTATTGTAATTTTTCACTCACCTGAAAATAGGTTTGACCCTTGTCCACCCAACCGATGGCCATATCGGAACCAGCCAGATTGCCATCGGGCGAGAATCCAAAGCCGACATAACCTAATGTACGTGCTTGTATTTCAAATGTTATATCCTGATTAATGATTTGCCATAGTATGCGAAAATCCTCATTCAAATCGATAGAGTGATCCCAAATGGGTGTTGCCTGTGTGGATGTTGCTGATGCGCTGCTGCCGCTGCTGCTGCTGTTGCTATTGCTGCGAGCTGCTTGTGCAACACTCGCAAAAAGCACAAAAGAGAACATCATCAACAGCAACAACAAGCTAAACGTGTGGCAGGATATAAAACATGTGATTAACGATGACCGCCTTGAACTTGAATGCGTGCCATTTGATGTTGTTGGCTTTGTTGTTACTGTAGTATGGCGAGATGTTGCTGGCGTGCATGTTGCTGCTGCTGCTGGTGTTGTTGTTGCCATTGCTGTTGCTGCTCTTGTCCTTTGTCTCATTTTGTGCGCCATTTTGTTTGTTTGTTTGTTTGTGTGTGTATGCTTCTTCCTTCTTCGCCTCTGTCTCTGTCTCTTCTTGTTATTGGCAAATAGTTGTGATTACGTTGACATTTATTACGTAATTACGCAACTTCGTTTAGCTACTTCTTATTTTCCTCTCTATCTCTTTCTTTTTGTTTCTCTTTGGGGCTAGCACTATCACAGTTGACGATTATTTATTTAGAGATGCTTTTACTTTCGTTATTTGTTGCTGTTGTTGTTGTTGCTGGGCCAGTTCGCTTCCTGTTTCCTCATTAGTTAAGCTTCAGTGTGCTCAAGCGGATGCAACAACCTGGAAAATCTAGAAAAAAAAAAAGAAAATAAAAATATAGTAGAGTGAGAGAGCGAAAGAAAAAAAAAATTATATATAATTGCTATAATTTGTTGTCGGTCCTATAATGGTTCAAAGAACTTGCTGCTGTTGCTGCTATTTCTTGCTTTCCATCATCATTATCATCATTCAGTCATTCTTTCGCTCATTCAGTCATTCATTCATTCGTGCTTGCAATGTTTAAACGCATATAATTACATAAATTATGAACCGGTATCTATAAGATACACACACACACACACTCATAGACATGAACATGGACATACACTCATGTCTATCTCTTTAGTTGACGTCTTGAGTTTTACTTAAAGTTCAATTTTGTCGACATGTTTTTCCTCTATCTCAACCTCATCCCCTGCTCCCTCTCACTCTCTTTCTCTCTCTTTCATTCTGAGCCACTGTGAAGCGTTAATTAGCCTGGTCACGCAGTTTTCACAGAATATGTTTCAGAGAACAAGAAGAGACAACAGAGTGCAGGGAACGGAAAAATTGTGCGAAAAAAATAAGGTAAAACCATTTTTGGTGTAAATTGTGTAATTCATGAAAAAAAAGGACAAATTGGCTTAGATTACAGAAAAAACGAGGGAGAGGAAGTTACAGAGGTTAAGGAAAATACCAAAAATCAAAAAATTGCAATCCAATTTTCAAGTCATCAAGTTCAATGCATTTTTCTTTATACCCCCGTGTCTGGTTAGCAAAAAGCATTTAATTTGTCTTTTTACCTTTAAACTTTTACATTTTCCCTTTACCCTCTTGCGGCAGTCTCTTTAATTGTTAATACATTTTGTATAACAACTGTTGTTGGTTTTCCTTTTTTTCATTTTTTCATTTTTCCTGTTCTACGTTCGTTCTGTTGACCTTTGTCAAATTTCAACACGCAACTTGGCGCTTAAAATTGGCGTAAATACAATTTTCATATATACGTACAAGAAGTATGTACATAATACTTATATATTGTGTATATCTATAAGTATGAACGCCGGAAGTGCGCTATTTATAACAAATTGCCGCGCATTTGACATTTACCCGACGACGTCACATTAAAGATTTAAATATGGAACACCACAAAAAGGGAGGTTGCTAAAGTTGGGAATAGAATGGAAAAGGACGGAAAGGCGAATGGTGGGGGGGGGGAGCAGCTAGCAATTGGAGGCGTCGAGCATCGGGCACTTTTGGCATGTAATCAAATGTAACCGCACACCAAATATGCGCAGACAGCTGAAGGAGAGACGTCATTTCGCGCTCTTGTGTTGTGGCCGTCTCCTCCTTGTATAATATGAGTCTAAAAGGCCAATGGCCATTTAATACGATAAATCCTTGGCTCTTCTTGGCCGTCTCCATTCGGGTCAAAAGCCGAACTAGTCAACTGTCTTTCACTGCCCCCGCCATTGACTCACTGTCTCTCTCTCTCCCACTCTCTCTCTTTCTGTCTGTCTTCGGCTGTGTGTGTGTCCCTTGGGTTCACTTTTGTGCACGACCTTCTTCATTAAAATTATGACAAGCTGTAATTATCTTCGATTTGCTCCGACCAAAAGTGATAGAAGAACGCACACACTAATTGCGTGTGAGTTTTCTACTCAAAGTAGCTGCTTTTAGGGGCTGGTCAGATAATTGAAATTAGGCATTTAGCGTAGTGAAGTCTAAATTTAATGACAATTTCTATAACTCTTTAAAAACATTTAGAAAAAGAAAGCCTTTCCCTTTCTTGACCTTCCTTGGTTCTTTTTTCTTTTCTTCCTCTTCACATATATTCCCAAGTCTGATGTCGTTTTGCTTTCTATGTGTGTGTGTGTGTATGTGTGTGTGTAACCCAAAATGTATCTTATGAAACGTACATATAAATTTTACCCTCTTTTTCTTGACTTTTTTTTCCTATATATGTTTATATTTATAGGCAACTTTTATGTTTCATTTCCTTCCTTTTGGCTCTTTTTTTTTGCCCTCTTCAGTGGTTTTTTTTTTGGACGTTTTTTTTTTTTTTCTTTGGTAGGCAGACCTAACGACAAAGTTATTATGCCTTGCACTGTTATCAAGCCAAAAAGAAAAAATTGTATCCCAAAGATACACAACAATAAGCTTTACAAGTTGCTGTTGCTGTTGCTGTTGCTGCTATAGCTGGCGCTGAGTGACGGCCGGCAACGTTAAATGACGTTGATTATAATTATGCGGACTTGTACTTTGTACTCCGTCTGCCTGGCTCTTAGTGCTACTCCTCCTCCTCCTCCTCCTGCCCCAGTCAGCCCAAGTCTGCCGTTGATGTTGCTGTTGTTTGTTATAATTATTGCTATCGTCATCATCATCATCATCATTATCATCATTATCATCGGCGTCGTCATTGTCGTTGGTCGATGAACAAGTCGAACTTGGCTTGCCTCTGTCTCTGCCTGTCGTTGATGGGCGGCCAGATGAATGATGTCGCTTAAATACAGACCGAGGCCGATGCCAATGCCAATGCCGATGCCGATGCCGATGCCGTATTCCCGATGACTATGGCCAATCGTCCTCAACGTCATTATCATCATCATGATTGTTGCTACCGCATCGTGTTGTTGTTCTTGTTGTTGTCAGCAACAGCAGCAGCCGTAAAATTCAAGCCAATTTAGCTTGAGGGACAGATCCAGCAGGTTCTCCTTTCTTGAAATTCCTTTTGTTGCACAGCATGTTGCTCTTACTCAAGACAACGACAATTCATAAGTACAAGTGTCTACAAAAAAATGGCAAACCAAAGATGTGATCGTGACACGATCACGATGACAACCAATCGATCGCACACCTAAAAATAAATCTAGTTAATTTCCATCTGTTTCCACAATGTTCATCTCTATGTCCAGGAGCATGCAACATTTATGGATAGCTACAAGTGAAGTTCCTGCTTAGTTCGTTTGTCCGTTCCTTCGTTATTACTTGGCATATTAACTATACAATTTTCTTCTGTTTTTTTTTTTTTGTTTAGTTTTTGTCCAAAGATTGGTCTTGCAACTGGTTCGAGGCCTAGAAGGCACGAAATGGCTTCCGTAGACACATTAGTCGCTTTTACACAAAAAACACAGACACAACACACAAACACTCGATGGGTGAGCAACTAAAAAAAAAGAAGATGAAAAAAACTAAACTAAAAGAAACTAAATAAATAATAAAAGAAAAAAAAAACAGCAACAAGCTAGATGCAACTGAATGAGGCATATAAAAGCCTTGCAAGCGCCGCGGCGGCACAGCAAAAAAAAAAAAAAAAAAACACACGACAAGAGAGAAATGAAAAGGGGGCAAAAAAAAAAAAACACCACTGAATACAAGTCAAAGACTTTGTCCATGGTTTTCATCATTGCACGATTTGTAGATGAGAAAAACGTAAAGAGAGAGAGAGAGAGACAGAGAAAGGATGACGAAGGAGTTGGGGAGGAGGAGGACAAACGGGTATGAGAGATCTAGTCTGGCCCGACAACGACATTGATGAGGATGTTTTTGGTGTCAGAACACACAGTGGAGCAATCCATTAAATGATGAGGGAATCCATTTAAAGTGCTTCATGGGAAATTCATTTCAAGCCAAGCAAGCAAAAGGATGAATTGCAAAAAAAAAACAAAAACTATTAGAGATTAGTTAGAGATATGCAATAAACAATTATAATAACATGTTTTTGCTCATTTGTCTAAGCCCATTCTCCTCTAATGGCTGATTCCTTTCACCAATAGCCATTGACCCGCAGCAAAAACCAATCAAACTTTCACATTCTAATAACTCTTTGCACCTCTTACGAATATTATGTGTGAGTGTTTGTGTGTGTGTGTGTAAATAAACATAATTTTTATGCCAAGTTGTAATTAGCTCTGTCTCTCTCTCTCTCACACACACACACTTTCTAATCCCACTGTGCATTTTTGCAATTTTCTTTCTTTTTTGTCTCTTTTTGTTTCTTTTCTCGCATAGTCTAAGTCAAACATAAACGCAAACCCAAATGCAAACTTCAACTCAAAAACCTGAACCCGGACCCGATGCCGAACCCGGACCGACCGCAATGTATGTTTTCATTTACCAGATACAAGCCAAAGCCAAAGAGTATGAGGATGAAGATGAAGATGAGAGGAGAATGGATAGATTGGTTGGCAGTAAAATGGAAGAGGCAAGGTGGCTAAAAGGCTGGAGGCTACTGGGCTACCGTCATCTCCATCTCCATCGCCATCGTCATCGTCATCGTCGTCATCATCATCGAATCGCTTCACTTGAAGATGCTTCATCATGCAGAAATGTAATGCGTATTTGCGCAGAGAAGAGAGCAAGGCGAGGAGAAGCGATGAGATGAGGAGAGTTTTGTGGTTTGCTTCTTGCTTGATTATAAATGTACCGCAGAGCAATGTGTATGACATGGAAGATTTCATATAAGCTGCACATGTGTGCACCACCACCATCATCATCATCATCATCATCATCCACAACCACCATGTATGCATGCATGCAGGTGTATGTGTGTGTGTGTGAGTGTGCGGTTGTGTATGTGTGGTTGTCACTGCACCTGTCATCCTTGTGGCTGGGGCATAAAAACGAAAATTGGCGCCCAACCAAGCCAAGGCTGCCCCTGCAGCTAAAAGTCGAAGAGGGAATTATATATATGGCCCCACTAATTACTGCACATCATTTGCTTACTCGAGTGCCTCTTTCTCTCTCATTCCTTCTCTGCTTTTGCTCCTGCTCTTTTGCTTCCTTTTCAACATTTTTTTTTTACCTCACCCCGTCCTAAACCTGCCACCAACCGTCCGCCCCTCACACCAGACAGATTTAATTGAGTAAAAAAATTGACTAATTAGAGTGAGTCGAAGCACTTGACCAAGCTACTTGCCCGCGAGGCTTCAACAGGAATTTTGCTCATAAAAACAAGTCTGCTGAGTCTGAGTCGGAGACAGTCGTCGGGGAGTCGACTCTGTTTCTGACTCTGACTTCAACTCGCTGAGACTGTGTGCTCATTTATTAAGGCCTGGTCAAGAGCGGTTTGAATCAAAACTGCAGTTGGTTTTCATGTCCATGTGCTACCTACCAAACTAACTTTGCCATGCGCCTGCCTTCGTGTGTCGTCTTCATATTTAATGATCATTAAACAGGCTGGCAGCCAATTGCACTAAAAGCGCTGCAGGCCCACTTTCCTGAAGTGCCATCAGGAAGGAGTACAGTGGAATGCATAGGCGAAATTTGTGTGACAACACTAATCGAAAAGCACAAGTGATCATGCATACGACTTTTCAATATTTGAGCACAAGTATCTGTAACATCTTTTGCTCTTTGATCTAATCTAATCACTGATTAAACACAGATCACTTCAAAATGATGTGACGATATCTAACCACTGTGACTGAACCACCACCACCACCACCACCATAGCACCTATCAGGCTGATGAAAACTATTAGACTTGGAACGGACGGACCAAAAGGTAGGACTACAACTTGAAAAACTTTAGTAGAAGCTCAAACTGAAAACTAAAAGAGCTGCAAAGTGCCGGCCTTTTGTAAATTGCATTCCATTCTCCTCTCTCTCTACTCTACTTTATTCCTGTTTCATGTGCTGCTGCTTGCTGTTTCTTGCCCGGCGCATAATTTAAATAATCATAAAAAATAATAATTTGTTCTAAGAGCATAGGGTTTTATGAAATGAAGAAGGTGCGCTGGAGAGGAGAGGAATGGAATGGATATGTTCGTTACCCCTTTTGCTGTTGATTATTATAGCTATGGTAATATCTTTTGCTCGTTAGCAATTTTCGTTTGAAATAAATAGTAATTAGTGTGCCAAGTGCCTGAGCATTTTAGCTCTTCGCTTTGTTTGCCATTTTTATTGGCATGCACTTGCCACTCCTCCCGACCGCCCTCCCTGTCTCCCTTCCTCCATGACACAATCCAACCATTCGCCCGCCTTTTCCTATTGCTTTTTGTGTACTCCCTTCACTCCACTGCCACTCAGGCTGAGTTCTCGGTTTGTACCTGGTGGAAAAAAACTATCGCACAAAGCCTTTTTGCAATTTTGCTGACGTTTTTCTGTTCTGGGCACTTTTATTTGACATTTTTCATTAAACACGAAATGAAAATGCCTTCTTTTTTTCGGGGGGATGTGCTGCTGACTGAAATGGGCGGCTGCAGGAGAGTCCTGCGTTGACATAACATTTTTGTATAGTTTCTCCCTCTCCAATCCAAAAAACCACACCTACCTTCTCTCGCCCACCCACCGCACCCCATTCCCAGCCTTTTTTTGTTGGCTCAAAAGAAGTTGGCATAAAAGTTTGAAGGCATCTGGGGAAATATGTCAGCGTTGTTTAAGTTTTTAACATTTCGACTTTGGGTGAGAGACGAGAGAGTAACAGAGACAGAGAAATTGAGAGAGCGAGAGAGGGAACACAGATTGCTATTTACTCTAGCATAATTGGCTTGTCGGGGCCATAGTTATAAAAAGTTATTCCGGCTGCAATTGGATTAAATGAATAGGGATAGATACATATATACAACTATACAAGCCATATCTATATATAAATATATATATGTATATATATATGTACGTCTATATATTTTTGTATGTCTATAGGAAGTTTGCCAAAAAGCTTTATAGTTATCTTTACGGAGTGCCTAACGAAAGGCAAACAAAAGAGAAATTCTTTTGACAAAAAATATCATATATATATCTATATGTTAAGGAAACAATACTCAAGATATATATGTATATATTGATGTTGAATAGGTAATGGCCTTAGATATATTTCAATGAAAGTTATGTTTGAAATTGCAGTTAGGTCTACTTAGAGAATATGAAATGTCCTTTAAAGAAGTAATCAAATCTAAACCTTATTTTACTTTCTCCTATTAACTTAAAGATAGTCCAAACAAAGTTAGCTACATTAGCTTCACAACTGTTTATCAAAGCCAATTTTGACTACTTTTACCATTCGAATATGCATCCTTTTTATATGTTGTAATTCCTTAAGAATTCAATTGACATCCTGGCATGTAAAAAGTTTTATAAATAATGCCAAAGGAGTCACAACTTTGCCAACATCGTAATAACAAAAGTGAGCGTTAAAAATTAGTTTCCATTTGTTGTTGCCTAACCACAGAGACTTAAGGCTGTCGCGGCTTTTGAAACTTATGTGAAAAGTTTTCCCCAAGATCTCTAGCAAATTTCTTATTCTCTCTCTTGGTTTTCTTTACAACAAAAAAAAAAACACGAGTTAAATTAAACTAACTTGAATCGTATCTAAAACCTGCAATTTTATCTCTATTTCTCTTAGTATATTGCGTATTAGATGAAATATATAAAGTCCACTTATTTGATCCCAAGTTAGACATTATCATTATAATCTCTTAAATATTTCTGATATATACATACATATATATATGTAATGAGAAATTTGCATAGGCTACAAACAGAAATACAAAATTTAACTTGTTTGTTACTTCAATTGTTTGGTTTTTTCGGATAATGATGGGTAAGAGGATGAGAAGGAGAAAGCTTTTATTTTTGCTATTGCTTCTACAACTAGCACTTTGTCTCAGTCATGTTGTGTGTCATCTTTTTGGCTTATCAGCCCAGACAGACTGCAAAAGAAACAGAAGAGCAAGAAGAAGAAGAAGAAGCATCATAAAATTTGCCTTCTTTTTCGTGTAGCTCATCTTACTTTCTTGCCATTTCTGCAATTGCAGAAAACTCCATTTCCCTTCACTTTTCTCTTATTTATTTATTTTTTAGCTTTTTGCACAACTTTCTTTTGTTTCTGTCTAAAGTCGAGACCCCGTTACAAGCTACAAAACTCCAAGATTTTGGCTTTGGCTCTTCTTCGTTTTCAGTTTTCATCATCATTTTGTTTGCTATTTGTAGTTTTTCTACCAAAGTTACAGAGACAGAGCACCAAGCGGGGGGAGGAAAGCGTGAAAGTGGTCGGAGGGAGGGAGCGAGGGAGGGAGGCAGGCAGGCAGGCAGGCAAAGCAAGTGAATTTTCTCATTTTGCACTTGATATTGTTGCCTTGTTTTTTTATTTTTGTTATTTCATTTTTTTTTTTTCGGGTAAGAAAAACTTTTCAACACTCTCTTTCGCTTTCTATCTTTCTCTCCCTGTCTCTCTCTCTCTCTCTCTTTCGCACTCTCTCTGTTTCTCGTGGAGTATCTCTCCTTTACTTTCCTTTACTCTCTATTGCTATTGCCCTTCACGTTGTTTGCATTTTTCGGTAGGTGGAAGGAAATTTAATCTCAAAGTCGTCATCATCATCAGCAGCAACCAGCAACAGCATCATCGTTGACGACGTCACAACGAAAAATATTTAATTAATTTTTCGAATTTTAATTAAAAAGTTTCCGTTACGTTACGTTACGTTGCACGGTGTCGTCGGTTGTTGTTGTAGTTGTCGTTGTCGTTGTTGTCATCGTATGGCATTTTCTAGGCCTTGTGCTACTTGTAACTTTTATTGCTTAAAGTAGCCGAAATATTTTTGATTACCAGGTGTGTGTGTGTGTGTGTGTGTGTGTGTGTGTGTGTGTGTGTGTGTGTGTGTGTGTGTATGAGTGTGTGTTGTAGGTTCCCCCCAAAAGATAACTCTCTACCTTACCTTCACCCAACATTCATTTACTCAAACTAAAGCTCTGTCTCCCCACTCACCTACTCTCTCTCGCTGTGTCTCTCTCTGTCTACCTCTCTGGGGGCTGTCATCAATCAATTTGCGCCGAGTCCATTCCAATAAACATAAAGCAAACACTTAATTGTCTGTCAGCGTTAACAAACCGACAACACAAATATCATATGACCAAGTCGAAGAGTTCTCGCTTCGCATGGATTCTTGTTGCTGCTGATGCTGCTGATGCCTGTTAGCGGGTTGTTGTTATTGCTGTTGCTGTAGACATACTGAACGAGGCACACACATATATCACCTGCTGCGCAGCAGAGAAAAATGTTTTCCACAAAAACTTGTAAAGGCACACACACTCACACACACGCACACACCAATAGAATGAAAAGAGATGAGATGCCTCGTTGCTGATATCCACTGAGACGACACTGAAACAAAACTGAACGCAGGCAAAGACATCGGTCCAAACTCTATATAAAAATGCATGCATTTCTGTTTATCTGTGACAAAGATCTCTTGGCCATTAAATTAACACTTAATGACTTGTCTCTGTGTGTGTGTCTGTGTGTGTGTGTGTGTGTGTGTGTAGGTGCCCAACAATGATGACTAAAGGAGAAAAATAAAACAAGAACAACAACAACGAAATAAGAAACGAAATACAAATCTTTGCAGCAGCCGGGCAACACATCATTAAGAGACAGCAGGAAAGAACAAAAAATGAAAAAAAAATAAAATAAATGAAGAGAAGGCGTTACTTGGGCTTTCGTTACCTTTTTCCATTCTTTTTTTTTCTATCGTGTCTTTACAAATACCCTAACTTACAAAAAGGCCATCATCAATGATGACTTTGTTAGCCGAGCCGACAACAAAAGACACACAGCTTGCTCCTCAGTACAAGAGAATAATAGAGAGAAACATCAAAAGGATCTAGTCAGAGAGAAAAAATCTTTTCATAATTGAATAATCCCTTCTTCCAAAGAAAACAATTTTCTTTTTCAATCAATTATTTGATTTATTGGCATAAAAGAACATTTTCGAGCAACTCAGTTTGCAAATGAATCGCAGTAAAACTTGATTATATGTTATATGATCTGATTTTGCTTATTTCCTTTACAAACTCCAGAATCTATCTAAACTCAAACCAAACTATCTCTAGCATTAGCTACATTAGGTTAAAAAACATGGCAAATAAACCGATCTGAAACCTAGCATTATCAATATTCAAAGCAAAACTGATCAAAACCATTAATATATATGACCATAATTCTCTTTACAGATAAAATAAGATCACTAGAAGCAAACCCCAAAAGGAGATCATCAAAAGACAAGGAATAAAATGTTTAAAAACAAAATTCCTCAAAATCGTGAACTTTATGCATAATTTACCCCTAGCCTAACTAACATTCCAAGTTGATCCTATTACCTAAAATGGTTTATTACCAAATTCTTCTTTTTGGAAAAGAAACACCACGACAAAAAACAAAATAAAAAGGTTGAGGTATCGTTTTATCTGATTAAATACAAGATGAAAAAAAAAATGTATTTCTTTCTTTTTCTTTTCTTCTTATGGTTTGTTGCTCTTCCTTCAGAGAGCATTCGTTCGTCGTTTCCCTTTTTTGGGGGAGCTCTTGCTCTCCCTCTGTTTCTGTTACCTTCCCATATCTTAGATCCGCCCAAATCTTATTTGTATCTTTACAGAAAAAAAGTGTCGTCTTGTTTGTAGCCATAAGTTTTCAAATTGTTTTTAGACTGACAAAATAAATGATGACAGGCAATGGTGGCGGCTTGTAGCTTACCCCCCTTCTCCACACCACACACACACACACACGCACACACACACACACACACTCACTCCAATATACTAGTTAGTAAAAGAAGAGATGGGGAAACTAGAGAGAAAAAAAAAATCACCTAACACTAAGTTGTTGTTCTAATTTTTCTGTTCCCGTGAGGCAGATGAATAGATAAATAAGTTTTGGACATCTTTTTGGGGAAATTGCGTTCCAATGAAGTTCCCCACGTGTCTGTGTGTGTGTGTGTGTGTAAACGGCTGTGTTTGCGTGTGCAAGTGTGTGTGTGGGTTGAGCGACAAAATTTTATGTTTCTCACTTAATTTGTTATGGATGGAAACAAACAAATTTTATGGTTTTCAAAATTTAACACACAGATATTTTATGATCATTTAAATGTGAGAATTAATTAATAGGCACCTATTGAGTTGAAATTATTATGGAGGAATGCATGTATTTATCTACATATTGAGAATATATCTATATCCAATGTAATGTCAAATCAAAAGAGACAACCACAGATGTGATGAATTTATTGCATAATTGAACAGGATATTTATACATAAATGTATTTAAGCAGAGGAATGAAGGAGACGAGATGTCTCCAAAGGTTTGCAAAATTCTCTCAATTCGATCCTGAGCATAACAGACTTCCCACTGTTATTTATGGCCTTGCGGTTTCAATTGTGGCAAGCAGGGGAGGAGGCGGTGTGGCAAAGAGGGGGTCATGGTGAAAGGAATGAAAAGGATGGTTGAATGGTTGGTTAGTTAGTTGGGTAGGTAAAGCGGAAGTTTCTCTCAGCAGCATTTTGTTTAATTAAGTACCATAACAGTAAACAAATTAATTTCAATATTAACAAAAGGAGATTATTGAAAATCCTCGCTCTTTGTCTCTCTCACTCTCACAGCTGTCGTCCTCGTTCTCGCTCTCTCTTTCTCTGTCTCTCTGGCTCGCTCAAACGACAGACCTTGCATTATTTACAATGTTGAATGACAAAACAAATAAATTATTAATTATTTTGCCTCAACAAGAGAGTGTGTGCGTGTGTGTGGGTGTGTGCGTGCAAGAAACATGGATGGTGGAGCGGGATAGGGGGAGGGATGGTGGAGCTGAAGTCGATGAGTATGAGCAGCAAACTTCTCTCGTTTTCTCAATGACAATGCACAAAGCAAACCATTCAAGTGTAAACATTTTGTATTATTACAACTTTGGTTACGGTTTTAATTGTCCATGCCACAAGATGCCAAACCCCGCAACCCCGCCATACAACCACCCAATCAAGCAAGCAACCAAGGAACCAACCAAACAGGCAACCAACCAACCAACCACCTACTACTACTTCTCCACATCTTTCCACATGCTGCCAGCAGCATTTTCTTCAATGTCATGCTCCATGTTTGTTGGTGTATGTAGCTCCTTCTGGGCCAAAAATGGGGCAGGCGATAGAGGAGCCAAAGAGGAAGTTTGGGGAGGTCCCTTGTATGTGGTTTTGTATAAGGCAAATGTAGCTTGAAAACTGTGGCTTTTCTTCGTGGGGTGTCAAAGTTGGCTTAGCCTTCATATCTACACACACACACACACACACAGATACTAGTTTATATGACAAGAGCTAGCAATAGGGGGTAAGACAACTCCCATTGGGGCAGTTGAGCTTAGTTAAGTTGATGAGTAAAAAGCAAGTCACTTGTTGAAGGGTTTAGTTTTTGGACAATCATACAACAATTGGCACACATGGCTTAAAGATGACACACAGAGAGAAAAGTGAGGGAGAAAGAAAACGAGAGAAAAATGTGGTAATTAGCAAAAACTATTGTTCAAATTCAAAAACTTCTAGTCACACAAAACTTTTACACATCCTGATGAAAAAATGATTGCATACTTTACAGAGCGAAATACTAGACAATTTAATCTCCAACAGGGCTCTAAATCTTTAATTGAAATAAGTGATTTAATGCTCAATGCTTAATTGAACATTTAAAGACTTCTCTCTTTCTCTCTGTCTTAGTTGATGGGTTTCATCCTGTTAGTTTTCTGCTTTCACAACGCTAATCCCATGTCATCATCATTGAGTATCCTCAATCATTCTATGCTCTTTTTGTGTAGCAACTTTTTTGATCTCTTGTCATCAGTTGCTTTAACAAGCTTCAGCTTCTCTTCAACTACTACACAAGACACAACAAGATTGCTTCCTTCCCTTGACCTTGTTCATATAACCTTTTTGTGGGTCATTGCAAGTATCCATCGCCCGTTTCGAGGACAAAACAAAACCAAAAAAAAATGAACAAGGAAAAATGATACAGGAGCGAGAATTAAGAGTTTCAGAGAGAGAGTGAGAGTTGGGGAGCAAAAAATAAACTCAGCTCTGAAAACAATTAATAAAGCTCAATGTCTGTTAAGTCGGTGTAATAAACCAAAAACTTAAGCTGTACAATTAAAGCCTAAAGCCCCTGGCCGTAAAAGCTGACGGGAATTCAGCTCATCCCCCCACTCATTCAGAGGGACAGATATAGGTATACACATATATATAAATATATCTCAATGACAAGATATTGTATCTTTCCATATACTCGTCGGTCGCATATATATGAAGTGTAGGAATAAGAAAAAAACCAAACGAATAAAACTCTGCTTTTTTGCTCATTTAAAAAATTAACTACGAGTACCTTGGCAGAGAGAACACAAAAGCGATTTATTGGCTACGCAAGATAAATGGCAAAATGTTTACAGTTTCCTTTCGACTCGTTTTTTATATTTCCCACACACACACACTGACACATTGAAAACGCAAAAGTAAGCATTTTCCGTTGTCGGAAAACTTTCGGCAGGTTTTTCCTTTTACTTTTTTTTTCTCTCCATTTTGCTACACATGCGATAAAAATTGCTCAAATAAACTGATGGAAGGGACAGAGGACAGGAAAGGAGGCGATGGCTCCAGCAAAAACATCATTAGCATTACCAAATAAATCACATCCGTTTTTCAGACACACTGAGTCCGAAAAGTAAACGGTCGGGCGAAATGGGGGCCTGCTAGAAGGGCAGTAACAAAACAAAACAAAAAAGAAATAAAATAAAAGGAAGAAGAAAATACACCAAAAATGAATGAAAGAAATGATAACAAGTAGAAATTGCCAAAAATAAAAGTAAATAAATGATAGACTAAAAGATACTGTAAAAGAGATCTAAATAACTTTGGATTAAGTCTTGATGTTTGTCATGTGAAATTACAAATTTGTCTACCATCATTAAATCCCTTAACTAGATTTCGATTTAGCTGAAAATAAAAAGACGAGTTTTCAGCAAAGGTTGAGAGGCAATAACAAAAGCTAACTCTTACTTAAGTTGTTATCAGCTGAGAAAAGTTGTAAGTCAAAAAAATCAAACATTTGAGAATGAATTTGTTAAACTAAATATTTTGATAAACTGAGAAAAAAGTGAATATCTGCCCTTAAATCTAATATGATTTTCTCATATTGATATATGGAATTTCCATATGCACATATGTACATATTTATTCTCTACATTTATCGTTATGTGTGTGTGTGTGTATTTCATCTCATTGTTAATTATGCTTAGCTTTATATATATATACATATATGCACATATTATAGATGATGGAGATTTATCTGCAAAATTGTTATAACTGTGGCTCATGACACCCTTGATATCCTATTTTGATTGTTCCTGGGTATAAAAAAGGATAAAAGCTTTGAACACCGGAGTGCAATAAATTTCTCTCGTGACGAGCATAAAACTTTTTAAACACAGGCCAGGCAGCAGCAACAGCAACAGCAACAAAAATAACAATGCCACACACAATAGCAACAACATCAGGAACAACAAAGCCAAGCGGCAAGTTCCGTTTAAATTCCTACATTCCCCACCATCTCCTCCCCCCCGCAGCCTCGCTTGCACCTTCACCGCTGCTCCACCATCTTCACTCTTCACCCTTTGCCATCTCTCCCTCTCTCAGTGTGTCTCTGTGTCGTCCTACTGATGGCTCTGGCTCAGTAATGCACACATGTGTGGGGACTGTGTGCAGCCACCGCGTTGTTTGCCAGCCCCCCCGACCCCCCTCCCCATGCTTTTATGCTACTACCACTGCTTCCTCATTCGCTTTTTTATTTGTGTGCATCAGTTTGGATTTTGTGGTTTGATCCTGCATCCTGGTTGGTTTTTTTCCCCTCTCTCTTTTCTTTTTTTTTTTTTTTTTGGTCATCCCTCAGCGTTCTTCTACGTCGTCGTCGTCGTCGTTCGCTTCTCTCTGATGATAAAGTATGCCAACTGTCAGAAGCCTTCACTGGCCACGCCCAAGCTTCGCCTGGCAGGCAGGCAGGCTGCTCCTGCTTTTGGCCCATGCATCAGCTCAGCAACTTTTCTCAATAAATTTTGTGCTCAGCTCAAAGGCGCCCCACAGTATGCTACGATTTGGTTTTTTACTCCTGCTTCCAAAAAAAAAAAAAAAGACGACGGGAAAAACAAAATGCTTACGATACTCAAAAGAAACGTTAAAAGGTTAGACTAACCATATACCTCGTACATAATTGGCAAAGCTTTCACTTCACTTGAAGCAGTCAAGCCAAAGACGAATTATAGATTAGAGTCGCATATCCTTTGCTTTTTGGGACAAACGGAATTCCAAGTCGTTTGACACCTCAAAGCATAACAATGTGGGCAAAATATCTATTATACCCGCTATTTGTTGTTAGCTACCCTCAAAGCAAAAGTTTTCCTGGTGTTAGGTGAGGGGGGGGTTATCAAAATTATAACAAGTTTTGTAACAACATGAAACGTTTACAATTTTTGGACAGAGGACACAGGACAAGCATCAGACTGGACCTCACTATGTTGTCCTGATGCTGTTGCTGCCGGCTGATGTTGAGGTCTTCAACACACTGTGGCGCAATTTTATTGTTCCTGTTGTTCCCCCCCCCCCTTGTTGTTGTTGTTGTTGCTGTTGCTGTTGGCTGGAAAAATCTGCATTGGACATAAATGTCAACACCCGTGACCAGGCTAGACCAAAAACCAGGACCAAGAAACGAGCCAATGCAAAACGGAGTGAGATAGAGTGAGAGACGATGAGTGGGGGCAGAGGCAAAGGAGAAGGGAGAGAGAAAGAGACGGAGATTTCCCTGCTGTCTAAACCAATCTGCAATCAGCTGCAGTTTTGTGTTCTCGTATCTTAATTTTGCACAGAGCTTTTTTGAGAAATAGCTACGGCTATGGCTACAGGACTAGCTCCAACTACGGCTACGGCTACGGCTACGTCTATGGAGCTATGGCAACGATGCAGACATTTTTGGTCAATTGGCAAAATGGGCCAACCGAAATAAGCGTCGTCGTCGTCGTCGTCGACGTCGTTGCAATTGATTGAATACGTGATGTCCATGCAAAAAACAAACTTAAAAGCCCAGGACCTCACCATACCCTCTCTCGCATCCTTCTCTCTCATATAGGGGGGGGGGGGGGGGGACTACATACAAACAGTATGTGCATTTGAAACGAAAAGTGGTTTTAAAAATGAAATTGCTGCGAAAATGTTTGCACATTTTTAATCAATAAAAAATCGACATGGTCGACGACATGATGGAGAGAAAGCGAAAGAGAAAGACATAGATATATAGATAGAGACAGAGAGCGAGAACGATAGTGAATGAGAGCCAGAGTAGGCCAATGAGCCACATATCAGTTAGGCAATCAACATGGAATAAAAATAATATATATATAAAAAAAATATATATATACATACATATATATAGACTTTCTAGGAAATTGATGTGTTTCAACATCCACACAGAAATCCACAAGTTGAGAGAGTCAGAACACACAAACAAACATTTTGAATTGAGTGCCCAGAATGACCAATATGGCCAGCGTATAATAAAGGAGTGAGGGTGAGGGAGGGGAAGCCAAGGGCGCATTACGAGGTCAACAAATATGCAAAGTGTTATTTGAGGTTATATGATAGGTTGGCACTGGCATGTAAATGCAAACTACGATATACCATGTGATATATAGCGCAATCCGTAAATCAATTGAGCTATTTAAAGTGTGGATTTTAAAGTAATTTAACAAATTGAAAATCCTTAGCTATCGTCTTCTTAGTGACAGTGTTTAAATAGGCAAATATCAAATCCTTTGTAGCCCCTGAAGACGATCTTCAAAGAAGAATTCATTCTCTTTGGGGAAAACCCATAAAGGAAAACTGATATCAATCAAAACCAGCTTAAACAACGGATAACTGAGCTGATCTAGATTTGCCAGATTTACCTTTCACCCTATCGCACAATAATTATTTGTTGAAATGCCAAACTAGTTAATCGCTTTTTAGAAATACAAATAGTTAATCGATGTGAAATTGTGCATATTTAAAATATGCGACAATTGGCTTAACATTTTGGATGCGTTACTCCTTTTAAAGTTTTATGATACAAACAATTGAGCAATTATCATAATTCACCATAATGATAATTTGCCCTCATTTCAAATGCCAGTTATGTGGACTAATCGATTGAAATTCATTCAAATGCCCACACTTGAAAGCCCTTCAAACTACACCTCCCTACCAACAACACACTCGCACTCGCACACACACACACTCAGATACAAAGCAACACACTGTGAACGATTTGTATTATCTGTGCCTGCTTTGAATTTCAAATATTTATCATGATGTCAGAACGTAACGGAAGTACAACAAGGATTGCAGCGGAATGGGGTGTGGGGTAGCAGGGGGCGAGGGGGAAGAAGGAACACATTTTTGCATTTAGCCTTTCGCATGCCACCGAATAACTGTGAAAAATGTGTGCGTGGCGCCATTTCTCTGATATTGCATAAAAATAAAATATAAAATATATAAATATATTAAATACAGAAAAGAGAGTTTAATTGATATTATTGCGTATTTGTTGTTATTGTTGTAGCTTCAAATATTAATATTAATATACACATATATTGAAATTATCATCAACAAAAGCCACATTAATTAAAATCCTCAATAAAATGAGCAACTTGAGAGCAGAATCCACAAAACTCAAACAAAAAAAAGAGCAAAAGGGGACTGAACAGAGGGGAATTAAATAAGTTTGTGCAAATTACTCAGCGAAAAATATACATACATATGTATATGGATAATAAATTTATTTATTTAAATATTTATATTATATAGAAAAGAAATAAAGAGCAACAAAACAGCGGCAACAACAGCACACACACACACACACACACACACACATACAAATGCACACCCAAAGGAAAAGCCTTTCGTGAAAATTGAATAAATTTTCGTTAATTGTTGACGCGCACCTGTGAGCGAGTGTGTGTGTGTGTGTGTGTGTGTGTATTTGTGCAGTGTCCTTTGGTATCCCTGTGCCTCTGATCGTGTGGTCGATTTGTGGCATATAAAAAATATTAAGTGGCACCAGAACCCACTGATGCGGACCCCCTTCTCACTCTCCTCTCTCTCTGCCGCTGAACCAAACCACCTCTCTCCATGGGGTGGTTGTTGTTGTCTGCCCTTTGACATGCAATATATAATTTTTCCAACCAGTTTGCCAGAGTCCTGCCACACGCTGCTGCTGCTGGCAATTTGTATTTTCTCTTCTGCACTTGCCGCTGCTGCTGCCAGTTGCTGTTGTTGTTGTTGTTGTTTTCATACCAAGCGAGTTTAATTAATTTACATGGAATTTACAACAACAAGAACAACAAGAGCAGCATGAACAAGAACAGAGACAACTACACGACACGTGAAAGTTTAAGCGAAAAGGTGAAAAATGAAAAATAATCGAATTGACCGAACACGGAACCGAGCACAAAATAGCCATCGATATATATGTATATATATATATATATAACCAACATAGTTTTATATATGTATGTATATACAGACAATAGTTATATATCAAGAGTGGGCAGGGGATTGCTATGGGTGGGATGGAAGGGGGAATACAGAGGCCTAGTCAATTTTTGACATGACATGCCAGCCATTTATGTATGTGACGATGACGATGATGACGTTTATAATAACGATGACGCCAATGATAATGACGATTGTAATGATGATTATCATTAAAAGGATGGACACAAACACATATAGGCTGGGAAATGGAACAGAAATGCTTCCATGTTGCATAAAATTTTAATTAATGCCACTACATACTATAAGGGAATTGTCCTTTAATAGTTTTTCCCTCGAACAGTGCTAAAGCCTGGACAAAGTTTTTCAAATCAATTGAATTGATATAAAGTAATCAACCGAATACGTTAAGAGTCATTTAAAAAAAAAAAAAATCGACCATACTTAATAGGAAAGGACCTCCCAGTAAGCCATTGGAAAAAACATTTTAATCGTCTGGGCTTTCGCGAGGGGCTTTAAGTTGACTTTGTTTTTCAAGTACATTACTTTATTTTATGGAATTTTTTAATAAACTTTTGAGGCACGAAATTTATTTTATTTTATTTGTAGTGCTAGAATGAACCTAAAGTTATTGATGATTCGAACTAAGTATTCTGTTAAAGGTAAGCAACTTAATTTTACGGTGATTCGTTAGTGACATATCTAAAAATATATATTTATATATGGGATATTGTCATAGTCGGTTGTGCGCCAATCTTTTGACTTATGACATCTTCAATTCCTTGACACTTTTCACCAACTAATGATGTCGTCCTGCTTCAGCAGCGTTGCTCCCTTCACACACACACACACACACACGAATACGCTGACAATTCTTAAGAGAAACCCGTCTTTAGTTCCGTATACCACACGTTGCACGTCAAACAAATTGTACCCATTCCATCATTCCCCCTACGATTTACTTCCGTTCGTGCCGTGCTCTCATACTGCCTCCTCCTCTCTCTCTCTCTCTCTCTCTCTCTCTGTAGCCACAATCGCAGCTTCCTGGTGACTGCCCCAACACAATAATCCTGCAACTTCAGGCAAAACGTCGCTAGCAATCTAAGAAAGAAGAGAAAAATGCCAAAGACTGTAGTGGTGTAGCATGCCCGTTTTAGAAGACCGTCCGTCCGACCGACGGACGAACGAACGAACTTACCGACCCCGACCCCGACTCCGACCCTATGCCATACCAGCATCCACCATCCACCTCCACCTTCTTTGAAGCAGCAGCTGCTGCTGTCGCTTCAATGCTTTTCTGCTCCCTACCCCACAAACGCCCTCCCCATTACCCACTACCCGAACGCGCTTTGTCACATTCAAGCTGGCGGTGGAAAGAAGATGCGTGTGTCGCCTTAACCATCGAATCTCTAAGAAGGAAAAATTCAAGTAAATTGATTTTTTTTCTCTCGTTCTTTCTTTCGTTTGGCTGCTGATGCTGCTGCTGCTGCTGCCCTGGGCCTGTCAGTTTCAAAATGCTTCCATGTCCATGAGTCGCCTCCAATCCAATTCGTAGCAAAGCGTTGCCGCCTGCCCTTTCTCTCTCCCCTCCCTTTACATCATCATCGTCATCATCATCTCCCTCATCATATTCCCTCTATGCCTTTTCATGCAATATTTTTTTTTGTCCTCCGCCTGGGCTTTTGCTTTTGGCGCGTAATCGACTTCATGCTTTTGCTTTTAATGGTATTTTTCCTGTGGTTCAAACTAATATCCATAATGCATAAATATTGAAGTCCTACGACCTACGACCTCACTGGCCCTCTCACTGTCTCTTACTCACTCTACAGCGCCAAAGTCTTTCCCATTCCTGTGCCCTACAGCTGCCTTGGCATTTTTTTGCCTTCGTCCTTGTGTATGCGTTTGTATGGACTATCCACACATACATACATGTACATATATACATATATAACATCAATTCCTTTTTATCATCAATTCGTTTGAGCTTTTTCTTATAAAATTTATGCGTAAAAATCCTTACTACGTCTGCAATTTATTGCATTTTCGTTAAGTCCAAAAGCAAAACTCGTTTGACAAAACAGAAAAAGAACAAGAATATATAAGTATACGTAAATATTTTTTCATTCTTTCATACATTTTTGTTCCTCCTTTTCTTTTTTTTGCTGATTTTAATGTTTTGTCAAAAAGTTGCCGCCTGTTGATGTTGTTGTTGTTGTTGTTATTGCTGTTGATTTGTTAATAAACAATTTTTATGCCCTCAAAAGGTCTCACACGAATGAAAAGCAATTTTTATGGCTCGATGAGGGCAAAGAGGCTTATTGTTTTTTATTCCGGACACAGTTGCTACCCTATAAGAACAAATCTCATGGTATATTCGTCCTCTATATATCCAAAACATTCAAAGAATTTGTTTTAGCAAAAGCCTTATTTAGATTGTCTTTCCCTTTTCAAAGTAAGTCAAATCTTGGCGACTATTTTCATTAAATTTTAGTCTAGAAATAGATAAAATTAATGCTGTATATACATACGTATATATATATATATATATATTGATTCCTATGTCATCTTGCAGTGTTATCATACCCAAAGAATTTCTTGGATTTTTTTTCACTTCTGATATTTTTCTGCTGTTTTTCTGGCTTTTTTCTTGGTTTTTATGCCTACAATATTATCTTGGGTAAGGTTTTTTGTTTTTTTGTGTGCCCAGACAACAGCTGTCACCGTTGTTATTGTTGTTTCCAAACGAAGAGACATGTGCCACCTTGGGAAAGACGAAGACGACGATGAAGAAGAAGAATTGTAGAGACTACTGTATCCAAGACCAAGAAGATGTCTAAGAAGCTTTCCCTCTTAACTGTTCGTCATATATCTTGCCACGCTTGCTGATTTGCTGCTGATGTTGCTGTTGGTTGTTGGCAAATATCTAGACCATTTCTTATACTAGTCACAGTTCTATAATTTCTCGATTTATTTTGCGACACTAGCGACAGGCTGTGTCCTGGTTGTCCCCAACTCTGACTAGCTGCCTCCTTGCCTCCTTTGCCACAAATGCCTCCTTCTCTTTGCCTGCCTGCCTGCCTGCTGCCTGCCACAGACAATCCAAACATTATTCAAAGTCAAACTTCATTCGCACACACACTCACACACACACACACACACACACACATATAACAACAAAATACACATGCAGGCAAATTTTTAACCACATTATTTATTTACTGTTTGCTCTTTCCTTCACAAGTCCCCTCACCGCTGCTTCTATCGCCTTTCTATGTTTGTGTATATGGAAATATGTTGCACACTTCTGTTCTTGTTGGTTTTTGCATTTATATCAGCCACAATTTATCAGCGCGCCATAACAAAAGGCGCCAACTTGGCTGCCAAAAACCAAAAAAACCGCACACACCGCCTCTCATTGTGAATTTTTATTATTATTATTATACATATATAAATATACAAACATATATATGTACATATACGCACAAATATATAGACAAGCAAATACATTTGTATCTGTATCTGTACTCGACTCGAGCGACACAAATTTTTCTAACTGCAAAAATAATCATAATTTCTCGTATGGCACAAAAATATGAATTTCATGCTCTGAATATTGCAAAAATGGGAACTGCCAGAAGAAGACCGACAGAAAGAGAGAGAGAGTGAGAGAGAGAGAATGAGTGAGGTGGGGGCTCATGTGGGTGTGGGTAATAGAGAAACAACGAAAATGATTAGCCATAAACAAGCAACAAACCAAAACAAGATGAAAACAAAAACCAAATTAAGTTTAGAACAAACCAAACGACAACAAAAAAAAAAAAATTAAGATTTAGTAAGTAGCTATATTAAATTGAAGGCCTAACGACTGCTATATACCCTGTCTTTATTAATTCTTATTCTCTTGAATAAATCCCTTACTCATATTTATATGTATTTATTTCTATAACTTTGCTTTGTTGTTATTAGTTTATTCTTTAAAATATTTCCAAGAAATCTTCTCTGTTTTTTGAATATTTCATTTTAGTTTTTTGATTTATTTTCTTTACATTTTCTCTCCCATATCTTGCTGATCATTCCTCTTTACTCTCTTTAGTACATATATATAGAACTGTATTCTGTGTTTTGTTTTTTACCCATTTCATTGGATTTTCTTGCCATATCCCAAAAGCCATTCGCCATATACACTATTAAAATAAAGCAACGACAACGAGTAAAATAAAAAGGAAAATGGGAAATGGAAAAAAAGGAAAGGGGAAAATCTGGCTTATTGGCTTGGCCTCAATTGTTGTTTTGGCATATTTTATGCATGTTTATCATTTATACGCTTTTTTCCATTCCACCAATACATGACACCACACATGGACACAAACACACACACACACACACACACACACACACACACAACGAATAGCAAATAAAACAAAAGAGTCAGAGGTAATGGATAGAAGGGCTACTGCCAAGGGTTTGAGGTAAGGGGAGGAGCCGCAGACAATACAAAAAGTCTATAAATTAAATAAATTGTAAAATATGTATTGTAACTTTTGGATGAGGGAGGAGCAGTGGCAACACCACAAGTGAGGGAGAGAGAGAGAGAGAGAGAGAGAGGTGGGTGGCAAACGCCGATCGGAGGGGAGTTGGGGTGGAGAAGGCTTGACAAGCTTTTTATTAAATTAAATATTTCAACTGCAATAAAGATTATCAGAGATATGCCAAAAGGCAAAAATGATAAAGCAAATAGACAAATAGACTGAACCAGACGAGTCAAATAGACAATTGCGACTCACTGACTCTTCAAACAATTGCTAAAAGGAAGGAAGGAGAACAAGACGATGATGAAGTGATGGGTGGTGGCCATGGGCGGGGCAGAGAGGGGGACGGGGGAAGGCTAAAAGCGGTAGCATCTCTCATACATGAGCGTTAACATTGTAAGCAGACCATATAAATGTAAATGAACTTGGTCCTGATGCCGTTTCCGTTCTATGCAGCATTTCCTGTCGCACACACACACACACACATACCCAAATTGTCATATGTGTGTGTGTGTCTATGTGAGCATTTACAGTTAGGCAGCCATTTTTTGGTTGTTTCTCAGCCTCCCACTTTGCATGTGACTTACTCGCTCTCTCTCTCTCTTTTTCTCTCTGTTTCAAAGCTTCTACAGTTCCGTTTTTATTTGCTCAAACAATATTCGACATAGTAATTTTATGCTTCGAATGCGGAACACATAAAATTATCTTTTGAATAAATAAAGATAAGAGCCAAAAATAGAGAAAGAGCAAGAGAGAGAGAGAGAGAAAGAGACACACTCACACACAGCATGCGAGAGAAATGTTCACATTTAAATGTTTTATTCAAAAGGAAACATCTAGACGAAGATGCAAATTAAAATATCATTCAATGTTGGCAATTTAATATATTATTTTTGATAAATGAATACATAGCCAGAGATAGACACACAAACACAAACACACACACACACAAAGACATACTGAGTTAGAAGAAAGAGCAAGAGAAATGTTTGCCATTAATATGTATATATGTCTATGTAGAAATAGCATGGAATATCTAATTGAAAGAGAGATAGAACAAGTCACACACACAAACACACACACACACATTTGCACAACATATACACCTTACCTTTTGGAAAATAAAATAATAAATCTTTTTGCCATGCATGCGTGCTTTTCTTACTTTGCTTATTTTTCTTTTGCCTATTTTTCTGGGCTATTTTCCTTACAGTTAAATGCAAAAACATTTTCACTTTTCTAAGCCCTAAGATTAGTTAGAGAGATTTTTCCGCTTCAATAGTCTCTCAACTATTTATAGTTGAATATTGAATACATCTGAATAACTGTGATAAATAAATGCAATCTATAAGGTAATAGAAAGTTAAAGTTAATAAATTTCTATATCAAAAGGCCCATGCAATTGATTTGATCAACAATTGAAGTAAATAAAAAACTGGCAAAACTAGAAAAAAAGGAATAGAAAAGAAATTGAACTTTTTGCATATATCTATAGATTAAATGTCATCAATTGGAATATATTATAGATTGATTACCAACAAATGGATATGCATATCCATTTAAAGCAACTAGTAAAGATGAAATGCCATAGATTACACATAATTAACATTAAAAGTCGAAATGTTTTGGAAATGAAAATTATTATGACAGGCACATTTTAAGCGGTTTGCTTTGTTTTTTTTTTCCTTATTCTTCTCTTTGGGCTCTCAAGGGTTCTCTCTGTCTCTCTGTGTGTGTGTGTCTTATCTAAAGTAACCTATCTATTGCCTCTTTTAACATTTACTTAATTCCATTTGGCTACCAATTTGACCTCCAAAACAAAAAATAAAAGAGTAAAGAAATATCCAAACGAAAATTGTTCTCTTGTTCATTAATATTCCATCAGGCAAAAAAAAAATATCAGTTGCCTTGTATCTAGCTAGCTCTAAACGTCAGATGACTCAGCTGAAGATTCAGGAATGCACTCAAAACATCAACAGCAACTGGTAACACAGACAGTTTAGCCGATAAGAGGAAAAAAAAAGACCTTAACTTGGGCTAATGGTTAGTCTTTAACCTTTTTATTGCAGCACTTTTTGTTTATCACAAGTTTACAGAATGGAAACCAAAACCAAAACCAAACCGAACCGAACCAAACTGAAGTGAACTAAACTGAACCTAACTTTACGCTTCGCTTTTTTTCTCCACTCCACTCCCCTCTCCTCCTCCTACTTCTCCTTGTTGGCTCTGTTTGCCATGTTTTTGTTCTGGTTCGAGCCATTAAGCAAAGGTTTTTCAAGGTTTTTCTAACCAAAAAGAAAAGAAAGAGGAAAACTGACGCTGTGTGTGGTTTAACCCTTAGAAAAGTCCCCATAAAAAGAGAGCTAGAAGAAACCAAAATGTAACGAAGAAAACTCTTCAGAAAATTGTTTTAATAGACCAACGCCTTTTAGGTTTTATTAGATCTTGTTTTCATTTTGATTTTTCATTTGATATTATGCGCCAATTTTTATGCACATCAGGCAAAAAGCAAGAGAGAAGTGGAGAAGAAAAACAGGAGAAAAAAAGAACCAAAAAAATAAAAACAACAACATTGTCAAATAAAACTAAAGGCCTCTAAAATAGCTTTTAAAGTCATAAAATGACATGACTTTTAAGTCATAAAAATTAACGATGGTTGCGTGGGGCGGCATGAATAAGTTCATCCAGAAGCGGGCCACCCAGGGGGGGAAGGGAGGAGGTGGAAGGGATGGATGGAGATGGAGGTGGATGGTGAAAAAAGAACTACCAAAACTGTTTGTTTTTCATTGTTTTGTTTGTTTTGCCCTTTTTAATAGAATTTCGCTTAATTTGAGTAATAGAAAGAAGGAAAAACGAAAACGGGCAAATAAAAACTTTTTCTCTTTCTCTCTTTTCTCTTTTTTCAACTCTTTTAATTAAATGGTTATTGGGCGTAGAAAGTGGGAGAAGGTCGATGCTATCGGCCAATGTCAATAGGGAAATCTAAAAGAGGGAGAGAGGGTCAAAAAGAACGACAGGAAAACAGCGTTAGCGGGAGAGAGAGAGAGAGAGAGAGAGTGAGTGAACGGGGTGGGGGAAAAAAGCGTAAAGCGTATTAATGATGAATATTTATGTGCGGCCAGAACGGAAGCGGCCGCGTGTGAAGAGGAGGATGAAAAATGTGGCATAAATTAGACTAAAGTATTGGTCAGACCCAAACCCAGGACAGACTACGATCGACCCAACTTAGGACACGGGGGTTGCAACACAACGGGGAAAAAGTAAAGTGGCAGTTAAAGTGGCAGATAGTAATATAAATAGATACAATAGTAAAGTTAAGTAAAGAAAAGGGGAACTTTTTCTGTTTTAACCAAGTGCTGACTTTCATAATACCCTTCATCAATTGGACATATGTATATAGGATTTCTACTTAGTCCTTAACAATATTTCATATACCCGTTTTGCATATTCCAGGGTACTCTCAAATAGGGCAGCATTAACAACTAGGTAAAAGTAGTTGAGGCAATGGCTAATTATGCAGGAGAGCGTAACTGAAGGTTAAGAAGGGGTTAAGTGAACAGAAGGTGAACAACAACAACAACAAAAAAGGAAAGTAGTTAATGGAAAAGCAAAAAAAAAAAACAAAACAACAAAAGAAACAAAATGATCACAAACCGCTGCTTTTCAAACAAAAATTCTACTTGATTATTTTTTGTTTTAATTAAAAGATATGTACCTATTAATTAAAAATAAAAAAAACTCTACACTTTGCTCTATGAAATGTTGATATTGATGTTCAACAAAAACTCCAACTCAGTCAAACAGACACAGACACACTCACTCATACATTTGTATATGTATACATACAATCAATCCAAAAGGAGGTTTTTCACGTTTGCTTTTTTTCACTCTCTGTTGCAGCAAGTTTTCATTTCAATTAAATCAACGTACCTGTAATGAAAAAAAAAAAACAGAAAATGGTAAAACATTTTTTGGTTATTTATATATTGTATAAATCTATATAATATATACATGTGTATATTTGGTTTACAATCATTTGAAAAGAGATTTCTATTAGCCTTTCGCTTCAAAATCAACATCAACAAAAATGCAAAAATGCAGTGCAATAATTTTTGAATAGTGTGTCAACATTTGCAAAATGCATAAAGTCAACTTCCGCTTGTAAAAATATGCACATTTATGTATGTATGTATGTTGTGGCGATGGTTGGTGGGCGGGAAGAGGGGCGTTCAGAGGGAGTGGAGGAAAATCTGCGGGTGGGTTAGTAGATTGCTGCGAAAGCAAATATTGTCATAATCATCAACATCATCAGGCAATGCTATTGTTGTTGCATTGCATAAATATGTTTCAATTCCCGAGCAAAAGCAAAAGGAAAATGCAAAATGAGAGAGCAAGGGAAAATCTGTAAGAGTGAGTTGAAGTGGGCGCATTGGGTTTGAAGTGGTGTTGGAAAAGAAACAAAAAAAAACTGCATAACGCATTTACAATATTGTATGATGCAAATTAGAGCTGACGGGAGAAAAAAACAAGAAGAAAAATGCCATAACAACTATGTATTTCATATTTCAAACTGATTATATGCAAAAGAAAGAAACAAACAAAAACCAGCATACATATGTAAGTACTCTACAGAGGACAGAGATAGAGCGATACTTTTGTCTGAACTTTAACTAAAAGAAACTTATGCTCTTTGAAGAGGCTATTAACATCTTTAAATACTTTTAATCCACAAAAAACAATAGAATAGAACTGCAAGAGCAAACTAACTTGGCTTCCACTTGTGATAATTATCCCAGCTAAGCTCACCATTTAGTAGTCATTGTAAAAGTCCTTTTAGTTAGTTTTAGTTTTTTCCACAATTCACTTGGTTTTTAGTAAAAGGAAAACAAACGAATACAAAGACGACTTTAAACTTGATTTCAGAAAATGAAACTGATGGAATCGATTGATTTTAGAATTGATTTATATACTCATGATTTGATAATATATAGATTTATTGTACAATTATTGATGCCATTGCCAGTGTCACCTTTCAGACATATTTTTATAAGTAGTTAACCCTATGAGTTAACCTAGACAGTACTTCAATTGAATGCACAATTCGTAGAAAATTTGCAATTTAATGGTTTATTATTAAAGAAGCGTTGTGTCATCGTTTTGCAACAATTGCATTTATCATGATTTTGTTACCCTCTCTCTCTCTCCGTCTCTTTCTCTCTGTATCTCTGCTATGCTGCTATCTCTAGAGCTTGTAATGCATTTTAGTTAGTTGTCATGTCGTCGTCTTGCCTGCCACAGCTCATTACTTGGATATCAGACGGGATATTTTCTTTCTTTTTGTTTTCACGAGACAAAGAAAATGCATAGGATGGAAAAAAAAAACGGCGGCAAGAAATGTCAGGAGGAAACACAACAACAACAAACAAGCGAAAAAAAATATATATATCTGTACAATTTTCACTATATTGCTTATTATTATAGTAGACAATAGTATAAAAATAGAAACGTTAACTGCCTGGTCTGCCAGGGCAAATGTAATGTAATGTAATGGAAAGGAAAAGAAAGAAAATGCCAACTGAGGAAGAAGAAGGAAGGATCATTGTGTGTGTGTGTGTGTGTGAGCGAGGCAGAAAGGCAGGTAAAAAAAGAACATTTCAAGACTAAAGGAACAGAAACAGCTGCGAAATGCAATTCGATATGCTGCTGCAATAGATGAGAACAAACTAAAAAAAAAAACGAATGACTGACTCTTCTTTCGTAATCATAAATTAATCTCTATTTACATATTTTTAACAAATTTATTTGGCTTGCCACTTAAATAAAAGTTTGTTGAATTTTGTCCATAAAATGGCCATAAAATATAGTCATAAGAGAATTCTGAGAATATATTTAATACCTATTTTTTTTGTTTAACAATTTCAAGATCCTAATAAGCCACCTCTTTTCTTTTTTTTTATTCTTCGACTTGTACAGACTATGAATAGAATAAGTAAATGTAAAAAAAGATGAGTGAAAGAGAGAGAGAAGGAGCGAGACAAATGCCAGTTCCTTTGTTCCTTACTTAATTTGCTTCTTTTTTGCTTTTTTCAGCTACTTCTTACTCCTTTCTGGTGCAGCTCCTTGTCCTGCTGCTGCTGGCCACAGTCATTTTTTATGGCACTCTATGTATTCGTACTTTTTCTCTTTTTTCTCTAGCTCCTCATCTTGTTGTCGTTTTTGTTGTTGTTGTTGTTGTTTTGTTTTTTGTTCACTTTAACTTGATTTCTTTTAATGAAAAATTTGTTACAACGTTTTATATAACAACAAAATGCAGGCAGGCAGTCAACAGTGGCTAAAGCAATAACAACAACATTGTTAAACAAAAGCAATGACTGTAGGTGACTCTCCCCCCTTTCCCAACAATTCGACCACCCCCGCTACCATTTTGGCCTGCTACTTCACTCCTTCTGTTACCGACTTTCATTTGCTTTTTGGCTTGGCTTGGGCTGATTATTTTTAACTGGCAAACAGCTAATTAAGTATTGTTGTTGGTTTCTCCTCTTTTCTCTATATACACATACATATTTATTATACAAAAGCTGTATACGTATATGTGTGCCTATATATGTATGTATGTATATGTATATATTGTATATTTTGTATTTTATACTTGCTCATTTTGTTAAATATGTCTGGCAGAGGGCGCTTTTGTTGCAGCAAAACGAAGGTGCAACTAAGTGCGTCAAGCGTAATGGCTGATGGTTAGAGGCGAGGAAAGAGTGCAAAGAAACGACTGGAGAGAAGCAAAAATGTGAGGCAAAAACACACACAAAGTTGCAATAAATGACGTAAAATGTACGAAGGTGGCAAATGAGGCTGAGAGTCAAGCGAAAACCTACTGACTCTACACAGTGGGAAAAAAAAATGTTCAGCCTATCTCGACATCTTAAATCTTATCTCAGAGATCTATGAAATTTGCAAAAATTAATTAGAAAATCTTTCAGTCTTAATGTAGAAAACTTAACTTAAAGCAAACACCGACTGAATTTGAACTTAGAGAAAAAGAACTCAGAGATCTTTCGTTAATAAAGGAAAAAAATAAAATTTAGATTATCTTATTGCCAATTTGAACGATTTAAATTAGAAGAATTTAAATCATTTTCGTCACGACAATATTACACAATAAATATGATTAGAAATGATTGAGAAACTAGATTTTCGATTTTCATTTTTAGAACACATGGAGACAATACTTTTGCAAATCATTCAACAAAAGGCTGCTTTCTCGATGGCATTTGGTTTCGGTTTTCAGCAAATTTTCGGAACGATTGTTCCTTTGGGAAATGCTCACAATGAAATGCCTTTTCTGCTCGTTCTCTATTATTTACACAGATGCAGCACAGGATTGTGGTGCCACCTTCCACGGTTGCAGTACAGCATGTTAATGAAACGCAATGGCAGGCACTTGTCTTTGTATGCGTATGTGTGTGTGAAAGGATATATAATTTCTTTCAGTGCATTTCGCCTTTGTTGCTTGGTTAACTCAGTTTGTCGTAGTTATGTCGTTTATAATAAAAACGTTCCAGCAACGTTGACGCGACTTTAATGGCTCTTGGAGGAGGCCCTGCCGGGTTTTGCCTTCTTCTCTGCCAGCATCTTTTCAAATCAAATGAGTGGCACAGCCAGTGCAACAGCAACAGCAACAGCAACAAAAACAACAAACAAAACAAAGCAACAAAAATATATATAGAGAAGAAAATGATGGGAGAAAACACAAAAAAGAAAAAAAAAATGCCAAGCAGTCTGAAGCAGTTTCCCTTCTTCTTGGCTGTTGTTGTTGGGCTCTTGCATTCTGCCGTTATGCCTGCATGTAAGTGGCTTCCTTGCAGGATTCTCCCTTCCTGCTCCTTCAGCCGTTGTGGCACTGTCTACTTCTTTCTGTGGCTGGCATATAACTACATTTAGCATTATATCGACATCTGTTCGGCAAAAAGTCATCAAAAGTACTAAAAAGCAAAACAAAGTTGCCCCAAAGAGAAGAGAAAACTTTCTGCGGGGAATTGGTTGGAGAATTTTTGTTTTGTTGGTGTGTTTTTTTTCTGCGTTTTTTGAGGAGCCAAAAACTAGAAGCCAAAAGCTTCCAACCGGAGACGGAGTTTTAGCTGAAGCAAGTGCATTCAGCTATTCCATTTTACTTCATCTCTCTCTCTTTCTTTCTCTCTGTCTCTCTCTCTCTCTCTTTCTCTCAGTCGTCTCGTTTCTCTGCCATTGCATTTTGTCGACTTATTCTGTTTACATTTTTATTTCTCCCTAGTTTGAAGTGAAATACAAAAAGTAAACAAGGATTTTTTTTTACTAAATAATGATGCAGAGAATTTACTTTGCGGTAATGCTTGTACTGGTTAGGGCTTGGTTACGAAAACTACCAATAGAGAGAAAATCTTAAAACGTAAAGCTCCAAAAAAAAAACACAGAAAAAAAATGAAGCTATATATTAAATTTTATTGAAAAAGAAACACACACAAGAATGTTTGATTGCCATTTCCTCCTTTTTTTTCGTTTTTTTGTTCTTGGAAGATGTATACTTTTTGATTCCCAGACATAATTCATTGATCATTGTGCCCCTCCTCATTCGCCTGGTGCTCCCATCCTCCCTCATGAAACCTCAAAAGAGAGCTCAAGTTCTCTGGTTGCAATGCGATTATTAAAACATCTTAACACACACAAACGCACACACATACACACAGGCGGCAGTCAGGCATCACACTACTAGCTTAAATATAATGCCATTGCTTTTATAAATAGATCATCATAAAAGTCAAATTTCAATGTCTTATAGAGGCAGCCAAACGGTTGGATCTCCCCATCTCTCCTATTCATATACAAATTTCTCCTACTCTACACACAATTCTCCCTAAGAGCTGTCATATATCATTCCAGTCATATAGCCCTCATATATCTATTCAATTCTCCAGCTGCGTCACTAAAACTATTAACTAAAGAGCTGACATAATTAAAAGGCGAGACCGACACGACAAACCAAACCAAAGCAGAAAAAAAAGCACCCAATAGATATACTAAAAATGCTCTCATTTCATCATATGATGACGACTCGATTTTCCCTAGATATATATACTATATATACATATATGTTGTGTTCCCTCGAACCCATAAATAAAAATCCGTTTATGTGCGGCGACTCTAAAAAACTTTTCTTTATGCGCTTTACATAAAAATAAAACACACACACACACTCACATACAAACATCTTCATATATATGTTTTTTTCTTTCTTTTTTTTTTTTTTTGGAATGGTATGTAACTAGTAAAGAGGAGAAGAAGCGAACGTGATATCAAGTTTCTGGGCATAAATCAAGCTCACGCCCCCGACCGCAAACATCTTTTACCACCCGAAACTTTCCTTTTGCCATTCAACTCTTAGCTTAGCTCAACTTAACTGAACTCAACTCAACTGAAGTCGTCTTGACTTGACTCGACTTGACTCAAACTTTTGGCCAAAACACTAAAAACAACTAATTTATGACGACGAAATGCATAGTAAATATTTTTATTAAATATTTTATGGTTTTCATTACACATCGACACCAATTTCTGTTTGCTTTATTAAAGCTTTTATTCTTTTTTCTTTTTTGGCAATGAGAAACCCTCCCGAAAACACATGATGCATAAACATAAGTAAAAGATGGTAAGAATGGTAACGGCAGAAGAAATGAATGGTGGATTGGTAGTGGGAAGGGGAGGCGGAGTCGGAGCAGGGGGAGTGGGGTTTGATGGTTGTTAGAAAACAGAAAGGCATAGGAAAATTTTTTGGGTGCCAAGAGAAGGTGGGGGAGCAAAAAAAATTTCACTTTTGCAGTCAAGTCAGCAGAAAATCCCAAGACGATATGGGTTTTTGGGATGCAAAAGACGAAGACACAAGAAGAAGAAGACAACGACAACGAGAAAAATGATGTCGCGAGACGGTGGTAGAGTCGAGTAGAACAGACAACAAATAAAATGCTTGAAGAAGATGAGAAATAAGTTGGCAAAATGTTACAACTTGCAAATGAATCGACTATAGTCATACCCAAGTAAATATATATTAGAGATCTTATTTCCTAATTAGAAATTGAATTTAAACTAAACCTAAAATACGAACTAACAAAAAAATAACTAACTTGTTGGTTTGAAAACTATTTGAAATGAAAATTTAACGATCGGAAAGGTGGCCAATTAACAGGCAGTAGGCTAGTTTTTAGTCGAGTTTATTTTAAAAACTTTACCAGAACAAAGGATCATCACATGGTTAAAAATTTAGGATTTCCTAAGAAATATGACTTAATTGTTGCTAATTATAAGTGTATATGAATATAAATATATGCACGATGTAAATTTTAGAGGGAAAATTTATTCTTCTCATTCTGGTTTTACAAATAAATTAATTTCTCTATAATTCCCAAGAATTTTGTGCTTCATTTTGCTTATGTTTTGTGATTCATCAAATTGTTTATCAAATTCCAAGAATATTTATTAAAGCTGTCACTCAAAAACACTCAAAAACAGCCGCCCTTGTAACTAAAATCCTATGAAAATCAACTATATGTAGTCCTATATGACCCTTTTATGCTCTATAGAAAACAAAAAATATATAAAAAAAAAAAACCTATAACTTTTTCGTGGGTGTAAAAAAAATAACATATATATATAAACATATATGTATGTACATATGTACGTATAATAAAATGTGCGAAATGCTTTTGACAATTTCATTCAATTTCCAACTTATTTCAACAAATTGTTCGACTGTCAACGAGTCTCGAGACAGGCAGGCAGACGCACACACACACAGATGCAAGGAGGCGAATGGAAAGTCGAAGGCTATAGTGAAGTAGTCATGTTGAGAGGGGAGGGGAGGTAACCAGTTTCCAGGCGCGATTTGTCACCGCAGCCAAAAAGCAATCACATGTGCCTGGGTCGTGCACCATAACAAGAGCAACAATAATAACAACAACAACAACGACAACAAAAACAACAACAAACAAACAACAACAAGAACACGATTGTCTAATTTTAGAATCTTTAAGATACACTCAAAAAGATATCGCCACAGAGAGAGGGAAAGAAACGGCAGACAGACAGACAGACTGGGAAAGCAAGGCAAGGCAAGGCAGGCCGCCAGGCTTGTCATCGTATTAGGTGTAATATAAAAGTCATTTAATGACATTGACTGACATTTTGATGTTTCATAAAAAGCAACTCAAGCAGACGACAGCCACGAAATGAGAGCAAGCAGGATGGATAGCGCCATTGAGTGGAAAGAAAAGGAATATACACACACACACACCCGCACACAATAGTTTGACAATAGCAATAAAAGGCCTACAGAAGGAGCTGACACACACACAGGAGATACACATACAGGCACACTCAATCTCCATCTCCTTTTTGCTTGACGTACTTGTCGTATCGCCTGGCATCTTCATTGTTGGAGACTTCCTTGTCGGAACACCACAATCCCCTCCCCGCACTGCCAACTTGCCCATCTCTCAGTCTCTCTCTCTCTCTTATATTCACATTGGCCATTATTGTTGGCATTTCCTTGGTCTACATTGACGCGCGCGCGAGATTTTCCACATATTCAAAATTAATACGTTGCGCCATATCCTAGACGCATTTGTAAGCACGTGCTCCCAGTAGAAGTATCTTGAGCTTCTTCTCCTCCCTTATCCTTGTCCTGTCCCTGTGCGGCTTTCTAACTGTAAAATGCCAAAATGTGTAGCCAAGTAGTAGGAAGCATCTTTTGTATCTCTTGCCTTCTCGCCTCTCTCTCATCCACCTCCGCCTCCTCCTCCTCTTTCTGCCCACTGATTTTCCCCATTCTTTTCGCCTTTATATTACTCTGTCTCTGTGTGTGTCTGTGTGGAATAGGCAAAATCTGTGCTTTAAATAAAAAGTTTTCAATTCTTGTTAAAGCCCCATCAAAAGAATTTTTTGACAAAAAATATGAAACCTAAGAAACATTTTCAATGCATAAAAATGGGCGGTGTAACTGGAAAAGTCCTCTTTGTGTGTATTTTATGTGATTGTCTTAAGTTTTCTAAGGAAACTCTCGTAATGAATTACTAATATTTCAACAAACTATATCAAAAGATAAAAACAAAGTAAATCTTAAACAAGTTTATTTCCAATTTTTATCTTGAAAACATATATGTATATGAGATAAAAGCCTGCTTTATATCTTGAGTTTTTTTTTAGCTTTAAGGGAGAAATATTATACGATTTCTGTTACCAATCACATGAACATTCAAATAACTTTAATTAAATTTCAGTTTCACTTGACTTGTTCAAAAATGCCAATGTCTGTGTGTTTTTTGTTTTAGGTCTTCTTCTTTATTAGCTCGATGGTGGATAAGCTTCTCACATAGCAGAGATTACTTTCAGATTTCTTCACAATTGATTGCATTTATGTTGGGTAGCAAATTTTATTGATATTATTTACCAGAAACTCAGAAAGACAAGTGACTGAGAGAGACTAGAGACTACGGCGGCCACTCAAGTTACCATACCCTTCTTAAATTTCCATAACTTTTTGGTATTGATGCCACTTAATGCCACTCAAAAGTGGAGCTCATCTTGCTAACCCGCCTCCTCCTCCACCTTCGCCTCCGCCTTCACCTTCACCTTGTTTTAGTTAAAGCTCTACTTTGTGCCTCTTATACACTCGCCTCCCTGTTTCGTTTCAATTAAACTTTGCACCGTTGCACCGACTAAGTCCGCTTGTTCACAACTTGCCACCCAAGAGGGTTTGGCTTGGTTTGGTTTCTCTCCTACCACCATCTCATCGTCATCATCCTCGTCTTTTACATGGCCATCATCTTGCCTGGCTGCCTCTAAGCCGCGTTTAAATACCTTGCCTTAATTTTCCACTAATCTGCATAGCCGCCCCTTCCTACTTTCGTCATCTCTCTGCCGCCTGGACACCAAAACTCCAATTCCAACTTGAAGCGAGGGAGCGAATGAACGAAAGAAACTGAAAACCTTTTAGCGTGCATTAAGCAAAAGAGGCAAGACACAGAGCGCAAAAAAAACTATGCCAGCAACTGTTTTTTAAATGCTTGCCGCCTTCTTCTTATGAATTTAATTTCAGCAGCGTAATTACTTTGTAAACACATGAGCAGAAGTAAAAAAAGAAAAGAAACTATAAAAAAAGGGCGAAATGGCTGATGGTTGAGGAAAGAGGAAGAACAAACGTAGCCAGAACTTTTGCCAAGGGAATTGGCCAGAGAGAAGTGCAGCTGCAACGGCGACCACGACGACGATGATGATGATGATGATGATGGGGTGGTCTCCTTCGACCTGGTCATCCAGCCAGCTAGCTAGCCAGTAGTCTTTTGGTCTCCAGGTCTCCGGGTCTCTGGTCTTGGATCTTCATACTTTGGGTCTGAATCGGTGGTCGATGGTCGGCGGGAAGGGGCAGAGAGGCGGAGTGGACTCTTTGGGGTGTTGTGCAACGAACCAACATAAAAAGTTATGAGTGTCTTGTGAGTTTTGCGCCAAAGTGCGGTTTGCAAGTTTTTCCTACCTACCTACATACATCCATATGTACACCTCTCTGCCTACCTCTACCTGTACCTGTACCTGTGTCTGTGCCTGGGCCTTGTGCCCTTACCTTAAGCATTGCCCGTTGCCTTTTTGCTACTTGTTAAAATTTATGCGGTAAATTCTTAGCGCGCACTTTATGTTCGAAGCAAAAGTTAGTGCTACGTGTAGGAAAAAAAAAAATACAGAGCACCCAGAGACAGGGAGAGAGTGAGAGATGGAGACCAAATACCCAGTAAGTGAGTGAGTGAGTGAGTCAGTGGGATTCTCCCTTTCGCTTACTCTGTATGAAACTATGAGCCTCCCAACCGCAGAAACTATGCCAAGTGTCTGGATGCGGCCCGGCTTGACTGGGCTGAGACATGGGCGATTCAGTCAAAAGACGAAGAAGAACAACTACAACTTCTATAAAGCAAAAAAAAGAAGAAGAAGCCATCGCTTGGCCTGAAATGCCAGGCTGTTGGCCAGGTGATAAATTCCTAGTGCATGTCAGCAACTAAAAAAAAAAAACTATGAGAGCACAGAAAGAGAGAAGACCCAAAGAAATACCCTTCAGCAAAAGAAAAACTAGCCCATGGGAGTACCTCTTCTTAAAAAGAGTGAGACGGAGAGAGACAGAGAAAAAACCATTAAATTGAAATTGAAATATCTGTTAATGAGATTTAGCTATTGCTGCTTTCCGCCTACTTGAAATACCTCAGGGCCCATTATGAGAGTATACTCTCATAAAACAGAGATGGATGAGAATATGGTGGGGACATTACCCAAATGCCAATGCAATTCGCGTAGGCCAGCCGTCGCCCGACTTGCTTTTGGAGTGTCATTTATTGAATTTTAATTTCGTTTTCTTCTCTCTGTTTGTTTTCAGTTTTTTTTTTTTTTTTGCATTTTAAGGATGCAACGCCCCATAAATCGATGGATGCAAACATGCAATGTCCATAGAACAGAACAGAACAGCAGCAGCAGCAACAGCAGCATGCCTCTTCCCAGTGCACCGCCCATACCACAGTTTATAGCTATCTGTCTTCGCATCCTGTCTCCTCTTGGCCAACAACAACGACAACAACAACAACAACAACCAATACCATCCGTCGTGGTCGTCGTCGGTCCATCTCCATAGTCTCTGTCTGATTGTCTCTCTGTCTGTTAAGTGCCGCGACGCAAATATTATTAAAGTTTTTGGTGCGTTTCAGCGTGAAATTGATTTTCATACGCCTGCTCGGCCACAATCAAATTGCCGAAGCATGCACGTTAAATAGTATAAAAGAAAAAAACACATACACATACAGCTTTTCATTTATATATATATACGTACATACATATATATATATATAAATATATACTGTCTCCTATACGTTCATATATAAATATATGTATATATTTTTAATTTAATAAGTGGCATATACGCCCAGGCTATTCAAATACCCGTACCCAGGTTTGTTTTTTCTGGTTGAGTTTTCCGTTTTTATTTCAGTTTTTTTTCCCCCTTTTTCTTTTTGCTATTGGTTTTTTTGTTTTTTTTTTTTTGGTCGGGTTCCGCATGCAAGTCACATTCTCGATTGCCAATCAGCGCACAATTGAAGCTGCATTAATATAACAACGAGTGGGCGGTAAAGCGGCGAAATGGCTGCTACCCGAAAAAGGGCGCATACACCTCACTCAAAAAAAACCAAAACACACAAACTACGATATACAAAAACCATTCAGAATCAACTTAGGCTCTCTCTCTCTCTCTCTCTCTTTCTGTCTGATGTCCTGTTGTTCCAAATACCCTTGCAAAATGCACATTTAAGCCGATCACTGACGATGGAAAACCAATTATCGCCACCCCAAAACGATTCGTATCAACAATTTGTCTATATCTCTTAGAATATTTAATGCAAAAACTAAACTAAAATGAAGAGAGATCACTGGAAAATATTAGCCCTTTAATTGATTGGTCTAAGATGTTCTTAAATAGTCAAAAGATTTTTAACAAAACATGTCTTTTAATATTAAAGAAGAAATATTTCCCTTGTTAACAAGATCAAAGAATATATCTTTATTTTAAGCTAACTGAAAACTAACCTCTGAATCGTTTGAGTCTAATATTATTCTAATTTTGACCAAGATTAATCCTTATTATCGGAAAGAATAATATGATACTCCGAATATTTAGAATCTAATTCGTTTTCCATTTATAGAAAACAACCTAAAGTTAAGTTAGTTTAATGAAAATAAAGTTAAGACAAATGAAAATTTATAAACTAAAATTAGCAAAAATTCAATATCTTAAGTGCATTTTGCTAAACCAAAACTTGTTATCAAATGGACTGTAGCTTACTTACAAGAGTATTTGGATAAAAAAAAATCAACTAAATATTGCTCGTTGACATATAAAAAATCTCTTTATATATATGGCCAATAAAAATCAACAAGGAATTACATATAACAAATACACAGATTTGATTTTTATGCACGTAGAGAATTTAGGGTTGAAGTTGAACGTGCATGTAGCTACTGCTGCTTGGATCAAATATAAATATATATATATATATATACATATATTCACATATTTGCTTGGTAAGGCTAATATGGAAAAACAAGTCTGCAATTTGGTTTTTGGTTAATTGCATCGTCAAGATTCAAATCGATGATGATGATTAACTTAAGTGAGCTGAAAGAGGGCGAAGAATCTGTCTTAATTTTCCAAATTTGCAAAATATACATAATAAACTTTCAATGAATCTGTTTCGTTGTTCACTTTAATGGCTCTCAGCATAAACATTTGGGATTTCCCTTATTTAAGTAATTACCATTTCCATTTCCCCTCCCATTCACCCTTCAACACAAAAACGCAGGAAGTCATCGTCTTCTTCTTTGAAAGAAGATTACCCAAAACTGCCTTGAAGCAAGAACTCACCCCTTTGAGCTTTCTCCCTCTCTACCTCTTTTCAATTGCATCATCAGAAGCATTTTGAAAAGCCAAAAACTTTCCTTTATGTGCTAGTCATTTCTTCAAAATAGTATTAAAACCAAAAGAGACCGAGAGAGAGGGAATAGAAAAAAAACCATCTGCAAAACATTGATTTCAAATGGCCAAAAACTACTATTACCAGCTATGTGATGGACGTGGGGGGTGGGGGGTCTGAGGGAACGTAAAATTTCAAATGCAAATGGCCAAAAAGTCGTAACCACCCACAAAATATATCCACCGCACACTCAACCACCCACACACACACACACACACAAACACACACACACACTACACTAATCAAAAACTAAATGCACAAAACTAATGCCATTAATTCCAGTAGACAAAATCTGAATAGAACCAAAAAACGAGAAAAACATAGAGAGAGAGAAAGAGATAGAGATTGAGTGCGGGTTGTGAGAGTCAGAGACAAAGACCAAAGGAGAGAGAGAGAGAGGAGAAAAGGAGCAACTGAGAGAGAAATGGAGAACTGTGGCTCTTGCCATAATTGACCCACATCATTAGCCGAAAGGAAATGAGCTGCTGCTGCTGCTACTGCAAGTTGAGCCAAGCCGCCCACACTGGTCACCCGTTTCTCCCCCTCCCCCTTCTTTCCCCCCTCCAAAAAAAAGGAGTGAGGTCGAGTCTGAGTTTTGGTTGGGGCCAAGGACTTGAAGCTACCAAAGCGCTGACTACAAATTACTCGACGGGAGAGAAACACACACAAAATAAAAAAAAAATATAAAAATATATATAAAAAAAACTTTAACGCAGCAAAATTTTTATTTTGCCATACTTCAAATGAAATTATCTGAGCTTTGAATAGAAAAGGGGGGCGGGAGGTGAACTAAGTGGGGTTTTGGTTGCACTTGCTGCTGCTGCTGCTGCTTCTACTGTATGTTGCAGCTGTTGAAAAGAGGGCACACGCACACTGCCAATAAGAAGAGAGCGAAAAATAAGAAGAAAAAAATAACAAAATATAACAACAAGAAGCATGTTGCCCCCGCGTTTCTTGGTTGCATCGTTCGTTGTTCACACAGTCCAGCGGCAGCAGCAGCAGCAATGGACCCGCAACCCCTAAGACTCTATAGCAGACAAAAAGTAAACTGTATTGCAGCAGCAGCAGCATCAGTCGAAGCAGCCTTCGCTGCTCTTCACCAAGAGCATTTTCTCTCTCTCTCTCTTTTTCCTTCCTTGTAGCCAAAGCTTTATGTGCATGTTGTCCTTGCCCAGGCTGCCGCTGCGGCTGCCACTTCAACTTGCTGCTGATGCTGCTGGTCTCTTTCTGTTTGGGGCGCCAAATTACTTTGCATAACCATGCAGCGATGGCAAACTTATGTGTGTGTGTGTGTGTGTTTGGGTGTGTGTATTTTATAAAGTAAAACAATCCTGGTGAAAACGAGAAACTTGGGACTTCATGATGGGGCACTTAAACTAGTTCAAAAATTTTCAATGCTTCGTCAACCTCGGCTTTCTCTATCTTCTGTTGCTGCTGCTGCTGTTGCTGTTGCTGCTGCTGTTGCTGTTGCTGTATGTCAACCCCAAAAGAATCGTGTAAATAAAAACATATACGTTATAGGGAGTAGAATGTTTCTTCTACTCATACTCACGTGTCTCTATACATATATGGGAACATAGGGGCCGCCGCCGGGTCATGCCTCTGTGTTTTTGTTTATGTGCATAGTGTGTTAGCATTTTATATAGCTATACTTTGCTTTATGGCACCCCAATGTACACACAACAGCAACGTCTGCTGCATCTAAAACCCTACCACTTGAAAGCGGCAGTAGCAGCAGCAGCAGCAGGAGCAGCAGCAGTACCACCAGCAGGACATGGGTAAGTTGTCGTCATCGTCGTCGTCGGCGGCGTCGTTGTCCTGCTGGGAGCTCACTCATTCGTAGTCTCTAGTTGTATGCAAACTAAACTTGAGTTCCCTTCACGGGTGTCCTCCATTCACCCTCCCACCCATCAACTAACCACTTTGGCTAGTAGTTGTGCGTCTGCTGTTTAGTTGGTTTGCTATCATCTACCTTCGATTTGTTGACCTTACTCTCTTACTTGGTTTTCTTTTTTTCAAAAACTTCTATCTATACAGTCAGTTATGACTCCAACCATCTATAGCTCACTGCAGGAGACCTTTATACACTAATGAGTGTATCTACCTCTTACTAACCATGGCACAACTTACCCCGTTGAGTCGCTCGAATCGTTATGTCCCTGCTAAAGGGTCTAGGTCACTCACTCACTTACTTACTTACTCACTCGCTCCGCTCATTCACCCAACCAATTATAACTAAACTTTTTCCCAAGCATAATTTTCTTGCAGTTCGCTGGCTATTTTCACTTGGTTGCCCTTTTGCACCTTACCATTAACTATGCTCATCTACTTCCCAAAAAAAAAAAAACCAAACCCAACCATCCAACCAACCATCTCATCCATCTATCCATCCTACCCTTGGTTGGCTATTTTTTTTTTTGCCACTTCAGTTACCCAGGTTATTTGTATGCAAACCTTGAACGGGAAACTCCTCTACATAGCAAATCTAAACAGCTGACTGCTTACCCCATTGCTAACCCCTTCATTCCCCTCGCAGCTCGTCACTTTTCTGCCCTTTTTCTAGTCCATGTCCAACCCTTAAGTCCTTCTTGGTTGTCACCCTAGTGTACCATCAGCTTCCCTATATACTACCAACTCCTACCTAGCACACAGTGGCGTATCCATTATCTAATAGAGTATTCAAAATCCCATCGAAATATATCGATAATTTCAATTGAAAATATTTTTCTGTAATATTTAGAAGAATTTTGTGTTATATTTTTTACCTCACAGTTTTAAACTTTCCAATCTTTTCCTTTGAAATTTAGATATTTCTATCTAAGAAGTTATTATCCTTAGACTAACAATTGCATAACCCTTCGTAATCAAGACCGATAAATGCCTATATGATTTTGGAGTATTACTTTTTAATATATATCAAAAATTTGACTGGTTTTTGTATTGTTTTCGATGAATTTAAGGAGACTATAGAACAAACTACTCGGAGTAAAATCCCTCTTTCAAATAGAGATGGAGTAAGCCACTGACATTTTGAGCATCCCGCTGCTTCCTGCCGCTGCTGCTCCCACTATTACTTCCGCTTTTACTCCTTTACCTTTCTTTAATGCCATTTTGTAGCATTTTTTATTTATTTATTTATTTTAGGACTTGCAGCTGCAGCGACGACAATAACAACAACAACAACAACACCAAGAACAACATCTCTCCCGGACTTTTCTCGACTACTGCCGTAACTAACTCCTGGCGTTGCAACAACGCTCTTCTTTTGCAACGCCGACGACGACGACGACGGCGACTTTGTTTGGCACTTTATTTATATTTAAATTTTGTGTTCGGGTACCTCAAAAGAAAGTATTTAGTTGCCTTCCGCCTTGAGCTGGGTAAACTTATTTTTCTCATTTTTTCTCTTTTCTTTTTTTTGGTTGGTGTTTGTGGTTAAGAAATATGGGAGATAAGATGGTGTTGGGTGATTGTCAATGCTACAGAGTCACCTACCTAGAGAGAGAAACACTTTCTTAGCCAACTTTTTGCCAATGTCGCCCATCTTTAGCCATGGCAATGGCTTCCTGTATTCGATAATGGAGGCAACGCCAACAACAACCACAACAAGAAGATTGGGTTTAAGGTAGGTAGGTCTAAGGCAAAAGTTTTAATCAACTATATGATATTTGGCTCCGCCCACTTATGGCACACTGCAAAGCATCTATAATATTTTCTATATGTAGCTAGTTTATGACCTCGCACTCGCTATTGTTGTTACAAGCAGTGTGCAACATATAAAGTACATATAACTAAACTTTTCGTTTCGTTTAGTTTCAGTTTAGTTTTGTTTCTTTCTATTTCATAAACTTTAATCGAAATGTTTTACTTCAATCAACGCCACATTCACTTCCCCGTGAGAGGAGCAGGAAAACTTTCACCACTTGTCGTCTGGCTGTCCTTTCTAGCTTCAGCCAGCACCTTTTCCCCTTTTCCCCGACTCCATGCTCCATGTGTCGCTTCTGCTTTTGCTACTCCTTGTGCTTGCTGGCTGGCTTGCCTGGCTGGCTGGCTGGGCGCTTTTTCACTATTTATCATTGTCAACTTGAGTGCGACGTTTGGCGCTGATGCAACCGACGGTCGCGTCGTTGATTTATCTTTCCGCTAAGCAGATGTAACATTATACGCCACAAATACATCCGACGTTTCGTTTGCGTTTGCTTTTCGTTTCATATCGTTCGTTCAGTCGTTCGTTGGTTCGTTCGTTCGTCTTGCCACTCGTTGACAACTCTCTAGACCAGGATGTGTCGGTATGATGATGGTACCGTATCCCGGTTCCATGCCCAAGGGTGCAATATTTCGTATATTGTCAAATGGGGCAAAAAGGCAGCAACAAAAAAAAAAAACAACAGAAAACCCAAAAACAAGAAGCAAGTAAAAACTCCTTACCTAAAGGCTGACTGCCTGGAAACGCTTTACCAAACCAGAAGAAGGCAGTGGGCAATTTTATGGTGGAAATGCAAAAATTACCTAAAAAGAGAAAGAAAGAGAGAAAAAAAATGAAAATTGGTTGATATACATATATATATATAGATATTTTGTTTGATTCTTTGGGTGTCTCATCTGTTTTCCTCCCTCCCTCTCTGTCTCGTTCTCTGTGGATATCTATTTTATCTGCTTAATGCAAATCTATGGCTACAGGGTATCACAATATCCACACTTTGACTCCCCCTCACCCACTCTCTCTTTCTCTCTTTGTCGCTCCAATCACACTTTGCCTCACGTCTAACCAACTATAACATTCTCTCTCTCTCTATCTCTGGTAGTGTTTTAAATTTTTTAACAATCGCCGCCAGCAGCAAACTGAGCAAAAATGTCGATTTTTTTTTTGTTTTTCTCTGGTGTTTTGTGTTTTGTGAAATGCTTCCCAAGCAAAGCGTTTGCTGTGGCAGGTCAAAAACTTTTATATATTTTTGTTGTTGTTATATTTTGTTTCTCTGCACATGGGCACGGCCAGACCCCAAGAGATGACGACGACGACGACTACGATGGTCCAAAACTGAGCCGGTCTGGGACAGTCCAAGCCCGACCAGAGCAGACCAGACCAGACCAGGCCAAGCCTGAGAGATTTTTTCTGATTTTTTTTTTCTTTTAACCAAAAAGCTTCGCTTTGAACTCCCCCAGCTACGTTGCTATTATATTTATTATTATTTTGCGATTCAAACGAAGTGATATAAATGTGTCACGTTTTGCGAGTTCACACATACTCCCCGGGTCTGTGGTCCAAGAGAGAAGAGAAAAATAGTTTGGGGACTGCGGTGCGGGCGGTGGTGGTGGGAATTGGCCGAGGAGTTTAACTGAACCGGTGCCATACAGGTAACAGCAACAACAATCAGCTAACACCAACACCAACGCCTCCTTTTGTTTTTCAGTCAGCCTCACGCTTTGGCTTTTTACTCTGATTCTTTTTGTTGTCTTTTGCACAAGGTAGCCGAAAAAAAATAGATGGGTAACAACGAGTATATTCGTTGAGTAACAGAAATCATTTAAACTTTAAAACCTAGCAAAATGTTGCCTCCTCACTGGTCCTGAAAGGACGATTTCAGCACATTTCTTAAAGTAATTAAAGTATTATCTTTTCAAAAGCAGATCTCAAGATAATCCAAAATGTTTATATTTCACACTAGAACTTCAATTTTAAAGATGGGGGAAACGACTAGAGAAATTAGGGTTCGAATTGAAATAGTTAAGAATATTGAAAAAGATTCGCTATGATCCTTAAAAATTTATAAAATTACAATCAAAATATCATCTCACAAAAAGAAGTTCAAAACTTGGCTACATCTTCAGACTTTAGTGGACGTTTTTAATAGGTATTAACTAGTCTACAGTGTCCATTGTGTTGCATGATTCAGTTTTTAAGCCTTATTTTTTTTCCCCTTTGTTGGTGTGCTTTTGTTTTTTTTTTTTTTTTGCTTTTGGTTTTGTAGTTTGCGCAACAATTTCGTGAGCGCTGGAAGATGATTTGTGTTTTGAACTGGACTCTACTGAAGTCGGCAGTCGACAGTCGTCGACGAGGCCGCATCAGATACACGTCCAGCGGGCGTTTTGTTGTTGTTGGCTTGCATTGTTTGGGCTTCTTTTTCTGTTTTGTTTTAGTTTTTTTTTTTTTTGCGCCTGGACCAGCTCCAACAGTTCGACTTAATTTTGTATATATAAAACCAAAAAAAAAAAAGAGGAAGGAAGAAAACAAAAATATCAAAATATTGCATGATAAACTTTGAAATACTCTACAGATGTAAATTTTAAAGTTGTAACTTGTTGAAGTATCAATCTCTTAAGCAAATTGTTCTCTGTTTTTAATGGATTTGATGTATATTTTGCTTTTAAATAACATTTTATCATATCACTTGTATGTTTGCATATACCCTTTCTACCCTTTGGCCATAGAGTGTATATAATAAGAGTCAGCTCTCAAAAACTATAGCAAAAGTGACTGTGTTTTTGGGGTCCTGTCCAGGGCATTGTGTTATTGTTATTGTTACTTCTGGTCGGTGGTGTCGGTCGGTGTTGCTTCTTTGCATTATTTTTCCTGGACTCCACCAACCTTTTGGTATGATATCAGTTGCTGTTGATCAGCATTAGCACCTCTGGTGGTGGTGGTGGTGGAGGTGGTTGGAGAGTGCTTGCACCGCCTTGTGAATTGTTCGTACGTGTTTGGCTTATGAAGAAAGAACAACGACGACGACGACGATGATGATGATGATGATCATGAAGCAAGATGGTAGACATTTTCTGGGTTCGGCATCATCATCATCATGATCATTGCCAAATCCGAATCAGAAACCAAATCAGCATCAGCAGCAGCAACACCATGATCCTCTCATGTAGAGTGCGAAAATTATGTGCCATCAAAAGTATGCAGCTGGCTCTTTATAGAGAAGATTGGGAGAGAAGGTCCTCTTAAGCCAACTAGTGCTGAAAATCATTCCAACTTAATTTGATCATCGTGAATGATCCATGTGTAGTCAGTCGTCGTCGTCGTCGTCGTCACAAGTCGAAGTGCAACTAATTTGTGATAATTTGTGGGAAGAGAATTGATATTTTTCAGATTGTATGTACTAGAGCACAGCATCTTAACTCTCAATTGCGTGTGTGTGTGTGGGAAGAATTTTATGTATATGTAAGACACCAAAACGAAAGTGTCGATTGGCAAGTGCATTGCATGATTATGATCACACACACACACACTCACACAGACCAAAAGTATAATGAAATGATTGTTTGCAAATCATATGTGAATGAGAATTTAAGTGATGAAATTATAGTCAGCTGTGTGAAGCAGAAAAGACACAAAGACATAAGATGATAATTGAAGCAGGAGGTGAAGAAGAAACTTGCGAAATTGCAATTCATGAAATCATCTTGAAAAAAAAAATACTGACATTAATATGAATGAATGAATGAATGGTTAAAAGGCTGGCTAACTTATTGATGAACGAAACAATGTGCGATTCAAGGGGAATTTTTTTGATGTCCTGTCACGATCGACATTAAATTCGAGCTTCTGCTCATGTTGACTATGCTTTTCTATCTGATTTTATTCATTTCTATTTCGTTTGACTGAAGTCTAATACATGGTATTCTTATATCTTGAATGTATGTAGAAGGCATCCATGTGTTATGGTTTGACCACTTGAACACTGGCTGTGGATCGTATTACTTATGGGCTGAAATGTTTATGTAAGTACTTTGAGTATTTGTATATTTATATTTATTATGACAAAGTGTCACAATGTATTAACTAAGCGGTTATACCCTTTAAATTATGATGATGATAGAGTAGATATGCTACAGTATGTAGCTTTAAAAATTGCATTGAACTTGATATACACAATATTCTACAACTACATGTTTCAATTTCTATAGGCTTTGTTTTCTTTTCTTTATCCCAATAAAATTTGACAAAAGCTTAATAGCTTAATTTTCATATACATATACATACATACATGTAAATCAATTATATTCGTTATGCTTTCTATTTAAACTCAAATTGAATGCTGAATATGCATCAAACAAATATATTTAGGTACATATGTATGCATGTATGTATATATCCCATATGGGTTTTTCCCCCCATTTAATATTGAGCTTATCTACTTTGCATTGTTTGTTTTACCTCCCTCTGCTGCTCCACCATGTGCAAACGAGAACCCAGGTGGTTGGTTGGTTGTCATGACAAAACGACAGACGAACCGCAACCCAATCAACTTTTCTTTAACTTTCTTCCAACCCCATCATCACACTAATTGTATCGTACTGGGGTTTTGACTTACAAAAAAAAAAAAAAAAGAACCAAGAAGGAAAACCCCTTTTATCCTTTTTTTTCTTCTTTTGAGTCCTACCTTTGTACCTGTCTGTCATGTGTGTGTGTTTGTTTGTGTTTTGTAATGCAAATCTTTTGGTGCTTTCATCTGCTTGTTATATATCGAAAGCTATTAACCGAAAAGAGGAGAAAAAAAAACTCAAATTTCTATGCCGATTTTGTGTTGCTGGTTCCCTTTTTTCCTGACTCTCTTAACCTACGCACAACATGTGATGTGATGTGTGTGTGTGTGTCTGTGTGTGTGCATGTGTGTATGCTTGTGTGTTTGTTATTTGCATTTGAATCATTCGTTTGTGCGAAATCAGATTAAATCGCATAATCGAATCTGATGCTATATATAAACGATGACAAAGACAGGAACCAGCAGCCAGTACCAACACCAACAACAACAACAACAACACCAATAACAGCAACAGCAATTCCAACAAAAAAGAGTCGGAGAAAAAAAAATTATGTATTGTATAAAAATCAATAGCCAAGGTATTGAAAATCCTATGCACATAAACCCAGGCACGTACAAAACGTTCTATCAAATAAAAAAAAAAAAGGAGAAAAATCGGGGAGTAGTAGCAGCAATCGACAAAAAAAAAGGAACTCAACCACAGGAGCTCCAAAAGTTATCCCAGACACATGCGGCCAAAAAATACTTTACAAAGTGAAATCACAGTGGAAAGGATTGAGTGAATGGTCTAAAGCAGAGGGAGAGACAAAAAGCTAGCCAGACAGTTGGCCAGCCAGAAAGAGACAGAGAGAGAGAGGGAAAGGGGGATAAAAAAAACCCTGTTGAATCTTTTGTCTCAGCTGATCACAGAATAAAAAAAACAATCACATGAAATGTGTTTTCCTTTTTGCTACTGTGGAGTTATTTTTTCAAAAATTACCCATTAGAAGCATTAGAAACGAAGAGTTGTTAAGGTATTAACTGGGTCGGAAAGCCTGATCTTGGCAAATCATGTAACCTTAAGGACTTAAAGCCCATCATCAATGAATAAGTAAGGAATCGGCCAAGCTATATGCGGTTAAAATATATTTACGCTTAATAAGATATTTGTCTGTTTGGTTTTTCAGCTTTTTATTTTTCCCCAAGTTTGTTCTAAAGTTTTTGCAATGAGATCTACTTATAAGCCATAGATAATTTGCTGAATAAGTTTAGGGTATCTCAAAAGTCAATTTTAAAGTGCCTTTCGTTTGGAGTTGGTTTTGTTTTCGTTTTTCTTTACTTTTTTTTTGTATTTGGCTTGTTGAAAATTCAAATTAACTCGATCATAAAAGCTGCCAAGCGACCCTTTTTCTTCAAATTAAGTTTGTGTGCACGTAGCAAACAGCAACAACAAACAGCAAAACCTTTTTCTTTTTTTTACTGTTTTTTTTTTTTGTTGTTTCTTTTTTGCCTTTGATTTTCTTCTTTTGGTTGCTTTTGCTTTGCCTTGCACTTTTCCTGGGCTGTGAAAATAGTTCGTTAGCCTTTAGCAAAAACTACAGCAAGTTGCTTGTCTTCCGCCTTCAAACATCCCACAACCATCTCCTGATCCATCGTCGAGCGACCCAAAAAAGGGCACACAAGTGTGTGTGTGTGTGTGTGGGTGATTGGTTTTTCTCTCTCTTATTCTGTGTTTTTGAACCCAAATTATTGGCATTTATTTCTACGTTTTGACTTGGTCGAGAGAAAACGTCACAACTGAAGCATCTAATGCGCTTCAGCTTTAGCTTCTTTTCTCTCTCTCTCTCTCTCATTCTCTCGATTTCTCTTTCTCTGTTGGTCTCCCTTTTTGGTTTTAATGCCGCCTAATTAGCAGCCTGAATGCGCTAAGACTACAAAGCAGCAGCAGCAGCAGTAGCAGCAACAACGGCGGCATTCATTTAGTCATCCAGTCAACCAGCCAACAGGCAGCCCTCAAGAGGGCACAAAACTTTTGGCAAATTGAAAATGCGCAAAATGACTTTGAGACCAAAATCCCCAGTGCCAATTGGCAAGTTACAATAACCGAGAAAGAGGCAAAACAAATCTGCTGAATAAGCAAAAAGTAGAACATGGTATACTCTCTTGTAGAAGGTCGATACAAATGATTGAAAATACTGAATTTACGTAAAAATGCCTATCATCATCATCATCATCATCAGCATCGTCATCGTCATCATCGCATTTGGGATCATAAATCATGAAAAAAATTTAATTAAGATGTGCAATAGTGTATACGAAATCTATAGGTACAAATGAAATATAATATTTCCTTTTCATTTAATGCGAATCATTCAATTTTTAAAATAGTTCAGGGGAAAAAGTTGATAAGAATCATGAGAAAAGATCAATTAGATGAAAAAGGAAAGAACGAATAAATGAAAAGAAAGAAAGTTCCCAAGTCTCAGAAACAAAGGAAATGGCCAAAGCAAGGACAAAGAAGAAAACAAATTGAAGAAACCAACCAACAAGGACAAGAAAAGCAAAAAAAAAATACTAAATGAGGAATGAGAATGAGAAAGAGAAGATCATAAAGAAAACTCAGAGAGACTCAACGCAGAGACGAAGTCAAGAAAATGCCAACAAAATATGATAAGAAACAGATTGAAACTCAAGTGATTTCCTGAAAAAAAAGGCAACAAACATTTTCCAAAATTAAAAGTGTTTTTTCATTTGATCTATCAGATCAGATATAAACCTGCTTTCGAAATGATTTCAATTTCCAAAGTGTTAACTGATCGAGATTTAGATTCTGTACTCTTTTTTTTCTTTCTGTATATTTTCCATTTCAATTGATTTGGGAAAATTGTATTTATCTTTTTACTTTGGTTATTTTTAGCAGAAGCCAACTGCAAAAATAAATTGAAATATCGAAATGAACAATCGCATTGTTAAATGGGATTAACCAATTTTCACTGTTCAGAGCATTTAAACAAAAGAAGGGCTCTATTTTTTTTCCTACTTCTTCTACGACTATATGCCTTGTCAAACCCCATGTCAATGCCATGATACCCAAAGTACACACACACACACACGCACACAAAGGCACACAGACACAGGATAGAACTAAAAGCGAAACGGGGCAGGGGCAAAAACTAAAGTGGCAACAAATCCAAAATCCAAATCAAATCCAACAACCCGCAGAAGCAACAGCAGCAACAAAACCAAACGAGGCAGCAGCAGCATCATCACATTCACAATCATCAGCATATTTCAAATGACACTTTGCGCCTATAACGACAACGATGACGACCGGCAGAAAGACCAACCGACCGACCGACAGACAGACAGACAGACAGACAGACAGACGGAATAACGACAGACCCGGCTTAGGTAGAGCTAAACATACAGAGCACCATAGAACCATAGCCAAACTCCATCCAAAACTCAATCTCATCCCCTGAGAATCTGCATCGCATACTGTCTGTATTTCTGTCTTTACTCTCAGCTGTTATTGTAGTAGTTTTTCCTTTTTGTTCAATTTGAATGATTTAACATAAAGGTAAGTCACTGAGAATGAGCCAAAGGACAAGGAGTGGGGGAAGCACCCTCAGCTCAAAATACTAACATCTCATACGGAACTAAAACCATTGTAAGTATGCGTGTGTGTGGCTGTGTGTGTTGGATGGTTAGCACCGCCGACCAATCGCCCCACCAACCATTCGACCGACCTTATAAGCAAAACTTTAACAACGCGGGCCAACGAATGAACGAACGTTGGTCGCTTGCTTGAAAATAATTTTCAATCGTCGTGAATCATGAATAATTCAAAATCATCATTACCAACACCTTTTGCAGAGCTGCTGAAGCTTCTGCCTCTTCACCTTCTTTTGCGATTCCCAGCTAGCTTGCTTGCTGGCTTGTTTTTTTTTTTTTTTTTTTTTTTGTTATTTTGCCGAGAGAGAAGGGAGGAAGGAGTCGTCGGACGGACAGAGAGTGTGGCCCAAAATGTTCACACTTCCCAGTGAACTTTTGCTCAATCTGCAACAAACAAAATCCGTGAGTAGAGGGACGCCGCTCAAGTGCTAAAGTGAGGCGGATTACCAACCAGACAACAACACAACACAGCACAACATACAACAACCAACCAAGCAACCACCAAAAACGCAGGCAACTCAAGGCAGGCCTTCGTCCAACACCTCCGCCCTCTTTGGCACGCCTTAGTTTTTGCTCAAAAACGACGTCGACGATGGCGACGACGTCGTCTATTGTATTCCATCGTCGAAATATGAGGCACGACTCTGGCATTAAACTTCGGCGCGCTGCAAAAATGCCAAAATGCAGCCAAGAACAATAAAAAAAAAATAACAAGAAAAAAAAAAAAAAATCCCCAAACCCAAACAACAACAGCAACACAAAAAATAAGATAAGCAGACGAAGACGAAGATGCTGCGAGCCACTTCAGACCAGGCTAGAAGCTATATAGTGTTATAGGAAGCAGCAACGAGAACGGAGGAGAGACGTACGACTCTTGTGCCTGCAAAGCAAAGTGTTGGCCAAGAAATAAAAAGTTGCTGACCTTAGCTTAGACTCTTGAAGACTTTGGGTCTTTGTCTATGCAATAACAGCAGCAGCAGCAGCAACAGCAAGCAGCAAAGTTTTTCCTACATTTCGTTTCTTTTTTTTTTTGCCTCTACACATCGTCATCATCATCATCATCTTCTTTTAGGTTGAAGGATATGAGGCAAATACAAAGTTGCCTCGTTGCTGGCGGTGGTTCCTTTTGCTGCAGTGGCAGCTGTTTAATAAGTTCAAGCAATTAAAAGTGTTTTTAAAGCTTCAGAGGCAAAGAGGAGAGAAGACACTAGGCACTAGAGACAAGAAGGAAGGGGTGAGAGGCGGGCAAAACTTCGTAGTCGTAGACATTGATAGGCGCATAAAAAGAGACTTAAATGTTTTGGCAAGGAGCTGGAGCTGGTGCTGGTGCAGGAGCTGAAAGCTTGAGCTAGATTTGGACATGGAATTGTAGTTGCAAGTCGCTCTCACCACACACACACACACACACACACCACATCAAGGTGGACCTTAACGATGTGAAGATCATAAACATTGGTTTAATGAGCCAACAAGTTGGCATACATATATGCTAAGGGGATCCTCTAAATGTGTTTTGTTCTCCACAGATTGAGATGATTAATCTCAGCCGTTGTGTGAGTGTGCTTTTTATGACTACAGTGGAGCAGGCGGAGGAGTAGTATGATGATCTTATTTATAGCCTAGCCAAAACGTTCTTACCCATCCACGCTAAACTCTTATGTTTATTTCAACATTTCCGCAGACCATTTGGCATTAGGCAGACTCAAATTTAGTTCCTTTTTACCAAAACTCAGTTTATTCTTTGTCTGTTTTAATAAATTTCTGAATTTAAAAATCCCAAATCTAAGCTTTAATGAAACTGTCCTTTCACTTAGCTTAGCACAAGCTTGACATAAAGTTCTGCTTCACATTAAAAGGCATTCTCCTTGATATTGTCAAATTTTAACTGTTCCCTCCCTATATTTTGCTTCCCGCTGTGTGGCATAAAGTGTATAAATCACAAATAAAAAAAAAGTCTCTTCCCATGGCCTTTGAAAAGAACTTTCGGTTTTATCAAAATTTTTAACATTTCCGATTCCACTTTATAAAACCCACACACACACACACGCACAGGTTGAGGTTTTACGATTGATGCAGCATCTCTCAAGCTCCATTATAATAAACAAAATGCACATCAATTTGCAGTCATTAAAGTTCAAAAACTTTACCGCCGTCTCCGATGCCATTGCCGTTTCTGAGGCGGCTGACGCTGACGCTGACGAACGCACGGGAATGGAAAAATGCAAGGCCATTAAAACTGCCAAATAACAAATAATTTCAATGCCCAACAACAACAGCAAACGACAATCAACTATTAAAAAAGGTAAAAACGCCAGCGACAACAACAACAACAAAACGAGAAATCAAACATGAAATTAAATTAATGGCCTAAACACACCCAAAAAGAAAAAACAAAAAACAAAAAAGAGTCCTGCCAACTTTTTTTCGCAAAACAAAAAGGGAACCAATTCGATGATGAGGGAGGGGTGAAGAGGGAGGGGTATGGAGTTTTGGCTAAAGAAAAGGTTCAATCAGTGGGCATTAAAATTATGTACCAAAGATTCGGCGATATTTTACGAGAATATTTACGACTGGACTTTTATAGGACCAGAAAATATATCCAAATGGTGGTAGAAGGGTGTACATAGAGAAATGGGCAGAGGAAACTGTTGGGCAGGGGGTGTACATGTGGAGATAGGGGCTGGTAAGTTGGCTCGGTTGGGGGGGTAGATAAACGGTCCACGCTAATTTGAGTCTTTGTCACGTCTTACCATATGGAAATATTATTTGTAAATACTTTTATGTTTCGAACGTGACCAGGAGGCGGCGGTGGCACATGTGTGTGTGTGTGCGTGTGTTGGACTTTGGTAGGCGTGGCCCATACTTGACAGAGTGCGTAAAAAGTTGCACCCGGTTTTAGGGAGAGCTTCGACTTTTCCCCACTCTTCTTTTCTCTTTCATTCTCTTTCCATTTTTCCACATTTTTCCTTTCATACATATAATTTTTTTTTTTTTATTGTGGCGACGAAATCAAATAAAGCGCTTCGAGGGGCTTTTTTTATTTATCGTACATGTATGTACATATATGTATATCGCATATACATATAAAAATTTATATATAAATTTTGTTTTTTTTTTCGTGTTCGTTGCGAAAATCCTTCGAAGAAGCTGAAAATGTCATCATAAAAATTGCCAGACGGCTTAGCGTTTGGAGTGCGCGGGAATAAATAAAAATTATTTCCAGATGACATATCAACGCGAGGAATTCTCTGCTGACACCTTAAAACCTAATGCGCTTATAATACAAAATGTGGGACCGACCCACCGACTGAAAGTTGCCCCACCTCTCCCGCATAAAATACAAACCGGGACAAATTGAAACGTTGAAGAAATTACAAAACTCTAAGCGAGTCGAGAGGCGAGGAGAGGTGGAACAGAGTCGGAAGCGGTGGCACTGACGGAAGCGGTGGCAGAGGCAGAGGTGCCAGGAGTGGGGCAAAGAGGGCGGAGGAGGCCTTAGAGATAGGCATGAGGTGGGTTAAGAGTAGGAGAAACGCAACTGTCAGTTGCCTGGGCTTGAACTTGGGTCTGGTTTGGTTTGGTCTGGTCTGGTCCTCCCCGTCTCAGACGTCAACTTAACGTGAATAATTGTCTAAATCCCAACGACAAACACTTATTGTCCTGGATTAGCAAAGGAAGACGAAGTAGAGAAGTTGCCTTGAAGCTTGGAGGAGCTGGGCAACGCTGGCGAACCGAACCAGAAGCCCAAGGACTGCGTGTAAAAAATGAGTGGCACACAAAAAAAAAAAAGAAAAGAAAAGAGAAAAAAAAAAACTTTGCTTTGCCATCTTCTCTCTCTCTTCTCTCACCATCTTTTCTTTTTCTCTCGTTTTATCCTGTTTTATCTTCTTCGCTTTTTCCTTTTCGCTTATTCTCTTTTTGGAGGAAAGGGAGAGATTTAGTAGTAAAAGTAGTAGCCCTTAGACACTGGGTAAGCGTTTTAAATTTAACAAGCAACCATTTGGTCAGTCAGTCAGTCAGTCATTCGAAAGGCAACAGCTAGGGGATAGTGTATACGAGTCAAACTGACAGTAGAAACAGGTAAATTCATCTATATCATAGCTATTGCCTATATGCGATATGCCTTAAATCGTTTGATCTTGTTTTTAGTAATGATCTGTTTTCGGTGAGACATTTTGTTCTTACTATAAATTGAATTCATTCTGAGGCTAACTTCAATTGAATTTGAAGCCGCCTACTTAATTTTCTTAGATGGTCCATTTAAATGCAGTTTCCACTGTACAGTGTGTGTTAAAAGTTTGTTCCCTTAGTGTGTTTGCCTTTTGCATTTCTTTGCGTTCAATTAATTTGCTCACAATTTGGGTAGTAAAAGCCCCAAGTCGATGTAGTCGAGCTTTGAGACTGAGCGTCAACTTTTGTACTCCCTACTACTACTACGACTTGGTTCATTTTTTTTTAGTTTTCCCCCCTTTTTTTTTTTGGTTTTTCTTTTCCTACTATCAGAGAGAGAAGAGATATATGCAAGGTAAAGACAAAAAGCAAACTTTAAGTAGCAAAAGTAGCGGGTATACGAAGAGCTAGTGCTCAATATGTAAAAAGGTATTGTGGAAAAAGTTTCTTTTTCGCCAGCAAGATGGAGGAATGGTGGAGCCAAGGGAAAAGCCTGGTGGTGGATAGGGGGTGGTTGGGGGGAACGGTAGAGGCTCTGTGTGTCCCGCTGTGAGCAAAAGTTTTTGAAAACTAGCCGTAAAACCCCTTCACAAGTCGGGAAGCAGAAGCCCCAGCTGAAGCAAAGACGTTGGCACACACACACACACACACACACACACCCATACACACACTTATATATCCAACTATAAGAATGATGAGAAGGACCAAGTCGACCAAATGGGTGAGAAAGGGGGTTCGGGGAGGAGAAAATTCATGCATTCAGCGGCAGCAGCAGCAGCAGCAGGTGAACAGCAGCCAGGCAGGAACTTTTCGATTTCATTGCTGATATAGCTAGTAGCTATACTAAAAATATATTAAGGTAAATGCAATTGGAGTATGTGTGCATTTGAAAGCTTTAAAATGTTTGAAACTGTGAGGTTATGTTACACAAACAGATGTTAAATTTAGCAGTAAAAAAAATAGAAAGAATATATATTAAATGAGTCAACGATTGTTGGGAGAAGAAGACTGAAATTTCTCTAAAGTATTAAAAACTAAAAATTCGTATATAAAAAAGTTGCAAGAATCTAAATGAGTCTTGGCTAATTATTTCAGTTGAACGCATCCTGATTTGCTCTCCACAAGGAGTAACAAGACTGTTGTTTGAATCCCAAAATATTCAATTGAAAATCTCGCAGAGTCAAAAATAATATCTAAATTAATAATTAGACCTGCATTTGCCTAAAGAAACGTGTTTGGGTCTAAAGTATCAAGATTACCTAGGCTGTTATCTCCTTATCACCTTAGCAATCAAAGAACAAAAAAAAAAAAAGAGGAATACCGAGCTTCATTTATGGTTCATTAACTTGGCACACAAAAGTTCTTAATTAAAAAAGCATTTACAAATCCAATATAAATCCCTTTTTCAATTAATTACATTTATACCGATTTCGTATTACACTTTTGGGATTATGTTCTAGGGTTTTGTTTACTTCCCTAACGACAAGAGGAGGAAAGCAAAAAGAACTCCCTAACAAACTCAAGCCAAAAACCGGTTATCAGATTGTTAGTTTTACTAACCATATAGGCATAACTTCTACACATATGCAAATTTCTTCTTTTTTTTCGGGGTAGCATTCTTAATAGGGGTAAACTAGAGAGAGAGAGAGGGAAAAAAACAAAATACAATAAAAAAGAAATACAAAAAAAAAAAAAGAATGGAAAAAAAGGACACACAACTTTTTAACACACCGTGCAAAGCCGGGCATTGAAAAAGGGATATACCAGATGATATATATGCAAATGTCATTTTTTGGGCTGTAACAAGCCAGCCAGTCAGCCAGCTAGCTAGCTATCTAGTAGGGTAGGTGGTTGAGTTGGGTTCTGGGTTTGGCTTTGAGTTTTGGGTTTTACTACTCCTACCGACCGAAGGCGACAAGTTTTGCCGCCTGTTTCCAATGTCCTTCCCAAGGCCTATACACAACACTTTCCCTATCTCTGTTTCTCTTCCTTTTTGGCATACTCTTGACTAGTAGTAGTAGTACAACTACTGGAGAAGCTTTCTAAAACTTTGCTAAGGCTTTAAACTCAACACACACACACACACACACACACACACACACAAACGCAAAGAGTGTGTGAGTAAGAGAGAGAGATATACATCCAGCATAGCAGAGCACAGCACAACGAATTTCAATTAATAGTCAGACACACACAAAAACCGAGAACTAGAGAAAGAGAAAGGGAGAGAAATAGATATACAAATGGGGGGAAAGGCGTAGAGAAGGCAAGTGAGAGCTAGCTTGAGAGCCACTTCCTGCTTGTTCGTCCTGCCTCTGACTCTGGCTGACACTAAGCCCAAAGGCTACAATCAGCTCAGCTGTTGTTGCCCATTTGTGTTGGACCACCAAGTTCACTAGACAATTTATTTCTTGCTTTCGATTTTCCAAGCTGTCAGTTTACGCTTAAATGCGCACAGTTCAATTTAAAATGGGTAGGATCAGGATACGCCTCTTGCCCGACTGCCTGCCTGCCTGACTGACTGCCTGACTGGGCTGTGTTGTGCTATGCTAAGCTGGGGTTCTCTTGCTGTGCCTTGTCCTGCCTGCCTGACTGCCAGCCTGCCTGCAATCGTGCATCCACCAAACTAGGTTAAGAGGTTGTTATCCTTATGCCCCGTGTGTTTTTGAAAATAGGCAACCAGAAAACGCAAAGTTTCGTTTCGTTTTCCCATCATCATCATCATCATCATAGTCGTCGGCATCATCGTCTCGGCCTGTTTGTGATGCCTTCTCTTCTTCCTTCATATCCGTTGCAGACATACGAAACATCCTGGGTGCCTCAAACCGCAGGGACAAACCACAAAGACAGCGCGAACCAGCACGACACACACACAATGAGAGAGAGAGAGAGAGCAAGCGAGCGAGAGTGTGTCTCATCATAATCATCATCATCATCATCACCATCGCCACATTACCACCATATCCTCATCCTCATCATCAACATCAGACTCGTCCTCGTCATCCTAGCTATCATCTTTACCAGCTCAGCTCAGCAAGAGCTGAGCTTCATCATCGTGATGATGAAATTATGAGCGTAAAAAGCATTTGCATTCATTATATAGTATGTTGCTCTAGAAATTAAACTAACGCCCGCCTCGTTAGTCCACGGCGGATGTGAAATACGTAGGCGGCTTAAATGCAATGCCACAAAGCGTTAATGGATTTTTTTTTCTCTCTTACTTTCCTCTTGCTCTTTCTCTCACCCCATCTCTCTGATTCGCATTTCTACTTTTGCAAATTTGTTTTTTTCTTTTTTATTATTATTATTTACACTTGGTAATACGATGCGTGTATGAAGAGTTTCTGTCTGAGAGTCGTCGTCGTTCATTCATATGTGCATACATAGCTACATACATACATATGTCTGCACTGAAAATTCCTTGCCTTTTTTTTCTATGTATGTATAATAAGCCGTTGGGTATTTGAATATTAAGCGTATTCCTTGTAATAGTAGCACAATTAAGGATCCACTTGGGTTACAGATAAAGAAAGTTATTCTGTTAATCTGGTATCAACTCAAAACTATTAACAGATAAAGAAATAATTGTAGTTAAAACTTTGAATTGACTGACACATGGAGATGAAGTTTAGGTTATTTAGGTAATTGTGCTTTATTAAGATTTAGTAACTCGAGTCTATTATAAAGATTACTCCAAAGTTCTTAACTAAATCATATTGAACATTCACGTGCCTTATTTAAATATGAAAATCGTATCAAATTTCCGTCACACCGTGATGAATTCCCCTAATGGAATTCAGTCGTCGTCTTCCCGAGGAATATAAGTAGGCAGTGTCAATTTGAAAGCCCATTTAGAATTTGAAAAGCCATTTCTGTTTTTTTTTTTCCTTTTCTCCAGATTCTTTTCGCCTTGGCGAGGGGCGGAACGGTGAACCAAGAAATTAAGCATTATAACTTTATTATCACATTTATGGCAATGGCTTCTTCTGCTTTTACTTTGTGTGTGTGTGTGTGTGTGTGCGTTGTTGCTGCTGCTTCTTCTTATAGCTATATTGTATTGTTGTATGCATTCAAATTCTAATTTGAGGCAACTTTTCCGTGAGTCTCTTTCTCTCTCTGTGTGTGTGTGTGTCTGTGTGTGGCCTTTTTTTTACCGTGCTTCGTCTTCTTTGCGCTAAATGATTACACTTAACTAGATTTGCATATATTTAAACAATTTCCTTGATACGCACGCAAAAACTCGAATTGTGTGTGCTGCACACATACGTACACGTGCTGCCTGCACACAAAAGGATTATTAAGGACCTTCATATGTAAATGAAAACCAAATGCACACGGAGACGACGGCGACGGCGACAGCGATGACGATGTCGAGAACGAGAGACACAGCACCAGAAACAGAACCAGAACCAACGAAACGAGAAAGGGCAAAGCAAAGAAGGAGACAGAGGAATGGGACCGGGGAACCCCTACGTAGATAACCTGGGCTGCCACAGTTTGGCAAACACACAGCATGAAGGAAGCCCAAGCCCAAGCCCAAGCCCCAGACAATGTATGGTGGCTACCTTTTTTATATCTCTCTACGCCCCCAAAAAATCCTGCCCCCTAGAACACCGTCACTGTCCTAGAAAGTAGGTGAAAGGAGGCAGCAGACAGACAGACAACATACACACACCCAGAGAGATAGAGAGAGAGGGACGAGGAGAGAATTGTGGAACCCGCACTCACCCGTTCGTTCATTCGTTGGTTGGTTCGTTCGTTGGCCCGTAATTTATGCTTAAGATAAAGTCCTTGAATAAATACATGGAAAATCCTTTGAAATTGAAATTAAATACGAATATCACATTTTTTTTTTCATTTTTAACCAGAGAGAAAGCAAGAGAAAGAGTGAAGAGAGGAAGGAGGTACAGAGAGGTGTACAGAATTGCAGACAAAAGGCAAACGGGAAATGAAATTAACATTTGAGTGCGCTTACCCAAAATTAAACGAGACTCACACATAACTCCAAAAATGGTTAAGAAAACAGCAGCAAGAGACGGGAAGGCGGCGGAGGGGGCGAGGCCATTGGGTTGGGGGATTGTTGAGCTCACACATATTTATTTATTGAGGCTTTAGAGACAGATATATCTATATATGTACATATAGAAATGTGTGTGTCTGTGTGTGTTTGCATGTGAGCTATTTTATTTAGCATTTTGGCATTTTACTGGCATTTCTATCTTTATCCATGTGTATACATATATATATATATATGTGTGTGTGTGCGGTTAGGTTTTGGTTTTTGGAGAAAATTCTAATACATTTTCTTAGCCATTTGCCATATGAAATTAATTTTACAGTCACCAGGCAGGAAGCATTTGGGGCTTTTGTGCAAGACAATTTTATAGCCAACACAAAAACAAAACTCAATATACAAACCAAAAAAATGGGGGGGAAATAAGCGAGGAAAAAAATTTACAAAATAAAAATAATCAAAATGAATTGCAAATTTTACAAAAAAAAGAAGTTTGATGTGACTAAAACTAAAGTAAAAATGGCAAACGACATAATTGTTACCTATTAAATAAAAGTCAATGAGAAAAGTTAAGTCTTTTCTGCTTATCCATTAAAAGCTACAAAAAGTTAATATAAAGAATCATATCTATAAGCCTAAGCCATAAGCATAGGCCATAGAAAGTAAAGTCGAAATATGTAGTAATAGTAAATCTCAATTCGTCCACGTTGGGCGCCAATTTGTAAATCTAACTTGCTACGTTTCCAACATTGCCTACAATTTTTGGGGGCCAAGTTTTGTTTGTTTGCCTTTGTTGGAAATTAAGTTCCCTTAGCCTAGTTGGCATGCATTTCAAATTCTCTGACTGGGTGTGTGTGTGTGTGTAGTTTTCTCTTTACTTTATTTAAGGTTTATGGTCAGAACGAAACCAAGCAACAATAGGATTTTTAGTTTCATTTTTTCTTGTTTTTGTTCTTCTCTCTCGTATTACCATATATTAACATTGTGACTGGGCAGCTTTACTCATTCTCGTCAATATATCTAACTGCATTTTGATTTTCGACTCTAGAGATTTCGTTTTCATTAAAATAAATATTAATTTTACCTTTTGTATTGGATTGCTGGAGAAAGGGCCAACCCTCTTTATGTTATGCTCATGGTGGAAACAAAAATGATTAAATTGCCAATTCCCATGTATGCACACATTTAGTTTTAGTTTGGTTTTCGCCCCACTTCCTTCTCTTTTCCTATACATTAAATTGCATTTTCAGTATTCGGACCGTTGGCAAAATTGTATTATTAGAAAATAAACAGATTTGCAATACTCTAGTTGCCCAAGAGTCATTTGAAAAATGATTTAATCTCCATAACATATATGGTATTTATTTGAAAATAAGCAAATAAAATTAAAAACTAAAAATTTATTTTGTTTTTAATTTCTCCTAAGTAAAAATTCTTTTCTAACAGTTACTATATCTATCTATGATAAGTTCAGATTTCAATACCCAAAGCTAGTGTATCAAAAATTTATTTTCAGGCTCACTTTTTCTTTGTTTTAGTTTTTTTGTGTTTATTGTTTTTAATATACATTTTTTTTTATATATCCTTTGATTGCATTGCGTTCTATTGATCTTTTGTTATGGCATTTGCAGTTTTTTTTTGTTTTTTTTGGGCGTTTGAAAGAAGGTTGGGTAAGTGGCTAAAGTATTGCAGCCGCTGCCGTTGGCATTAGAGCACACAAAGCAAAATGCAAAAAATTAATTATGAAATATTGTTAGAAATTCTGTGTGTGTGTTTATGTTTGTGTGTGTAAATAGCAAATAAAACAATATACATATACATATGTACATACATATCTCCATCTACATTCATCTACACATATCTAAATATATTTATATCTATACAAAAAATTTATTGAATGTGTGAAAGTTGGCAGAAATATCAATAAAATGGCATGAGATATGCAGGTGTGATTGAAATATGTTAAACGGCATTTAAAGTGATTTTTCGCCAAAATATGCAAACTATGTATGCAATAAATGTAATGTAACCAAAGCGAAACAGGGGGAACAAAAATCAAATCACAAGCAATGTAATGAAAAAGTGTAAATAATATTAATTTATATCAAATTTAATATTAATAAACTTTATCGTAAAAATTCAATTGCATTTAAAATGAAATTTATAGAAGCCAAAAAAAAAAATGCAGCTTGCAACATTTCCACAAAAAACTATTCCCAACAGTAACAACTACGTTGCCCTCACGTTGGCCGCCACACAAACACACAAAACCGTTAATGGAATCGACGCGTCGGACAACGATTCGCTCGAGGCTCCAGCAATTATGTTGAACACTCATTGTAATCCACAGACAAATCGCCACTCTGCCAGGATATGAAATTACCTACGGTTCTTTGCCCAACCAGGTAACCAATACCAATCGAGGCACTTAAATCCTAATTGTAACTATTGTAGTCCTCCTGGTTAGGATGAATGAATGATTTGTAATATGAGCAATAAACTGCGAAATTGCCACCACTCATAGGCGATTAAACGTTTTGATCGAATAGGATATTAATTTCATTGTCTAGATTTACTCTTCGTTAAAGCGAAGCTATTTTAAATGCATTCCCCACTTTTCCACGTTGGCAGCCAAAAGAGAAGAATATATAAATGTTAAATGACAATTCAAAACATTTGAAATGTTAATTTCCGACACAGATTTAAATAACTCTTTAATTTTTCAATCCAGTTAGTTGACACATTAAATCGTTTTTAAAACTAAATAGATATATGTTTTCTATATGATGTTATACACATACATACATATGTATGTATGTATCTATGTATGTATTTAGTGCATACATTCAAATATTTCTACAATTTTATTACCTAGTCAATTTATATGCCAACAATTGCATCAGAAAACAAATCAAAATAAAACAAACGAACATTTTTAGGTGCTCGCCATCGAAAATTGCCTAAAAATATGGAAGAGGAAGGTTGCGGCGGCGGCGGCGGTGGCGGCGGTGGCGGCATGAGAGATGAATGAAGTTGGATGGTTAAGCAAAACTGGGACTGGGGTTAGGTTGGCGGAGGTGGAGGTGGTGTAGAAGGAGGAGCTCCAACAGCTATGGGCTATATAAATTTCAATCTATCATTTATTTAAGTCCTAGGCCAGGGCCCAGGCCCAGGCAAAAAAGGAGATACAAAACTATGGCCCAAACGCGCCGTGGTCCTGGCCATAAATCCCCATCAGAGATACGCGCGTATATTTATTTACTGCAACTCACACAGATACAAGGGACACACACACATACAGACACACACACAAATACAGGGAGACGATGGCGACAAAAATTGTAGCCGAAAAATAAAAATGGCTGCTTGCTTCATATTTTATACGTGCGATTCTTCTCTTCGTTTTTCTTTTTGTTTTGGTTTTGTTTTGTGTTTTGGTTTTTTTGTTGCCTCGTCTACACTTGCCTCAGTTTTTTGTGTAAATATTTTGGAAAATGCGTTATACTTTTATTTTGTCAATGGAAAAATGATTTTTTTTTAGAGAGACCTCTCTGTTTCTCTGTCTCGCGTGTGAGGTGCAATACTGGGAGAATATTGTATTGGGCTTCGGCATTTTTACTACATTTACAGTTTGCCCATTTATATACCCTGTAGTTATTCATTAAAAGGCTTATTCTACTCTGCTTGATCAGTCTAAAAAAATGTCTTAAACTTGATCACTTGCAGATTTTTAAGACTAAATGAATTAGAATTCTAGAAATTTGCAATAAATCATCTTTATACTGAGTATAAAAAAAGTCGTCTCCTTCTCGCTTTTTATGATATCGTTTTTTATAGGTTTCTGTCTGTGTGTGTGTGTATATGTATATGTTGGGTTGTTATTTTTGATTATTTTGCTTACTTCCACTCTATGGGTATGGCATTCCCTCCTTCCCTCCTTATTCTTCTTGCACTTTTGCTGTGTGCTAAAATATTTATGACAAGTGCGAGGGGTACACAATATTTCAATATTTGTCCATGATGTCGAACACAAAAAAAAAAGTGAAAAACGATAGCAAAACCGAAATGTTAATACGTAAGAGTAATTAAACAAAAGACAGCAAAAACGTAGAAAACGCAAAAAGCGAGACGAAATAAAGGAGGGAAAATACAATGTGAAAACACACAACAACAAGAGAGCAGCAACAGTAAGAATTTTAAATGATTTCTATTGATCTTCATTAGGCAGGCCCAGCCCAGGCCAGGCGCAATAGCAATATCAACCCAAATCAATCAATTGTCATATTATTACAATTGAAAGAAAAACAAAACCAGAGGGCCGGGGCTAACTTCGACCGCGTCAAAGTTTGTATACCCTTGCAACATTTTTGGTAACTCTTTCCTTACCTATAGCCATCAAAGTGGAAAAACGTTTAAGCTAAAAAGGCTAATGTTTGCAAAAGAACGGCATAGGAAATAACGGAGATATTGATCAAAGTCACTGTTTTCCACCGATCGTTCCTATGGGAGCTATATGATATAGTTACCCGATCCTTATCAAATTTGGCACAGTCATTAACAGATATATTAAACTAACAAATGTTTAATTTGAAAGCAATCGCGTCAAAAGTAACGAAGTTATTCACCAAAGTCACCGTTTTCGAAAGATCGTTCCTATGGGAGCTCTATGATATAGTCACCCGATCTTGATCAAATTTCGCATAGTCGTTTATATGTGTAATTAACTTACCAATATTAAATTTCACGACAATAGCTCAGAAAATAACGAAGTTATTAAGAAAAGTCACTGTTCGTGACTTTGCCATTTGTATGGGAGCTATATGATATAGTGATCCGATCCGGCTGAAGATATACAACGCCTGCAGTATATACAAGCCTACATGCAAAATTTCAGCTCTGTAGCTCTTACGGTCTAGGAGGAGTTTGCGTTGATCCAGACGGACGGACGGACGGACATGGCTATTTGAACTCGTCTCGTCGTGCTGATCAAGAATATATATACTTTATATGGTCGGAGATGCTTCCTTCTATGCGTTGCACACTTTTGACCAAAATTAATATACCCTTTTTGCAAGGGTATAAATATTATAAGCAGATCAAACATCAAATGTGTGTGTGTGAGTGTGTGGGGGTTGAATACAAAATACATATTGGATATATCAATGGGTAGGCATATGGCGCAGGGTTACACACACACACAAAAAGGATTATGAATCATATATAAAAATAAACGTTTTCTATATATATATTTATGCTTTTGGTGGTTATATATAATTAGGTGGCATAATGCCTACGATCAATGAATAAAGACCATCGCGAAGTAAATTGCCTTAGGCTACCAGAGAGAAAGAGACCGAGAGCGAAAGTCCTTCTTTAAGAGTCAGACATTGCTTATGGATTACTTTGTTACTTCCTTTACTTCAATTGTTTCAATTTGGAATCTTTTATTTATTTAAAACGCAACAAAGACTTACTTTTAAGATTAATGAAACTAAAAAGTTGCAGAACTAACTCTACTAACAATATTTTATAGAAGATTTTGATTATTAAGTGGTTTTCTTCTATTTCTTCCTATTCCATTTGGAAATTATAGATTACATGGTAATGAAAAACCAACAAGTCGAATAATTGATTTGGCGTCAAATTTAACAAAAGCTGCAAAACTTTTCTCTAAGTGTGACATAAAGAAAATGCCGTGGGTTACATTCAGTTTGCCGATTTTAAGATAAGCTGGATTGATTTGATTGACAGATTGTATATATATGCGCATATTGTATATATGTATTTATACGAAGATGTCAGCTTACAAAAGTTAAAATTGAAAACCGACTGCCCACTTACTACGACACATATGACTAATTGTTTAGCTGATGAAAAAAAATCGACATATACATATATACATATATATATTTTATTGCCCACTACATTGTCTGTAATAGAAACAGAGTATAATTTCCAAGAGATTTTCACAAAAGAAGTAAGGGGAAATTCTTGTTGCAAAATATAAGCACAGTTTTTATCATTGTTAATATACTCGTTAACTCTTTTGCTGGCCCTGAAAACTTTTGTGGTATGTTTGTGCATTGTTTTCTATTGGGTCGTTTTTTTTTTCTGTTTTTTTTCTACCCCTCGACATCTTTTGTTATAAACAATTGGTCTAAACTTTTAATTACTCCCGTTTCCGTTTTGATGTTCCGAAAAATTCCAATTAAGCTATCATATAGTTGCACTTGTCTATTGTCCCAGAGAAAACTTGTGGCTTCCTTTTGCTTCACATTGGCCGCCCGCCTACTACTACACAGTAGCTCAAAACTTAAACTAGGTTAACAAAATTGCAGCAATTAGAATTTCTCGGGTTTGTATGTTTTTTTTTTTTTCGTTGTCGTCGTCGTTGACGTTGGCATTGTCGATTTTATTTTTTTTTTTTTACATTTTTCTCTTCTATTTTGGGGTTTTGATAAACTTCTGGGAACATATTTTCTTCTATTTTCTTTCTTTTGTTTTAGTTGTTGTTTCAACAAGTTATATATTTAATTTGATTTTTAGTTTTGGAGCCAAAAGAAGAAATTTTTTGGTTAAACTGATTGAATGGCATGCCATTGAAGTTGATGGATGCTTTAAGCGAGAGAGAGAGAAAGAATGTTTTCTTTCTTCTTTTTTGCATGCCAGCAAATTTTGCGGTAACCGAAAAATACACACACACACACACACACAGTTACAAGACAATAAAGATACAAATATGTATAGTGGGGAACGAGGGGGTTGGTGTGTGTGTGTGTGTGTGTGCACAAGGTGCATGTGGAAGACACATGCATATCTGTATAATGGATTGCACTTAACATGCCGCACACACAAACAAACCGCAAATGCCGCCACAGGATGGATAAATCGCACAGTGCAATGCCTTGCATTCTCTCCCTCTCTCTCTCTCTCTCCCTATCAGTTTGTCTCTTTCTCTCTCTTTCTGTATGTCTCTTTTACAATCTCCCAAAACTCTCATCTTCTTCTACTTGTTCTTCTTCTGGTTGACTGTGACTTAAAACCCTTCCCGCAATTATTAGCCCCACCCTTTTTTCTGCCCCTTTTTTGGGCCCGCTCTGAAGGTAATACATCATTTACAGAAACTCACCTGTATTAAAAGCACACAAAACGCATATACGCGCTGTTGGTTTTTAGTAGTTGTTGTTGTTGTTGTTGTAGTGCTGCACTTGGTTGTTGTTATTTTTGTTGTTGTTGTAGTTATGGTTGGTTGGGAAACTTTCCGGCTGTAATCCCAAAACAATTTTTGTACGGAACGTCTAATCCTTTGGTTTATGTTTTATATATGGTAATTGAAAAACTACATACATCTACATCTACATCACACACACAGAAACACAAACACACACACGCCCTCACACACAGAGGTCGGTATACCTAGGCAGCGTTCTGCAATTGTATTGTAGATTTGCATAGAGAAACGGCCGCCGCCAATGTGTTTTGTGGGTAGGTGTCCACACACCGCAAGAAGGACCAGAGATCAGGTTCTAAGTAGTAGTTGGGTGGTGGTGTTGTTGTTCTTGTTGTTGTTGTTGTTGTTGTTGTTGTTGGTGGTGGTGTAGGTAAGGCGGAATATGTAGGTTTCTGTTGGATGAATGCAAAATTTAAATTTCGGCACACATTACGTGGGCGGCATATTATTTGCCTATTTGCCTATTGTCAACTCTTGTCATAACACAAATACACGCACTCACACACACACACACAGACAGAGGGAGAGCGTAACACAATAAAAACAAAAAAAAAATATATATAGAAACAACAAACAAACCAACAGAAGAAATTTATATGTAGGTATGTATGTAGTTGTAGTAGTAGATAAAAGCCAAAAGAAGATGAACGAATTGAAGTAATATACACAGAGAAGCACAAGCTGCCGCGTCTAAAAAAGTCCTTTAGTTCGTTTTTTTTTTTTTCGTTAGTGTGGGTGCTGCGCTTTGGTCCTTGTAACGGTATAAGCGTGTAGCCAAGCGTAGCTTTAATGTCCGACAATTTTTGGGTACTGTCAGGAAGAGGATATTCCGGCGATCTCTTTCCCTACCTCTCTATCTCGTTCACTTCTTTTTGTTGCTGTTGTTGTTGTTTTGGGTGACTCCGCGTTGTGTTTTGATTTAATTTTGTGAAATTATTTTGAAGCACCCGCTGTTGTTTAGACCGGTGTTGTGTGCTTTTAGGTAGCCCCGGATTTGCATATGAATGCGTCCGTTTTGTGTTGTGTATGAAACCGCGTTTAGATTTAATTGTAAACGTTTTTTTGTTTTTTGTTTTAACACTTTGAATTTAAAACACCGTTTAAACTTCTCTAATAATTTTTATTATTTTTGTTTTTGTTTTTTGTTTGTTTAATGTATTTCAATTGTTTTTCGTTTTAACAAATGTTTCCAATTTGACTGTTTTTGATTTCACACGTATTTCTCGTATTCGACGAATCGTTTCGCTGTTGTCTCGTATCGTTCTGTTTAATTTTGCTTCTATTTGAGCGTTTGGAAAAAAAAAATTCAACCGCTGCGTGTACTGCACGATAGGAAACTTCAGAAGTAACTGAGCCTCAAAAACTAGAGTCTCGGTCCTCAATGCTTTGAAGCAGCAGCAGCAGAAACAACGGCAGCGGCAACAGCAACAGCAGCAGCAGGGCACCTGGTTAGGTCACCTCGGTAATACCCAAACAGAGAGTCAAAGACAGTGTGAGAGAGTGCAAGAGCGTTGCTGTTATATGATTCTCTTTTACGCTCTCTCTCTTTCTCTGTCGGTCGGTGTGTTCCTTTAGTATATTTGGTTTGTTTACATCAGTTACACTGCATTGTAACAGCAGCCTGCTCATGCGCAATAAGCCAAATGAGAGCATCACTGTTAATGTTAACAGTACGAGAGAGCCCTCTATTGAATTTAACATGGTATTCCCCCTTTATAGCAGGTGCATCACAACAACAAAAGAAAAACCTGAGGGCCGGTTTAATTACGGAATGCCGAAGTTTATTTACCCTTGCAAGTTGTCAAAATTCTTTAGATATATAGTTGGGAAACCCTTTTAATGTGCGAGTTTTTTAAATGACCTAGTTTTAACTTGTTGGGCTAATTGGAGTAAAGATCAAAATTATACTATTTTTTGGTCGATAGTGGAGCTAAATACTTTTATTATATAGTCGACCGATTCTTAATATAATTTAAAACAGTCATTAATAATTAACCTACTATTCTTTTAAGAGTATTTAATACATCAATGTTAATTTTTTTAAGGAACGTTTAACAAATAACTAAATTATGGATCTAAAGGCCCAAATTTTTGACTAACCCGTCCTTTGGGAAATATGTGATATGAAATATGTCAAACTAGTTCATCTGATACCTTCAGAATATATATAAGGGCTTTAAGGGTCACCATAATATATATACCCTACCAGAAAGGGCATATAAAATGCCGCTTAAATGTTATGCTTAAATGGCAGAGGCTACAGGCAATTGGCCGGGTAATTCCGGGCAATGGGGCCGCAGCAGTTTATGGGAGAGAGGGGGTAGGGGCGCAGTGGAGGTGTGGCGATGGGATAAAGCTACACGGCAAATGCCATGCACGTAGGCTAATTATGACAATGTAAACAACGAGTATTTTTGTGGGCCGAAATAATGCAAATTAACATTTGAACGGGACAAAAAAAAGTGAACAAAAAATAAATAAATGAAGTTAAATTCATTAGTTTCGAATTTTAAATACTCTATTATTAGCGGTTAGATGTACGAGACGTTTGTTTTACCGAAACGACTTGAGATATAATAAGTGATTAATTAGGATTTTGTCATATGATAGAAGTGTTTGAAAGAAAATTGGTTCATGACTCTAGACAAAATATAATTATCACAATATATGAAACCTTTCAATGCAGTTACATACATATATATAAAAAAACACTAGCTTAGTAGACTTTTAATGAAAGTTTTAGGGTATATATATGTATAACCAGTTCTATCTGTCACTACATTTTTGAATCGTGCAAAAGTAATCTACATACATATATACAGGATATAAAAGAAAAATGCCTTTTTGTTTGTCTTGTCAATATTTGTCTAAAACATATATACCCGTTTGTAAGTGTATAGAACAAAAAATTAGATACAATTGTTTGAACAGGAAATTCCCCAAAAATGGTCATAAGAGGAAAGGTGGGAGGTATCATTTTTTTTTAGGTATTTAATTACTATGCAAGCTTAAGCTTTTTCAGATTTTGTTTTTTTCTATTTTGCTGAAAGGTAATTTAACATTCTGATGGCAAAGCGAAAAAAAAATTAAAATAAAAATATGAGAAATCATTCAGGAAATGAGAAATGGTTAATTAAATCATTAACAACAGAAACCCAGCATAATAATGAGGGAAATAAATTAATACATATATGTACCATGAAAGTATATGTACTTATACACATTACGGATAGATGTAAATGCAACTACGAGATGTTTGTGGGAATAAAGGTTTGTTGCGATTAACAATTAAATACAAATCTGTGATGATAGTAGTTGGTTTAGAGGAAAGGCTAATTGGAATGGACCAGTTGTTTTCTAACTTGGTTTACAGATATGTAAAAATGTGTTTGTGTTTTTAATGGTCCACACTAAATATTTAACAATTACAAAAAAGTGAAATCCTTTTTAAATAAAGTTTAGTTTTTTAAAATTATTGTCTGATTTTTTGAACTCAAGTTACCAATTATGCATTAATAATTGAATTAACTAATGAATTATTAAATGTATTAAATAATGTTGTAAAATTCCAACAAAAAATTTAAATAAATTGACACTTGGGTCATTATTTGCAACGCGACTCAAGCTTTTCTTTACCGTGCGCATCGGCCTCTCGCATAAGTGGGAGAAAATTCGAGAGATCGGAAGAGCATGAAATGAAAAAGGACACAATATACGATACATATGGTTACTCCATGTTACAGAACAAGATTGATTAAATATTGGGTCCTAATAATATGTAATAACTAATAAACAATTGTCTATATTGAATACATACAAGTTGAGACTAAACTAACAAACAAATGAGTTAAATCCTTTGAAAAATTTAAATCAACGAGTTTTTTTAACTCACTATTTCCTGATAAATGTTAAATCCACACACAGCATCCAATTCATCATTAATTTTAATGGCGCAAGTGTGAGTTAATTTTTCTTTACTCTTACAAGAATATTCTTGCTATATAGCCGCCTTAACACTTATCATTAAAACTTACCTACCCCACAAAAAAATGAATCGTCTGGATTATCACTCACACGAGGCAAGTTTTAAAAGCCCTTCTCAATGGGAAACGATCCTAGAGTAAACCACAAGTATGCTGGCTTCTCTTTCCTTCTCATCCCATCTCATCTCATCTCATTTCATCTCAATGAGAACGAACAGGCCATAAAGTGCACGCGCCGTCTTCAGCCTTTTAGCAGACTGTTAAAAGTCTTCCACACATGCATTCAACGACTCATTAACATTTCAAATTCATAGCAGAGTTGAACGTGGAAACGAGCCATTTGTTTGCCATTAACAGCAGCAGCGGCAAGCAGCAGCTGCCATTTTACATGGCAGCCAAACGAGCCATTAACATTTAAATTGATGGTTCGGTTCAATTTGATGGCACTTGGGTGGCGTTCTTAACAGAGCACTGTTACACGTTTAAGCGTTGTGTTGGCCTAGGTTAACAGATAAACAAAGCATTTATATGTTTGTATGTATGGGCTTAAGTACATGTACATGTATGTATGTAGGTAGGTAGGTGGGTATGTTGTCTGGACTACGCAGGGATCAAGTTACAATAGGCTAGGTCGGCCGAGACAGGACTGTGCATTTAGGTCCTTTTCATGAGCCTTCAGGTATGTTAGCGCCACACAATACACAGAACAACACTTGTTTCTTTTGATAAATGTGCCGGAGTTGTCTGGGAATGCTCCCTGTGGATAGCTAGATTTTTGACAGCCGAAAAAAAGCAAAAAACAAAAAACGGGCCACTAACGTAAATGAAACAGTTTAGAAAATTAAGACATTTGGGCAAAAGGTCAAAGGCCATTCTGTTTTTTTAGTAGAAATCATTTTCCAAATCATGTGATAGAGTTTAGTTCTAGTTTGGTAGAACAGTAAGTTCAATAAAAATCAAATGTTTATTTATTTTCTATGCAAATGTGTTAAGCATAGAAAAAAATAGGTGTCTTTACCATTTGGATATCTACATTTTGTGCATTATGAATCAAAGTAAAATTGAATATAAGATTAAATTCCCCAGCAAAGAATTAGTTAAAAAGAATGAACCGACCACCCATGGGCAAAGCATAAAGTATCACTTTCCCCATGGTCAAAGTAAAACCTTATAAAGACTTCAAGCCAACCCAGCTTCAATTTCCAACTCTTACTTTCAGGCCTTAAATGGGCAGGGCTGATGAGCCAAGCCCATTCATCCACCTGTCCTACCAAATCACTTTAACCAACAACAACAACAAAAGAAGAGAAGACAAAATTGTTAAGAAAATTCTTGGTGGCAGGCAACAGCAGCAACAGATTACAAAGAGCATTCAACCAATTTTTCATTTTTTTTTCTCTTTTGATTTCAATTGTTGAAGGAAAACCAGTTTCAATTCAACCATTGAACAATAACAGACAGCGAACAGAGCCGGCTTCTGTTAAAAAGTAAAAACCAGTTGAGAGAATACAACAAGCGAACCGGTTTCTCTCATTCCTTGAGACTAATGCTCTCTACCCCTACCCCCACTCTCATTCTGTCTCTCACTAGCTTGTATTTTGCATTCTGTTGCAGCATCTCAAGTGATGTTAACATTTGGCTATCTAAAACTGTTAACCCTTAGGCCAGACAGTCAGCATTTGGCCCCAATTCAGATGACAGGCGACAACACCAACAATTTCAATGTCATTATTACTAACAGAGGGAGAGAGAGCAAGAGAGAGTCAACCAAGAAGAGGAGAGAGACCACCAAAACAAGAGAGCTTAGTATGGTTAAACAGTCTGATTGCGAGCGAACTACAATTTAGCCAGAGAGGGATCAAGAGACGAAGAGAAAGACAGAGAAAGAGAGCGTTACAACTCTTGTAATGCACAAGAATTTATTACAGTAAAACCTCCTCCTTCTACACCCCTCTTCTCTATCAACCTATCAACTATCATTTTGCTTTCTCTCTATCTCTGTGGCTTTTGCCTCTCTGCCACTGTTTTTGTTTTTGCTGTTGTTGCTGAAATTGTACATTAATAAATGAGTGTTATACGCTTTGTCCTAGTTGACTTCATGACATTCATTCATTCATGATGGTCGGTCGGTTGGTCGAATGGTCGCTCGGTCGGTCGGTCGAACGGTCGGTTGCTTGTCGTTTTGTCCCTCCGACGCATCATTTGGTCGGCGGCTCGCTCGGATGGACAATCGGAGCTCCGTCTGGCGTCTTATGTTCCTTTTTAAATGGCCCTTTCTTCCTTTTTTTTCCCTCCTCTAGCTTATTCTTTGTTTTTATTTGTTGGTTAATTGGTTTTTATATTAACTAAATTTGTATGCACGTCTGTGTGTCTCTTTCTATACATGTGTATGTGTGTGTGTGTGTGTGGGTTTAAACTATATTTATTATTTATTTGTTTGTTTATTTGGATGGTCTTCACATCATATTTAGCTGCCATTTACATGCATGTTGTGGAGTTGTCTTTAATATTTACAGTATTTAAATTATTAATTATATTTTTATTCATTTATTTATTGATTTTGCAGTCATTAGTTTTCAACCGTTCACTGTTTGTTTTACATTTTATGTGCATTTTTAATTAGCTTTCGACTCGAAAAAAAAAATAATAATAAAAATTCGAAAAAAGTAAACCAAAAACTAAAATAGCATAAACTAAAATTTACCCTAAAGAAGTATTTTTATATACTTTAATTTTAAGATTTAACATGAAATAAATCTCTTATATCTACATATGTACTATAACTCATTTCTATTTTATTCATGGGAAAATATATACTAGTAATTAAATCTTATATTTAAAATCGCTTTCTAGACTTTCGAAATTAAAATTAAAAGCAGCAATGAATAAAATATAAAAATTTGAAAAATATTTTTTATGTTATTTCATATAAGCAAATCTTTTTCAATCCAATGTAACTTCAAAACAAAGCTAAAAGTATTCCAATCAAAAGTATTTAGAGAAAACACTTTAAAAGTTTCATTTAATCAAATATCTCAACTGGTTGTTTAACAGAAAGAATTGGTAAGACAAAAATGGCTTAAAAAAGTAAAAGAAAAGCAGCTACACAGAAACAGAATTAAACCACAAAACTATTTTAATTTAAAAATGTTAAAAAATGACATTTTCTTTAATCAACTTTATGCCAAAAATTAATAGACTCGCATTTTGTATGGTGTAAAAAGGCAAAAAAAAAAAACAAAAAATCAAACAAATTGACAGCTGATGGGTTTGACTTCAATTGAGTTTCATACAATGCAAAATGCTTCAATGACCAAAAATACTTTATGTAAATCGGTTTTTGTCAATCAATCATGGGATATTAAGAGATATAAATAGGCCTTGTTGTAAACGAAAATTAACAAAATCTTGTCCCGCATTTCAACTAAATACAATTGCAAAACTGCTGTTTCTGACTGCCTCTTGATATGCCAAGTAATTGACAGATCACTGCGACACATTCACGCACATACACACACACATACACACACACACAAATGACCCCTAACTTTTGCTCAAATAACTAAAGTTCAATTACCTTTCTCTTTCCCCCCAAACCCCCTTCCCTGAGCCATTGTCAACGTCATCGACATCGTCATCATCCTTCTGATGAACATCTTTATGAGGGTAATAATAAGTCATTTTTCTTATGAACTTCTTTTACAAGGTCATCAAGCCTACGCCCCTATCAAGTTTCCTTGGCCATTCTCTCATAGGGCCAAATAAAAACATATTTAACTGCCTGTTTCAATGTTAAGTTAATGGATCTGTCTCTCTCTCTACCTACCTGTGACTGTATGTGTGTGTTCGTTCGTTCCGATCGCCGCTGGCTACCAATCAGCGAGCAGTTTTCTGCAGATCAGCTGAGTCATCCATATGAAAACTGGTTGCGGAATGTTCATTGGTCGAATACCCATACGAAAAAAAAGACCTCTACGACTACTTAAAGTTCAAATGAAGAACTCCACAAGAAACAAGTTCACTGGCAAGAATAAAATGTTGTGGAAGATGCAAAAACATTCAAGTCTTTGGCTAAACCACCTGTACATGCCGTTGAAAGTTTATTAAAATGAAGTTAAATTTTTGTCTTGTTTGAAATCATAGAAATGATAATAAATAAGGAGATAAACACTTCTAGAAGAAGACCTTAAAGTGAGCCAAGGCAGACAGAGGAGTTTAGACCTCGGCTTTTTGGCTTTAAAATTTGTGTTGTGAATTGTTTCAAGCGATTTAAATGATTGGACTGAAAAGTTAATTAGTTAATTTGACCCGGTTTTTTATTTAGGGTATTTTAGAGTATTTGCAAAAGTTTACTTTGTTGTGCACTTTAAATTTTGTGATGGCAAGTTTTCGTTCATTTGCTTTGATGCATTTCCATTAATTTATATACATTTATGCAATTACTTTTGTTTATTTACTTGGTCGTAGCATTGCCTCCGCCTTCTCAATCGAGGACCAGATTCGCTGGCTGGATGGCTGGTCTTGTGGTCTTGTTGTATGTCCTGCTTCTGTTCTCGTGTCCTTTTCGCGTATATGTATGTATGTGTGTCTGTCTGTCTGTACATTCATTGTGTGCAAGTGCATTGTCCTTGCAAAATATTTGGGTCACTTTTGTTGTCGCTCTGCTCAGGGTAAAAATTTGTGGTATGGTGTGATGTGGTTGGTCGGTCGGTTGGTTGGTTGGTCGGTTGGTTGGCTGGGTGAACGTTTGCTTGGTAGCCGGCTCAATTTTTTATTGACTTGACAAACGTCACGACGGACACTTTTCTTCCACTTTTTTTTGTCTCCTGTTTTTGAATCAGACCGACTTGCTGACGAACAATTTAAAGGCGCATTGTTTGCGACACATGTTTGACGTGTACAAATTTAATTTAATTTATTAAAATAATTATGTGCACAAAGGCAAAGCAAGGAGCAGCTAGCAAGGACAAATTACCATGGAATACCATCAGAGCATAAAGAAGTCACTCGTCGTCTTCCTTGTCGTCGCAGTTGTAGTTGTAGTTGTAGTTGTAGTCGTCATCGTCGTCCATTGAATAAGTTTTAATGATGATTGCAGCAGCGTGCGCCCAGCCCCAGGATAACGACATTGCATACAAGAAGGACAAAAAAAAAAAAAAAACAAAAGACTAGAAATGTCATTTGAATATTTGAATCTTCAAATCGACCTCATTGATGCCCATTATATTAGGATACGCGCTTATTGCATCCAAGTCGCACTCCTAGTCCAGGGTATTGAAAGTCTAAATATGACACAAGGCCGCAAAATGGATTCGTGCACCTCATCATACTCAAAAACCGCATTTAAATTTGTCGCAGTTGCGTCAATATGGAGAATACCTGTATATACCAAGAGAGACAAAGCGAGAGAGAGGGAGAGAACAAAGTGGGACTAACGGAAGGACAATGCTCGTTCATCGTGCATACATACAACGGCATCGGCTGCGGCGGCGGTGGCGACGGCGGTGGCAGCGGTTAGTGCGACTTGATGGCCAGTCAAGCGAAAGGAAGCAAACTGGACAATTGAACAGATAGACAGACAGCTAGATAGACATACACACGGTCCTCGCACACACACACAGACATACACAAATGTTCCGTAAAGGTAGAGGTAGAGACACATGCGAAATGTCAAGAGAATTGGCCATAACTACCTAACCGTCTGGTACCCGCCTGATACTCGACTCCTGTATGTCAGTTTGTCAGTCAGTCAGTCAGTGCGTCAATGACAGTCCAAATAATTGACAGTAGTTGCGTGTTTGTGTGGCCAACCAGACAGACATTTAGCCATCCAACCAACCAGCCAGCCAGCCAGCCATTCGGTCAGCCAGCCATCCAGCTGGCCAGCCAAAGTTGTCCCAGTCACTGCACTTTCAGTTTGTCTTCCTTCTATATAGCTCCTTTTTTGTCTCCTTTTTTTAGCGTTTAAAACGGAGAAGAGAAGAACGAGTTATGTCGGGGCATGGATTTTAATTTTTATTGCACACACAAACACAACACACACACACACACACACAGAGAGGAGGCAAGCCCACACACACACACACACACACACATGCGTGTGTGACGTTCTCACTCGTAATGGTCGAAATTGGTTAAGAAATTAGGGTAAATTAGGGGTTGGGCCCACGGCCTGTTATTAGAGTCTGAGTGTGTTGTGTCTCGAGAAGGGGCACCAAAAATTGCGATTTACAATTGCGACAGGGTGACCGAGCGAGCTGCGAGAGGGCATTGCGACAAAAATTCATTCAAGAGGGGAGTCGCAGCAAAGTGTTTGTGTTTTGCAGTGGCGTTGGTTTTTGGGCCTTCTTCATGATCATTAAGGGGTTGATTTTTCTTCTCTTGCTTTATATTTTAGTTTCGTTTTTTGGGTAGGACAATAATTAATGATGGCAATAGAGGCGGAAAGTGTTTGACTAATCGATTGTCAATGAATTGCATTTGAATTGTGACTCACTGACTCTCACTTTAACCGTTACAATTCCGGGTTGTAATTAATTCGTTGCACGATTACGAATTTACCATTAGAAGATGATGACACGCACTGGTCATGGATCAAGAGTTGAGTTAACATTTCGTTTTTTTTTTTGCATTTCGTTTTGCAGGCTTTATTGTGGGAAAATGGGCGAGAAAAGTTTTCCAAAAATCCTTGGTAAGAAAAAGATGTAAAATAAAGTAAAAATTTTATACAAATTGTTCCCATTTATATGGGAATTATTTCCCAAATGGTGGGGTATTCAAAAATATTGTTTAAAACCTTTGCTAATTCATTTACCACATCATTTCTTGGCCACAATTTTTTGTTATCACCAGCAATTTAAAGATTTTGCATCTTGAGATTAATAAAAAGTTCGAACAGCGATTTCATAAAAAATCTATTAAGATTTATATGTATTTTTACATATAATAAGCTTTATTTAAAGCCTAAAAAGTTTGGAATTGTGGATCTTGATTGTGATCTGGTAAGTTAGCAAAGAATGTTAGTTATTAGTTTGCATTTAGATAAGTTAGTTTAGTTTAAACCAACTACTTCATGGGCCAGTTTTTGTCAATTGATCAGCTAGTTCATCTTCGGTTGTCTTGGCTGTTTTCCAGTTTATATCTCAAGATCCCTTTGGAGAACTCAGCGCCCTACAAACCAAGAAGCATTATAGATTCTATTTAATACTTTCTTTTGGAAAAGAAAGCCTAACCTTTTAAATTACCTTTAGTTGATTAAGATTTTTGAAGTTCCTCATATACCATTTTGATATTTGTGGGCCATGACTCTGATATAAAGTTAACACTTGTTCTTAAGTAAAAACCCACTTGCATATAAGTTCTTAATGTATTTTGATCGTTTCATTTGAAAATTTTCTGCATTATATGTTTATGACCTTAACGTTAAAAATAATTTAACAATCTTGAATGCAAGAGAACCTTAAACCTGGTCAAGTAAGTTATAATATATATGTATCTAAAAAATAAATTTTGTAATACTTTAAACATTTTTGGTAATCCATTTCATTAGAAGATGAAATGTTTCAATATTTTAAACACACATGGTATTCCACAGAAAAAGCCCGAATTAATTATTTTTAACATCTATATCTTAAGATACAAACCTAAATACTTTAGATTGAGTTTGGAACATAGCTATTGGCTAAAGTTTTTTACCTAATCATTCAAAACTCAACAGGCTTATAAACTTAAATGCCCAACTTTTAGATTCTAAATCCTTTCTAGGATATCTTTACTTCTCATATCTCTAATACTCACCCAAGTGAAGAGAAGCTCAACCAATTTATTCAATTTAATTTATTGTATTCAATATGAATTTTAAATGCTGTTGAGACAAACAGGCAATTTTAATAGGCAATATTCGTCCCCTTTTTGGTTTTTTTTTTTTGTTTGTTTGTTTAATGAATATATGAAATGTGTTACTCGATTGCAGGTTGTCCTTTCTCTTATTTTTGTAGCCACGCCTCTGGCTATTAAATTGGACACATTTCTCACATGCATTTATTGAAGGACAACTGTCAACTCGGTTGGAACCCTCAGGCCCTCAGGTTAGCCCAGCCATAGGCAAGGCCTTTTATTTCCTGTCCAGGGCATCAATTTATTAATTTCGAATGAAATTATTTTATAACTGCTGCTGGTGCTCTTGCTGCTGCTGGCCAGGGCCCGTACCCAATTGCCTGTTGCATATAATTAGGGCTATAAGGGAAATTGGTGTTCTGTGCTTTATTTCTCAACCGGTTGTTCATCCTTTACCTCTCCTCGGGTCTCCCCTCCTTTACTTCGTTTTCGTTTCTTTATTTTTATTTTTGGTAGGCGTTGACTTTGCTTGTGACACAAATTACTCTCATTTGGTCTCTGTGTGTGTGTGTGTGTGTGTATAGAGAAAAGCTAATCAAAGCAAAACATGTCACATAGTGGAGTGGGAAAAATTGGGGCCGAAGGGAACCAAGAAGGGCTACATACATACATATATAAAAAATCGCACGCAAATGTGAGTAAATATTTAATTTAATTTAACTTCTGCGGTTCGGTAAGGCAAAGGCGTGTTTGGCATTTGACGTGTGTAATAGCAGGGCAATATCAATTTGTTTTATGAATTGCAATTGCCAATAACTTGGAGTTGTCCCACACAAACACACACACATCTAAACCAACATATATATATACATATATATAGAGTAAATGTTTCTCTGCTATGCTCCCCCTTTTATTTTGTTGTATGGGGGAATCGTCACTCAGTCAATACATTTTGCACATTTCTTCCGCTTCATTTCCTGTAAAGGAGCGTAAATTTCATAGTGATTGGATTTTATCAGTGTGGCCTCATCTTTGACACTCTGCACTCTCCGTACCAATTCAAGAAGAGATACTATATGTAATAGGGAGAGGGGTTAGAATATGCGAATCGATTGGTTACGCAAGTGAAAAATTATTATACCCCTCGGCTTATGAGGTATTCGTAAGGGTATATTATGTCACAGAAGTTTGGCTAGTTAGCTAACTTTACGTGTAGAATATAATTACACAGATTGGCGGCTATTTTTTTCTACAAGTTGTTCGATCTTTAGTCTCTACCTTATAGAGAGTTAAAAGTTGATTTCGATGCTTATACTTATGAATATGCTAAAAGTCAAAAACTTGAACCTTTTTGCTTGATTTTTCATTGTCAAGGCAAGCATTTTCGGGCAAATCCTTTGAGAAACCTTTGCAAAATTTTTCCAATAATGAGATCAAATGATGACAACAAATTGCCGAAATAGATTCAATTTGAGTTATTGCTAACTTATTCACACTTTGAAGAAGGCCAAGTATAATATTTCAGACCACCTTATAATGCTAAATGTCTAATGTTTAAATCTACTTAAAAAGTGACAAGATTTACATCCATTGAAGCTATAAGAGCTGAGTGCTCTGTTCTCTGCATTGTTTGAAAAAAGATTTCGAAGTGCTTTTCGAAAGGAATCATTCATGAGTTTTTCTAGTGCTCTCTCTCTGTCTCTGTCTTTAATTTAATCGGCTTAAATTTTGAATGATATTGGGTATCTTGTGGGTCGAGTCATGATGTTGATGGTAGTCACAATGAAATTGCAACCGATTCATTGGTTATTTTTTATGTTTGGCCATTACTGCAAAAATTGTTAGAGATATTTTTATGATAGGTATTCCTCTTGGTTTTTGTGTGTTTGCGTGTGTGTGTGTGTGTGTGTGTGTGTGTGTGTGTGTGTGTGTGTGTAGGGTTGTTAGTTGTGTTGCCTTTTGTCAACTTTACCCAATGCAGCAGCAACAACAACAACATGGAACCAAATTGCTGGCATGTGTGAGCGTGTGATTTTGCCTTGTTTTGATTTAGTGCATAGCATTTACATAAAAAAAATTTCATCAAAATTCATTGGAAAGAGTTCGACACGCTCATTGAAAAAAATGAAAATGGGCAAAGGGGGGCGAAAGCAAGTGGGCGAATGGGTGACTATCTCACTTAGCTCATCTCTTGACTTTGATGCATAACTTTGCGACTTTTCTGATCGGTTACGCTGATAAATGCTTCGATTGGATTAGAATATTGTCGGAGTGTGTGTGTGTGTGTAAACGTCTCTGTGTGTGCGTGTGCGCCCCCTTAAGCTTGTGGGCGTGGACTTCTGGCATGTGCTTGGGGAAAATTGAAAAATTTTTGTATGAGGGAGGCGGTGGTCATGGAAATTGAAAGTTGTCATGCAAAAAATAAAAAAAAATGGGAGAGAAATATCGCAGCTGTTGAACACATCTAACATATCTAAGCCAAGGCTTAGCCCGAAGGCGAGGGGCGTTACCAGGGTTGAGGCTTGCATACATACATATATACAATGATACAAGCCAGCTGGGGCCTTGAGCAGGAGATTTGTCACACACTGGCATATCTGTTTTGACATTATCTTTGGTCGAGGATTTGCAAGCTCGAGAATCTGTCCACTTATGTAACAATTTACATTTTTTTTTTCTGTTTTTTGCCGCTCTTGTCCCTTTTCTTTTTTTTTTTTTGCCTCCACTGGCAAAGTAAAAGAGCCAAAGGGGAGAGAATGAGTCGCCCTTTATCTTGTTAATCCATAAAGAGTTTCGTATTTCATTGATCTGGCTTTTTTTGTGTCTACAGGGAAATTAACAATAAATAATAAACATTTCTTTTTTATACAATTACAATTAGACGTTTGCAATGCATATATGTTTTAGTAATAAATTAATTAGATTTAATTGTTATTAGTTATGACCATATAAATCTCCTAACTGATTTACTCAAAGCCAAAAATGGGCAACATATTCTTTAGGTAAAATTCATTTCTTCTTTGGAGTAAACCATTTCGAAACTATAATTTTTCTTAACTTTGGTTCTGTGTTTCATTTTCTCTTTAAGTTGCTTTGCCATTTAGACACATCATATGCATACATACATTGTTTAGTTATTGTAAATCTAATACAACTAACTGCCACAACATCCACCTGCATATACATACATACATTCATTCATATATCGCACATTAATTGAAATTCTTTTCCATTTAGAAAACTCTCCCCCAAAATATCTTTTGTACTCCTTTTGTAACCATATGTTTTTACTCGCTTTTAACACGGCCGCTCTCCATTTGCCAGTGGAATGAGAATGCCAGAGTTTGGTTGGTGGGTTAGTACTATCTATATATGTATGTATGTATGTAAGTATGTGTCTATGTTTTGCTACAGCGTTCGCTCCGGCAATTCCACAACAAACAAGAGTTATTTGGCTTTCCAATGGTTTAATTAAAACATTGTTACTTCATTGTGAAAATGCGCAAAGTGTAATTATATAAAATTTGTACAACCTCACCAACACATACAAACATGGACACTTGCTGGCTCACTCTCACCTCATACACATACACACATATACATACATAGACAGGCGGTGCTAACAAACAAATAGAACAGTCAGACAAAATGCTTGTCCATACATATGTATGTCGGACTATGTAGATGAAGGCCAAAGGATGAGGAGTTAGCGGAGAGCAAGAGAAACCGCTTTGAGCTTCAACGCTTTGTAGAGATTTTCATAGATGTGTGTGAGTGTGTGGGTGAGTGGGTGTGTGTATGGGATGTGTGTGTGTGTGTGTGCATGTGAGCTTAAATCGCTTGGCTTCAAAAGTTGACACGATCGGTCAAAAATGGACACTATTACAGGTTCACAAAGTTGGGGTTAGGTGAGAATATTTGAGGTTTTAGGGATTTTCTATGTAAAAAAACATAATTTTTACTAAATCGTGATTTTCTCAGAAAAGATGAAAATTTTACTTTTTGAGGTTTTAAGGCCAACTGAAAGTCAATTTGCTGATGGATAAACTGATATATGAATTTCAAAAATCGGTCAAAAATGGACACTATTACAGGTTCACAAAGTTGGGGTTAGGTGAGAATGTTTGAGGTTTTAGGGATTTTCTATGTAAAAAAACATAATTTTTACTAAATCGTGATTTTCTCAGAAAAGATGAAAATTTTACTTTTTGAGGTTTTAAGGCCAACTGAAAGTCAATTTGCTGATGGATAAACTGATATATGAATTTCAAAAATCGGTCAAAAATTGACACTATTACAGTATCACAAAGTTGGGGTTAGGTGAGAATATTTGAGGTTTAAGGGATTTTCTATGTAAAAAAACATAATTTTTACTAAATCGTGATTTTCTCAGAAAATATGAAAATTTTACTTTTTGAGGTTTTAATGCCAACTGAAAGTCAATTTGCTGATGGATAAACTGATATATGAATTTCAAAAATCGGTCAAAATTGACACTATTACAGGTTCACAAAGTTGGGGTTAGGTGAGAATATTTGAGGTTTTAGGGATTTTCTATGTAAAAAAACATAATTTTTACTAAATCGTGATTTTCTCAGAAAAGATGAAAATTTTACTTTTTGAGGTTTTAATGCCAACTGAAAGTCAATTTGCTGATGGATAAACTGATATATGAATTTAAAAAATCGGTCAAAATTGACACTATTACAGGATCACAAAGTTGGGGTTAGGTGAGAATATTTGAGGTTTTAGGGATTTTCTATGTAAAAAACATAATTTTTACTAAATCGTGATTTTCTCAGAAAAGATGAAAATTTTACTTTTTGAGGTTTTAATGCCAACTGAAAGTCAATTTGCTGATGGATAAACTGATATATGAATTTCAAAAATCGGTCAAAAATTGACACTATTACAGGATCACAAAGTTGGGGTTAGGTGAGAATATTTGAGGTTTTAGGGATTTTCTATGTAAAAAAACATAATTTTTACTAAATCGTGATTTTCTCAGAAAAGATGAAATTTTACTTTTTGAGGTTTTAATGCCAACTGAAAGTCAATTTGCTGATGGATAAACTGATATATGAATTTCAAAAATCGGTCAAAAATTGACACTATTACAGGATCACAAAGTTGGGGTTAGGTGAGAATATTTGAGGTTTTAGGGATTTTCTATGTAAAAAACATAATTTTTACTAAATCGTGATTTTCTCAGAAAAGATGAAAATTTTACTTTTTGAGGTTTTAATGCCAACTGAAAGTCAATTTGCTGATGGATAAACTGATATATGAATTTCAAAAATCGGTCAAAAATTGACACTATTACAGGTTCACAAAGTTGGGGTTAGGTGAGAATATTTGAGATTTTAGGGATTTTCTATGTAAAAAACATAATTTTTACTAAATTGTGATTTTCTCAGAAAAGATGAAAATTTTACTTTTTGAGGTTTTAATGCCAACTGAAAGTCAATTTGCTGATGGATAAACTGATATATGAATTTTTAAAAATCGGTCGAAAATTGACACTATTACAGGATCACAAAGTTGGGGTTAGGTGAGAATATTTGAGGTTTTAGGGATTTTCTATGTAAAAAAACATAATTTTTACTAAATCGTGATTTTCTCAGAAAAGATGAAAATTTTACTTTTTGAGGTTTTAATGCCAACTGAAAGTCAATTTGCTGATGCATAAACTGATATATGAATTTCAAAAATCGGTAAAAAATTGACACTATTACAGGATCACAAAGTTGGGGTTAGGTGAGAATATTTGAGGTTTTAGGGATTTTCTATGTAAAAAAACATAATTTTTACTAAATCGTGATTTTCTCAGAAAAGATGAAAATTTTACTTTTTGAGGTTTTAATGCCAACTGAAAGTCAATTTGCTGATGGATAAACTGATAAATGAATTTCAAAAATCGGTCAAAAATTGGCACTATTACAGGTTCACAAAGTTGGGGTTAGGTGAGATATTGAGTTTTAGGGATTTTCTATGTAAAAACATAATTTTTACTAAATCGTGATTTTTCAGAAAATGAAAATTTTCTTTTTGAGGTTTTAATGCCACTGAAAGTCATTTGTGATGGATAACTGATATATGAATTTCAAAAATCGGTCAAAATGACACTATTACAGGATCACAAAGTTGGGTTAGGTGAGAATATTTGAGGTTTTAGGGATTTTCTATGTAAAAAAACATAATTTTTACTAAATCGTGATTTTCTCAGAAAAGATGAAAATTTTACTTTTTGAGGTTTTAATGCCAACTGAAAGTCAATTTGCTGATGGATAAACTGATATATGAATTTCAAAAATCGGTCAAAAATTGACACTATTACAGGTTCACAAAGTTGGGGTTAGGTGAGAATATTTGAGGTTTAGGGATTTTCTATGTAAAAAAACATAATTTTTACTAAATCGTGATTTTCTCAGAAAAGATGAAAATTTTACTTTTTGAGGTTTTAATGCCAACTGAAAGTCAATTTGCTGATGGATAAACTGATATATGAATTTCAAAAATCGGTCAAAAATTGACACTATTACAGGATCACAAAGTTGGGGTTAGGTGAGAATATTTGAGGTTTTAGGGATTTTCTATGTAAAAAAACATAATTTTTACTTAATCGTGATTTTCTCAGAAAAGATGAAAATTTTACTTTTTGAGGTTTTAATGCCAACTGAAAGTCAATTTGCTGATGGATAAACTGATATATGAATTTCAAAAATCGGTCAAAAATTGACACTATTACAGGTTCACAAAGTTGGGGTTAGGTGAGAATATTTGAGGTTTTAGGGATTTTCTATGTAAAAAAACATAATTTTTACTAATCGTGATTTTCTCAGAAAAGATGAAAATTTTACTTTTTGAGGTTTTAATGCCAACTGAAAGTCAATTTGCTGATGGATAAACTGATATATGAATTTCAAAAATCGGTCAAAAATTGACACTATTACAGGATCACAAAGTTGGGGTTAGGTGAGAATATTTGAGGTTTTAGGGATTTTCTATGTAAAAAAACATAATTTTTACTAAATCGTGATTTTCTCAGAAAAGATGAAAATTTTACTTTTTGAGGTTTTAATGCCAACTGAAAGTCAATTTGCTGATGGATAAACTGATATATGAATTTCAAAAATCGGTCAAAAATTGACACTATTACAGGATCACAAAGTTGGGGTTAGGTGAGAATATTTGAGGTTTTAGGGATTTTCTATGTAAAAAAACATAATTTTTACTAAATCGTGATTTTCTCAGAAAATATGAAAATTTTACTTTTTGAGGTTTTAATGCCAACTGAAAGTCAATTTGCTGATGGATAAACTGATATATGAATTTCAAAAATCGGTCAAAAATTGACACTATTACAGGTTCACAAAGTTGGGGTTAGGTGAGAATATTTGAGGTTTAGGGATTTTCTATGTAAAAAAACATAATTTTTACTAAATCGTGATTTTCTCAGAAAAGATGAAATTTTACTTTTTGAGGTTTTAATGCCAACTGAAAGTCAATTTGCTGATGGATAAATGATATATGAATTTCAAAAATCGGTCAAAAATCGACACTATTACAGGTTCACAAAGTTGGGTTAGGTGAGAATATTTGAGGTTTTAGGGATTTTCTATGTAAAAAAACATAATTTTAACTAAATCGTATTTTCTCAGAAAAGATGAAAATTTTACTTTTTGAGATTTTAATGCCAACTGAAATCAATTTGCTGATGGATAAACTGATATATGAATTTCAAAAATCGGTCAAAAATTGACACTATTACAGGTTCACAAAGTTGGGGTTAGGTGAGAATATTTGAGGTTTTAGGGATTTTCTATGTAAAAAAAACATAATTTTACTAAATCGTGATTTTCTCAGAAAAGATGAAAATTTTACTTTTTGAGGTTTTAATGCCAACTGAAAGTCAATTTGCTGATGGATAAACTGATATATGAATTTCAAAAATCGGTCAAAAATTGACACTATTACAGGATCACAAAGTTGGGGTTAGGTGAGAATATTTGAGGTTTTAGGGATTTTCTATGTAAAAAAACATAATTTTTACTAAATCGTGATTTTCTCAGAAAAGATGAAAATTTTACTTTTTGAGGTTTTAATGCCAACTGAAAGTCAATTTGCTGATGGATAAACTGATATATGAATTTCAAAAATCGGTCAAAAATTGACACTATTACAGGTTCACAAAGTTGGGGTTAGGTGAGAATATTTGAGGTTTTAGGGATTTTCTATGTAAAAAAACATAATTTTTACTAAATCGTGATTTTCTCAGAAAAGATGAAAATTTTACTTTTTGAGGTTTTAATGCCAACTGAAAGTCAATTTGCTGATGGATAAACTGATATATGAATTTCAAAAATCGGTCAAAAATTGACACTATTACAGGTTCACAAAGTTGGGGTTAGGTGAGAATATTTGAGGTTTTAGGGATTTTCTATGTAAAAAAACATAATTTTTACTAAATCGTGATTTTCTCAGAAAAGATGAAAATTTTACTTTTTGAGGTTTTAATGCCAACTGAAAGTCAATTTGCTGATGGATAAACTGATATATGAATTTCAAAAATCGGTCAAAAATTGACACTATTACAGGTTCACAAAGTTGGGGTTAGGTGAGAATATTTAAGGTTTAGGGATTTTCTATGTAAAAAAACATAATTTTTACTAAATCATGATTTTCTCAGAAAAGATGAAAATTTTACTTTTTGAGGTTTTAATGCCAACTGAAAGTCAATTTGCTGATGGATAAACTGATATATGAATTTCAAAAATCGGTCAAAAATTGACACTATTACAGGTTCACAAAGTTGGGGTTAGGTGAGAATATTTGAGGTTTTAGGGATTTTCTATGTAAAAAAACATAATTTTACTAAATCGTGATTTTCTCAGAAAAGATGAAAATTTTACTTTTTGAGGTTTTAATGCCAACTGAAAGTCAATTTGCTGATGGATAAACTGATATATGAATTTCAAAAATCGGTCAAGAATTGACACTATTACAGGTTCACAAAGTTGGGGTTAGGTGAGAATATTTGAGGTTTTAGGGATTTTCTATGTAAAAATACATAATTTTTACTAAATCGTGATTTTCTCAGAAAAGATGAAAATTTTACTTTTTGAGGTTTTAATGCCAACTGAAAGTCAATTTGCTGATGGATAAACTGATATATGAATTTCAAAAATCGGTCAAAAATTGACACTATTACAGGATCACAAAGTTGGGGTTAGGTGAGAATATTTGAGGTTTTAGGGATTTTCTATGTAAAAAAACATAATTTTTACTAAATCGTGATTTTCTCAGAAAAGATGAAAATTTTACTTTTTGACAGGTTTTAATGCCAACTGAAAGTCAATTTGCTGATGGATAAACTGATATATGAATTTGAAAAATCGGTCAAAAATTGACACTATTACAGGTTCACAAAGTTGGGGTTAGGTGAGAATATTTGAGGTTTTAGGGATTTTCTATGTAAAAAAACATAATTTTTACTAAATCGTGATTTTCTCAGAAAAGATGAAAATTTTACTTTTTGAGGTTTTAATGCAACTGAAAGTCAATTTGCTGATGGATAAACTGATATATGAATTTCAAAAATCGGTAAAAATTGACACTATTACAGGTCACAAAGTTGGGTTAGGTGAGAATATTTGAGGTTTTAGGGATTTTCTATGTAAAAAACATAATTTTTACTAAATCGTGATTTTCTCAGAAAAGATGAAAATTTTACTTTTTGAGGTTTTAATGCCAACTGAAAGTCAATTGCTGATGGATAAACTGATAAATGAATTTCAAAAATCGGTCAAAAATTGCACTATTACAGGTTCACAAAGTTGGGTTAGGTGAGAATATTTGAGGTTTTAGGGATTTTCTATGTAAAAAAAACATAATTTTTACTAAATCGTGATTTTCTCAGAAAAGATGAAAATTTTACTTTTTGAGGTTTTAATGCCAACTGAAAGTCAATTTGCTGATGGATAAACTGATATATGAATTTCAAAATCGGTCAAAATTGACACTATTACAGGTTCACAAAGTTGGGGTTAGGTGAGAATATTTGAGGTTTTAGGGATTTTCTATGTAAAAAAACATAATTTTTACTAAATCGTGATTTTTTCAGAAAGATGAAAATTTTACTTTTTGAGGTTTTAATGCCAACTGAAAGTCAATTTGCTGATGGATAAACTGATATATGAATTTCAAAAATCGGTCAAAAATTGACACTATTACAGGTTCACAAAGTTGGGGTTAGGTGAGAATATTTGAGGTTTTAGGGATTTTTCTATGTAAAAAACATAATTTTACTAAATCGTGATTTTCTCAGAAAAGATGAAAATTTTACTTTTTGAGGTTTTAATGCCAACTGAAAGTCAATTGCTGATGGATAAACTGATATATGAATTTCAAAAATCGGTCAAAAATTGACACTATTACAGGTTCACAAAGTTGGGGTTAGGTGAGAATATTTGAGGTTTTAGGGATTTTCTATGTAAAAAAACATAACTTTTACTAAATCGTGATTTCTCAGAAAGATGAAAATTTTACTTTTTGAGGTTTTAATGCCAACTGAAAGTCAATTTGCTGATGGATAAACTGATATATGAATTTCAAAAATCGGTCAAAAATTGACACTATTACAGGATCACAAAGTTGGGGTTAGGTGAGAATATTTGAGGTTTTAGGGATTTTCTATGTAAAAAAACATAATTTTTACTAAATCGTGATTTCTCAGAAAAGATGAAAATTTTACTTTTTGAGGTTTTAATGCCAACTGAAAGTCAATTTGCTGATGGATAAACTGATATATGAATTTCAAAAATCGGTTCAAAAATTGACACTATTACAGGTTCACAAAGTTGGGGTTAGGTGAGAATATTTGAGGTTTTAGGATTTTCTATGTAAAAAAAATAATTTTACTAAAATCGTGATTTTCTCAGAAAAGATGAAAATTTTACTTTTTGAGGTTTTAATGCCAACTGAAAGTCAATTTGCTGATGGATAAACTGATATATGAATTTCAAAAATCGGTCAAAAATTGACCACTATTACAGGTTCACAAAGTTGGGGTTAGGTGAGAATATTTGAGGTTTAGGGATTTTCTATGTAAAAAAACATAATTTTTACTAAATCGTGATTTCTCAGAAAAGATGAAAATTTTACTTTTTGAGGTTTTAATGCCAACTGAAAGTCAATTTGCTGATGGATAAACTGATATATGAATTTCAAAAATCGGTCAAAAATTGACACTATTACAGGATCACAAAGTTGGGGTTAGGTGAGAATATTTGAGGTTTTAGGGATTTTCTATGTAAAAAAACATAATTTTTACTAAATCGTGATTTTCTCAGAAAAGATGAAAATTTTTACGTTTTGAGGTTTTAATGCCAACTGAAAGTCAATTTGCTGATGGATAAACTGATATATGAATTTCAAAAATCGGTCAAAAATTGACACTATTACAGGTTCACAAAGTTGGGGTTAGGTGAGAATATTTGAGGTTTTAGGGATTTTCTATGTAAAAAAACATAATTTTTACTAAATCGTGATTTTCTCAGAAAAGATGAAAATTTTACTTTTTGAGGTTTTAATGCCAACTGAAAGTCAATTGCTGATGGATAAACTGATATATGAATTTCAAAAATCGGTCAAAAAATTGACAACTATTACAGGTTCACAAAGTTGGGTTAGGTGAGAATATTTGAGGTTTTAGGGATTTTCTATGTAAAAAAACATAATTTTTACTAAATCGTGATTTTCTCAGAAAAGATGAAAATTTTACTTTTTGAGGTTTTAATGCCAACTGAAAGTCAATTTGCTGATGGATAAACTGATATATGAATTTCAAAATCGGTCAAAAATTGACACTATTACAGGTTCACAAAGTTGGGGTTAGGTGAGAATATTTGAGGTTTTAGGGATTTTCTATGTAAAAAAACATAATTTTTACTAAATCGTGATTTTTTCAGAAAAGATGAAAATTTTTACTTTTTGAGGTTTTTAATGCCAACTGAAAGTCAATTGCTGATGGATAAACTGATATATGAATTTCAAAAATCGGTCAAAAATTGACACTATTACAGGTTCACAAAGTTGGGTTAGTGAGAATATTTGAGGTTTTAGGGATTTTCTATGTAAAAAAACATAATTTTTTACTAAATCGTGATTTTCTCAGAAAAGATGAAAATTTTACTTTTTGAGGTTTAATGCCAACTGAAAGTCAATTTGCTGATGGATAAACTGATATATGAATTTCAAAAATCGGTCAAAAATTGACACTATTACAGGTTCACAAAGTTGGGGTTAGGTGAGAATATTTGAGGTTTTAGGGATTTTCTATGTAAAAAACATAATTTTACTAAATCGTGATTTTTCTCAGAAAAGATGAAAATTTTACTTTTTGAGGTTTAATCCAACTGAAAGTCAATTTGCTGATGGATAAACTGATGTATGAATTTCAAAAATCGGTCAAAAATTGACACTATTACAGGATCACAAAGTTGGGGTTAGGTGAGAATATTTGAGGTTTTAGGGATTTTCTATGTAAAAAACATAATTTTTACTAAATCGTGATTTTTCAGAAAAGATGAAATTTTACTTTTTGAGGTTTTAATGCCAACTGAAAGTCAATTTGCTGATGGATAAACTGATATACGAATTTCAAAAATCGGTCAAAAATTGACACTATTACAGGTTCACAAAGTTGGGTTAGGTGAGAATATTTGAGGTTTTAGGGATTTTCTATGTAAAAAAAACTAATTTTTACTAAATCGTGATTTTTCCAGAAAAGATGAAATTTTACTTTTTGAGGTTTAATGCCAACTGAAAGTCAATTTGCTGATGGATAAACTGATATATGAATTTCAAAAATCGGTCAAAAAATTGGCACTATACAGGTTCACAAAGTTGGGTTAGGTGAGAATATTTGAGGTTTTAGGGATTTTCTATGTAAAAAAAATAATTTTTACTAAATCGTGATTTTCTCAGAAAGATGAAAATTTTACTTTTTGAGGTTTTAATGCCAACTGAAAGTCAATTTGCTGATGGATAAACTGATATATGAATTTCAAAAATCGGTCAAAAATTGACACTATTACAGGTTCACAAAGTTGGGGTTAGGTGAGAATATTTGAGGTTTTAGGGATTTTCTATGTAAAAAACATAATTTTTACTAAATCGTGATTTTCTCAGAAAAGATGAAAATTTTACTTTTTGAGGTTTTAATGCCAACTGGAAAGTCAATTTGCTGATGGATAAACTGATATATGAATTCAAAAATCGGTCAAAAATTGACACTATTACAGGATCACAAAGTTGGGGTTAGGTGAGAATTTTGAGGTTTTAGGGATTTTCTATGTAAAAAAACATAATTTTTACTAAATCGTGATTTTCTCAGAAAAGATGAAAATTTTACTTTTTGAGGTTTTAATGCCAACTGAAAGTCAATTTGCTGATGGATAAACTGATATATGAATTTCAAAAATCGGTCAAATATTGAGACTATTACAGGTTCACAAAGTTGGGGTTAGGTGAGAATATTTGAGGTTTTAGGATTTTCTATGTAAAAAAACATAATTTTTACTAAATCGTGATTTTCTCAGAAAAGATGAAATTTTACTTTTGAGGTTTTAATGCCAACTGAAAGTCAATTTGCTGATGGATAAACTGATATATGAATTTCAAAAATCGGTCAAAAAATTGACACTATTACAGGATCACAAAGTTGGGGTTAGGTGAGAATATTTGAGGTTTTAGGATTTTCTATGTAAAAAAACATAATTTTTACTAAATCGTGATTTCTCAGAAAAGATGAAAATTTTACTTTTTGAGGTTTTAATGCCAACTGAAAGTCAATTGCTGATGAATAAACTGATATATGAATTTCAAAAATCGTCAAAAATTGACACTATTACAGGTTCACAAAGTTGGGGTTAGGTGAGAATATTTGAGTTTTAGGGATTTCTATGTAAAAAAACATAATTTTTACTAAATCGTGATTTTCTCAGAAAAGATGAAAATTTTACTTTTTGAGGTTTTAATGCAACTGAAAGTCAATTTGCTGATGGATAAACTGATATATGAATTTCAAAAATCGGTCAAAAATTGACACTATTACAGGTTCACAAAGTTGGGGTTAGGTGAGAATATTTGAGGTTTTAGGGATTTTCTATGTAAAAAAACATAATTTTTACTAAATCGTGATTTTCTCAGAAAAGATGAAAATTTTACTTTTTGAGGTTTTAATGCCAACTGAAAGTCAATTTGCTGATGGATAAACTGATATATGAATTTCAAAAATCGGTCAAAAATTGACACTATTACAGGTTCACAAAGTTGGGGTTAGGTGAGAATATTTGAGGTTTTAGGGATTTTCTATGTAAAAAAACATAATTTTTACTAAATCGTGATTTTCTCAGAAAAGATGAAAATTTTACTTTTTGAGGTTTTAATGCCAACTGAAAGTCAATTTGCTGATGGATAAACTGATATATGAATTTCAAAAATCGGTCAAAAATTGACACTATTACAGGTTCACAAAGTTGGGGTTAGGTGAGAATATTTGAGGTTTTAGGGATTTTCCTTGTAAAAAAACATAATTTTTACTAAATCGTGATTTTCTCAGAAAAGATGAAAATTTTACTTTTTGAGGTTTTAATGCCAACTGAAAGTCAATTTGCTGATGGATAAACTGATATATGAATTTCAAAAATCGGTCAAAAATTGACACTATTACAGGATCACAAAGTTGGGGTTAGGTGAGAATATTTGAGGTTTTAGGGATTTTCTATGTAAAAAAACATAATTTTTACTAAATCGTGATTTTCTCAGAAAAGATGAAAATTTTACTTTTTGAGGTTTTAATGCCAACTGAAAGTCAATTTGCTGATGGATAAACTGATATATGAATTTCAAAAATCGGTCAAAATTGACACTATTACAGGTTCACAAAGTTGGGGTTAGGTGAGAATATTTGAGGTTTTAGGGATTTTCTATGTAAAAAACATAATTTTTACTAAATCGTGATTTTCTCAGAAAAGATGAAAATTTTACTTTTTGAGGTTTTAATGCCAACTGAAAGTCAATTTGCTGATGGATAAACTGATATATGAATTTCAAAAATCGGTCAAAAATTGACACTATTACAGGTTCACAAAGTTGGGGTTAGGTGAGAATATTTGAGGTTTTAGGGATTTTCTATGTAAAAAAACATAATTTTTACTAAATCGTGATTTTCTCAGAAAAGATGAAAATTTTACTTTTTGAGGTTTTAATGCCAACTGAAAGTCAATTTGCTGATGGATAAACTGATATATGAATTTCAAAAATCGGTCAAAAATTGACACTATTACAGGTTCACAAAGTTGGGGTTAGGTGAGAATATTTGAGGTTTTAGGGATTTTCTATGTAAAAAACATAATTTTTACTAAATCGTGATTTTCTCAGAAAAGATGAAAATTTTACTTTTTGAGGTTTTAATGCCAACTGAAAGTCAATTTGCTGATGGATAAACTGATATATGAATTTCAAAAATCGTCAAAAAATTGACACTATTACAGGTTCACAAAGTTGGGGTTAGGTGAGAATATTTGAGGTTTTAGGGATTTTCTATGTAAAAAAACATAATTTTTACTAAATCGTGATTTTCTCAGAAAAGATGAAAATTTTACTTTTTGAGGTTTTAATGCCAACTGAAAGTCAATTTGCTGATGGATAAACTGATATATGAATTTCAAAAATCGGTCAAAAATTGACACTATTACAGTCACAAAGTTGGGGTTAGGTGAGAATATTTGAGGTTTTAGGGATTTTCTATGTAAAAAAATAATTTTTACTAAATCGTGATTTTCTCAGAAAAGATGAAAATTTTACTTTTTGAGGTTTTAATGCCAACTGAAAGTCAATTTGCTGATGGATAAACTGATATATGAATTTCAAAAATCGGTCAAAAATTGACACTATTACAGGTTCACAAAGTTGGGGTTAGGTGAGAATATTTGAGGTTTTAGGGATTTTCTATGTAAAAAAACATAATTTTTACTAAATCGTGATTTTCTCAGAAAAGATGAAAATTTTACTTTTTGAGGTTTTAATGCCAACTGAAAGTCAATTTGCTGATGGATAAACTGATATATGAATTTCAAAAATCGGTCAAAAATTGACACTATTACAGGTTCACAAGTTGGGGTTAGGTGAGAATATTTGAGGTTTTAGGGATTTTCCTTGTAAAAAAACATAATTTTTACTAAATCGTGATTTTCTCAGAAAAGATGAAAATTTTCTTTTTGAGGTTTTAATGCAACTGAAAGTCAATTTGCTGATGGATAAACTGATATATGAATTTCAAAAATCGGTCAAAAATTGACACTATTACAGGTCACAAAGTTGGGGTTAGGTGAGAATATTTGAGGTTTTAGGGATTTTCCTATGTAAAA